>NC_089876.1:72502229-73103013 GCF_040182565.1 Anser cygnoides
GTTGGCTAATGAGAATAAAAATAACAAGCTGAGAGAACAATATATTTTCTACTCCTCTCTACAAAACTGAAGCTAGGAGAGAATTCTTTAAACTCTGATATTTTCAATCAAATATACTTATTCCATTTAAGAGAAAGCAAGTATTGTAAGCACACCTGGAAACTTACAGCTTCCAGTTTTATGCGTGATTCTTCTTGGCATGCATTACAAAGCAGCACTGGCATGATTTTAGCCAACCCATCCATTTTGTAGGACACTCACCACCAACTACCTGCAATTTACATAATAGAGCAGGTAATTTGAGATCTGCACTTGCTCCTCCCCACATTCATTTTCAGTATGGCACAGTTCACCTGCTAAGTAATAGCAATTCATCACTGTTTGACAAATAGCACAATAAAACTGCTCGCTGTGTCTTGTGATGGGAACCAAATCAAGCCAAAAGAAAAAAATCTTGCACAATGGACTAGACACAGGCCCATGTAATACCATTACAAATTCAATTACTTTGCACTGTGATTATTAATGACAGAACAATGTAATGAGTCTGAGTGAAGATAAAACTCCTCTGGTTAAGTGAGTCCTTGATGCTGAATTTTCTTTACCAAATTAAAGCATTTTTTCCCCAGGCGTTTGGAAGTCTCATTAAAAGTCCATTTAAACCAATGAGAATCTCCCCATTGACAGGCATAAGTTTGAATTAGGTCCTCACTGCATTAAAATTGAAACATTTGGGGGTCAATTTTTAGGAAAAACAATTTCCTTGTACTGGCTTGGAATTGCTTCTGTACCTGCTCATGCATCCCACACAGATTTATGTGTTCATATCAAGCAACTACACAAAAATGCATAAAAAGAAATCTCACTATATATGTACATATAATAATTCAGTTTGCAGGTATAAATTGTGACAGTAGATAATCTTAAATAGGCCTCAGAGTTCTTTCAAAACCTCTTAGTTATCACAGGTATGCACTGAAGCACATGCCGTTTTCCCTCCTCTCTCTTATTACTAAGAATTGCAGGAATTTTGCACTTAAATTCTCCACCCATAGTTACATAACCTTATCCACAGAGACCCTACAGCTACATTAAGGAGATGGTTGCCTAAATCCAACCGAATTCCCATTGTGTTGCCCTAATTCCAAAACTGCTTCTCAAATTCCCTGGTCACTGATCATCTAAGCCTGTACAATCCATAAACATCTACATTTTTGAAATTAAAACTCTCCAGGTGCAAGAAAAATTGCAGCCTCCCCAGTGCATAGTTCACATTTCCCAGGAGGTTGGACAGGACAGACTCACCTCTCCTTCCTGAAACTGTTCAACTCTTTATGAAATACATATTTTATATATGTAAATAAAATCAAGTTTTAAGACAGTGAGAGCAAGACTGAATAGGGCTATGCAGCCTGAAATAAACCTTGAATCTGGAGACTCTCCAATTCCAGTCTCTTCTCAGACTGTTGTTACATACTTTTATGTGGCATGGGACAGAAAATAATAAAATAAAATAAAATAAAATAAAATAAAATAAAATAAAATAAATAATAAAATAAAACACTCAGATTTTAGAACAATGATGAGAATAAAAGTCTTTTTGCCTCAAACCTCAGTGGTTACAGACTTATCCAGTAGATTGTAGATATTATTCTTTGGCCTCATAACCTCCAATTACATTGAACACAGTGGAACAGCTTCAAACAAAAAGACTAAATCACTCCCATTCCTACCCTATCCCAATACTTTACTGGAAATTATGCACAGGTTTTTAATAAGAAATGATTGACCTGAAAACTTTCTGGAAGACAATAAAATAAAACATAAAAAAATAAAAATATATACTTTTCTGGCACTCACAGAAGCTTCAAGAAAAACTAACTGGCTATATATAATCACTCAAATCAATACACATAGCCTAAGGTTCCCTTTTTGGTTTTAAGTTCTTTGAAATTAAGCATGTATCATGTGCATTTCACTTGATGCAGTCAAATCTGCATTGTTTCTAACATCACTTTTAGTCTTCATTGCAAAAGTGTTCCGAATGTCCAAGTTACTACATGAGTTTTTCTGGAATGTATCATGCAGATAATCTAACCAGATGATCTCATAGGTCCCTCTTGGATTAAAATTTCATGTGCTGGCTCTTCCTTTTATCTGCCAAAGATATTTTTTATATTCTGAGCATGTATCTAAAGAAAGATCAAAGCTGAACATCTGTAATCTACCTGTGCCTTTACAAATGGCGTAGCCAACTTCCCACTTCCATGTGTGATGTTACAAATGGAAACATGAACTGACTGGGGAAAGGCATATGAAAATTTTGAGATGTTTTCAATATTCATAAATGATTTTCAGGGGTATATTCAAACTGGAGGTGCTTTTGGTTTAGCTATCCAACTCCTCCTAATGGGAAGTGAACTGGTAAAACCTCTTGCCTCAAGCTGAGAATGTGCTCTTGCATTTCCAGACATAAGATCGCTATTTGACTGAACCTAGTAGCCTGTAGTCTGCTACTGAAGTTGTAGTCAAAGACAGACCAACAGTAGCTTTTTTGTCATAAGAGTGATTTTTACTGCTCCCTTGGAACCAACTCCATTACATATAATTCACATTTGCACTAAAATTCATAGCCCTTGGAAGTTTGAATTCACTCAATGTCCCAGGCATTTGGATCTCACTTGGAATAGCTGAAAGAGGATGTCCTGGCACTCACTTTGGTGCTGCAAAATAAAATTCAAGGGAGAAAAGCACCTTTTCTCGTTTTTTTCTTTCTTTTTGAAAGTATTCTCTAACTTCAGAGTACAATGTACATCTTGCTTGAATACCATAGACCTGAAAAATGTTGCCAAATTCTATTCACAGTATGCACAAATCTTCAGAGAATTTAGAAAGAAATCCATACAACTAGACAAGTTGATTCATTTTGTCCATCAATTAGAGAAAGTAGTGATGAGAGCGGAAAACCAGCAGAAATTTCAGTATACTAAATCATATTCACTGGGTTATTTACAAACAGCATAACTCTCATACAAAACAAGTATGAAAGTATGACAGCAATATCAAGAAAAAAAGTATTAATCTCATTTCAACCAAAAGACCAAGCTGATCCAAAGTTCTGTTGCCTAAGCTTGAAAATAGTGGCCAATATCACTTAAATCCAAAATAATTACAATAAAAAGTGCTCTCTTACAGATTCTGCAAGGCCCCCAGAAATCTGCCAGAAATGTGGTAGCAACCTTTTTTCAGTCAACTTTTATTGTTAAAAAGCCAAATTAAATCTGATAAATAACTGGGTGAGATCTTGCCCAAAACAAGGTCTACAGGAATCAGATGATTTTTTTTTTCTCCTGAAGGCATAAGAAGGGTCGAACTATTTCCCTGTCTCAAGTGATCTGTTAGTGTACGTCTACAGGCAAGTGCACAACCTTCTGGTTTGAGTTAGGACTACAGAAATGCTGTAATACCAGAATCTTCTGAGATCTAAATGCTACAGTATTAAGCGTAGCTCTGAAAGTCAAAGCTGTATTATTTTACCTCAGGGGTTGTTGCCTCATTGACTTTCTTTATCTGATCAGAAACAGGAAAGCTTCAGACGTATAAAAAGCTTCCAGCCTGTTCTAGGAAGATTTCTTACCCAATTTTGTAGCTCTAACACATTAGGAGATTATACTGCATGGAGGGCAAGAGGCAACCTGTAGTCCATTTACGAACTCAAACGGTTGGGAGTAGAGGAGGATGTCTCAGTAACACTGAAGCGTGTATTTTCTGGCTTCCAGAACTATTTGAAAGGTATACTTTTTGATCAGGAAAAGGTTCCCTAAACCTAGATTAATATTAGATAAACTTCCAAATGCTTAGATACTTATCTAAAAAAAGAAACCGGCCTTTACTATTTGTTTTCTTTCTGTGAAGAATTTAGGCTTTTGATGGCATCAGACACAAATGCAGTCTAAACTAATACAAACACTTAAAAAATAATGTTTAATACCTCAGTACAAGGCTTTAATTATGAGTTTTCAAATAAATCAGTGCAAATCAGTACATCTACCATGAATAGAGAATCTGTCTGAATTAGTTGATAGCCACCTCTGTAATGTGCACCTACAACAAAAAAGGTTAACAGGTAAAATAGTAAAAGAAAAAAATCCGGTGCTAGCACATCAACAATGCTGTCAGAGGTGTGAGATTTACTTTACTAACATTTATGAGACAAAAGTGCACAGACATTGGGGAGCCAGAAATAATCCCAACGCAGAGACAACAAGGATGGGGGCAGCTCCCCATTCCTGCTGCATTTTGCCCACATTTCTACTGATAGGACAGTCTGTACACTAGGACAGCAAACGCTGCAGTACCTCACCCAGCTCCTGGCTTTCTGGCTCAGTGCTACCCTCCTGCTCTGGTCCTTGGGCAGCCCGTGTGAAAATGCTGCGAGGAGTGTGATAGAGCACTCTGAACACCTCTCTCATGCAGTGCCTCTTGGGACTCTCAGCAAATATGAAGCTTCAATTTCCAAATGTCTCTGGAAATAAGAAATGCAGCCTGCCCTTCACCAGAGGCGAGTAAACCCTTTAACCAAGCATGCAAAATAGAAACAAGGAACCCACAGTGCTACAGAAAGAGTTTGGACCTCTCTAAATAATTATGGATCCTTATGGATCCTTTATGTATAAAATAATTATTTAATATTTAACTGTACTTTTTTTCTTTATTTTTACTTTTTCTTTTTTCTTAAAAAAATTAACCGGAAAGTAACAGGAATTATGACAGTCTACCTAGAAGCAAGAACATGTTAATTTTCTTAGCAGGTATATCCTGCTAATGGAATATATTCACAGCATTACCATATCAGCGTGTTAATACCATTTGCAGAACTCAATAAGAGTTAATGAGAACAATAATTATTTGAGAGTGAATTTTGCTTTGGGCTTTATTATCCCTTTCTTATAATTTTGAGCTTCTTTGTTTTGGACTCTGTCGAATGGTAAACTCACTGTGTTGCCAAGTAATTGAATTTCTCTTATTACACACACACACACAGAGTATAAAGAGTGTGCCATCCAGACAGGGCTTATACAATTCTTTGCTTCTCCTTGCTGGATCATTCAAACCCTTTTTGTGGGAATGAGTCAAATCCTGGTTACAAGCACTCTATTGAAACTCAATGCAAGGACCACAAATGTTCATAGATATTCTTCATTTTCAGGGGTCTTCTGTAATCAAGATAATTTGCAGACTGAAGGCTTGTAGCAGCCTTGAATTAATTAGTAAAAATAATCACATTAAGGCTTGAACTTAATAATAAACCAATACAGCATTAACATTTTTGTCATTAAACCTGTTTAATTAAATTTAATCGAGCTCTCACATTATTACAATTACAGTACACTAACTATCCACATTGTTTTGTCCATCTTCTCTGGCTCCCACCATAAGAAAAAGAAGAAAAAAATAAAAATAAAAATAAAAATATAAAAATAAAAATAAAAATAAAAATATAAAAATAAAAATAAAAATAAAAATATAAAAATAAAAATAAAAATAAAAATAAAAATAAAAATAAAAATAAAAATAAAAATAAAAATAAAAATAAAAATAAAAATAAAAATAAAAATAAAAATAAAAGGAGACAGAGAGAGAGAAAAGACAAATAGAAGAAGGGAAAAAAAAGGAAAAAAAGAATAATAAAAGAAAACACTTCAGTGAGATTTAGTTGGGAGAAAACAAATGATTCAAAAGCACTTCATATCAGAGCCAAGCTTCATGAAATTAGAAAATAAGATTGTTACAAATCAAGGATGGAAAATACACTAGGTCACTTTGCTGAACCTCTCAAATCCCTTGCTAAATCATATCTTCTCTTATATACTTTTTTTGCAACTAACATGACATTATTTGTATTTATGGCACTTCCACACTCCTATTAGCAAACAAATTATTTAATATCAAATCATAGGAAACAGTATACAAACTAATATTTACATACTTCTCCAAGTGTACAAACTATGACTCAGCTGCTTTTTTATTTAGTTTCCTTCCCACGTATTTGAAATGTACCTCATTTTAACTTTTAGAAACTTTACAATGCACTAAGCTAGAAATTTCATTCTCTTTCAGAAATATTGCTGGATTAAATGTGCAACAGTCAGCTCTTTCTGAAATATAACTTTGTTACATAGTATCATTGAGTCAGTATTAATTTTTGCCAACACTGTGTAGATTCCCCTAATGAAACTACATTTAAAGCAAGAGAACTTACACATCGTATTAGTAAGTTATAACTCTTAACAGTCGTGTTCCCACTGAATTAAGCAGACAAGAACTCTGCATGTTCATAGCTCCAACTCCACCCTGAAAGGAACAACCTGGGCTTCCTTCCCTTCCTGGGTTAATGCTCCACACAAATTTCTTATTTATTAGCACAAGAAATGCCATTTGAGCCTCCCCCTCTCTAACTAGCAGCTCAGCAGGGATGTTGCAAGAGCCAGTGGCACCTATGTGCTTTTCCACAAAATCATTTGACAGGAAACTGTCAGTTCAACTAAATTTAAGTGTCTGCTTTTCACATTTTTCCATCAAAACAATATCTGGGAAATAAAACTCTTTTGATTTAGACATGTCACTAGAGCATTTCACAGCAGTTAGAGATAAATTACCCCATACCTTCATTCTTCAATAGGTGCTAGATGCTTGAAGGAAAGGCTGTGATGCCTTCTGGAATATGTAAATTGGCTGGGAGTACATAAGCAATATAGATGGACACATGAACCACTGAAGTATGACTCCTCCGAGATATCACAACAGTGATCCCAAATACAAATATTAAAAATTTATACCAAAAAATGACAGTTTGATTTTTCACCAGAAATTCATACCTTTCCAAGGAGAGAAAAGCCCATTTTTCAAACAGTTAAAATTATCACGATTTACAATGTTTAGAACAGATCCTGGCAGGTTGCTGTGCTACAAGCTCTGGTAGACATTTCACCTTGCCCAAGTGCTTTAAGCATCTCCAGAGATGTTTCCCACAGGCTTTGTACTAAGGTGCTCATTCAAGCTCAGATATTTTATTGTGGTTCGTTTGAAGCTCATAAATAGCATACCTTCTGCTACATCCAATTTCACTGAACCACTTGCAATGTTCTTCAAGAAGTTTAAGATTTAGTGTATAGTTTTTCCAGGAGTTAATTCTTTATATGAAATAAAAGATACAGCAACGAAACCTATCAAAACCTTAACATTTTTCTGTGCATTTCAGGATATTATGAAATAATAGACTACAAATAGTAAAGGATAATTAGCAATTAAGACAGATTTTAAGCTGCCAAAAGAGAAAGTCAGGGGGAGGAAAAGGAAAACAAAAAATTGCACAGCTTGAATCTCCAATTTTAACCAGAAAAAGGTAGCAAAATATTTTGTTGGCAGCCAAGTACCATTGTCAAAAATGTCAGAGATGTGTGGATTGAAAGGCTGTCACCCTAATGAAAATAGCATGATGGAAAGTCTTGTCATTCTACTTAGAAGAGAAAGAAAGACTATAATCTTTGCAATCAGTAAATCAAATTTATACAGAAAAGTGGACAAAGGCTTCTTTTGCAAATATACAACATTCCTTGAAGAAAAAAAAAATTATAATAGTTAAGTAATTTGAACACTTCAATTACCTGTAGAAAAGTGCATATTTTGCAAGAGTTTATATGGAAAATAAAAAACATCACAAAACAAGGTTTTATTTGTATCTTTATATATAACTTTACATATATACTTATCTTTATATATATAATCCAAAATATATATATTTATATGCATGACATCAGATTTAATGAAGTTCACTAATGCTTTTTGTACCAGTAGTGAAATATGAGTGAAAAGTCCTTGTTTCAAACTACTAAACATCCTGTTCTACTACCCGATCAACTGTAAGTCTTTCCCTAACTGAAAGATGCTTTTATGTTAGATATGTTTGATACAGAATCCTTGCTATTCTACCTCTCTTTTAAGGATCCCAATATGACTAAAAGGGGAAGAAATGACGGAGAATCTCAGAAGTGCTACTTTAAATCAATTTATCCGGTGAACCCAAATGTCACCCTCATCAATATTTATAAGAGAGGATTTCACAGTATATGTCCAGCACTGAATGGTACACGTTATTCTTATTAATGTTTCATAAACATTTCTACAAAAAAAAAAACAATATGCTTTATTTTGCTTTTAAGTATTAAGTAGAATTATGGCAGCATCTGCTTCCAACAGTTGAGTGCACAAGCTATTCATGCCCTGTCGTAAATTCCATGATGCATTAAGATGCCATTAAAGGTACCTTCTGTGGCTGTCTCCTCATTTACATACCTTGTAAATCATCAGGTAAAAATCAAGTGAACTGGGGAGTAATCTCCTGCACTCTTTCCTTCTGCCACGAAATCCAGTGCCATCCACATCGTCCTCCATCTGAAGCATTGCCTATCAAAATATGAAGTCAATGATGAGAAATTCAATTGGTGAAGGCAATCCAATATTTTTGTTGTCTTTTTTTTTTTTCTTTTTTTTAACAAAGCCTATTTTCTTAAAGAAACAAAATTAGAGAGACATGAGGTACAGGCCAGCTGGAAGACATGAGCATGGTTGTGCATCCTTTTTCTCTCCAGGATTTTCATCTTGGAGTCTGACATCTCTTGAATAATAAGGTAATTAGATAAATAAAATAACCAGAGGAATGAAATGCAGTTAAAACTAAAGCCTCTTTCTCTTTGTGTTTTTTTTTTTCCCACTGTTTTTTATTTTCCCTTACAATTCTTTCAAGCGTATCTACTGCCTCCATACCTGAGGGAAAAAAAAAAAAAAAAAGGAGAATCCAAAAAAAGGAGAAACTTTGAAGGAGATCACTGGAAAAGGTTTCCTTTCCTGGAAGTGCCCAGGCAGTTCCTCCAGTGGCTGGCAGGACAGCTTTGTCACTATTGCAGCTGTAATTCCAGCGCCTGCAGACTGTCTCCCTCACCACCCTGGTAATTCAGCCTCTAATGGTCAGGAGTTTGGAAAGAGGCACCTGCACCTGGGTACCACAGTTGGCAAAGCAACGTGCTGCTGGCAGAAAATCTGATTTGTATGATTGTTTCCCCTCCAACGTTCAGACATGTCAGGCCCGGTAAATTAGTAAGATCAGCTTTTTTTGAGTTTAACAATTATTTCCATGCATTTCTCATGAGCTTTGCTCTTTCTGTGAAGCCAGATAAAAATTTGTACCGTGTGGAAACTTTGCCCTGTGTCTTTATTGTGTTGTGGTGTCCTTGAAAGGGAACAAGCCTGGTGAACACTAGGCCTGAAGTCAACAACAAAGGAAGGCTGGGGAGAGGGAGGGAGGAGGGATGGCAGCTGAAATGGAGTGCACGCATGCATCCAAGGTGAACTGCACGACTGCCAGGGGTAACTCGTTTATTTCGTTTGGAATTTGTCACCTTCTACTGGAAATGTATATTTCTTAAGCTTCAGAAAATGAAATAACCCTTTCTTTTTTTGGGTCAGACTTCCACCTGACACACGTGACTTCCTTGCTATGAGAATGCAGCCCACGGGAGTTCTTAGCATCCTTTCCAATAGCAACAGCTTCTGAAAACAATCAGATCACAGGCTTTTCCTCAGAAGGGAAACAAAAAAAGGGAAGAAGGAAGCTAATAAATTACATGAAGTTTCTTACATCTAGTGACAAACGTTATGAAAAACCCCACAGCCATTTTTAACTGATGCTTTCTCCTTGCCTGTCATCTTTGTTTATACTGTACCTATCCGTCTTTGCTACCTCAAGTCCTTGAACTGCTGCTGAAAGGAATGAAGAGAAGCATATAACACGTGCTTTATTACCAAACACTGAGACTCTTCTCTTTCTTTAGCCTTTCAAGAAATAGTGGGGGAGAGGACTGGGAATCTTCCAAAGATGAGAGGAAAAGATGCTGAATTGGGGGTGATAGGTCTGCTATCAACCTGTGGGTACAGAAAAGAGTCCCCACAGGTGACATTGAGACAGCTCCAAAAACTGAGCCAACTCGTGTCAAACAGGGCTTCTGGATGAGAGCCTGCTTCAAGCTAGCTCTTCAAACAGGAGGAGGTGAGGTGTTTGAGTGTTTCAGGCACCTTAGTATGGACAGGAATGGAAAAAACACATTTAGAGACATGCGTCATTTAGAGATGCCTATAATTATCCATCACCATTAGTAAAAATATTAACCTGAAAACCAGACGAAGTCTTTGTCAGCCTTATGCTGGTAGATGCGAGCACAGGTAGCAGTGAGGAACCAAGAGCTTTGGGTAGCAGCACAGCTGTGGTAATAGCTGCTGCTCTTCCCTCTGAGCTGCCACGTGCTCCTGGGTGGACAAGCCAGAGGGAGAAGCTTGTTCTCTCCTGCTTTATTCCCACAGGTTTTGTTGGGTCACTGACACTGTCTCCGTAAGGACAAACCCTCTATCGGCTGTTTGGCTGCTTCTCGGCTGCTGCTAATCCTCATCCCCCATTCACTTATCATCGCCTAGAAGCAGAGACTGCCTTTGTGCCGTGTTCTTTCTTTGGAAAAGCTGTTGCCACTTATAAATACTTACAAATACTTTTCACATCTTTTTATTACATTTTTACTAACCTCTGTAAACAGTTCACAGATCAGCCACCACTGCCATAGCTTACATTCCTGCTGTTTTTCAGTGATTACTGCTATTGCTTATTTTTATTTCCTCAGGTCAATGAGGCTGTCTGCTAACCCCCTTGCTTCTATAACTCTGGAACCAGTGTTTGCATTAAGAGAAACTCTTTGCGATGCTGAATGAAAGCAGAGCACTGGGGGCACCGAAAAATTAGAGCATACATTTGTTCTTTAAAGACTACATGGTCACTTCGCTCCCTGTTCTTATTACAACACCTCCATATACTCAGTGTTTGCCTCTTACTGCAGCCTCATAGCTCAGAAATTTTAAAAATAGATTTGTACCCAAATCCAACTTCAGAATGCTATCTATCTCCTTTGAAAATTTCTGCAGTTTAATTGTCCTAAAAAAAAAAAAAAGAAAAAAGAAAAAGAAAAAGATCTCCTTTTTTAACGCTCTAAGAACTTTTAAATATTCATACATAAATAGATTAACACCAAAACCAGGAATTTTTAGTCCTAACTGTAAAAGCCAGACCCTGCAATTGCTTACACCAGTGCAGAGTTCTTCTAACTCAGTCGAAGGCTACAAAGATGCAGCAGTCTGTCCATGTGGCTTTATTTCTAGTGAACTCATCCCAGAAATCACCACGCTACATTTCTGACTCTTATAAAATCACCAAAATCTATTAATAAAAAAAAAAAGAAGAAAAACATAAGAAAAAAAAAAAGAGAAAAAAAAAGAGAAAAAAAAAAAGAACTGATTGAGAGAAGAGCTTGAACCATCTTTTAATTTTCTACCCAATTTCACCTAGCAGTCTGACCGTGATCCAGGACTTTTGCTTCTGTGCAATACCACAGCATAAGTTATAATTCCTTTAACAATTGGAAAATGTAACTGAATCCAGAAGCACAGCCGAATGCTTAGCATCCAAAATCTAGTACCTTTTATTACCACATATGCAAATATTTATATATAAATCTTGATCTTCCTGACTTCCGATATTCTTTTTTGTTACTGCCTACATTTTTAATTAATTATATAATTGTTCATTACCTCTTTTTTTCTTTTTTTCCTCCAAGAGCACTACTATTTTTTTGTGTGTGTCAGACATATTATATCCAGTAAGAGAAAAAGAAAAAATTGTTATGATAATTTCATTTTCCTAGACAACGAACCTGAAAAGAATTACTCAAAGGAAAATTGGGGAAAAAATAGTACAAATTTGAAACCAAAACAAAACTTCTGAACCAAAGTAAAATTTATTTTAACTCTTATTTTTCTCTGGAGGATTTTGAGCAAATAAAACATTTGCACCGGTTTTTTTTTTTGTTTTTTTTTTTTTCCCTATTCCCTTTAAGTTTGAAATTCAAATAGGAGAAGGAAAAATATATATATACCTAGAAACAACAGAGGATTTGTGTACCTGTAAAGTTATATTCTGGAGGGAAATGAAACTTTTTCATGAATGTTTTCACCCCTTCAAAAGGAAAAATGTTTCATCAGGAAAAAAAAATGCAGACAAATGTTGTAAAAGGTACTTTAAGCATATCTCAGACATATTTATGACTCTGAAATGTATGATATCTCAGTAATCCCTGCTCTATTACATTATTCAGCTGCCAACTATCCTGCATTTCATACCCTTTATAGGCGTTTAACATAAAGCACCCTTCATTCTGACTTTGAATTTTACTTTTTACCTTCAGATTGCCATATCATCTCTATTCCTTACCTATTCATCTACGTATTTTACTAATGCAAGTTACTATAACGTTTAGCAGTTGAGCTCTATATATCTACTGCTTTATATTTCCTATCATCGCATTCACTGAATACCAAGGCTTTGCTACACGTTTTCCATGGAAAGTCCCTACTAGACATTAGGTAAAATCAGTAGACATTCCAAAATAACACTTCCCTTTAACTGTTTGATTTCTTTTTATAATTTTAAATTTGTTTCCCTTTCTTTTTCCTCTGTTGTTTGCAAGCCTCCTCCTACCATTCCCTTCTATATCTGTTATGGCACTCATAGTCCTCATGCCAAAATGCCAGCTTGGCAGGGCCGCACATGAACCCTGGGAGGTGTCATCCACTTCTACAGGTAGCTAAAGCCAAGCTGGACACATTCAAGAAAGCTATCTTGGTCTCTGCCTCAACATCCTAGAATGACTTTCTGTTCCTCCATCCTCTCCTTTTATACCCCTGAAATCACAAAGAAAACTTGTTACAGAACATGCAGAAATATTGTCACCTTAAACTACAGAGAAGCTGTCTTGGGTTTGTCTAGACATACACTGTTTTCTATACCAGATTTGCTTTTTTAATATCAGATAAAAAATCTGTCATTTTTATGTGGAAAGCCATTTTGCCCAGCACAGAGATACACAAACATTTATAGTATTAAATAACTGTTGTATCCATATGCAGGCTTTATTCTTGAAGCAAAAACATAGAATCATAGATTATGTTCTCAAGTAGTGGTGATTTGAAATAAAACAGCGCATATGTTATTGAATAGGAGCATGATAGCATTCGCTTCAGAAGTAACCAATGTTGGACTAATAATAATAATAATTTCCAGAGTGCTGGCTGCCATTCAAAACTCTCCTGGAGTCACTGAAACCGGTTGATTGAATAACCTAACAAACAACTCCTTTCCGTAGCCTTCCCTCTCTCTGCCAAAAATCAAAAGTAACAAACACAGTATGGCTCATATCTGCCACTCTACTTGATGTCACTCTGACATATTAATTCAAATTTTACCAAAGGTTCATTTCAGGAAATCTGAATGCTCTTTTAAAGAGATGCCAATTATGGTTTCTGCTAATGTCTTTCCCAGCTAAAGACCCTAGTATCATGACTGGCCCTGCTGACGGTAGAACAGACTCAGTCAAAAAAACAAGTGCCATCCTAAAGAAACAGTGCGTGACAAATGTTGTAGTTAAACATTTGATAGATCCTCCAGGAAAATACCGCAGTATTTAAATGTGAAAGGAATATCCAGCTCAGTTGTGTGAAAACCTCCAGTTAATTCCTACGTAAAGGGCAATCTTGGTCTTCTAATGGAACCTGGGCTGTATATTAATATCAGATCCTTATTCGAGTCTGGATATACATAACATCATTTGTAATTTCTCCAGAAATCTGAAGTGGACAAACCCTTGTTTTCAGTTGTATTTTTCACTGATATCAAATACAATTCTTGGACCTGATGACTGTGTGAACTGATTTTCTGCATCCGCTCCAAAATGTTTGGAGAAAATACTGTTATTAAGCCCTATACTACTGCTCCTTTAGATAGATGTACTGAAAGGAAACCTTTAAAAGAGCAAGACAGGTAATTTGGAAATAACAAGTGGACCAAAAGAAAGTTCACAGTTCACCTGATCAGAGTACAAATCTTGGGTTGGCTGCTACTGAGACAGCAAGCAACCACAACATAATCTCAAATCTACCAGTAACCTAGCCCTAAATCCTTTAAGTGGGGAAAAAATAAAAAAATAAAGAGATGAAAACCAGCAACAAAACCTACTTGGAGTGAATTCATTAGGTACTTGTTGAATCTTCAACGAACACATGATTTTGTTTTCCAAAGTATCTAACACTGAGCTGGCTTCCACGTTCTGCTAGCAATTTATTATTTTTATTTTTTTTTTAACTGGGGGGTAGAATGAGATTGTAAGTAAAATGTTTTCAAAAGACATATTGAGGATAACTTATCTTTGTTAACTTCCTGCTTTGTAACCAATCTGTTCTCCACTTAAATCTACATACAGTTATTTAGCAGAGTACTGAAGTGGACAGTAGTAGTAGGTCCAACAGTGACACTTTGATCCATTTAGCCCAAATAGCCCTGTAAGGACTTGTGTTTGAAACCGTGGCTCACCAAACCCTGCTCAGCAGCAACCTGCTGTTAGCAACACTTGGGCTCATGAGATATCCCCAGTGATATCCCAAGAATCTTGCTCCCCTCTACACCCTGCATAGCTTCAACAGATTCAAAGGGCCTTAGAAATTGACTTAAAAGTTTTGGTCTTTCCTTCACAAAGAAAAGACCCCACCTCACCCCCCCTTATTGACCTAAATAAGAATCTAAGCTATATCTTTAGTTTATGTCCTGAAGCCTGTTTCCCTGTTAGCGATGGAGCAAAAATAAGCATTTTCCCTGCATTTGTTGAAAGCCTAGCAAAGGACACATGGCTTAGAAGAAACAAAGGCAAGACAAGGTGGCACAGTAAGAGTTTGTGAAAAAATATGTAGGCTATCCCTACTGTCACCACAGCAGCATAATTTCTACTAAACTGCACTTTCAGGCAGTGCAATTAAGAATTTAATGGTACCTCCTAAAGAAAACAGAAATATCACATTTTTACAGCTTCTTACACACCAGAGTCCTGAGCCCCGATTTATTCCCATTCTGTTTGAAGCTTGTAACAGCTCTGGAGATGGATTTCATTAATGTGATCTTCATTGCTTCACTTCTCTTTCTAAGTCCTCCCCACTCATTAGCTCCAAAGAGAGCCAGTGCAGGTTAATGGTAGAACAGCCATATAATAGACCCATAATCTAATAAGGGCAAAACTTTAAGTGCAGGAAATGAGGGGAGGAAAAAGGTGAGGGGAGGGAAAAAAAAAAAAAAAAAGAAAAAAACATTTCACTATTCTGTTTTTGAGACCAGAATGACAATTTACATTTGTTGCTCCCCTATTAACAGATGTGAATCGAAGTCTGCAAGTATGAACAGAGAGTTTTGGATCAGGGCCTAAAGCCTACCCAAAACTCCAGCTGGATTACATGATGAGTCCAGTTCTAAATCCTCATGTTCATTTTAACCCTGCTCAGTAGCTGGTAGCAATACTGGTAGTGTATATATTTGGATAAATGCAAGTTCCAGTGAAAATCTGTTTTAGTCTCTGGTCAATCACAAAAGATCACATACTACAAGATCCTAGGTTACTACCAACTGGTTACACGAAGAATCAACTCTGATACACCTCCCCCTTCCCTCTCTCCCTTTTTTTTTTTTTTTCTTTTTTTCAATTCGGTATGAATTAGATGTCCCAAATGATCTTATAGAGCCTGCATTACGGTGCCTGCTTGCTAAGCTGCAAGGTAGTGCTATGGTTATGTTGATAATGGTCTATAATAGAAAACACCAGCATGTTTTTCTGATCTGATAGGCATCTAGCAAGCAGTTATCAGCCAGGAAAATGGTGCAGGGCTAAATCCTTAAATATATTCTTAGGTCAAGAAACTCTATCTTGCCTGCAACATATAAAACTTCAGTTGAATGCAACTAGCCTCATGAAAATGAATGCAGCAGTTAGGGGTAACTTTCAACTCACTAGCTGGGCAATGTAAGTGTGATTTGGGCACGTTTGTTATATTTGTTGTCCTTTTCAGCCAGAAAAATCAAAAGCTGCATCAGAAGAAACCCCACAAGTTTCTAAGCAAATGACAGAAACTGTTCTGCAGCAGCCTGCTATAACGAGGTATCACAACACCAACCAGTGCATTTCAGAGGTAATAAATAAATAAATAAATAAATAAATAAAAACAAGGGCTTGCTCAAAAACAACACGCCCGCAACCCATTCTCACCAGTGCTACAGCCTAAAATGCATCAATTGGCTTTTATCTTTTTGTGGAAGGATACAGATTGACCTAAGCCACTGGAGGTAAATGATTATATGATTTAACAGGCACTAATGCTCGTTAAAAGCTTTGCCTGGGCAGCCAATTTTACACCCACAGAAAATACTTCCTGCATTATTCTAAATACCAATCTTTCCAGGTACCGCTTACAACAAGCTCCCCGTTGTTTTTGACTTGATTACCTTTCTGTAAGCATGATGCAATCTTAAATAAATAAATAAATAAATAAATAAATAAATAAATAAATAAATAAATAAATTAGAGTTCAGTCATCGTCCTGGTGCAGGATTCTTCCCCCCTTGTACAGCGTGCTTCGGTTTCATAAAATGCATCAGCTAGGCTGGGGAAATCTCATTGGGCCCTGTGCAGGGGCTGTGCCAGGCAAAGGAAACTTTCTCTCACAGTGAACGATAATTGTAGCCTCTTCAGCTTCCTCCTCTTAATTTCATTTTATTACACCTACAGATTCACCTGAGAGCAGCAGCTTACACTCTGCTTGAGTGATTTCTTTTTCTTCTAACAGACCTAGATTTGCATGGGATTTTTAAAGACAGCTGGGTTTTAATCAGGACTAAAAAAATATTTTTTTAAAAAATGCATCTAATGAGTCACTAAACCATGTATAGTTAGAAATACTTCTACTTTCAATACACATCAGAGTTTTTTATTTCTGGAAGAAATGCACATTAATTCATAATTTTACAATAAAATTGGGATTATTTTGCTATAGTTATTTTTACAAATAAATGCTGGGTTCTTGCTTATTAAATGTGCCTTCCGTATTGATATTCTATTCACTTCCTCAGCTTGGTGGTATGCAGACACATGCAGATGATAACCATGTATTTTAATATCCACATAAGTTTACATTTTACTTTAAATTAATTACATATTAATGAAACCAAGTATAAAAAAGAAGTCATTCCATAAAACAAGACAATATCTAACTGCACAGACAAGGAAGAGGTAATATTAGCCAATAACAAATCATTCAAATTCTACTAATTCTACAAATTACTATATTTAGAAAATGAATATCATGGGGCTATTTCTACCCAATGTGATTCCACTCAGTGAAATTACATGCCACAGAGCAGAGTAACACTGCGATGCATGAGCACCTCTGTGTTTTGGGAGAAATAAAACTGACATCTTGCTTTGTTTAGAAGAGTCTTCAGAAATGTACCTCTTAAAATTAATATCCTCTGCAATTCTCAGTGAGAATGGCTAATATCCCATATCAGGTTCGGGCATGTAAAAAGGTGATCCCCCTAAGAAGCACTTAATTTAGTTTGCTTTGCTCCTCTTGATGCAAGTCAGCACAGAATAGTTGTACACCAAGCGAATCAGACCATTTCAAAATAGCACACTTTCTGCTGGACTGATAGAGAGTTTTCCAAGACTCACCTTTCACTGAGCACTTAACTTTGCCTGTCTCCAAAATAGGCGTGTGAATGATTAAATGAAATTCTGAAACCTGGAATGAACAAAGACCTGCAAATTGGCAAACAGAATTGTCATACGAAGCAGAGAAGGTCATTTATTATCTCTCTGCCACAAGTGACCCATCTGCACAATGAGGACACCAACCCACAGAGCGGCATTTATAAGCTTTCTTGAGGTCCCTAAGTATACATGTGGCAAACATCACTACCAAGTCTTATTAAGGGCCGGCTTCTGAATGTACGAAGCATAACAGAGCAATCGTATATACCACTACGTTTCTTAATAAAGAAAGAAAGCTTTCTTCAAAATGCAACTGTTTATGATTTATCATTGATCTCCAGAAACTGCGTGTGTGTCCAGGAATTGCATTTATGAAGCAATACTTTAAAAGCTAGCTCTGGGAGAAGCAAGGTGGCTTTAAATCGACAAAACATTTATTTTCTTGGAAGTCATTAGAATCGACATTTATCTTCCTTTCACGTGTCTGCTTGACAATTCTTTTTGTTATTTTTCCAATAAGCTTTGCTCTGTTAGCATTTTTCTTTTTTTTAAAAAAAAAAAAAAAGAAAAAGGAAAAAAATATAAGTGTAGATGTGGAATTGCAGGACAAGCTCTGCTGTTACAGCTGGGAGCAAAATGCTACAGGCTGTTGGGTGAAGTCCTGCATCAAGGAAAGGGGGGATGAAGTACGAGGTGGGAGGGCTTGGGATCAGCTTACGCAAAGTTCCTCTTTCACTGTGCTCCTCTCGACAAGGGAAGCTATTTGAAAAGCTGGAGCATACCCAGCAGTGACACAGGTGGCCAAATAAATTTAAATTTTATCCAAAAATTTAATGAATGTAGACTTCAGGAGTTATTAGTGCTTGCCTTAGGTCACCCTTTGCCCCTTAAATGTGACCCCTGTCTCACGTTACATGCATTTAACTTGCCCCCTCTCCCAAAGCCCCCTCAAAAGTATTTTAATAACTCCCAGCAAAGCCTCAGATGGCACATACTTCAGGAGAAAATCTACAGTTCACCACTGAACAACAGCCACACACTTCTCTGAGCACTGCAAAACAGAAGCAGCAGTGGGATGAGGATAAAGAAGTGGAATTAAATTTGCACTCTTCTCCCATCTCGCTCTTATCGAATGAAAATTGCAAGAATAGGGCTTTATCCAGATCTACTATAAATACTTTCTCCCACTCCAAGAGAGCATTTACATTTCTGTACAAACAAAACAACTTTTTTTTAAGAGAAAAAAAACATTCTCACTTTAAAAATAAAATAAAATAAAAAAGTAAAAAAACTCCACTAAATATATGTCATTTGTTTAATCGTGGAGACAGACATGATGATGACAGAAGATGAAAGAAGAAGGGGAAGGAAAATGTGAGAAACAAGTTAACATTCAGAAGCCAAGCTGATTAAAACCCTGGACAAAACACTGCATTTACAATTTGCTATTTTTGCCCTTATTTGGGGGCAGCAGAGTTACGCCTGCTCTCCACGAAGCTTCAGAAGATCGTTTTGTTTAATAAGCTCAAAGATCCAAGAGAAACATTTGCTGGGAAAAATACCAGAGGAGCTTGGCTTTCAAAGTGATTCAAACACATCTTTTTACTACAAAGTGTCTTTTCAATTAGGATGCTAGGAATCAGACGAAGCTAAGAAGTAAGGTAATGAGGGCAGGCATGACATGGCAGCCTCGGGGCTCCGTGGGATTTTCCTTCAGCATTTGATTCAGCCCCTTGGAGGAACCTGGGGTGAATGTGATAGCAAACGTCTGCCTCTCTTCCCCCATGTCCCTGCTTTCAGGTCTCATGTGCTCTGTCACACGTTCACATCTATTGTGCGCATACCACTACAATTACAGACCTTTTGTTTTCAGGAGTTCACCAGTTTGTTCTTTAAAAAAAAAAAAAAAAAAAAAGAATAACTTTAATAACAGGAGGCCAGACCTGTTTCTAGCCACTGGGAGATTAAATGAGGGAGGGAGGGATCATCTGAAAGTCTCTCTGTGTTAGAAACATCAAGTAATGACCTTTATTACTAATGACCTAGGCCCTCCAGCGATGAACCTAGACAACACTGATTAAGAGAGAAGCCTGCTGCTTTTTAAAGGCATATAAAATAAAAGGAGCCTTTGAGTTAATAGAGTGGGGTATGACACCGAAGGAAATGTAAGAATGAATGAGCTGTAAAAAGAAGGGATTTTTCCCACTCTATGGAAGACAATGAGAAATTAATCCATCAATATAAAAGCTTGAATCGTAATTTCATAAGACACTACAAAAGTAGATCTTTACAAGATAACATTAACTAAATCTCACACTGCAGATTTGCATAAAAGAGACTGCAGCTTCCTTCTGGTAATGGTATGGACCAAATAGAAACTTATGCTTAACAAAACACCAACTGCCAGCCTTAGCATAAATAACTCATAATGAATTTGGTTTTGCATCATATGCCAGTTTAAAATAAAATAATAAAAATAAAAATAAAAATAAATAATAGTAATAATAATAATAATATTATTATTATTATTATTAATGCAATGGCAATCTTAGCTATTTCTACCAATGTGGTAGCTAAAGCTTCCAAAATGTTGACCCTGCTTTAATTCTGTGAATGCCAAATCCTCAGGCTGGTACAGTTATCAAGAGTCACGGGACATGACTGGTTGTTATCAGATGCCTTCTCTGGGAATACATCTTCAGTGGAAAGATGTTCTCCTCTGATCTATGCCATTCCCAACTCCACACTGTAAGAGCACTAATAACACATACAGCTTTTTATTATTAAATAGTTACAGCTCAAAGCCATCATTAAGAGCCTCAGTGTTTATGTTCACATTAATGACAGGCACTACATGCAGCAAGAGAAAATACAAAGAGCATGCTACAGAAACACTGCTGTGGGAGAAGATGTCAGAAGAAAATAAAAGCTGCAGACAACATGGAAACGCAAGCTAAGTTGAGGACAAATGACAGCTAACATCAGAATTTGCTTGTACGCCTCAAAAATAGCTGGGGGGTTGCCAGCTGATGAGGAAGAGTGACACTAACTCCCAAAAATATCATCTGGCTGTGTCCTGTAGTGACATAGATGTATGAAATTTGGTAGAGCTCAGGTGATGATAAGTTACACCTGCCCTTTTCTGTGTTGTACTTGCAATGCAAGTACAAGTTTTTTCCTCCCAATGAAGAAAAGTTGAGCCCCATTCTTTTACCACAAGCAAAGCTGTTAAAAAAAAAAAAAAAAAAAGTGTAGGAAATACATATACATATGTTTTAAAGAGAGAGAGAAAAGCAGCTGTTTACCATATTAGTTTTGTTGCCTCAAATATGGGGAGCAGCAGACAGAATTCGGGATGTAAAGATGGAGAAATGGAGGCTTTTGTATAAGAGGATATGTATTCCTTTTGGCTTTGAGCTGTATTCATACATATTAATGTACCCCTGACCTTTTAGTCTTGGTCACGCCATAATCACAATGCTGCTCCACAGCTGGCAATTGTCCTCTCGATATGGTGGTGGTGTCTGGAAAATCTCCTCATTATATTTGCATATATGTGCACTGATGTCTATTTTTAGGCCGATGCCACAGGTCTTACCTGACATGTCACATACCTGACTGATTTAAAGCTAATGACAAGTTTATCTATTCATAGTTAATCTATTCATGTCTGTCTGGATTTAGCAGCTTATCTTGACATTGTTTGTTGACACGGAGCACATAAAGTTAGCTGTCATGAGCTAAGGTTTAAGATGCCTTTTGTCAGGACAGACTAAAGACCAGAAAACCTTCTCATGGATCCATAGGTTGGTACACACACACAGTTACCAGTCCATGCACATGCTTAACCAGGGAAATAAGCAGGCAGCTTTCTTCAGATGCTAGGCTCTGATCTGGCACATCCTAGGATTGTTTCCATCAGTGAGGGCAGGACACTTCTGCCCTCATGGCACACACAACTCCCCAGGGGCAATTAAGGCCCAGGCATCACTTCCAACAAGTTTCCAAAGCAGCACAACAGCCAGGACTCCTTTCTCTTGACCCTCAGGGGCAATCACATCGTTTTTTATCCATCGGACCGCTCTTCAGTGCACACAGGCTCAGTCAGGTGCCTTTTACATCATTCTGTGACGTTGCCTGGCCACTTTCCCTTCAGACCACTTCTTGGTCTGCTGGATTTCCCCGCATAACCAAATGCAGTCTGCAGCGGGTGACCCATTTCTTCCAGGCAAGCGCACCCCAACAGCTGCAATTTCAATCACGCAGTGAGATTTTTGGTCCTTAAAAACAACAAATTTCATACATGATTAACGAATAACCCTGTCCAGAACACAGCACTGCATTAAATGTATTTTCCCAGATCTACACAGATTAAAACTGTGTATTCTCTGCATTACGCCTACAATTTTTGGAAGTCTTTCCTGAGCCAGATTTGTCAGGAAATAATCAGTCTTTGTGGAAATATGCTGGCTCAGTCTTCATATTTGTCTAAATGACTGATTGCCCCTTTAAAAATTAATTTCTACACTATCTATACCACTGAGCTCTGAGAATTATGTTTCATGTTTTAACAATTCTTCCTTAGCTCTTTCTTAAAACATTAAAGAAGTATTTGCCTCCCTTCCAGCTCCTGGCTCTACAGCAACTGAGAGATCTTTCATGAATGGTTTTTTTCACTGTAAAATTGCTATTCATGAAAACTAAATGAGTTCACAGGAATGGGATGGCTTACATTACACTCCTGGCTTAAGAGGCTCATTTTTATTAAATCTGTTTATAGTCACAACAAATTTTTATTTGGCTATTTAAGCTATCTACACTCTATAAATGGTTGATAACTTCAAAAAAAATTTTCACTTCAATTTCAAAATAATATTTTTAGATGTGTCTGTGCAGAATATTTTATGGAGTCTGCTAGTTCAAAAAGTTCAGTGCTTGCTAGCTTTTCTATCTGTTACACCACAGCCCGCCGAATAGCATGTAGAGCAGCCAAATGCCAGCCTGCGTGCAGAGCTGTGACAAAAGGGGACAGGAAAACTCGAGGAGCTCCCAGTGACTGTGGAAGAAATTGCTGGAGTGCCAAAAGGAGGAACAAACAAGTTTAAACTCTCAAGAGAGGAGATAAAGCAGTAAGGGCAGAAAGAGTGGTTTGCTGAAATGCTCAGAGCTGAGCTCAGCCTCCCCCTAGCAGCCCCTAGGTGCTCCGAACGAGCACCACTCATGTTAGAAAACATTATCATTGCTCAGCTCTCACTATCAGCCCAAGCCCGGCTGTGCCTCTCCATTTTCTGTTTGGGATCATCTTTATCAAATACAGCAATGCTACTAGGCAGCAGGGCAGCGCGTCTTTACTTTCTTGCCAAGGTAAAAACGCATGTTTACAGACAGACCCCCTGCAGGCTTCCTTTCTGTCTGAGAGTCACCCCAGGTGGTCACGCAGCTGCAAGTAGCCATCTCCCTCCCAACACCTTGTCCTGTAGAAACATCTTCTGAATTTAGCGGTAACATGATGAGCTTGGGCTGCCTGGTTCAACTGAGCTTGTAGGGTAAGGCTTCGGTCCACATTTGCTCATCTGGTGAAACTACTCACTTTTCCATTTATTCAAAGCAGGGACTGGCTTCCAGTGCTCTTCCGTATTTCTCCTGAATATCCAGGACTGACAGCTTTAAAATACACAGCTTCTTGCAAAACAAAGGTTAAGAGGCACCAAGTAACTGCACCAATGTAATACCAGAGGGAGTACTCCAGAGTGCCTACACACGTTTGGGCTATCCTAATTTCTGTGTTCATTCTGCTTTACTTTTCACCTGTGATAACTCTAACAAGCTGGAGAATATCCTTTAAGTATAAAACATAAATCCTTTTAGAGTGTTTAAACACTTAATTTCCTTTGAAAACAATTATTCGAATGGATGGCCTATTGAAAGTCAATGCCATTCGCTGATAATCACTAGCACCCGTAGTTGTAAAAGTCTAATTACATGGTTATTTTAAAGGATTGTTTTTCAAATGGTTAAGCCAAATTGATGTAGATAAACCACAAATCTGACTGTAAAAGCTTTTATTTCAAATATATATATATATATGTATCATCCAAGGCTGGATTAAAGAGTAGAAATTCCTGGAGCAATAAAATATTATAGTTCAATTTAAATAAGATTTCTACTCAGTTTTTACCCATGCCCACAAAACACTGGGTTGGAACAAATTTTCTTCCTTACTTTGCAACTGCAAATTCAATGTATGCCTGAGTCAAGCTAACATCTCTCTCCCCAGTGGAATGGAAATGCTTCTACTTTTTTGTATAAACCAAGAAATTAGAACTATTTTTGGCTGTGATGCAGCCATAATGCATGCAGATGCATTTGTACCTGAGAAATGCAGAGTATGTAAATGAGAAACAGAGGCCAAGAAGTAAAGAGGTCAGGCTGCTAAAAATCTTATCTTCCCTAATAAGTTGTTTTAGTGTACTAAGGAAACGGGGACACATACACAATTTGTAACAGAAACACAAGAGGTTAATTACTGTACTCTGTCTTGGCTGGATTGAAAGCACAATTGGAAACACCAACATCTTGCTAAATTGGTAATAATAATTATTATTATAAATAGCAGAGTATGTGATCCATTCTCCCCACATAAATTATTTGTGCTAATTTTATCCTAATGAATCTTACTCCTAAAACCAGATAGGCACTGCTGATCATTTTGGGACAAACCATAGGATGCTCCTCCCAAAGTTCCAGGGCTACAAGCAGCCTCATGGTCATGTCTGTGGACTGTCTGAAGTCCCTCACAGTTTGTTCTACCGGATACTTTACTTTTGAAGAGAAGTTCTGGAAAACCTGAGCTCACAGGGTCCAGACAAAAGTGTGGTTTTCTGTTTGTTTGTTTTTCTTTTTTTTTTTCTTTCCTGCGCTTACCACTGCAATGTCATTGTGTGAAGCTCCCATTAATCATTTGGAATTTGCTGTTTTGCGAGGTCTGTGATTTAGAATAAACTATCACTCATTCTTCTGTAGTTATAGACAGTACACAGTAAGACTATTTCTAACAACTTAACTTGAAAACATATATTAAATTTAATTTTAAAAGTATTTTAGCCTAGAAGTTTTACCTGTTTTTCTACAGAGAGGAGGAAAGCACAATACAACTGTCATAATTCAACAATGATAACAAATTATAAATTACAGATAAAAAACTATGATAACCCTGGACCAGCACTCCCTACAAGCTGTGTTACAGACACATAGAAAATGTGGTGCTTGTCCCAAGGAGTTTACAAAGCGAATGTAAGAGCAGAGGCCACACAAGTTATAACAGAGAGGTGACGGAGCGAGAGGAAACAGCTCATAGGAACAGACAGAGGCCACAGCACACCAGCTACTTGACCTCAGTTTATCTAAACTGCAATTTTATTCAGTGGATAAAGCTCTTCAAATGCTACTGCTAATAAAAATCTTTCCTAGGTACATCTTTTATATGCAATTTTCTGCTTCTCAGCATTACAGTATCCAAGCATGCTGTTTTGTTTCTTGTAAACTATATGCTAATTTTGCAAAACAGATTGCAGCTGCAAGTATACAAGTATGTAAGTACATTGTAAGAAAAAAAACGATCCTTTTATAACTCAAAAAGCTATTTTCTCTTTGTTGTCTTTGTTACATTTCATAATCATTAACAAAACCCAAAATTAGCAGTATGCAGCTGGTCTAGCTGCCTGCAGGATCGTTTTTCCCCCAGGATGGAAGATTCATGTTTTCCTGTTTCTGAAAAGACAAAGTCTGCTTCTACTGGATGGGTGAGAAGGGGAGTGATGTTTTTGGCAATGACTTGATACAAAATCATCATTTCATTCCTCCTATAGATAATCTGAGTAATCCCTTACCAACACCTACCATTTTTCTCTGCCTATCACCTTTCTAAATGCTGACAGTTTGGAAAGTGCATTAAAATCAAGCCTGATAACAACGCTCAGTATTTCACCCAGCAGTTGAACACGGTAGAGTCAAGTACTACTATCGCAGGTGGAAAACCTAAGCAGTAATTCTAATTAATACTGACAAAGCCCCACTGTGCTTAATTCTCGAGGCACAAATACATGGTTTGATGGTTGCAGGCACTAATGTTAGATGAGACCACTGCTTTTGCCTCAGCAACGCTGCATTACTCAGCTGGCTAGCACATGCTGATAGAGAAGAACAGGGAATGCCACACACAGACAGAAGCCTCCAGCATAGACAAACTGAGCTCCTGCAAACCCACCCCAAAGACAGGCACTGAGCTGCGCTGCATGATGCACTGCGCTGCCACGTTTCCAGGAGAGCCACCCTTTCCCCTGCAGGGCAAGCTCAGTCTTTCTGAACCCACCCTCATCCTCATCCAGCCACTGGTATGGAACTGGGAACAGGGTTAGTTTTTCTTTGGGGGAGCAGATAGGAAAAAGATTTCAACCCCACAACACTGAGAAACGGGCATTTTGCAACAGAAGAAAGATTCTGAGTTGAAAAATTCTCTGCTCCCTCCCACCACGACACTATCCACAGGTGGGCAGCCTTCTAACCTCACTAATCAAATCTGCAGATTCTCCCTTGAGTGCAGATTAGCGAGACTCTGCTCTTCCATATTATTCATTTATTTGGGAGATGTAACAGTGCCTAGGAAACAAGAACTACTGTAATTTAATTCTTTTTCCATAGACTGTATTGTGTGCTGTATACAATACTGGATAAATCCTCTATGGAAAACACTAAAATAACAGATTGATTTTCTTTCTCAACAAAACCGTATTAACCAAGAAGAATACACGGAGGGAAGCAAGGACTGAAAGTCCTGTAAAAATCACAGTGGGCAGCTAACAGGTTGTGCATCTTACAGTCCAAACGATTCAGGGTTCAGACCCACCGAAATTTAAATAAACACCCCACTCCTTTTATTAAAGGGCTTCAAAGATGCAATCATTTATATCTAAAAGGATGTCTTTACATATCAGAACAGATCATTCTGAAACAAGTTCCTTCCTCTGCCAGTAGAAATACATATTGCCATCAGAAATTCAGAAGGTATACTTTGGATTATACTCTTCATGACCAGCATGGGAAATTGGCCCTATGCCCTGCCTTACAGTCGTGTCAGATTTTTAAGCCAAGACCAGTCAGTAAGATCAGGTGGAAGCAAAAGTACTATTTGACAGAGCACTCCAAAATGTTTGGGTTCTCCCAGTTGAAAATGCTCTTACTCTCCTCCTCCTGTACCCCTACCAGCAGTCTCACCAAACATTAGTTTCCTGCAGACAAATCACTGCTCCTTAGATCTGCAACATTGGGTGGGAATTGTAATGAGGAGCAGCATATGTTATTGTTTCACTAGCACCTCTTAATCAAATCCCGGTAGAAATCACAAGCATAACATCAACTACAAAAAGTTTGAGTCTAAGTTTTCAAGGGAGATTCAGGAACTGACTGCCCTTAGGGCTTCCAGTTTCTCTCAGCTGCTTTACACATCCTTATCCAAACTTACTTGAACTGCTTAATAAATGTCTTCAGAAACACTTCTCCCTTCATGAGACTGATAAATCAAATGTTCTCAGTAAATGCCTGTTTTGCTTCTTAATTTTTCTTATTAGAAAAATGAGAGGCAACATTTCAACTGTTTTAGACATTTTTGCTTTTAATACACAATATTTGGCTGTTACCAAAAACAGAAATGGAACTTGGCTTTCTCTTCTTGGATGAAAAGTTAAGTTTACTGTTTACCATTTCCAAAAGAAATGCTTATTCTGTCATAAGCGTCACAGAAAAATAAACAGTGCTCCTACTTTCCTGTACAATTCACTTCTTGTTCTTCAGATGGGAGGGAATAACCTTGAATAACTGACAGAGATGCTTCATCAGCCCACTCTTGTTAGTATCAAGCTTTTAAGGTAACAAACTAACACAACTATGTTTTCATTACACTTTTGACTAGTGCTATTCCCTTTTTGACTTTATTTTTTGTTAAACATAGACCTGCTACCACAACTACTGCCATATCTACTTTGTCATACAAAAAGGGAAAAAATTAATATTACTGTTTGTTTCAGCTAATGAAAAACCCAAACATGTCCAAAGGCATCATGCCTCTTTAATCTCCAGAAAGCAGAAGGAGAGTCTGTTGAAGAGCAAGCAGGAATGGAAAAATAATGTTATATCTATTTCATGCAACAGATTAAAGGGCAAATACATCATAATGTAGCCCATTAATACAAACACAACAGTTTTAGATTCAGATTTTTCAGTTTCCTTGTCACAGATATTTTATTCATTTCATTCTCACTTCCAAGTCTTGAACGAGACTTTAGCAAGAGAAAACAAGACAGAACCAATCCTACATTTAAGAATTGGCCAAGACTTTTAAAATATTTTGAATCATGTAGAGAAGAAAACAGAATAAGTACATCTGGGAAGCACAAGCAACAAAGGCTGAACAGTGGCCAAAAAAATAAAAATAAATAAAAAATAAATAAAAAAGGAACTACAAAGCAGCCAAGCATCTTCCTATTAAAGAGACTTCCAAATGAAATAAACTTATAGATATGAATCCCACTACAAACTAAACTATCGAAAAAAAAAAAAATAACCATACTATGATGCATCCAGAAGATGCATTCAAGAGGGAATATGTGTCTCGTTACTACATGTTAACCAGAGAACGAGATAAGGCTATCATTTACCACAAACAGTAATTGACTTAGAAGGTACTAAAAGGCCCTTCACAAGGTGTCCTCAGCTGTTTGGAATAAGGATGCTAACTGATCTCCACCTTCCAGAAGTCATGGAAAGCTGATGTAGAATATCCCTTCTATGGCTCTTTCCCCATGTTCTTGACGTCTTCACCCCTCCCAATTACCTCACTTGCAAAAATTTTTCTTCCACCGTACAGCTGAGCACCAGATTAATTTTGTAAAATCTTCTGTAATGTGGCCTGTAAAAATTGCAGTTAGTTGACCAACCTTCTTCATATTTTTTCCACTTTACTGTAGAACCAATATCTGAAGTGATTTTATCTTTTAATAGACTTTGTCCAGTGTCATGCAAACAGAGGAACATACTGACTTGTTCTAACTCACGCTTCTGTACTATTATCTCTTGACTGGTGTGATGCTGGCATCAGAAGTAAGCTGCGCAGCTGGATGGTTATGCAACATCCCAGCTGGATGGTCAAGGCCAGCAAAATATGGCAAGGTCAAGTTAATTTAAATAGACAAAAAGATGCAATTTTATCTTGCATAAGGCAACCCGAAACAATAATGCCAATGAAAAATCAAAATTAGAAAATTATAATTTACATTTTTCACATGTTGTAAACCTTTCACATAAGCACAGCATT
Source organism: Anser cygnoides (assembly GCF_040182565.1). Taxonomy (NCBI): domain Eukaryota; kingdom Metazoa; phylum Chordata; class Aves; order Anseriformes; family Anatidae; genus Anser; species Anser cygnoides. The sequence goes on from NC_089876.1 coordinate 72,531,333, forward strand.
TCTGTCTGTCAATTTCCAAGACACAATGACACGGGACTTGATCCTCCACATGAAAAAACTAGGACACAAAGAAGCATCCTAAAGCTCAACAACCAAGGAGCTTATTCTACCTACCATATTAGTGCGTGCTTTAATGAACACGCAGACATAAAGCAGCACTGCTTTTCTACAGAAGCATTCCAGACATTAGCAATAAATACATTAGACATTACCCTAAATGCAGAAATTTTGGCTATGTGAAAAAAAAAATACATATATATGTCTCTACTACAAAACTTTTTAGGAAGGCTATCTGTTCACTAACTCTGCCTCTACACAATCAGTGAGTTGGAAAACAAAAACTCTAGCCAAAAATTTCCTCCTTACAGCAAAACTTGCTAGTCCACATTTGTAAAATCTCCAGGATGCACCAAAGACTTTGTAGAAGATGAATGTGATTAATCATTATTCATTTTTACTTTGGGTAACTAACACAGAGATACTCAGAAAAGTGAGTATTTCACATTTTGGGGGAGAAAAAAAAAAAAAAAAAAAAGGGTTTCTTTAAGCTGAAATAAAACCTGTCTTTGTTTATCCATATAGCCCTCTTTTTTTTTTTTTTTTTTTTTCAAGGGATATTTCCTGGATTGTCTATAAGCATCCACTCTCCTCCTCTTCTTTTCCCAAGAGTTTGTCTTTCAAAGTTGCCTAACTCCATTTCCAGCCAGTGGGAGCCCACAAGACAGCTCCAACAGCTTGTGCTGCCAGAAACAGGGACAGCTGGACAGCCTAGCTGGGGAAAAAAAAAAAAAGAAAAAAGAAAAAACAGTCCAATAATCTGTTAGGAGTCTGAGGTTCAATACAAAGACCCAGTATCAGACTCCAGGGCTCACTCGTGATATTGGAGCTGGGCATGCCACACTTTTTGCTTACAGGCTCCAGTCCTGAAAAGGCTTCGACACATGCCTAATTCTGCTTGCTAGCATTAGCTTTGCCGATTTCACTGGACAAGTCGTCACAGCATGGGAAATTAAACAGAGTCTTAAGCATATTTCATAACTATCTGTAAAGCTGGAGAGTTAATAATAATCTCACAGTATTCCATTAAACACATATTTGTAATATAAAAATGCAAATAAAGATGTATGCCTGTATTATTACAGATTACTTATGCTGATATAAGTCCACCTTTTTGCCTTATTGAAATGGTCATTTTCAAACCAATAGAGCAAGAGAAGCAGCAATATGCTGCAAAAGTATCTTCCAACACTGAGATTCAAAAGCCAGGCAGGCTTGAAACAAAAATGTTAAAATACTTCAAATCATTTTCTCCAAAAACAACTGAAAGAAACAGATTTTTTTCTTCCTTTCTCTACTTTACTATTCCATTTTTATTCTGGCTATGTTGAAAAATTACACCATGCTGATGGCAAAATATTGCACTCCCCAAATCCTCATCCTTGCGAAATATAACTCCAATTGATTGCTTAACAAGTGACACACGGAAATCCACAGAGTTTCCCTTAAGATGAGGTTGTCATTGCTTTGCACCACTCTGCCTGACAGCTGCTAAAGTTTGCCATCATCATTCTGCAAGAGAAGGGACATTAGAGCGATGTTTTTCTTTGCATGTTTTAACTACAGAACGTATATGCAAAGTACAGAAAATGTATCTCTGACACGCAATGTGTAATAACCCTCAACACTAATTAGCATTCCTCTGACTTTCTTTTGCAAATAAAGCAGGAGAGCAGAGTGCTACACATTTCCCACTTTCCTGTCCTCCTCTTCCTTCCTGTCCCTCGGGCAGCAGAATTACCTTACTGAATAATCCCACTTCATTCACTGTAGCTATAAGCAGGGAATCAACTTCAAAACCTCAAGCTAAAGCTCATGCTTTTCCTGCTTTTTATCAGTAATTTTTTATTTTCTTTTTTTTTAACTTTTTAACTAAGACAGGTGAGAACATTACACGCACACAGCTCCATCTCATAGATGATGAGAGCATTGCATGGAGGACCAAAGGAAGGAAAATGAAGCACACGGCAGGTTAATTCATTCCCAGCCTCCCTGCCACTAAAACTGATTCTTGCCACACTAAGGTTTGTCACACTGGGCACCAGAATGTAAATTGAGCATAAGGAGGTTTGGACTAGTTGAAAAGAAAAATCTTTTCTCCATCTGAGCAGTGGCACAGGTTGCCCAGGCAGGCTGTGCTGTCCCCACCTTCACAGGTTTTCAAAACCCAAGAGGATAAAGCTCTAAGCAACCTGGCCTGACCCGCCAGTTGACCCTGCTTTGAGCAGGACTAGAGGTTGGACTAGAGATCTCTCAAGGTCCCTCCCAGCTTGAATTATCCTCTGATCCCCGTGGTCAGAGGACACCCATAGAAGTCTGCAGAAGGAAGAATGAGATTAAAGAAGCTTGACGCCAGTGACTTTTCATTTTGTCGCACCGGACAGAGCTGTTGTGATTCTGCCCAAAGCTTCTATTTTTGCTGGTGGCTGCTGCTGGGGGTGGAATTGTGCAAGTTTATGTTTGAATTTCTGTTAATTTGTGAGCCAACAGTCCTGAGTGCTCATATTTAAGAAATAGTGCTTGTCACTGCTTGAGCACTTGTCTTCAGAGCACTTGCAAACTGAAAAAAAAAAAAAAAAAGATCATAGGAAAACTAGAAGACAGTTCTTCACTCTGGCTAGGATGATTAGTGATGATTAGTGTGCTTCACAGAACAAAAGAAACGGAAAAAGGAATGGTATATTATCTCCTTAAAAATGCTGAATGACACTTTTACTTTTACTGCCTCTTTTCTTAATATATTCCATAGTCATATTTTCCAACTGCTTTTAAATAGCATTCTGTATGAAATAACAGATAATGAAAAGATATTTTCAAATAAAAGAAGTTTCTTTTTTTTTTTGTGGTTATTCTGAGAAACGCAAAGACAACGATGTGTCATTAAAGGAGAGCTACCAAAGAATAGGGTACAGGAGATGCAATTAAATTCCCTCTCTCTGCCAAAAAATGTAGAACATAAAAAGAAAGATTTTTGATGTTTACTCTTCCCTTTAAAAATCAAATATTCTAGTCCCTTCAAATACTACCCCTTCAAACTCCAGTACAAGAGTTGCCATCAGTGCCACTGCTCCCATTTCCAGTGTATGTTTATTTCAGAGATGAAGGGAGACAACTTCTCAGCTTCTTCTGACTTGCTGGGCCCAAAGCTCCCAATGAAGGCATTCCCTTCAGCATTCCTCCATTTTTCTATCAGTGGTCTCCCTGCAAGGGGAGAGGGCAGGGGACTGACTAAAACCAGTATTTCTCAACAGATAATTTACTCTCGTTTCCATTTCCTTTTTACCCATGATGTGTTTGCCTTGTATCTTAAACGAAGCAGTTTAGATCAAGGACTTTCTTATACTACGCAGTAATATCCAGCACAGCACAATATGACTCCAATCACATTTGTGACAAATACCTGACAGACAGACACACAAAAGCAAACAAACAACAAAAGTAAAAATACTATACTATCACAGCTGTAGTGAAAATATAGGCAGATGAAAGGGAAGCTTTCTTACCACACAAGTGTTTTTGCAATTTCTCAGCAATTTCTATCAGATCATAAGCCATTTCCTCCTTGGGTGGTTAGACAGCATTAATAAATCTTGTCCTTGAGGTTGCCTGATAAGCGGAGGACTTCCTGTAATTTGCTGGTTTTAGACACATGGTTTAGGACCTTAGAAGTGATATTTGTTTACCAGAGGTGCAGGAAAAACAATACTCAGTTAGTGCTTGAAAAGATTTTGCTGAAAATGGAGCGTTTGCCATTTCCGAAAATATATACAGGTGTGGCCTTGCTTGGATGATGACCATCTGGGCTCAGATTAGTGCAGTCAGCCCACCTGGCTGCACACAGGGGAACACTCCATGTTGTGGAGATCTTCACCGTGTTTCCAGAAGGTAATGATCTTATTCACAACTGGAACGTGTTCAGCAATATGGTCCAGAGGACAGAGCACCTGCCCAATGAGGAAAGCAGGCTTATCCAGGCTGGAGAAGAGAAATCTTTGGGGGGATATGGCAGCAGCCTTCCAATACCTGAACTGAGCAATGACAGGTTTTGCTAACCTCCTTTCCAACCCCATCAGTTGAGACTCACTGCTCTCCTAATTTCCAGAGGCAACAAATCACAAAGGAGTAAAGAGATCGCAGAGGGAAAATAGCTACATGAGCCTCCTCCGCTGCTTAATAAGAAAAGACATTGTGTCTTCATGTCTGATGGGGGGAGGCGGAGGTGCTTGCCTTGATCAGTGGCTTCACAGCGTCAAAGAGAAGTGGAAGCAGAGAACAAACAAACAAGGTCTCTCACTGAACTTCAGTCTCACACCCGTAACATCGAGCACCAAACAAAGACTGCCTGCTTAAGGATGAGGAGGGGGGCTTCTTGTCATGTTCCTGCTTGTATCATACAGACATGAAAAGAAACAAATTCTTGTGATTTGCTACATAGAATTTACTTCACAGACTCCTGGCAAATGTCTCCTCCGTTGGAAAAAAAATAATAATCTTTCCTTAAGTCATCAGCTTTCACACATCTTATTATAGCAGCCTCCCCACTGAAATTCATGCATGCTGATGACAACGCTGGTACACACACATGTCATCCGAGCTGTTTATAGCCACTCTTTCATTTAATGCATCTCATCTGCCACGTTTTTTTTCCAGGTTTTGTCTGCTTTATCATGTTATCGTTTAAGTCTTTATCTATAAATCACACTGATATATAAACCACTTTGTCATCTTTTGTTTCGCAGCATATGTACAGTAAGCAGAGACTGCTTCTGAATAGGAAAAAATGAGAATGCAAACACAGGCTGGAATATGCACAGAAAATCAAAAAAAAAAAAAAAAAACCAACAAAACGACCGGAACAAGATGGGTTTTGTTTCTAATAACCAATGGCACAGAAGGATGTTTATGCAAAGGATATAAGAGAGGGGAAAAGAAAAAACAACAAAGATGATGACACTCTTCAGATGCAAATGTGATTTCTTCCCTGTAATCAGGCCAAGGAAAGCAATCTGAGGGAGCGCCACATGGAAGAATTAGGACTGAGTTATTTGCAGGAGGTTCCTAGCACACATACATTGATGTGACAAGTCAGTTGCAAGGAAAAAAAAAAAAAAAAAAAAGGACCTGACAGATTTCCACTATGTTAGTGAGCTTTCATTGACAAAGTCTGATCTTTGCCAACACGCTTTGACCACTCCAACCCCACTGTCATGACTCCTGTGATACCCTTACTACTGAGAGGACTGCAAGCCATAGCTACATTACTGTTGTACTCTAAACAGTGGCAGAAAATATACTACTAACCACTGTCCAGGTCAGGCTTCAGAGCATTTGAAGTGCTGATGGAAAGGCTTTTTTGCGGTGTATGGGATGCCATTTAGCAACGCATTCTTGACAATATTGAGAGCATTTATTATAGGCATTCCTCTTCTGGAGGCTTCTTTTACTCTGGAGAGTCAGACTGATCCGAAACATGAAATACGTACTTCTCTCAGCAATAGTGCGCCTTAGTGCACTGTTGTGGGCAAGGACCTATGATCTGGTCCATCTGGCTTTGACACTGATGATGTTCAAAGCAAAGGCAGACCATGTCAGGTCAGGTATCTCAGTAGATGGCTTATGTCAGCCAACATATGCATATATCCTTATCTCTAAACCAGCTTAAGCATTAGACACAACGTTTTACATCTTATCCGGCATTTCCATTAGCCTGATGTGTAGTTATTGTTCTTACTGTCCACATGAACACCCAACCTCCTGAAACTTCATAATCTCTTGGTCACAACCACTTTTGTTCATAAAACACAGGTGAAAAATGTCTTGAGAAGAAACTTGGGATGTACTTGGGGTTTTGGTGAGTATGAAAAAAATATATGAAAAGGGCATGTAAACAGTTTAACCTTTAGCCAGCTAGATTTAAACATTGATCAAGACTGAAGAAACTTAATAATCACTTTCTGAAGAATCTTAAAAATGCCCCCAGTTTTAGAAATGCCCCCAAACACCAACAAATGTTCCTTTTCATTTCCATAAAACCCAAACACATCTGTAGGAACCTTTTCCTACCTAAACACTGACCTTAGTGTTGGTAAAAGAAGATTTTTTGAAAGCTCAGGGAAAGAAATTCCTTTGTACCCCAAATTAAATCCTTATCTCACAAACAGTGATTAAAGACCAAGAACAGACTGAATATTGTGGGAAAAAGAAAACAAGGAAAAAAGAAAAAAGAAAAAAAAAAGAAAAAAATACATATCTGTAGCAAAAGGTAAATTACAAAAGCAAATAGAAGTTATAATTAGCAATTTCCATTTATAACTCCAGCAATATCCCTGATGACAGGTAGCGTAGTCAGCAAAAATCAACCGTTAATTTATCAGCTTTATTAACTCTAGCACATTATTTTAAATGAAGTAAAATATGCTTTAACTGTGTTACTTGTACTTCCATGCCTTGTCCAAATTCTAGTCTTCTTTAAGAATAAGTGCAAAACATTGAAAATTTTCAAAAGGCCCTAAAAAAAGCACCAGCACGGAAGATTTAGGCCAGATATATGAGACGTCACATATAATCAGACCTCCAACATTTACAAACTTTAATTATGCCACAACTGTATGACAACTTTTAGACAAATTCTAATAGTATGAAACTTCCTTTAACAAAAGCCATGATGGTGACCATCAGTTTGAACAAGCTTTAAGATTCCAACTTCTAGTAAGGTCCAAGTGTCCGATGTTCTTCATCAAATCTAAAGTGACCAAGATTTGCTATTCCCATCTTGCATAAATTTGTACTGAGGTCAAAAGATCGCTAGAAAAAATTACCTAAATCCTCACTATCTCCCTTTGATCTCATTCACTATAACATTTTAAGACCTAATGGGTTAGATACTTAACTAATTTGCTGACACCTTTCCTCCTCAATACAGGGGAGAATTTACTTTAAAAGCTCTGAAATATACAGATATTTCTGAATTTTCCACAAAGCAACACAAAACAACCAGAACTAGAAGTATTTATTTGGAGTAATTTTCCTCTTTCCTAATTCATTTTAAAATCATTATTATGTAATGGAAAATATCTATCTAAGATTCTTTATGTTAATATTTGTAAAGTTTTATAAGGTATTGTAAATTTATTAGTTTTCATCACTTAATGCAGTGTACCTAAAATGCACCTAAAGCAAAAGATACTCGAGTTCTGAGTACTGAGGGGCTTTTGTATGTTTGTTTTTATTATTATTATTATTTACAGCAGTTTACAACCACATCAGCACCACAGGAGGCAGAAGTCTTTTTTGACATACGGTAGTGCAACTGGGAATGAGAATCTGGTTCTGAAATATGGAATGCAAATGTTTTTCACCCCCAATAATGCTACAAACAAAACAGACTTTATTATAAATCTATTCCTCTGGGGAAAATAAATAAATAAATAAATAAACAAATATATAAGTGTTGCTTATGCAAAACAATCCCTGACATCGTGCAAAATTCTGTAGTCCAGCTGGTAGTGGGGTATTTTAGAAAAACAAGAAGCCCATTGTTGTAGTCTTGTGATCAGACCGATTTCTGAATAGTTATCAACAGGTTTGGGTGCTTGCATATATTGGTCATGATACAACAGTTCTAACACCATTTGGTCCTTGCCTCATATTAATCAAGACCTCAAGTAATATTTCCAGATGCTTTATGCACGATTCAGATCTTGAATAAAAACCTCTATCTCTGATAGTCCAATTCAACAGACAAATAATGCCCACAATTTTGCTCTAATGTACTAATTATAATGTACTTTTGTACTAATTTGTGTTGTCCTGAGTGTTTTAAGCATGAAACACTTGCTCCCCAAAACGGAGGCAAAGGTGAATATTCAGGGCTTGGGTCACATTTTAGGTCTTGCTAGGGAGCTAGCTGCAAGCACAAGGCGAGGAGGCACAGATGGGAGAAACAGCCAGCACAGAAGGAAATCAGGACTCTAGTGCCTGCAGTTATTCAAGCCTGGCATGCAGCAGTCATCACTGCTATACCACCAGCATGGATCTGAATGAGAAAATACAGCCACTCAGAAGCAAGGGGGAAAAGGAGAGTGAGAGAGGGAGCAGCTAGCCTAATAATTACTTGATTACAGAAAGGAAAAATATCACTTAAGAAACAAGATGTCTTCACTGAACTGAGAAACAGAAGCCTGCCGATCTCTGTAGGATTCAATTAAAATGCTTCAAACTTTGCTTTCACTGTGAGACGCCTGCTGGTAACAGGCTCTTGCTGGACTTTGCTACATCTGGAAATTCGGCATCCAAACCACGCAAGGCCCGATATGTTTTCTAAGAATAATGTTTTGTTTTATTTTATTTCCTTAAATCTCCAGAGCTCAAGTCAATTAAGACAGAATAGCGAGCTACTCAAACTGAGAGGTCACTCTGTAGGGCAACTTACTCCACAGTAGAACAGATAATCATCTTAAGCACTTTTCAAAGCCTCAAAACACACATCTCTGGCTATCCAAAGATCAATAATAACGTGCCCACCCTCCAGCCAAGCTAAGCATGATTCACTAGAATACATTTTTACCGTGTGAAAATGAAAGGCAAACTTTTGGTAGGCTGGAGGGCTTCATTTAGGGACGCAGCCTTCACAGCAGTATGGACAAAGTACAGAGATACTACCTTGTATACATCTCGTTCTCAGTAGTAATTAACCTCTTTGGAAGCTGTATGTATTGGTGTTTTTAATAAAAGACTTACAGAGGAACTGAGGTTTCTACTTTTCCCCCAAGGTCTGCCTTACTTTTATAGGCTTGGTAGCCAATTTTGCCCTTGATTGCTTATGCATAACTCTCACTGAAATCAATCAACAGACTTTTGCATATATATATGTGGCCAAAGGCAAGAGAAAAGGCAATTTTCAGAAGCATGCAGCACTGACTCCTTTTCTCCCATTGAAGTCAAAGGTAATATTTCACCATTGTCTTCCAAGGAGGAGCAGAGATAAATCAGCTGTGAATACTTAGAAAAACCTCACAACCAATTTGCACATATTACTAGTAGTGTACCCACAATATCACAACAGGGCAGTGTTTACAGAGCAGAAGTTGTGGGTGTGCTGTCTATCCAGGATGTAGTTTCTGCACAAAATTACAGTACTGATGAAGAAAGCCAGCAAGAGAATGAACACAAGTGTCCTGTGTGCAGCGGAAGGGGCAAGCCTGAGTTCACACAGATTTCCCAATGCATTTTGACTGACAATCCACTTCATCTTTTAGAGGAATACTAAGTTGCACCGTATTCTTCAATATCCTCTCTTATCCTCCAAGGAAGGCTTCTGCACTAATCCAGGTGGACACAACCACCTCCGGCCTTCCCAAGAGCTGCATATCACACGCAAAGGACAAGCATAATTGCTGTGCCTCCCTAAGTTAATATAAAAAGAAAAAAGAAAAAAGAAAAAAGAAAAAAGAAAAAAAAGCAACAAAGCAACAACCCAGTTTCACACTTCAGGTTCTGCAGTTCTTGAGTATTTCCTGAAGCATAACAGTCCAAGCGCTGTGTAACCTTTTAAATCTGCTTTTACTATTTTAATGTACAAAACCATTAAGAGCCATGATTATTGGGGCTGAACACTTCTAATATTCCATCTACAATGTTATCTTCTAACACAGCTTTTGGATCCTATATAACTTGCAGCCTGAAATTGTTTAAAGAAAATGCCTTTATTTCTCTCTTTTTAAAACAAACACACACACACACACAATTTCCATTAGCTTATCATTCATTATGTTAACAAAATAAACTACTTTTTAATTAGACTGTAATTTACTCAGGGCCCTTTAACTCATGGATGAGAATTGTCTGGGCTGAGATTATTGTTTACTACAACTATTAATGCTTCATTGTCTGCTCTGCTTAAAGCTCATTCTCTTGTACTGCAAGCTGACCCAGTCTGGACACCAATTCTGCAGTTGTTCATTCATCATCTCTTGTTAACCAGTGAACAGCAGTTTGCTGCTCACTGCGATCCAAGCTCCCAAGCCCTTTTGTATCCAGTGACTAATTCCACCATCAGTCCCAGACTGACTAATGAAATGGACTTGCCTTTTGGGTGGTACTGTGTCACAAAGCCTTCCTGGAGTCATAATACATTATATCTTTTTCTTTACCCCTGTCAAGTCTCATTGACCATCTCTCCTTCTCAGAGACATTAATTGGGTGTGTGAAGCATGACCTCCCTTTCATTAACCCACAGCGACCTCTTGACCAGTGTGTATCTGTCCAGCTTTTCCCCAACTTTATTTTAATTAGTGCCTCAAATCTTTCCTAATTCAAAGGTTACATGTGCACATATGCAGTTTTCTCATTTATCCTTTAATCCTTTGCTAGCTGTAAGTGTTACAACACAGTGAGTTCACATTCAGCTGATAACTGATTAAGACTAGAGCAACTAGAGGAACTTTTTCTTACACCTACACATAGACACACACACGTGTTTCCTAAAAAAAACGGGAAAAAAAAAAAACAGCCTTTCTTTAAGCTCTGATATCAGATATCACCAGCAGAGCTAAAATCTTATTTGTCTTAAATTAGCAGATAATCAATCTGTTTTTCTCAGTGGGTCATCATTATGATCACCGAGTTGGCAGTTAAATTACCTGCCTAGGCAATCTATCTCCCAAGAAATGAAGGTTTTCAAGAGTCAAATTCTACACAGAGTTGGCAGCCTGTCAATGTGAGATGGTCAAAGCTTTAGGGATTAAAAAGAAATCTGCGAGCAACAGCTGGATATATTTTGACTACACCACATTCTACAGAAATCTGTTATAACATCAAAGTTAAAATACTTCATAAAAATCAAGACAAGTTAAAATTTTATGTGAAAAACAAGAATGGAACAAGAAGGAAAATAGGAAATGTGCAGATACCAAGTACCGTAAAATTATTTTACCAAGAAAAAAAAATAAAATGAATTTTCATTAAATTTTTGTATACATAAGGGAAAATAAAGTTGAATTTTAAATTGTTCTGCCTGCAACAGAACATCTGAAATAACCTGAAAATATACAATCAACCATATCTACCACTCAATTTTTCACAGAATCACAGAATGGCAGAGGTTGGAAGGGACCTCTGGAGGTCATCTGGTCCAATTCACCTGCTCAAGCAGGGCCACCTACAACAGGTTGCCCAGGAACACATCCAGATGACTTCTGAAGATCTCCAAGGAGGGAGATTCCACAACCTCTCTGGTCAACCTGTGCCAGTGCTCCGTCACATATAGAGTACTTTCCTTCAGAGAAAACTGAATTATTTTGATATAGAAACATTCTACACTTTTACATTTCAAAATGTTTCAGAAAATGAAACACTTGCGCTCTAATCAACCCTAGGAACTACTAGCAACAGGAAAAGATAATAAAAAGCAAATCCCACCAGCACCAGATATTTTGTCTTGTGCTTTAAATAACTAGACCAATATATTTTTACTGTCCAACTAGAATGTGACTTCTGCACCCATATTAAGGCATTTAAATAGTGTGGCTTCATTTACTTTCAGGTAGTACAACCAGCAGGTCTAACTAACTTCTGCATCTTGTACTAGTGGAATATACATCTGAAATTTAGCCAACTTCATTGCTGAAAAGACCAAATTAGGTATTTAATTTTAAGTATCTAACTTCATCTCCATGTATGCAAGGGCACTACATAAGCTATATGCTTCTGCCACACCTAGGAAAACTCTGCATTTTACAATTTCACCAATTTTTGACTCTTCTTTAAAATCTTAAGACCCAGCTGACATTTGCACAAGATTCACAGAGGTCTTTTCCATCCTCTATGATCAATAGCAAAACATGTATAATTCTAGGCTTCTGTTGTATGGTTTCACCCTGCTGGGCAGCTAAACTGTACTACAACTACTCTCTCACTCCCCCTCCTCAAAACAAGAGGAGGAGAAGAAATTATGATAGAAGGAAAAAGGCTCACGGGTTGAGATATGGATAATTTAATTAAAGGGAAAAGGAAGAGGATGAAACAACAAGCAAAGGCCATGTGGAAGCAGAGAGAGTTAAAATAATTTTTTTTTAAAAAAAAAAGGTAATGAAAAAAAAAAAAAAAACACAGTTATTCTCTCCTTCCCATCAATGAGTGATGTTCAGCTACGTCCTGGGAAGCACTGCTGTAATAATAAAAATCTTAACCTAACTTCTTCATTTGAATCCAGGTTATAGTACCTGTACCCTGCTCTCCACCCCCACATCATACCTCAGGATTTTAGATCCACCTGAGTTAAAGACATTCTTAGACCTAGCATTTTGTTCTCAACTACTCTATCTAGAAGCAAGAAAAAGCCAAAATTTTTCACGAAGTTTTACAACTTCCTCTGTTTTCATCACTTGCTACTAGTTGAAAGTTTAAAGCTGTGTGGAAGAACTTGTCTTCACAACTACTCACCAAGCCACTTAAAATCATGTTCCTGATTCATTCTCCTCTCCTCCAAACCTCCCTGCCAATCTGCCTAGTGAACATTGATTTAAAGAAGTCATTCTGTTTCATAGAAATATCTACATCATCTGTCATAAGTTTCCTTTCAGTATTCCCCCACAGGGCCTGCAGTCTCTCTCATCAACCTCTTACTCCTTACACTTTACATTTGTATAATCATTTATTATTCATATTCACGTCCTGTGTAATTTTCCTTTCATTTTCAATCTCAGCTTTCCTGATCATTTCTGTACCTTTTTTCTTTTGCCTTCTATACCTTCTCTTCCAGAGCTAACACTTGTGATTTATCCTAAGGGATTTATTGGAAATGAGATGTTAGCTCTCAGAGGGATTTTCTTGGCAAAACATTTAAAAATAAATAAATTATAGATGTCTTTGCTGCATTTCTCCTGGCCTTGATTTTCTCCTGCATTTCCCTGGTCATCCATATTGATCATTTCTGCTAATTCTTGAATGTTTATTTCATGACTAGATATATATATATTGTATTTGCTGAGCTCATGGTAATTTGCCTTTGGTACTTCAGTACTCATTTCACTTCCCAGTGTGTTTTGCTCAGAGGTATGAACCACTACATTACTGCAGAGATGCATATCACAGTGTTGGACTACAGAGGCTGAATGACTACAAGTTATCACGCAGCAGCTGAAAGTACTCAGTTTGTGCCTGGAATGTCGCATTGCCTACGACAAGATAGTCAGGGTCAAATTCTCCTACTATTACTCTATTTCATGAAACATCCAAGTAAATGAAATCTACACTACTCAGGTCGATGCAAAACAGATTACTTCTGATTCCTTGACATGAAACTATGATAGATCAATTCTCCATTTTTCAATCTATTGTAGTAATGTCTATTGCAGTAGATAATCTACTCTGCATACACTCCCCTTTTGATGTATACAATTTTACCATCATGTACTGTCAAGTTTTACTGTGTTCACAGTTTTTAAACAACTGTTTTATCCAGGAAAAAAAATGAAAATTCTCCATAGTACACCCAGTCTGACTACTACACAGCATTTTCACATGACATAATGTATTCTTACTTTGTGAGGGAGCTATTATTTGACCTTCATCCACTCAAATAAAGGAAACACCACTGTAAATTTATTTTCCTCAGTTTTAACAGATGTAAAATGGGTGTGAAAACCTCCTCAGCATTTCAGGGATAGACTGAAGTTATTGTTGCAATATAGACTGTGCGTTTTACTGTCATGTACGTATCTGTCTAAGCTAGAAAAAGAGTATCTAGCTCTCTTTTGCACTTACGTTCTCTCTACTTGAAGACATCAATCCTGATTATTAACCAGAACTCCTTATCTACCATTCCCCAGCTACAGCACGTGCATCAGCAGCCAGGGATATATCCACGCATATATCCTATCCCGACAGTTGGAAAGAAAACTGAAAATACATGAAAAATTCATCTAGAGCATACATATTGAAGTAGTCTGGGATATCATAAAATGATTCTGCTCTGCATATTCTCTTTTATACTGTTCTTATTAGTTGTGTGATGTCTTAAAATGGAGCACTGCATGAACACAGGAAAGTGTAAATGGGGAAGGTGGGCATGGGGGAAACCGTGTCTATGTGGATGAATGAATGACAAGTAGAGAGGTGGAGAGAAGTATGTGAGTTTGTAAAGAATGGACGCAAAATTGATGTTGAGTTTGCCTTCAATGCTTCATGTGAACACTAAAAGTGCAGAACTGGCATTTCAGCATCTCCCAGAGAGACACAAAAGATGTCATTCCTATTATATTCCTATTATTTAGGGCCTTTTATTACTTCTCCACTACTTCTGGAAGCCTCTCCTTTGTTCTTGGTTTGACTGCTGACCAGTACAGGAGATTTCTTTACAGAGGGATACAGGCGGTGGAGTCTGTGCTGTTGTGCCTATCATACTGTGAAGCCATCGAGTTCTCACTATAGATAGCAGTAACATATCCACATTTGGTGCCTAATGCTGTAAAACGATGTGTTTTAAACATTGGGGAAGGTGTGACAGATTTTGCAGGGAGTTGCAAGAGTTCAGTATCCCTCAAGCTTTGCCTTTTTGTCCCTGTAATTCACTTTCGCCACCTCTGCTTTTCTCCGAGACTACACAATTATACCAACAGGAAAGAGTAAGCCAGGAAGCTTCAGGACCAACAGCCTGCAAGACAAGGACAGTTCATTCTAGGATTTGGTTTTGCGCTGTTGCATTATTTCAGCAGATATTGTTGAAGAAGCCATTATAGACAGCTAATTATAGAAATAAGCACCACCATTTAATATATATGAAGTGTGCACATACCCAATATAGAATCACTAAATGAACGTGTTGAGCTTTGGGGACACTCCCTTTGCAAATTTATTTATTTATTACGTTTGTACTTGCTTTACCCCAGGATGAGGTTTCTCTCCTCAGAGAAGTATGCACAGCAGTCATAACACAGCAGTGATTACAACAGATTGTGAGACTCAGGACTTCCACCCACAACATAATGCAATATATGTCCTTAAAGTGATTTATGCTTTCAATTATACATCAGGAATGCATGATCACTAGCAAAGGATGCAGTATGAAAAGTCTTTTTGATTATTTTGAATGATACAATGTGAGAAGTATAATGCTATAAAGGATTTTCCTATTTAACAAACATCATAAACTCCACAAAAACATTTACACTATGTGCTGTCCTGTATCATCATCACTTACTTGAATCACAGAATGATTGGAGTTGGAAAGGACCCTTAAGGATCATCTAGTTCCAACCCCCCCAACATGAGCTGGGACACCTTCCACTAGAACGCATTGCCCAACGTCCCATCCAGCCTGGCCTAGAACATTTCTGGGGATGGGGCATCCACAGCTTCTCTGGGCAACCTGTTTGACTGCCTCACCACCCTCAGAGTAAAGAAAGTCTTTCTTATGTCTAATCTAAATCGACGCTCAACACTAGTTGAAATTAGTAACTTCACGAAGAGGTTGCTTCTGTGGAGGTGGAACCTGGATGCTGAATGTCAGACTTCTTGATCATGAGTCAGTCTATTTAAACCATAACCAAACCAAGCAAACAAAGAGCCTCATAGACACCTGGGCCAAAGAGCATGGTATTGAGTGGGTATATCACACCCCTTATTATGCATGAGTCTCTGGGAAAATTGAATATTATAACAGGCTATTAAAGGCTACACTGATAGCAATGTGTTCTGGCACATTCAAACTTTGGGATACATGCTTAGCAAAAGCCACCTGGTTAGTCAGCACTGGGGGATCTGCCAACTGAGCTGGACCTGCCCAATCAAACCTCTTACGTACTGTAGAAGGGGATAAAGTCCCTGTAGTGCTGCTCATAAAGAACCTGCTGGGGAAGGTAGTCTGGGCTATTCCTGCCTCAGGGAAAGGCAAACTCATCTGTGGGATTGCTTTTGCTCAGGGACCTGGGTGCACTTGGTAGGTAATGAAGAATAATGGGGAAGTCCGATTTGTACCTCAAGAGCATTTAATAAGGGGTAAGAATATGCCATGATTTGAACTGTATTATGTTAATTACTGTATGTCATTACTACTTTGATTGCTATATGTCCTATTCATGGTATCACAGTAACAGTAACATAGAAAATAACAAATGAATTTTGATAGAACTGGACAAGCACAGCGGTGTGATGGAATCAGAAATGGCTTCAGCATGTGACGATCCAACACCACAGACCATCTCATCTGCCCTGAAAGACCAGAGTGACAGATGGAACCCAAAGTCAGTCACAGACTAAACACACTCAGTGGACATATTACAAACACATATGAAAAGCAATGATTCATTGGAAAGTGTGGGACTAGAGCATGACATAAATGGTGTGGAATAAGGGGTGGATACTGTCCCGGTTTCAACTAGGATAGAATTGATTTTCCTCATAGTAGGTGGTATGGTGCAGTGTTTTGGATTTAGGATGAGAATAATATTGAAAACAAGCTGATGTTTTAAGCATTGCAGAACAGCGACTACAATAATCGAAGGACTTTTCAGCTCTAGAGCTATACGGGAGGAGAGGGGGGTAGAAGGGAGAACAAACAGCTGAGTGGAGCTTAGCTGCCTGCCAGGTTAAGCTACAGCAATGTCCCATTCCTGGAAGTGTTTAAGGACAGGTTGGATGGGGCTTTGGGCAAAGTGGTCTAGTGGAAGGTGTCCCTGCTTCTGGCACGGGGTTGGAACTGGATGGTATTTAAGGTGCCTTCCAACCCAAACCATTTTGTGAGTCCAGGATACAAACGCCCAGCCTTGTGCAGTAAAAGTCAGCTACACCCCAGGACAGAGACTCCGCAGCCTTTCTGGACACTCGTTCTGTCTGAACGTTGTTGCGGGGAAAATTTTTCCTTTTTGCTAGCTGGGCTGTCTCCATCTGCAAGTGTGGGCCTGGTGCTGCTCACGTTTCTGCCACAGAGCCCCTCAGAGAAGACGCAGGCTTCATCTTCTCTACTCCCTCCCAGCAGGCAGCTGCAGGCAGCTGTCAGGTCCACCCCTTTTTTCTTCCTCCCAAAACTAGTGCATTCAAATGGTATCTGTGGTCACTGCAGGGAGGTAATATGAACATACTGTGTTTTATTTCTAGAGCTGTCAACTGGAATTTAGACTATATTTCAGGATTTCTAACCTGTGCCACTAATTTACCATTATAAACTGTATAATATTATCATGCTTTGTATTGCCTATCAAATGGGCATCTTCTGTTTTCTTTACCTCATTTTGGAGGTATTTAATAATATACTTTTTATTTTTTTATTATTTTTCTTGCCTGCTCACTTGTTTCATGGTAGGTAGAGGCACGAAGTGGGTGTGGATATCAGGGCAAGAATATTAACATATGAACGGTTTTTTACTCTGTTATACTCTGTGTCTCCGATTCTATGAGAATGAAAGGAAACTCCAGTATGAAGCATATTAAGTTTAGGAAAGTGTGCACTTGTTTCAAAAATTACTAGCTGGGCTGTCTCCACCTGCAAGTGTGGGCCTGGTGCTGCTCACGTTTCTGCCACAGAGCCCCTCAGAGAAGACGCAGGCTTCATCTTCTCTACTCCCTCCCAGCAGGCAGCTGCAGGCAGCTGTCAGGTCCACCCCTGAGCCTTCTCTCCTTCGTGCTGACCAAAGGAGGTCCCTCAGCCTGCCCTTGTATGCCGTGTGCCCCGGCCCCTCACTCCCTCATGTGCCCTGGGCTGGGCCCACTCCACACCCATCAGTATCTTCCCTGTCTGGGGGAGACCAGAGGGGCATCCCGGAGCCCAAGTGCAGTCGCAAAATGACACCAAATCAGAGAGGAAAGTGGTTTTACTGGTTGTTGTTTATTATTATTGTTGTTGCAATGTATTTATTTATTTATTATGATTATTCTATCATTTTATTGCCCCGTCCTGGGAAGAACTGGAAACCAAGCATCTTGAAGGGTCTTTACGCTGCACTCCTGCGCTGCTTCCTGGCAGGCCTGAAGGCTTCTGCTTCTGCAGAGGAACAGCTGTCTGCGTGCCCGTTTCGAGGGATCTGCTGCTGTTCTCTGTGCACCGCCATGCAGGGCGCGGGTTCGTCTTCAAGCACCTCTTGGCAGCCTTCTCGTCCTCAGACCGAGACACCCCACGCCAGGCGTGGCCTTCGGAGGGCTTCTCCTGTCGCCCGGTGCAGCAGCCCAGAGGAAGCCGAGTGCGCTCTTGCCCAGCACTCGGGACTCCGTGCAGAAGGGGCGACACCTCTCTGGGAGAGGTGGGGAGGGGGGACGGGGAGACGGGGACAGGGGGTGGGAGAAGAGGCCATCGTGCAGGCAATCCTGCGTGATGGTTAAGGGATGGCCTCTTCCCCCTATTTGTGGAGGCGGAGGCAGGGCCGGGAGTATGGAGCGGTCCGGGCGGCTCTGCGATGACGATGTTGTTGTCTCGCTGGTGGGAGCCCTGGCACGATGACGTTGTGCCACATCAGATGGGTTGGAGGTGGATCCACCTCCATTGGCTCTTCGTCATCTGCAGGTGGATCCACCTCCATGGGCTCCACACCAACCGCCACGGCCGCTCCATCTCCGGTGGCGCTCCTCCGCCTGCACTTCTTGGGTGCGGTGACCCGATTAACTTTGGTCCCACGAAAGGGTGGGCACCTTTCAATCCATGCTCTCTTAAATCCAACCATGGTTGGATGTCGCTAGAGATGCTAGGATTCCAGCTAGTGGTGTGCCAGGCGCAGGGGCTTTTATAGGCCCCAGAACAAAGGGGGGCGGGCAGATGCCCTGTGACATCGGGAGAATTCCGTGATGGCCGCCATGATGGCGCGCCACGCCCCAGGCCCAACATGGCCGTGTTGGGAGGGGGCTTCTGGGACCTGGTGACATCAGGAAGCCTCTGTAATGGCGCGCCACGCCCCAGGCCCAACATGGCCGTGTTGGGAGGGGGCTTCTGCGGCCTGAAAGAGGCCCTCGTGTGGAAGGAGGATGGTCAGGGGGGCTGGGGTCCCCTTTCCTGGGGGTGTCTCTCCCGGGCCATTTTGCTTCCCAGAGAGACAGGCTGCCCCTTGGGCACTGTGACTGCCCTCTGCCTCCCCTCCTGTGCTCTGGCCTCCATCCCCCTCCTCAAGCCATGCCTAGCATCCCTGTGCCACAAGATGGTGGCAACTATGTTTTGGGAGGGGCAGCAGTCCTCCATTACCCCCAACCTGTTACCGCCACGTAACAGGTTGTACAGTGCAGCATAAAGTCCCTTCAAGATGCTTGGTTACCAGCTCTTCCCAGGACGGGGCAATAAAATGATAGAATAATCAAATAAATACGTTGCAACAACAACAACAATAATAATAAACAACAACCAGTAAAACCACTTTCTTCTCTGATTTGGCGTCATTTTTGCGGCTGCACTTGGGCTCCGGGATCCCCCTCTGGTCTCCCCCAGACAGGAAAGATACTGATGGGTGTGGAGGGGGCCCAGCCCAGGGCACATGAGGGAGTGAGGGGCCGGGGCACACGGCATACAAGGGCAGGCTGAGGGACCTCCTTTGGTCAGCACGAAGGAGAGAAGGCTCAGGGGTGGACCTGACAGCTGCCTGCAGCTGCCTGCTGGGAGGGAGTAGAGAAGATGAAGCCTGCGTCTTCTCTGAGGGGCTCTGTGGCAGAAACTATTTCTAGAGCTGTCAACTGGAATTTAGACTATATTTCAGGATTTCTAACCTGTGCCACTAATTTACCCTTATAAACTGTATAATATTATCATGCTTTGTATTACTTGCCTATCAAATGGGCATCTTCTGTTTTCTTTACCTCATTTTGGAGTAATCTTAGTTTTAGTTGTTTTACTGTGAAGTTCTTTGTGATTCGCAAAAGAAAATGTCTCGGCAGCATTGTAAAAGGCTGCGGAGGTATATATCAATCACATCAAAAATGACCACGATGAGACAATTCTTCTGTACCCTGGTATTGTTCAGGACAATTTATTGTGCTAATCTTAAATGATTTTGAATTAAGGAAGTACGCAAGTTCTGCTGTACGTATAGTTTGCAATAAGAGCAGTAACTTTTTTTTTTAAGAGGAAGTTCTTTTTGGGAAAATATGTAAGGTAAAGTATTATGAATAAGCTATTCTCCAGCAGAAAGATTCAGAAAATTTAACTTGTTTAGAATTCATCTCTTGAAAAAGAAAAATAGTTTTTTTCTGTGTGTTATATAGCACCATACATAAATGAGATGACAGAATCGCAAAATGGTTTGTGTTGGAAGGGGCCCTTAAGGATCATCCAGTTCCAACCCCGTGCCATGAGCAGGGACACCTCCCACAAGACCACTTTGCCCAAAGCCCCGTCCAGCCTGGCCTTAAACAATTCCATTGATGGGGCATCCACAGCTTCTCTGGGCCACCTGTTGGACTGCCTCACCACCCTCAGAGTAAAGAATTTCTTCCTAATATCTACTCTAAATCTCCCCTCTTTTAGCTTAAAACCATTCCTCTTGTTCTATCACTCCACTCCCTGACAAAGAGTCCCTCCCCGGCTTTCCTGGAGACCCCCTTTAGGTACTGCAAGGCTGCTATCAGGTCTCCCTGGAGCCTTCTCTTCTCCAGGCTGAACAACCCCAACTCCCTCAGCCTTTCTTCACAGGAGAGGTGCTCCAGCCTTCTGATCATCCTCTTGGCCCTTCTCTGGAATCGCTCTAATAGCTATAATAGACATAAATTGTTATTTTTTTTTTTTAACTTTATTTAAGAAAAGAAAAAAAAAGGACTAGATTTTTGTTTTTCCATTAACCATTCACTCTAAGCAGAACTGGCATGCGGACAGCATCTTTGGACTCAGTGATTGAAACTAAGACATTTCAGGTTCAGTTAAAAGTAAATGTATATGTGGATTACTTCTTACTCCTGAAGCAAACTTGCTCTCTCTGCATATGTTTATCATCACCTGTCGTGTTATTTATCTCCTACCACATATTGCATTGAAATGAGATATTTTTTTCCTCTTTGTCTGTAGAAACAAACCGTTCTGGAAGCAAGAATATGAGGACAATTCTTTGGGAAAGAAACATAAACCCAGTTTTTTTTGTACTGAAGTCATGTTTAGTTAACTTGCATAAATAGTAGGCTTTGACTAAGTCATTTGCACAGACAAAGATTTTCACTGTAAAATGTTTGAAAGCATTTCTGTTGTGGACATTACTGATTCAACTAAAACCAGGACTTGGCTCTGCTTTGCCTTCATATAAATAATTCTGTAAGAGTTCTTAATAATATATTTTTTATTTTTATTATTATTTTTTTTGCCTGTTCACTTGTTTCATGGTAGGTAGAGGCACGAAGTGGGTGTGGATATCAGGGCAAGAATATTAACATATGAACGGTTTTTTACTCTGTTATACTCTGTGTCTCCGATTCTATGAGAATGAAGGGAAACTCCAGTATGAAGCATATTAAGTTTAGGAAAGTGTGCACTTGTTTCAAAAATTACTAGCTGGGCTGTCTCCACCTGCAAGTGTGGGCCTGGTGCTGCTCACGTTTCTGCCACAGAGCCCCTCAGAGAAGACGCAGGCTTCATCTTCTCTACTCCCTCCCAGCAGGCAGCTGCAGGCAGCTGTCAGGTCCACCCCTGAGCCTTCTCTCCTTCGTGCTGACCAAAGGAGGTCCCTCAGCCTGCCCTTGTATGCCGGGTGCCCCGGCCCCTCACTCCCTCATGTGCCCTGGGCTGGGCCCACTCCACACCCATCAGTATCTTTCCTGTCTGGGGGAGACCAGAGGGGGATCCCGGAGCCCAAGTGCAGCCGCAAAAATGACACCAAATCAGAGAGGAAAGTGGTTTTACTGGTTGTTGGTTATTATTATTGTTGTTGTTGTTGCAATGTATTTATTTGATTATTCTATCATTTTATTGCCCCGTCCTGGGAAGAGCTGGTAACCAAGCATCTTGAAGGGACTTTATGCTGCACTGTACAACCTGTTACGTGGCGGTAACAGGTTGGGGGTTAATGGAGGACTGCTGCCCCTCCCAAAACATAGTTGCCACCATCTTGTGGCACAGGGATGCTAGGCATGGCTTGAGGAGGGGGATGGAGGCCAGAGCACAGGAGGGGAGGCAGAGGGCAGTCACAGTGCCCAAGGGGCAGCCTGTCTCTCTGGGAAGCAAAATGGCCTGGGAGAGACACCCCAGGAAAGGGGACCCCAGCCCCCCTGACCATCCTCCTCCTTCCACACGAGGGCCTCTTTCAGGCCGCAGAAGCCCCCTCCCAACACGGCCATGTTGGGCCTGGGGCGTGGCGCGCCATCATGGCGGCCATCACGGAATTCTCCCGATGTCACAGGGCATCTGCCCGCCCCCCTTTGTTCTGGGGCCTATAAAAGCCCCTGCGCCTGGCACACCACTAGCTGGAATCCTAGCATCTCTAGCGACATCCAACCATGGTTGGATTTAAGAGAGCATGGATTGAAAGGTGCCCACCCTTTCGTGGGACCAAAGTTAATCGGGTCACCGCACCCAAGAAGTGCAGGCGGAGGAGCGCCACCGGAGATGGAGCGGCCGTGGCGGTTGGTGTGGAGCCCATGGAGGTGGATCCACCTGCAGATGACGAAGAGCCAATGGAGGTGGATCCACCTCCAACCCATCTGATGTGGCACGTCATCGTGCCAGGGCTCCCACCAGCGAGACAACAACATCGTCATCGCAGAGCCGCCCGGACCGCTCCATACTCCCGGCCCTGCCTCCGCCTCCACAAATAGGGGGAAGAGGCCATCCCTTAACCATCACGCAGGATTGCCTGCACGATGGCCTCTTCTCCCACCCCCTGTCCCCGTCTCCCCGTCCCCCCTCCCCACCTCTCCCAGAGAGGTGTCGCCCCTTCTGCACGGAGTCCCAAGCGCTGGGCAAGAGCGCACTCGGCTTCCTCTGGGCTGCTGCACCGGGCGACAGGAGAAGCCCTCCGAAGGCCACGCCTGGCGTGGGCTGTCTCGGTCTCAGGACGAGAAGGCTGCCAAGAGGTGCTTGAAGACGAACCCACGCCCTGCATGGCGGTGCACAGAGAACAGCAGCAGATCCCTCGAAACGGGCACGCAGAGAGCTGTTCCTCTGCAGAAGCAGAAGCCTTCAGGCCTGCCAGGAAGCAGCGCAGGAGTGCAGCGTAAAGACCCTTCAAGATGCTTGGTTTCCAGTTCTTCCCAGGACGGGGCAATAAAATGATAGAATAATCATAATAAATAAATAAATACATTGCAACAACAATAATAATAAACAACAACCAGTAAAACCACTTTCCTCTCTGATTTGGTGTCATTTTGCGACTGCACTTGGGCTCCGGGATGCCCCTCTGGTCTCCCCCAGACAGGGAAGATACTGATGGGTGTGGAGTGGGCCCAGCCCAGGGCACATGAGGGAGTGAGGGGCCGGGGCACACGGCATACAAGGGCAGGCTGAGGGACCTCCTTTGGTCAGCACGAAGGAGAGAAGGCTCAGGGGTGGACCTGACAGCTGCCTGCAGCTGCCTGCTGGGAGGGAGTAGAGAAGATGAAGCCTGCGTCTTCTCTGAGGGGCTCTGTGGCAGAAACGTGAGCAGCACCAGGCCCACACTTGCAGGTGGAGACAGCCCAGCTAGTAATTTTTGAAACAAGTGCACACTTTCCTAAACTTAATATGCTTCATACTGGAGTTTCCCTTCATTCTCATAGAATCGGAGACACAGAGTATAACAGAGTAAAAAACCGTTCATATGTTAATATTCTTGCCCTGATATCCACACCCACTTCGTGCCTCTACCTACCATGAAACAAGTGAGCAGGCAAGAAAAATAATAAAAAAATAAAAAGTATATTATTAAATACCTCCAAAATGAGGTAAAGAAAACAGAAGATGCCCATTTGATAGGCAATACAAAGCATGATAATATTATACAGTTTATAATGGTAAATTAGTGGCACAGGTTAGAAATCCTGAAATATAGTCTAAATTCCAGTTGACAGCTCTAGAAATAAAACACAGTATGTTCATATTACCTCCCTGCAGTGACCACAGATACCATTTGAATGCACTAGTTTTGGGAGGAAGAAAAAAAGGAAAAAAAAACAAAAGCATCTCTCTATCCATGGAAATGCCTCTGTTCTTTCTGTTAAATTAGGAAGGTGAAAGCCAGCAGTATTTATCTTTTTCCTGTTTTGCAGCATTTTGTTTTATTTTATTTTTTGATTTTTTTTTTGAATGGTATTAAAGAGAAACCTTGCAGATCAAGATTTTCCAGAACTGATTTTGACAAATCTGGCATGTACCAGCAATGAATGTCAAGGCACTCATTCCAGTCATCCCAAAGACCAGAGGTAAAGGCAAAAATTCACATTTCAACCCAATTTTTAACTCTTAAAAGCTTAGAAGCTTAGAAACTTGTTAGTATCAGAGTCATATTTAGGATCAATGTTCACTATTAGATTCTTGTCCTATCCATTCACTCCTGATCACAAGCTTTTTTTTTTTTAAGAGTTGTTTATGTTTATAATTCTGTCCTGAATTTCAATTTGCTGACAAAGAAAATAATTTCTAAACTAAGTATCCCATTCATCCCAGCTAAATTATAATTCCCCCCGACCTAATGCGACATTAACCAGTCACTTTCACATTTTCTATCCTGCTCTGAAACAATAAGCTCATGCAAGATCTGAGCTCATCAGTGCTAGCCCACTGCATGCAACA
The DNA here is from genome assembly GCF_040182565.1 of Anser cygnoides. Lineage (NCBI taxonomy): Eukaryota > Metazoa > Chordata > Aves > Anseriformes > Anatidae > Anser > Anser cygnoides. The sequence goes on from NC_089876.1 coordinate 72,556,048, forward strand.
GCAGGAGGCATCTTGGCTCACACGACCACTGTCTGAGACAACTTTTGAACAAGTGCGATGTAATTGGCAGGGGGAAAAAAAAAAAAAAAGGGCAAGAAATGAGTAAGGATTAGCAGGAAGGTTTGAGGGTTCGTTCCGTGCATGCACTCACTTGTGCCATCCTACAACACAAGTTTTTCTGCAGAGGAACCAATTTTAGACAAGTCTCTGGGCTGTTGCGCCCGTTCCTAAATCTGTGCCCGGCTGTGCAACAGCGTTGGGTGTCTGTCACATGCTGTAACCGGTAGCGTGGAAAACGACATCTGCAAGCCCGTGGCGGCGGTCATACCTCACCGCTACCCCAACCGCCCCCCGCACTCCGGCCAGCTGCCAGCCCCGCCGCAGCCACCCCTCGCCGCGATGCCATACGCCGCCCTGGCACAGGGATGGGGACAGGGCACAGAGCCACCCGGGACAGGCAGCACGTTGGGGCCAGGCCGTGCGTCAGCCCCTGAGGCATCTCTCTATGGAGTGATGAGATCGGATGGGGCACCACTAGGCTCCCCTCCGTGCCCGTCTGCGTCTTTTTAATTGAATGTGGCACCAACAAGGGACCCGTGTTCACTCCGTGGTATCTGGTCCGAGTGAAACAATCACTTTACAATAATTGCTCTGGTGGAGGGCTCCTGGCAGAAATGCCGGAGTTGGTCATGCTCAGCCTTTGCACCCTCCACAGTTCTCGCTCCAGTTCCACAGGGAACAAACCCCACCTTGCAACTCTTTTGTTTTTTTCCCTTGCATCAAATGACTCTAAGGATGCTTTTTACAGTATTTTATATTTAGTGAGAGGCTTTTTGTTTTGTTCTTAAGCAGCTTTTTGAAATAAAGCTCAAGAGATTTGCAAGTATTTGAATTAAGTGGAAGCGTAGAAACTCAGAAACTCAGAGCCAAGTCTTCGGCACTTGTCCACAGCACCACATCCATACCTGAAACCTGAATCTACAAGCGAGCATAGGAACACCACAAACTTTTCCATCCTCTCCAGACTTCCACTGAAGTGAGAGTGCCCTATTTGTTTTTTTCCCCTGAATCTTTGAAAAGATCAGACCTCCCAATCAACCCTACCCCTTTGTCACTGTGACAGAAAAGTCAACAGCATCTGTGTTCAGGAAGTTACCCCTGCACAATAAACCATACAGGTAAAAACTAGAAACAAGAATGGCTAATAGCACAGTATTGACAGCGCATATCAGAAATCTCAGAGATTAGAGGCTGGCATAGAAAAACTAACGTAAGGGCGAAGGGCCTCTTTTGCAGCTTGAAAATGGAATAGTTCGGTTGGAAGGGACCTCCAAAGATCATCTAATCCTACTGACATAATAGATTATCTAGTCCAAATATATACATGTATATATAGAGACACATATTTATACATACATACAGAGTTGGAGTGAAAGACGGAAGTCCTCTGAGAGGTGATGACACCCTCACTGCAGGAAGCTTGCCAGGAGCCAGAAGATGCTCCCACGCAGCTAGGAGTTTAATGAGAAAGGAGATGTTCTTTATAGAAAAGGGTCCTTTTTACCAGAATACAAGGCAGAAGAGTCCCGCACCTCCTGCTTCCTCTCTCTGTGGCGCCAGACTCTGAAACTATGCTTTTCATTTGTTCCTCCTTTTCTTCAGTACTGACTTATTGCAGCACTCCTGAATGAGGAAGGTGACCCTGTAGATGACAGATTCTCAAGCCCTAGGGTCACCTTCTCAAAGGTACTTCTGATATCGCTTTAAAAAGTTTCTCGTGTTAATCAACATAGAAGTGTATCTGAAGAGTTTTTTTATGAGTTTCCATCAATAATTTAAGTTTTATTATTATTGCTGTTGTTTGGCTTTCCTTGTTCCAATTACTCCGGATTGCAGTATGATGTTTTAAGCGCCTCAAGTTATGTTTGCTTAATGTCGAAGCTCAAAACAAAATAAACACATCAATTAAAAATATTGCAACTACCAAAATTACACATATTTTATGTTGGGAAAAGAAGAAAAAGAAAACCCCAAACACTAATGCTGGAAACTTTCTATATACCATATTACAGCCTATAATTCATATTCTGGTGTTCCAGAACACACAATTTTTTAAAAAAATATTTTAGTTCACTAAGTTCTCAGTACAATAACGTACACGTTCATTCTCCTAGACCAAAACTGAACCAGGTATGCTCCCCAGAACTGGCAGATGTCACTCAGACAGAATGACTGATAAAGCACGGCTCCTTTAAGCAGTTATGCTCAATTCACAAACACAAAACTTGATCCTGGCCTAAGGTAACAAAGAGCAAAGCCTTCGAATCAGCAGACGTACAAATTTTGGTGGACTGGGTATAAGCTGCATCGCCTTGCAGGATGGAGTGTATGAAGTTATTATATTCTCAAACAGTACTCCACAGATACAGATTTTTGCTGAAGTTAATATTTACATTGTGTGAAAGCTAAATATATATATATATATATATATATAAATGTATTTGTGTGTGTGTGTGTAGTTCCTGACCAACCAATGTGTATTAAAACCAATGCATGCCCACAAATGACAGAAGAATATCTCCTCTGGATCCAGCTTTGACACCAGGAGAGCATCAGCTGAACGCTGGGTGTCATCTGTGAGTAGGCTTAACAGCTACAGTAGAGAGGCAGGGTGGAAGTGGTTTGTGGGTGCTGCAGGAGAACGGAAACAAGAGCTGAAGCTATGAAAACATTTTTCACTGAACCTTCCTACAAGATGAGGGTGGGCTTAGCTCCCAGGCCATTGAGGTGTTGGACTCAGACCTGGGCCTTCTGCAGGCAGGTCTGAACAAACAGCTGAGGCAGGTGGGTGCACATGCTTATACCTCAGTTTCCTTATCTGCAAGGTAAGGGGTGGTTGCTTCACTTTTTTAAGACTGTGACTTCCACACAAATTTTAATTCATGATTTTACACTGAAGTTTTGCAACTCCTTTTGCAAAGCTAGCTACTATGCTGGGGGTTTAACAGGAGACTCCTCAAGGAGAAATCCTATTGCAGCCCCTTTCCAAACCCTCACCCTCACCAACAGGAGCACAGCACTTCTTCTCAATCCTAACTTTACCTAGTCCTCACCAGAGCACCCTGTAGCGATCACAGGAGATACTGCAATTTTGAATCCTATAAATATAGAAAATCTAGAGCAAAAGGCATTTTAAAGAGATTAAAAACTGTCAGCTAGTTTAGAGAAATGAGAAGATATATAGATACAGTCATTACATTGCCTTCCTTTCATATTAATTTTTTTCCTAGGCTTTTTTATTGGCATCTGGTCAGCCCTCATGACACAGCCCAATTAAAATTATATTTTATCACAGGTATCGTTTCTCTAGTGCCAATGTTCCCACTGGACAGGAGATTCTTCTGATAGCACTTTGATGTCCACTATTCACTGCTTTAATTTCCTGACAAATCTATCATGCATAATTTACCATCAGAGGTTTTCAATCTCACAACAATAAAAGGCACAGAGCTTGAAGCTTCCCATATCATTTAACGTATAGACTTTTTTTTTTCAATTTATATTAAAACTGCAGATTGCTCTAATGGGTGCACATCAGGAAAGGAGCACATCTTTGCCTTCAGTCATGTTCAGAAGATGTTATGGGTCTGTTTAGATACACAAATCTAAGAAGATATTTAATTATTCTTTCAGTTCCAAAAATCCCACTTCTCTCTAGTCTCCAGTGCGCTGCAACACCAAACTGAAAGAAAACACTTGTCTTCAAAGCTTGTAGCTCAGAAGAGATATGCAAGTGTCATACAAGTAACATTTTCTCCACTTTACAGCATGAGAACAGAAGCAGGCAGAGATAAAGAGATGTATAAAGGCATACTGTAAGTTTGTGGGACAGCCAGGAACTTATAACCAAAGTACAGTTCAGTACTTTCACCACAAAGCTCATTTGTCCTTTCATAAATGTCAAATAGCGTTAGAAAAAGCAGGTGACTAGCAAAGTACTTTTATTTCCTCCTGACAATCATCTACAGTCAAAATACGGAATTCTATCCCAGGGAACATTTTAGACAATTTAAAGAATTTCCATTCTTTAGAATTTCTTCAGAACTATTACCTGAAGCTTAAAATATTTTATTTTTTTTTCCCTGGAGTTCTAACAGCAGGGAACGCTGCTGCTTCTCTTTTAACTGAGAAGGATCCTTAACAAGCAGGATAACGCACCTGAAACTAGACAGGGCAAAAGACAATAACGAATTGGAATGAATGACTATGCATTGCTAGGATGGTGATTCACAAAAGATGATGATGAAAGTTGGTGACTACTGTTCTGGGCATTGTTCTTTTCCCAGCATGTTTAAGTTTAATTTAAAGGCTCTTTAGCAGGAATTTTCTGAACTTGCATAAGCTATCTGCACTCCAAGAGGATCTTCCATTACAGCTTCTGAGCTGTAAGACTCACCTGAAGCAAAAAAAAGCGATATACCTGAGATCATTTCCAAAAAAAAACTAACGCTGAATTTTGCTCATCTCTACACGTGCATGCCTGTGCATACCTTTATATTAATGGTAAGAAACAACTGCATGTCTATTTTCTAAATTTAGAAATTTAACCTAAAGATGTCAGATCATGATACGTAGACATTTCATTCACCACTAAAGATGATGCAGCCTTATTTGTGAAATACATTTCTTCCACATCTCTTCCCCTTCCACTGTTTAAGAAGTGATTTTAAACTTCTGCACGTGGCTCCGTGCAACTTACGTATTCCTGTTACATCCACTACTAAACTTTGAGTATTTCTCTGTTCCCGAGAGACGGATATAAAAGTTATATACATCTGTCTGAACAAAACCAAACACCTTCAGTTTTCCTTTTTGAGGAGCGCTTTCTCCTTTGACCAGCTCAAGCATTATCTGCTTGTACAAGACATGCATACATACACAGCCACGCGTGACCCAGAGGAGATGCCTACAAGCCTTTGCACCCCCTCAGTCCATCTGCATTTTGTATTTACGTTGGTCAATCAGACACTGAACTGAATCCACCACCTCATTTCACATCAGGTATCAAACATTAACAGCTTTGAGTTACTACTGAATTCTGTTCGAAATCAGAGAGTAAAGAATAAATAAGCCCTTTACCAAACTTCTCAGTCTTTACCTCCTTATTTCTCATGTTACCCTAACCTTGCCTACAGACATACAGGTGATCTACATGCCTAGCAAAGCCCCACAGAATCGTGCTGCTCTCCCTGTCTCTCTCAGAAAGAATATTGCAAGCAAGTTGAAAACAGATTTAAGTAGCACTTTTACTGATTTTCCATTATAATTTTATGATGTTTATGAATTTATAATTCCATACACAAGCTTATTAAGGTTGAAGGCCCGTAGGAGTTTCTTTTTATGAGTGACATTTTTTTTTCCACAAGCCCTGACTGGAATGATTATGAAGGATCCCAAGACATTTAAATCCTACACGGTACCAGCTGAGGCTGTCAACAAACCCTGGTTTTGGATAGCATTTTAATGATTAAAACAAACAAACAAAAAAACATACTTCTGGTGGCAGACATTGCTGGGTGCTGAAACAAAAATCCTATTGATGAATCCTCTCAGCTCTGTGAGCTCAAGGCCTGATTCTTCTTTCCTATACATCAGCTCTGCACTTTATTTACACCAGGATACAGGAGTTCAGAGTTAGGACGTCCTCATGCAATGGTTACTCTTCCTTACTGTTTACATGTCCTGGACACAAGATTCCCTATTTGGCTATATGCTGTCTATTCTTCTAAGCTCACAAACACAACCTCAGCCCCTCAGCATGGCACCTGGGTTTTAAATCTGCCTGTACCCACAAATATCCTTGTGTTGCCAGTGGTGCAAGTAAGGGAAATTCTGGCAACCTTTTTCATCCAGCACAGAAATCTTTTCCACTTCATTGCATCCACTCCCTGCCCACGCAAATGCTCAGAGCCTGAACCCACTTGCCCATACACCTGCATTATTCTGTCAGCCACGAGACAAGCACCCTGCTTCTAGATCTCCAAAATTCACTGTGGTTGCTCTCTCCAATATAAAATGAACAAACAAATCAAACTGAAAAACTGGGCAAGTACCTGTGGGTCACTGCAGCTGACCCGTGGAACAAGTGCTTTAAAGCAGCAGAAGTGCAGGTCCCCATCAGCTGTTTGCAACTCATTTTCTCAGAGCAGACAGCAAATGCCAATAAGACACCTGACAAGGTACATAGGAATGACAGGGTCAGAGAAAAGGAGGGTTAACAAAGGGAATAAGTGTATGAAATGTAAACAGCAGAGAGGTAATCATGAACATAAGGCTCCGTTACACTGAGAAGTGAGTCAACAAGAAAAGGGATTTCCAGACCTCCCCGAAGACACTGGAGATACAAGTCAGAGGGCAGACAGCTGTAATCCGAGTTGGGAGTTGTTTTCAAGAAAGGAAACCCTAGTGGTCAAGAGATCTGCAAGACCCATGGCACAAACCAAAGTGAAGATGGGGGGAAGGAGGGGCGGAGGGGAAGGTGAAGAAAAAGCAGCATAAATTTTTAAAAACAAAGAAACAAATTTGAAGCAGCTAACTTTGGAATTACCATTTCTTTCCCTTCCTGTTGTTAACTCTTTCCAAAGCCCCTACACCTAGGAGATACTTGGATCTTTTTCTACTCTATCTCCAAGTACTTATATTTAGAGTATCTTCTACTACAAGCTGCTCCTTCCAGATAGCTGGAATGAAATGAAAGCTGAATAACAACATACCTTGCTTAATTTATTGCCTTCATTTGATTTGGTCTCTCCCTTTGTCTGTCCTTCATCCCTTTTATATACTGACATATCCTTTTCTCCTCTTACTCCCCCATATTGTCTTCTATATTAGGAATTATTGAATTAACAACTATTTCTTTGCTTTTTTCAACAGCCAGAGCCTGCCTCCTAACTTCTGGACACTCCACACCCTCCTTGCTCGTTCTTTGCAGTCTGTAATACAATCTCACACAACCTTCGCTGTTGCCCATATATTACTGCCCCTCCACCACCTCCAGTCTCACTGTCTCATCCCCACCCAACTCTCCTTCCCAAGTGAATTCAGACATACTTCCCTTGAAAAGCCTTATACACAGAGCGAGCCCCTCCTCTGCTCTGGATGCCTGGCCTGAGCATCACCCCCGCTTGTCTGAAATCACGTGGCACTGTCGAGATGGGCTGAGAGAGGAAGGAGTAGCTGAAAACTTATCAAGTCTCCTGATGGTCACTTTATCCTAGCTTCTGCCCTTTCACAGATGGAATAAATGGGCTCAGTAATGGTGGTTCATCCACCAATAGTAAATGAGAGGGGTTTTTTTGCATATTATTATTTTCAGAAAGCAAGAATTTGCAAACATATGACTATACCTCAGAGGAAAAGGTCAATTTGGTTTTATTCAATAGCAGGGAGAAAAGAAAACATGCAACTGAGATGCTCACATCATTATGAATTCAGATAAGCTCCAGTGTGTTCATAGAATATACTCCAAATAAAGCATTATCCCATTAGATTTTTAAAAAATCTCGTTTTCATTAATTGTACATTATAAAGACTACGTTGCATGTTAGAAAACTGCACATGCACTGAGACAAAGGTTTGAACATGCAGGATGGCAATCTGACACAATTAGCATTCAAGAACTGACTTGTGAAACTTGGGAGCAAAAAGAGGCAACAAAAGAAACAATACATCCCTCTCTTTACAACTTCCTGACAGACTTTCCTAGTTGCAGATAGAGTCATTTATAGAAAAAATATGTACTAATTAGCATTTCACTTTTCTCAGTATTGTCAGAAATTTAAACATACCCAATGTGGACATAATAGTGAGAAACAGCTAATTCCCCTATTACAGGTAATTTTCTAGAGGTTCACAAAAGTAATTTATTGAGGCCTACTGTGCAAAATATATGGTGGTGGTGACAGCTAGCTGCTTTCCCACCTTTTTCTCCATCTACATGCTCAGTATAAGGTCAATTTTCCTTCTCCTTGCAGCTCGGTGTTGCACATAATTCAAATGGCATTCACATCAGTCATGTAAGAAAAATTGGTGTAATAAGGCCAGCTAGCTAGACCTCCTGCGAGATTTCCCCAGTACTGCACCCAGTTCCTCCAAACGAGTGGGCTGCTCTCGCTCCCTCCTCGGTGTGCTGGAGCTGACTAGCTCAGCCTAACACACAGAGCCAGACCTGGTGCCGGTGCCTAAATCCCAGTGGGAATTAGAGGCAGGGAAAAGACTTCATAGGAACAAAGCTGGCTTGAACAGATTCTTCTCCTTTCCAGCATAAGGTTTTGGCCCCTCCAAACTTCTGGCTGCTTAAATGTCACATTATTAATTTTCTCTTTTGCAAACTTTGAAGTCAAAATAAGTAGCAGGACAAGAAAGAAATATGAGGCCATAACCACACTGTCCTTGCTCTACTACTATACAGTTATATTATCTTCCTTACAGGTCATTCTTAAAACTGCTTGTAGGAGTGGGAGAGAAAATGCCTTGCTGCCTGTGAAAAGCATTTACTAAAATTCAACTTTAGTGCCAGGAAAAAAAAAATGTGGGGGAGGCAACACCAAAAAAAAAATACTCAGGAATGAATTTATTTTTCTTAGGGTGACTGATTTTTGAAATCAAACTTTTCCTCTTTTATCTTGTTTGTATTTTTTCTAGTTATAATATATTGGTTGTGTTTAATTGCCACATTACATTGAATTCCTAATCCTCACAGACTCCTTTCACAAGGCCATGCTACTTATTAGATCATCTGTGAACACACTATATTAATCACATTGCATTGCACCACAGACTACATATGAACGCAGAGATTCCCAAACAAATGTGATGGATCTGGGCACGGACTTTCCACTGGAAGTGAGCAAACAGCATATGCCCAAGTCTCCTGCAATGTTCCAAAAATCTCTGCAAACCATTCTAAAACCCAGCGAGAAACTCTAAATATATAAACATCACTTGCTGTACAGATAGATGGGAAGTGAATCAAGTCTGGTTAGAAATAATAAGCAAAGACAAAGTAATGGAGCAGAATGGCTTATAGCTCCACCGGGAGCTGCCCAGGAACAAGAAGTGCTTAGTACTGGCGTGAGGCAGAGACAAAATAAAATCCTTCTATTTAGCACCGGTACCCTTCACCTGGATAAGAAGGCAAAAAAGCGCAAATAAAAAAGACATCAGAATAACAAATAACTGCAGAGAGTCACTCCGGACCTATTCTGAAACAACAGAATACACTTTAAAAAGCAGTAAAACCAATAAAAATCCAGTCATCTTGAAAAAGGAGAGTCTTAGCTGCAATAAAGGCAGTCAATAAAGAAGCTCTCTCATTTAAACATCAAATGCACATTGTTTTGCAACACCTGTTATTCAGCCATAATAGCTTTCTTAACCTGTCAAAGTGTTTAAGCTGAGGAAAAGAAATGGGCCTCCAGCTGTGCACTTCGGTGGAGAAAGCCTGCGCGAAGCGATATTAGTTTAATGAAATGTGTACAGATTGTAATTGTGGTAATAAGAGGGCAATTCCCCGAGGGGCAGTAGGAAGGCGGTGAGTGCAGCCAAGCAGAAAACAGAAGCTGCAGACTGGAGAAAGAGACTGATATCCTGCATGCGGACCCTTGCTCTCCAACCCACTGCACAGCCCTACCAGACCTCCTCCCCGGCAGGCCCAGGAGTGCCCCCTCCTCGGCGGTCACTTCCCGGAAAAGAGGCCAAAGATAGTCCGGTTCTCAGCAGGGGAGCCTGCCAGAATCTGTAACATAGGCTTACAAAGACACGTGGATATAGAAAAGCAGGAAAAGAGACTGTCAGTGTCCTGGGAAAAATGAGAAGCAGCCCTTAGGTAGATGAGGAAAGAGCAGCCTTGGACAACTTATAAACCTTTCCCTCTGTTTCCTGAAAGAACAAACGCTGTTCAGCTTGCTTGACCACACAAGCACAGCACACCTCGTAACACGAGGCAGATGCCTACAGAAAACCTGCCAACTCGTGGCACGTCCCAGGGTTAGTCCTAGACAAAATATCAAACCAACACCGCTCATCACAGCAAATACTGTTTACAAGAGCTTCTGAGCTATAAAGTCTTTGTCAGCTGAGCCTGCTGCAATAGTTTGACAGGGTAATTCAATAAATCCATCCTCGTGGTAGTTTAGTCAGCCCAGTGTGTGTCACAGAGACGCATCAACTCCCAGGAGTATTTTCTTAAGGGAATGTGTCTCAGCAGCCAGCAAGAATGCAGAAGCAAAGACAGACTTTCTTTTCAGAGATGTGGAGTTTTTCAGGAAACATGGGCAAAAAAAGGATACCTCTACTCATTCCGGAGGATAGATAAACCCTAACTAGAGAATGCTGTAGGAGGGGTTATTATTAATAAACAATAACTACAACAACAACAGAAAGACCTGGGATTCAGGCTACGTCAGCTTTCTCACTAGTTCAGCACTTCCTGAGCTTGCTTCAGTGTTCCTGTGTGGGAATAAGGACCAAATACCTGGAAAAGCCACTGCAGGACTGGAAGAAATTTTGGGTGAAATGACAGAAAGGGAATTGGTGGGAGGCCACACTGGTCTAAAGAGTCACCAGGTCAGAGACGGAGGGAGGCTGAAGACAGTCAAAATATCAAGACCACAAACTACTCCTGTCTATACCCCAGGCTCACAAATGCACGTATACATAAGAAGAAACAAAAGAATAAAATAATGTTTCAGAGTAATCTAGAGTGCCTTTCAGTATGGGGGACAGCACCAGTTAAACTCCAGAGGGCCCTTCTAAATTCTGTATTTTACATTCCATATTTTTATGTAAATACAGGGCAGCAGAGAAAAGAAGACTAGCTTCAGAGTTGGAAGCAGAAAAAGGTAGCAATGAAATAAGGGAAGAATGAAATGGTCAAAGGAAAGGAAAAAATAATTACAAGAAGCTAAAATCTAAGTATGGGAGAAAAGGAAAAAAAATTAGACTGAAAAATACAAACACGAAAACCAAAACCATGTTCCAAAAATAGCATCAAAACAAAGGAAGAGGCAGAAAATTTGAAGTATTTTATTTTGTGGGCAGAAATACAGGAGCTGAAAAGAGCAGAAGGAAAAACAGATACCAAGCCAAGTTCACGTTTAATGCTGTGTTTGGAGTTGAAGGTGAGGAGACTTTTCAGGCAGGGGTCATGATTCAGGAATAGAAGAAAAATATGATTCATCCAGATTCTCCTAGTGGTAACAAATACTATGCTACCTCCTCACTTTCACAATTGTTTTATTTATCAGTGATATACCAGAAAATAATAATAATAATAATAATAATAATAATCCATGGCTCTATTAGATGGTTCACAGAATATATTTTTTTCCATGTGGGTAACTCACCTGAGTGTTGTGCTGCTGTTAGTCAGAAAAGCAACTGAAAAAACGTAGTTTGGAAAGCAAGCGCTCATCTGAAAAAAGTGGTATGGAGGTACTCAAAACTTTAAGTGGTGGGCTCAGTGACCAGCTGGTGAAACTCATCCTGCCTAACACTGCTCAGAGCACTGCTGACTCCCTTTTATAGAAAATGTACCTGTGACATACAGCAGGGAGAGTATTTCCTGTAGCTGCTGCAGGCAAATGCAGAGATATTGCAGACAGGGAGGGAATCTCAGCTATTTGTTTTAGATACAACTGGAAGGTTAACAAGGGCTATCATTGTTTCATACTTTCACATTTCCAGCTCTGCACACGTTTACCTCTGCTCCCTGTACACAGGAACAAGCTGGAGCTGCTTGTCGCCATTTAGCTGTGAGCTGTGGACCTGTACTTCAGCTCCCTGACAGCACTTGAGGGAACCTTGTGAGGCTTTTAATTCATTTCCCTGATCGCAAGGAATAGGTCGCAATGTGATGGCTGTAATTAGTTAGGACAATGTTGAGAGCACAGCGATGATGTTCATCAGACTCAGAGCAACTATGCCTCCCCTCAGGTAAATCTGTGCCTTCGATACAGACATCACAGAGCAACTTGCTACATGTCTCCAAAACCTCTTCAGCTGCAACAGCTCCTGACCCAGGGTAACATGGGCGACACAGTTAGCTAAACATGTGGCGTGAAAGGGACTGGAGAGCAAGGGAGAGATGTGAGGCAGTGCTCTGCTTCTCCATCCTACGTCCCTTTTAATGAAGGTCGAGAGAATTGCTCAGACTTCTCCAGCTGAGGCCTCAGTTGTGATGTGACACCATCACCTCTCATCAGTCACATCTCCTTCTGAGCTGGGATGTCACGGAGAACAATGTGACTGATGCAACCTGACACACCATGTCACTGTGCCAGGCCTGCCAGCTGGGAAACTGAGATGTGGAAAAAAAAAAAAGGAAAAAGAAAAGAAAAAAGGCTTCAGAAAAGGGCAACTTATGAGGAATACATGTTTAGGGAGGTTGCTTTGTTTTTGAGAAAGTTTATGTTGCCTGCAAAAACAAAAATAAAAAATAAAGAGCAGAAAAAGGAAAACTAACTGGGGACAAATCAGTGAGCAAACAGTCTACTGAAGGTGTCCTGGAGGTTTAAGCAGACCTTCCATACGGGAAAAAAGCACAAAGCAATACAGAAAGGTCTGTGTGCAGTTTTAGAAGTCACGGATTCACCTTTCTGTCTTTCATCCCCGCTGAAAAGCTGTGCAAGCAAACTGAGCCTTTCCACAAAGGGAAGATTCGTGTCCCTGTGGACTGGTCTAACACATGTTCACACCACTCTTACTGCATCAGATGTGTTCTCATTTTTTGAGGTGAGAAAGCAGAGGAAGAAACATTTGCTTATCTCTCCCTTGAAAACAATAAGATCATTTTAATTCAAGACTATGCATAATGATGAATAAGCACACACTCACACGTTTCTGCAGTATATATTGGCTTGGGGACTACAGAGACATTTGGGAGGCAGCATTCCCACTGTTGGAGACAACCCCACTGCTTCTTCACTGCATGCTTGTGAAGAAGCTGTACGAGGCAAGAGGATTTACCTTGTGAAAGGTCTCCTCCTGCAGTCTGACCCTGTGACTAGACTTCTTCTGAGTCACAGAAGGCTCCCCTAATGGCATCTCAGCCAAAGTCATCTCTGACACTAGTGCACAGTTTGCACCTCAGTCGTGATTTAATGTATCTAGGATAGCTGTATAGACAACTTTAGCGAAACAAAGGCACAAGGACATTCATTTAGCACCGCCAAGGCAATTTAGAACAACTTACTGCTTTTTCTTTTTTTTTTTTTCATTTTTATATCTATCCCCAAATCCTGTTTTCTTCCAAATAGCAACAACAAAAAATACCTGGACGCTTGCAGAGCTGCAACACTGCACAACCACACAACTGAAAAAAAAAAAAATATGTGTATATATATATATATATATATATATAAAATAGTGGATTATTCACATCAGTTTCCACTCCAGTGTTAGTTAAGCTACATTTTACATATTGACCCAGATTTTACTAAATTCACTTCCTGATTTTGAACAAGCAGCTTTCTGACACAGAAAATGCGGTCACATTGGGATGCCAGAGTAATCATCTGCAGACACAATATGGTACATATATTTGCAATTTAACAAGCATTGTGCCTGCCAATAATCACCAATACAAAAGCTTTCAGTTAAGTAAGATCAGCCTGAAATTCTGGCACATTGCGTGCTGTATTTTGTTGTTACTGCTTTAGCTAAATGCTAAATTGAATTTGGAATAAATACAGTTTGGGTGCCATTACATATTCTGGAAATTCTTATCCTATCAAGTACCATTCTTCAATGTGAGTTTCCTGATTTTCTAATGCTTGAATTGTGAGCATTCATTATCATTTTATTTTTGTATCAAAATAGATGAAAGTTAGATGCTAAAATCAGCATATCTCTCTTCTTTTTTCCTCCGTAAACAGTGTTGAAACATGCAGTCAACTGAATTGTCCTCACCGGGCAACCCCATCCTGGCAGGCAGGCATTGCGATCAAGTCCTCCTCACTTATCAGTTGGCTTTGGGCACTTTCCCTGCTGATGCCAATCATTGAGCAAGAGGTTTATGCTGACATCTGCCCGTCAGCAAGTCTGACTGTGTCTGTCTTCCAGGGCAATTTTTCTTCTCCTTAAATGTCAATTTGTTTAACTATAGGCTGGTCACAGCTGCCAACTACGTGCCATGGTAGCATTTCCAATAGAAAACAAGGAAAGAAAATCTATTAAACACTAAAACATTTAATTCTAGCTCAGCCTCAGGCTGCACCCTCCTCAGGGAGGAACCCAAGAGGACTGCTCATTGCTGATGTCAACACATTCTTTTTATTGCCTTGTTGCTCTTTTCCTTTAATTTATTTTTTATTTTTTGTTAATATCACACTGTAATTTGTGGATGACTCACAGACAGCAAGGGTGGGCTAGAGAGCTCCCTGTTTCAGTGAAAATGTAGCTCCCTCCCTTTCACTAACAGACTCCTATCCAGAAGACATTCAGTTCACTTTAAGATCTAGGTCTTGACGCCGCTTGCTGGAAGGTACCCAGCTCTCTTTCTACTTAGACAAAAAACTAGTGAAGTACTTAAAAGTTTAACCATCTGAACAGCAGTTCTGACCTGCACTCTACTTTGAAATTAAATTCACGTTTACATTTAGTTTGCTGATTTCTTGCCTTTTGTATTTGTGGAAGGGATGAAATGTTAGCTCCAAAAGGTACTACATATTAGCAGAATTACTGGGGAGGGGGACAGGAAAATGAAGGAGCAGTGCAGATTTGAAACAGGCCAGTACCTTACAGACTGCATCAAGGACTTCCAGAACAAAATCCACAATTGCCAGAAGAGGTGCAAAGAGCCAAGGGTTGTACCCTCTACGTGATGGAGAGTAGAGACTCCCACACAGCCCCTTCACAGTGCATCAGAAGTCCCTCCTGCCACAGGGAAGAGGGTAGCCCTCAGCAAGGCAGGGAGACTGCCATTGCTAGTGACAGCATCATGCGCTGTGACATGGAGCAAGTCACTTACACACACTGTCACGTTCACATCTCTTACAAAGGTGACAGTGATCATGTGAGGCCACAGCTTTCACTCAGAAGCTGAAAGACATGATGAAGCTACAAATATTCAGCTGAAGTTTAAAATAAACACAGATGCAAGGTGGTACATTGAGCTTCAGCCCTTCATTCAAGTTATTTTTTTTAACCATAAATGTATTAAACTGATTACTAAACTCAGTAAGTAGCTGGAACTTTAAAAATATTCCGAAATTCACATTCACAAGCTATTAGTAACCAATACTTCCTTTCCATTTGAAGGAAAAACATACCCTGTAATTTCCATATCCAGTCAGAAGAGAATGAATTGAAAATACTGTATGCTGACAGTGACCTGCTCATAATAAAAGCAGGGAAAATAGTTAAAATGTAGAGGCAGAAGGAAAAACCTTGGTCGTGCATATAATGTCCAAATATCACCACTTTCCCTAATCCATTGTAGGATGGAAGACACATATCAAAAATAAAGGACAGTGATTAGAGGCAGTTTGCTCTAAAGAAACTGAAATTCAGATCAGGTTTCAGTGTCCACATATCAGGTCCATCAACACTGTCATCTTACTCCTTTATCTTTACTGCTGCCTCTGAAGGAGACTGAAGCCAGCAGCCTGGATATGAAATGCTGCCTCTACACAGCCACACAGATTTGTGTTTCAGATTCATTTTCTCCTCTTTCTTTTCTGTTTATGCCTCTCTTATTTTTAATTTCCTCCTCTGTAAAAACCTACACTTATCTCAAGCTTCTAGCCAGCCAGATAATTTTTCAGTTTTTCTGTGTATTTAGCACCAGACTGAAATGAAAATTAATAATTCATTCAAAAAATGTGTATGCACCTGTAAGTACTACTGAGACTAGCAGATCCTATTGATGGCATGGTCTATCAGTGCTAGGCAACTGCCAAACTACGCCCCTAATGTAGCACTACTTTTCAAGTAGCCCAATTCATTCAAAGACCCACACTACACAAACCACAATCCAGAGCCACAACCGAGGGCAAAATAAGAAGCAAAGCCATAGAGAGAGTGCTGACTGCCAGCAGAGCTGCCTCTTTACCATCCCTCTCATTAATCCCCCCTTCTCTCCTTTCATTTCTGTCACTTCCCAGATTTACTTCACTTCTTCCCTTCTGGAACTTGGCTGTCTAAGACTTCCTTCCCTCATGCTCCTTTTTTTTAATTTTTTTTTTTATTCTCTCTCTTATACCAACAAATGCTCCATAGCAGACAGATTCATTCATCTCTAGCACCTTATCTGGTAGAGCATATGTTTCTTTTCTTTGAGGTCAGATTAACTATTCCTTATAAATGGTACAAAGAAGAAATATGTGTTGGCAGCAAGTTCTGCTACTCTTAGCCATCGTTTCTGTCCACTGCATTAAGCCAATTTAACATGCTTAAACATGCCTTTTGTCAACAGCAACAAAAGCAAAAAGCAGCTGAACTCTAGTTAATAAAGCATTTTCTGGAGGTAAAAATCTCCTGAAAAATACGATGCCAAGCAGTTACTGAATGTTATTCTTACCCAGAGGAAAAATGAGGAGAAAGTTTCTGTGATTATAAAAAGGTACTTCATATCTAAATTCATGTATGTAGTTAAAAATGTAGTTAAAAAAAAGAAAAAAATCACATTGAATTCCAGTGTGCCCCTTTAAACATGGATTCACCCATCCCCAGTTGGTCATATTTCCTAATTATAGAACCAATTCACTGTTATTTAAATTTGGACATGACTCTCTATTTCAAAATGCCAACTCCCGCAACTTTAATGTATGTAAGCGTATGTGTGTGCATACATTAAAATAACATAAAACAATATGAAATATAAAACCCTTGAATCAAAATACAAGGAACCAAAACATTTTCCATCAGCTTATTGCTTTGTCTGTCTAGAAAAGATTAAAAAATAGATAAATAAGCAGCTAAAAAGAAGTCAAAATCTTTAAAAAACTACTATTATAAAACCATCCAAATCATTACTTTTATGTCTGGGATAGATCAAGTTTAAGTAAAAAGCAAGTGGAAACAGTAAAAACTAATTAAACATATTATCATCTGTCATTAATCTATGCTAGTTATCCAAAAAGATTAGGAAGAACAGATAGGAAGGATAAAAGGAAGAATGTTTTTTTTCCATCATCTTTTCCAGCTATCCTTCCCTTCTTCCAGTATAAGCAGTAATGCACAGAAGGTAGGTTTCATACCAGGACTACCATGTAGATACCACAGGTCTATATTGTCACCTGTGTAAGCCTGTCCAGACAGGCACTACAATCTCCTGTGAGCTTGACCCATAGAAGGGCCCTTGAACATTGTAAACAAACAGGACTTTTAACCAACTTACCTTCCTTATCTATATTCTGCCAAAAACACTGCACAATAGACCTGTCATCAGAGACAACTCCTACCTTTCACTCCATCCCCAGAGTGCACCTCATCCACTGAGGAAGAGTGGGTGGTTGTTAACGTAACAGTCTCTGACCAATTGCTCAAAAACAGAGGCTCATCCTCTTGCTAGAGAGAAGGAAATAGCCTTTTTTTTTTTTTTTTTTTTGGTACAGCAAACACCACCCTGAGCAAAAGATACTAGGAAATTAGCTAAGAAGTTCAAGATACCATTTATTTAGAGACAATTTTATCCTTGCTGGGGGATAGCAACAAGAAGTAGGTAACATTAAGAAGCAGAAGAAATACTTAGAATACAGCGGTGTTCTGGTTGTGCTGTGTTTCTAGCACAGAGAACTTCCCTGGTTCCCAGACAAGTTGACAGAGTTGAACATACTGAACATACATATCCAAGGCTGTATCAGTATCATTCAGATTACATGCAAGTGACCCTTTGAAGCATTTTTAATGTTTTGGTTTTTTTTCATATATTTTGACACAGTGCTAACCCTTCTTTCCTCCTGACATTACAGTGTATTTAATCTTCCAAAGGCACTTGGAAGAGAAATTGGATGTTTATCTGCGTTCAGTGTTCAAGTTCTGCAACAACAGGAAAACAGTGACTAGCATAAAGGCCCACAAGGGCCAGTTCTCTTTAATGTTTTCATAAATGACTGGGATGTAGGACCAGAAGATGTTCTGAGGGTGCATCAAGCACGGTATTGCTAACTGGTTGAGGGAAGTCTTTGACCCGCTCTGCCCTGGTGCGGCCTCACTTTGAGTACTGTGTGCAGTTTTGGGCACCACAGTATAAAAAGGACATAAAACTATCAGAGAGTGTTTAAGGGAGGGCCATGAAGACGGTGAAGGGCCTAGAGGGCAAGATGCATGAGAAGCAGCTGAGGTCCCTTGGTTTGTTCCTCCCAGAGCAGAGCAGGCTGAGGGGAGGCCTCATGGCGGCCTGCAGCTCCCTCACGAGGGGAGCGGAGGGGCAGGCGCTGAGCTCTGCTCTCTGGGGACAGCGACAGGACCCGAGGGGATGGCATGGAGCTGGGACAGGGGAGGGTCAGGATGGGTGTTAGGGAAAGGTTCTGCACCCAGAGGGTGGTCGGGCACTGGGACAGGCTCCCCAGGGCAGTGGTCATGGCACCGGAGCCTGCCGGATTTCAAGGAGTATTTGGGACAATGCTTGCAGATGCACAGTCTGATTTTGGGGTGGTACTGTGTGGAGCCAGGAGTTGGACTCGATGATCCTTGTGGGTCCCTTCTAACTCAGGATATTCCATGATTCTATGATTTTTTGTAAGCATCAAATTAAATATATATTAAAAACAGTAATTAATTTATGGAGTCTCACATAGGCAACTCCATGAACTCCATGGAAGAGCTTGTAGTAGAATTTAAAAAAAAAAAAAGTCAATGAAAAGCAAAAATCTGATTTCTTCCACATGCAAAGTAATTTGTTTTAAACTACAGTTTTTTCCCACCCCCACCACGTCTGTTTCCTTCTGAGTTTGGAACAACTTTAATAGAAAAAGTAATGTGACTTCTGATTTTAAAAATTTTAGACAGTTAATAAATTTAAAACACAAGTTGTTGTCATTAACCACATCTCCTCTAAGATCTACATCCCTTTTACCTTTTAAATGTGTTTTATATAGGAAGAGGAGTAGTGCACACTATTACCAGTTGTTTACCATTCCTGTTCTAAAATGGGGGGGAATGTGATATGCTACCATCAGAGTATTATTCTCCTTGCCATGCTTACTGCTAAGAAGGGACACTTCGGGATGCTGTACAAGACTGAAAGTAATGCACAGCCTTCAGCACAGGTTTTTCAAACTGAGATGAAACACAGTGGCAGGCCTGAAATCAAACTTCTAAACATAATTTTTTTATGCTGTTTTTACAATGACTGCTAAGGGGGATAAGAGTAAGGCTTCATGCATCAGAACCAGTCATTAGACTGAGAGTGATTGTGATTAGCTTATTTACCCCAAATTGCACCTATTACCCCCCTCTTTTTACAGCAGCTCCAACATAATTTCCAATACCAGATTTGCAAAGTCATCCTGACTCCAATGTATTTCTACACCAAAACTCCACTTTCTGCACCAGCATAAAGATATAGGTTCACCACCTCATTTACTTTAGCACCTTGAGCCTTTCTACCTTTTTTAAAAATAAAATAAATAAATAAATAACCTAGCAAGCAAACTTTCCTTCTGATGACCTTCTGTGAAGGCCAAGCTAAACCATGGTATTTAAATAGCTTTGGAGCCATAAGTAATACTCCCTTGGGTTCTGTATGGCCCTGACCTTTACCAGACATTTTAACTCATTTACCTGACCACAAGCTCTCATCACATCCCCATGAAACCTAACTGGGGAAGGATTACTGTCTGTTGACAGGCTCAGGACTACTGGCAAATTAGAACGTTATTTTGAATTTAATAAAAATTAAATTGTGGAATTTTTAAGGAGGAAAAAAAGGGAGAAAAAAACTCTCTTGACTGAAAGACAGTTCTTGGACACCAAAAACTCCTTTGAAGTAACAGGCACTCAAATACCTATGATGAAATTCCACATAAATCTAGCTCAGAGATCTGGACAAAGATGACTTGATCTGCAGTTGAGGTAGTGAAAGCTTTCTGCCTCAGAGGGAAGTGTTGCCAGCTCACTAAAATGACCAGAGAAATCGCTCCACTTCTGAACACTAGAATGCAGTACATGCTATTGCAATAGCTGTGTTTTGGAATGAACCATCAAACTAACTTGGAGATATGGGAATGTAAACAAATAATATTTCCTTTGACTAAAAATGTCCTTATTATCTTTTTATTTCAACTCCCCCCACACACAGCCCCCTCAATGTTGTTTTAAAAAGTCATCTTGGTATGGTTCAGATTCTGTTGCTTTTCATAAAATTGGAAAATGTTATGCTACTGCAATGCAAGCATCAGAAAGAAAAATATCAAATCAAATAGCTGATAATTGATAAGTTACCCAGAGGGGGGAAAAAAAGAAGTGGAACTCTGATGAGGTTCAGCAAAGTCCCATAATCACTGCTTAGCCTCCAAAATACCAGAGAAACTTCTAAGAGATATAATGATGCAAGGACAACCCCCCAAAAGTCAATTAGAAAAAATATTTCTATCCCAGATTTGGCCAAGTCTTTTGTAGCTTTTTACTTAACTAAAATATTTCACACAAACCTTTTTATCTAGAGTTCTGTACAGTATTTTGATCAAGTGCAGATATCAAATGTGTATAGCCAAGGAAAAAAAATCAGAATATAAAGAAATTTTTTGTGTGAGATGTATTTTTAAATCAATACAAAAACAATATAAAGCAAAACAAACATAAAAATACTTCTACATGTGATAGGCTCTTCAAAGATCAATACAGAAAATTCCTAGATAAAAAATAGCCATTGTAAACTTAATAGTAATATATTTGCTGTGAAAACATGCACAGTATTTCGAAGCCTACAACAAATAATTTTCCTTTTGTGCTTTCAACCATCTCTAAAATACTAGCAGGAGAAAAGTGGGTAGAGACAAATATAGAGATGCAGTCAAAAAAATAAAGACTTGATTAAAGATGGGAAAAATAACCTCAGCTGTTTTACTCTCATGTTAAAACCTGCAAATCTAACACAGCTCAGCTTTGTTTAAAACAAGTTGCTTTACCACTGTAACATGTATGAGAAATCTTAGGTGGATTTGGAAAACTTGTGTCAGAGATGAATTTGGCAATTAGCTTTTGAAATTCAGCTTGCTTAGCAGGCTTCGCTTCGTGCTTCCCATAGCCTGTAATGGAGTTTTCATTTACATTTTTACTGCATTTCAGTTCAATTCAATTTGAAGGTAAGATCTTCCATATGGTGAAAAATCCAGACCTGATTCTGAGGACAGCATACAAATATGGATGGCACAATTTTATATATATATATTTTTTTTCTGTCCATCTCTTATTTTCAAACAAATGGGCTCACATATAACTGACTCCTTCTTGTGGAGTGTTGGCAAAATATGCTTTTCACATCAGAAAACTAATTTGTGCATGCCAGGCATGCTCTGACAGAATTACATGCATACGAGTGGAGACAACTGACTAAAAAAACACAAGGCCACAGCAAACTCTGCCAGGCTCTCTCTATAAAAATTAGTCAGCATATGAAGGGACAATGGCTGTGATATTAAAGCACTGAATATTCTCCTCCTTTCCGAGGGTCAGCTGATGTCACACCTACCCAATGGTGCCACTAATTACCTATGGTACCTATTCAATACAAGGTAGTTGTGTCACAAAAGATCCCAAAGATCGTTCTCATACTGCAGCTATTAGATTATATCTGCTACACTCTGCAGTTATTTTTCCACACAGTAATTTTTCCATATGAGGAGGAAACTCTTCATTTTTTCTGAAATAGAAAGAAGGCGGAATTTGGCTACTCTGAGTTGAAGGGCGAATGAAGATACCAGTATGTTCAGGTACCCCCTTGTACGTTATCTCAGCTTTTATGTTCATAGTCTTATTGGTAACATACAGAATTATTTCCTAAAAACACCCTTTTAGAAGCACAGTGAGGGGAGAGAGTCCCTGACTGGGAAAGGACAGAGGGAAGTAAGATAGAAGTGCTCTGCTGACCTTCAGAGAGCAAATAGACATTGATACCAATCAAACAATCCTCAGAGGAGCAACTCAGGGCTCCTGAGGTTTTTACTCAGAGACAGAAAATCTGACATGGTTAATCTCCTGACACAGTCACTAATTGTGACCTACCAGTGAGAGACACAGGCTCAGCTTTGCCCCTGAGCAGCAGTTGTAGTCTGGACTCTCAAAAGGGCCTACAAGAACGTAGGAATGTCAGTGACACATTCAAGGTCTCCTGAAAGTCCCATCCATTTGCGCTCTAAATATTCCATTCACAGGGCAGCCTCTTCTCATCATCTAGATCCATGAACTGATATTCCCAAAAATTCCGTTACTTTCCCCTAAATTATATCTTACTCGTGAGAAAAGATGAGAAATGAGGCTCTACAGATAAACGCTGTTTGTCTCTGAAGGGAAATCATCTGATGCGGCTGTTCAAGAGTCTCAGCTAATTACACTGATTATCTAGATTGACAAAATTTCAGAGCATGTATCCATACACATTCACCAAGGTGTATATGTATATAGACATGCATAAACGCAAGAGATTTATCAAAATCTCTAACCAAATGCATTCCTGGATCTAGTTTCTTAGCCTTGATAATCTAGTTTGTGTGCCATTGGGGGGGAGCTCCTAACAAAGACATAAATGACTCAATTCATCGTTTAGAAATCCAGAAATCTCCTGGTATGCAAGCAGAAAGTCATGGGATAATTTTCCCCACTGTGGCAACGAAATTGCAAAGATTAACCACAGACATATTGAAAAATCAATTTTAAGATAAGCATTTTAATTTTAGCATTTGGGCCTGCTTTTTAAACCTTGTTTCCATTGCTAGAGATGCAATTTTATAATCATGTTGAACTAAAACACACGTGATGGCATTTAGGCACATAAATGCCTGAACATCAGCAGACTTTCATAACCAGAAACACCTAACGCTAGTACTTACACCCTCACTGCTGTGCTTGTACTATATTTAGCTACAACATGTTGTAAATGAAATTCACCCAATTAGCCAGAAACAAAAGCCATTAGGAAAGAGTTTTTTTTAGGAGTTAACACCACTCAAAGCAACTCTAATCTGAAAGGACATGCAAGAGCACAACACATGCTTACATTCCTCGAAAACCCTACATAAATTTAAAACATTGCAAGAGAAGTGCAACTAGCTGCAGGATTCATAACGCAACATCTACAGCCTCCTCACAGGCTCCGGTCTTACATGTCCCAGCAAAAACAAGACAACTGCTCACCCTGAGGTACGCACCAAGTCAGCCCCTCCAGGGCTGAAACCCTGCCTTCTTGGGAAAGGTGATCGGCTCAGGTGGCCTCAATTCCCCAATCTTCCAACCTGCCCTTAGGAAAATACCCGCCCAGGTGATGCAGGTCAGCGCCCCTCCAGTCAAGGCTATCAATGCTGCCTGCCATTACAGACTTGTTTCTACAACTCTAAGTTTCTAAATTTTGATTTGTAAACTTTAGCTATCAGTTTAAGATTACAAAATTTCAGCTACTCCTGATTCAAACCAACAAGCCAAAGGAGAGCACTCTTATAACATTCTCCTAAGCTATTCACCCGCTGTGAGTTTGAAAATTCATCCACAGACTGACAAATATTTTTTCCTGAAACTTGATATTCCCAAAAGGCTTATAATACTAATGAGAAGCTGTTAATGTTTAATTTTCCTTGTAGAGCACAGGTGAGCAGGTGCACTTTAAAGCATAAAATGAAATATTAGAGGCAAAGTATTTCTTACTTATTATCAGAAGGTTTACCAGATTTAAAAGGTTTAAAAGATTTTAGCTCCACATTAGCGGGTATTTTGTCACTCTCCCTAAAGAGACAGTAACATTTAGCCAGGCTCTTGGAATAACCTTTAAGATGCTGCTTACAAAGGCACCACAAGGGATACTTCAGGCTGGAAACTTTTCCTTGCTGATGGGAGAGGAGCGAGAGAGGGAGGGAGAAGAGAGCGTGCAAAAGGTACTGTTCTTTATTTACAGTATTACATCCAAAAGGCTAGTCAATCTCAACCAAGACGTACTCTAGCTAAACATTTTAATTATGTCTCTTAGGTATTCCTCTTCAGGCCCTCAGAGCACAACATAGAAAACGAAGTCAAAAGCACCAGGTTTAGAAACATGAATAATCATTAACTGAAGCTAGACAGACACGCTGGTTCACAAAGTTTTTCCCAAAGAATTTCCAGTCACATAGTGCAGGAAGTTATACAGAAGAAACATCTGTATCAGCAAATGAGGTGCAGATAAGGAGGAAAATCATTCAATCAGCTTTAATAGGGGGTGCAAATCTATTCATTGCTGCATTTTTGAGTTGAATCACTGTTCACAATTCCAGCCGGTTCTCCTAACCTCACATGAAACAAGATCTGTCCCTACAAAGGTAGTGTTGACAGAGTTAAGCATTTAACTCCCACACCAAAAAAATCACAGCTGTTTGCATATCAATGTTTGCTTCAGAATCGATAGGCTCTTTCCTGATCTTTGGGTTTCAACAGCAAGGCACTTCTCACCAGAGGTAACCTTATCAAGGAAAACTCCAAATTAAATGCCAATAATATCCTGAAAGTCCTGTTTAACAGAAAACAGGACAGATTTTTAAGATACACCCCTACAGCAAGCCTCTGAATAACATGATGACAAGGACAATATAAACGATGAGTTGAAACTGATGGTCCAAACTCTGTTCCATGTCAAATCATTTAACAAAGTCTATCCTAGGTTGTCTAGACTTGGCATTGATAATCCACCTCTAACATATACAAACAAGATCTGGCTAATTTTGGCCAAGCCAATTCACCTGTTATCTTTACTGCCAATGCCTACAGATTCTTCATGCAGGTAAATCTGTCCTGTAGAAGTCTGAAAATGATTTAATGGCAATGACAATTTTGGAAAGAGGACTTGGATATCTAACCCAGTCCACAAGTTTCAAAATTGACAGATGCTTTTTGTACTTCAAAACTACACCAGCGTTCAGCTATAGGGGTGCACGACAGAAAACGGGTGGACAAGTTGGACACACTGGAGACGAGGCACATACAGCACAGTAATCACGAGCAAAACTGCTACAAGAACGTCAGTCACTCTGCCGCTCTGGTGGTGTTTATGAAACCTCCCAAGCCTACTATTTTTTGACAGTTAGGGGTAGAGAGGTACAAAGGACTCGAGCAATCATTAGGTTTTAGACACAAGCATCCATCATAGTTAACATAAAAGCAATTCCTTGGACACTTTTGAAAAATCTCTTTCCCCAAGTAAGGTAACAAACTAGGGGTTCGTTTCTGAACAACCCACTCTCTTCCTTCAGACCCCTTTGCTTTCCATGTAGCTCAGCTCTTCTACACCTGGTGCTGCTTGCTTCAGTCTGTAGGACAAATACCATCACACTTGGAGTATTCACTTGTGCTTTGTGGTCATCACTCTGCAAAGGACTTCAATTGCCTTTTCATTAACTCCCAGCAGAACAGCACAGCAGATGTTAGTTAGAGAAAATATTTCTTTAAAAATCCTTATAAATTTATTTAGATGAGAACAAACATGTAATGGGAAGAACTTAGAGTATACATCAGTCCCTTACTATTCATTTGTTTATTGCCACTGTCATTAAATATCATCAGATATTACTGTGGTATTTCAAGTACAACTTATTTTTTGTCATAATCACTGTCTTTTCAAACGATTTGTGGTACTGATATTTTACATTGGTCTCATGACTAGAGTTATCCACATTATTTGATAAACCTCTCAAAGGTTTGCTATTGAACAAGGTATTGAGGGCTCCAACATTTTTATAAGACATGGCTGTGGCTTAGAAAGAGCATCAGTGCTCTTGGAGGACATTTGTCAAGCAGGCACTCAAAAAAAAAAGTGTGCAGTGATACATGACTGGCACAAGTGCTAGCTCCTGCTTGGAACTGCAGAAATCATTTTATACATACCCTTTTCCTCGGCACAAGGAAAGTATCAGGGCAGGTCAGTCTGAGCTTTCCTATTCTATATCAATGTGTGGCAATTGTCCAAAAAGGCAGGCTAACAAGCAACCCAGAACACACTGAATTACAACTACAGATACATGCAGAGCAGAATCTGGGCACAAGCTATGGCTGAAGTCCTGCACAGATCATGCGTCGTTCAATGCTACAATTTATTTTCAAAGGCAAAGACTGAGAAAGCACCTCAGATAATTAAAATACACAGAATATAGCAGAATATGAAGAAGAGCTAAGTGGCTATATATTACTCATAAAAAGACTGACCTTTGAAAACAAATAGGGACAATACCTATACCCTTTCATTGTATCAGTATCTAAAAAAAAAAAAAAAAATCAGCCAGACTGTTCACAAAATCAGTTTGAAGCACCCAAGATATTTATGTCAGCTTGCTATTGTTTTCCTCCTGCAAAACATGCTTACATGCTTATTTGGCTTGTATGACCCAGAGCAATGCTCTTGCCCACACTAGCTACTAGCCAGAATGGGAAGAGAGCACCACACATACAAACTGTGGTTTTGCTCTCAAGGAGGTCTGTTTGTCTGACGCCCCTCAGTGATCTAGGCAAGACATACAGCATACGTGTATTCTAGCAGCAATACTCTGGCATGTTCCTCCACCATACGGAGAAAGCCTTTGTAAATCCAAACCCACCCTCTGGTGTGGGGGTTTCATATTATACCAAGGGCAACCATGCCAGCTCTTCTCTGGAAAATTTGTCAGGTTACTTTCCTATGAAGGGTATAATCTTAATCTCCTATTTTTTCCTTAAAATACAGAATTATTCCTAGTCCTTCCTAATTAGGATGCACACAACTTGGATCTGTGAGTCCCCATGTTTTCCTGCGGCCTATTTGCTGGATGCTGTCTCAACAGCTACTTTAAAATTCACACTCCAGATACTAGTAGGCTGCCTTGAATTACATCGACTGCCATAACATCAAGACACAGCAGAGGACAAGTCAACAGTGTGAGAAGCAGCGGTCTTGGCAGGCTAGCTGTATTGCTGCAAGCAAGGGGTTACTGTGCTCTACTGCCAGTTCTAACACCATTTCTCTCTCTTCTTGATTAAGACACCGTTTCTGCCTTGTGCCTTCTCAATCAGGTTCATTGAGGTGGCCCAGAAAGCTAAAACAGACCTTGGGACCATGTCCCCACAACAGAAATCCTACCCTGAGTCAGGTTAGGATGTGAAAGCACACACAACCTCTTAGCTATCAACACGTGTTCAAAAATAAACAGATCTGACTAAAGACCCTGACCAGAGTCTAGGCAGTGTTCAGTCTCCTACCACAGGTCTTATGCAGTGCCTCCAAGCAGTGGCAACTACTTTGCGTACACCTTGCACAGGGATTTGTCAAGGCTTTGCATGGATTTTCCTCATGCATGGATTGCTCTGCGTTAACATCTCATCAGTTTACAAGTCACAGCATACAAAAAAAAAAAAAGGAAAAAAAAAAGAAAAACCATGCAGTCCAAGCTTTCAGACTCCACAGGGGATAGGAATTGTCTGAGTACAGAAAAGAAAGCCGCCAACATCATTTAGGAAATTAAGAGTTCTGAATATATTTTGCAAACCACTTTTAAGCATCTTTAATGTCCAAGAAAGTCAATATAGGCTGGCCAGACAGAAAAGGAAAACAAGCAAGCAAAACCCTGGAGAGTATAATAGAAAAGAATTGGGGAAAAAAAAATACAGCATGGAAGAAAACAAAAGATGTTTTCACCAAAGAACACTGCACATGAAGGGAAACAACCAGAGAGAAGCCAGGGACAGCGTACTGCAACAGGACACACAGCAGGGTAAGAAAAGGAGCAAAGCAGATTTAGGTAGAAAGCTGCATAAAAAGGGACGTTGCTGTAACTAGGGAATGAATTGAAAGGCCACATGTCAATACAACAGAGCTTCAACATGCTTGCTCAGAACACTACCTGGCACAGAAGATATAACGTACAGGATATAAATCAGTCCAGTTAAGGGAACAGTGAAGTGGGTCACACGCTTATTCTGAACTTAAAAGAGCCACTGTTACAGAGATGTAACAGTGTTTTGTTTTTTCTCCAAAACTAAATACAAGTCTAATTATTAGTGTGCATATTATGATAAGAAACGTGATGCTGATCAGCTCCTTAGCAGAAACACAGAATCACACACCTTTTTTTCTTTAAGGTAGGGAACCAGTACACGCTGTTCCATTCCAGTAGGTATTGCACACCATCAGTAAGAGATGTAGCACACAAGACAGCACTATAGAAGATAAAACACAAGCTACGGTGTGCATTTCAAAAAGTCCTATGTCCTGGTCTGCTTGATCTGATGTACTAAACAGGAAGACATCCCTACTTCTTATTCCCTTTTAAATGCCTTCTACAATGATATATCACAATGCAGCTGGATGTTCTAGGTTAGACCCTCACGTGGGATAAATAACTGCAGCCTCACTGAAACCTACAACTTTTTAATACGATTTTTTTCCCCTGCTCTTGGAGGAAGGCAGCTGAATTGCATTTTGCACATTTGACAACTCACCCAAAACTTCCTGGTCAACTGGGCCTACTGATATGCTTTCTTTTTCTCTTACTCTCCAAATGCTTTACAGACAATTAAGAACTTCATCTACAGATGACTCCGAGCCTGGTCAGCCTCATATATTAAAACCATTCTTGTAACTCCACACACTCACAAAAACTAATGACAATGTTATAAAATAGTGGCTGCTTTGAAGGTGACAAAGCAAACAGAACTGACTCATTCATCCACTTATTTTTCTATTCAATATGATTAACTGGCTGTTTGAGTTAAACTTCTTCATCTTTTTTCAAAGGCTTGCAGTGACAAGGATTATCACCACTGAGACTCTCCAGAAATGATTAAGCATTTATTACTGCTCCCTAAACCCAAATCAACTCTTCCACCAGATCTTCATCCCACACACATACGCACATTTGCTAGCATTCTTGCTGGACAGAGACTTTGGTATGTCCTCACGTCATAATGATCACGTTATTACTTACAGTTAGTTGACAAGAGCAGCACACAAAGTCATTATGACTTTAAAGTATCAACGAAATATCAGAGAAAAAAATATCATTTTCCAATAAGCAGCTGATTGTAACTTCTGTGAGACTAATGAGATCTTTGTTTCTCTCTAATCACTAAATTTTGGACAGGGTTAGATTTCCTTTTTCAATGTTGTCATTGTAGGATTTTTTTTTGTTTTATTTTTCCCCCCCTTTCTCTTCCACAGCAATACATGCCCCAGTTAAAAACAAAAACAAAAAAAATTAGCCACAACCATTCTTTTTACAGAAAGCTTCTAAGTTGGTTTATATTTGCATTGCAAATACTGATGGCCCTAAAGAAAATGAAGGGGAAAAAATAGAATGTTTCTCCATGAGCAGCAGCAATTCATTACCAAGCAATTAGCTTAGTAATAAGTTTCCATTTCTCAGTTTGGGATATTTCCTTGAATATTGGTATTATAATTATGATAAAAGTTGAAGGCATAGTACAGTACTCAACTGCTAATGGTCCACAAACAATTTGTCTTCATGACAGACAGGAGAGGCTCTAATTACACTGAACATTTCAAGGAAAGATTGA
The DNA here is from genome assembly GCF_040182565.1 of Anser cygnoides. Taxonomy (NCBI): domain Eukaryota; kingdom Metazoa; phylum Chordata; class Aves; order Anseriformes; family Anatidae; genus Anser; species Anser cygnoides. The sequence goes on from NC_089876.1 coordinate 72,585,769, forward strand.
ATGTTTGCCAGACAACTCTCCATTGATTGCCTTTAAAGCATAGCACTGGACTGCTGAAGGGAAAATACAGATTCTTGACTCCAGGTAATTAACTTTCATGCTGTTCTCTTCTTAAACCCTAATGAAGCCCCCTTGAAGTCTTCATTACCAAAGGGTATTTGTTAATAAAAAAAGCAGACAACCAGCCAAAGGTCCTATTTCCCCCTTCTTTATAAAATTCCCTCTACTACCCATTTCTCAGGACTCAGTAATGTCTTTGAAGTGAGTAATGATGGTCTGAAAAGTGCAAAGGTTGAGGGATACCTAATGAGACAGGACAAAGCAAGAATGAAGAAAAAGCTGAGACAGAAGAGAGACTCAAAATGAAAGAGTGAGGGTGTTTGACAGAGAGACAAGCAGGAGGAAAGCGAAGGCAAAACTGTATCAGTGTTTTGTGAAATGGCATTATCATGAAGTTAAACTGATGAAGGGAAAAGACCAAATCTTTAGAAATGCAGTAACCTGGCAGCTGAGTCTCGGAGACAGTAAATAAATTAAGTCTGGATTTTGTAAGGTAAGGAATAGGATTCCCAACTGACACCAGTGGCAGAGCTTCCAGGATGCATCTGCTCAGATATTTAAAGTGCTTAGTGTATCTGGCAGTGCTCACCACAACAAAGACTCCAGTCCAACAACAGTGAATCCTCTTGCTCCAGCCACAAATAAATATTGTGGCTGAAGCATACCAGCACCTAAGGGAATGTGATCCCTTCTGTTGGCTCCACTGATGACAGTCTTTGGACTGCAGTGATGGGGCCGCAATATTTCCAGATATCCTAGAGCTATCCAACAAAGCACCAGACTGCTTTTCCACAAGGTTTCTGTGAAGGAACATAATTCTGATCTCTTAATTCCCAAGACAAACATACAAGCATTTGCATCAAAAATGTCAACAATATTACAGTTGCAGACTGTTGATCAGTACCTGGGTGCAGGAGGAAGGTCAAGATGTGAGGTCTGTTTCCTCTTTGTCCGGTTGGCTGAATCCAAGCCAGGTGCCACTAGCAGAAAGGAAAAAATATTTTTATTTCATTTTCATCTATTTCATATGTTAATGAGTCTTTCCAAGATATTAATCCACATCCTTTCCTGCATCCAAAACCTATATGAAGAACAGCAGCTAATCTCTGTCCCTTCTTCTTGTATTGGCAAGAAAGTTTGGCATCGGAAGAGTTTCACTTCCATTTTTTAGACAGCTTGTGCCTGTGTAGAAGAATTTCCTCCAGTTTCCAAGTTTGCATGGTGAGTTTCTGTTGGCTTCCTGACACCCCATGCCCTCATCACAATTTTGGAGAGGCAGCTGTCACATTATAATCTTAGCAGTAAATCTTAAAAAGCACATATGAATGCACATATGAAAATATATGCACATGAATGAATGTGCAATGAATGTGAATGCACATATGAAAAGCACATATGAAAGCACATCCTGGAAAGTTATGAAAGGATTCAGATAAAATACCCTCCCTACTCTTGTGCTGAAATGAACTTTCGGGGACACTAAAAATATGAAGAGATGAGAGTCACTCCAAGTCCATGAACAAAATTTCTGTTTTCCAAACCAGTAAGCATTGCCGCCAAAACATGGTTTTGGTAATTTTGTGGGGGTTTTTTTTTGTTTGCTTTTTGTTTTTTTGGGGGGGCAGGGGGTTAGGTTGTTTTTTTTTGTTGTTTTTTTTTGTGTTTTTTTTGGTGTTTTTGCTTTTTTTGTTTGTTTGTTTTTGGTGGTGGTGGTGTGTTCTTGTTTTTTGTTTGTTTTGAAGGGGGAGGGAGAAAAATTGTACTTGATGGTCCAAAAATGGTTTCTATTCGAGTGTTTTGTGCAGCGCTTGGGAAAGCATCTGAATTCTACACAGCTGAGTGTTTTAGATATTGTGAGGTTCCATATCCTATTAAGATATACTAAAGAATATACACAATTACTGATTTCCTTTGTTAAGCTTATGCCTATGGTTTCTATAGCTTGCTGTACTATTTAAGTCTCTCTAAAACTGTGATGTATCCTTCTAATTTCAGGATTTTTTTCAGTCCAGGCTGTAGCTGTCTTTAATCAGCAGCTGCAAGAGATGTTCATTTACGAGAAAGATTTTTCTTTTGGAGCAGGGTGGAGACTAGCATAATCTCTTTCTTTTAGAAATATCTATTAAAAATACAGGCAGAATACTGCATTAAACAGATCTAAACAGACTATTGCATTAAACAGAGTAGAAGCTAAGTAGAAGGCTGCCTACCCAGGGCCCACGTTCACAAGGTCACAAAGAGACTACCAAACTTGGTGGGGCCATATGGCTATCACCCATTCCTACTCTTTCACATAGGGAAAAATGAGGCTGCAACAAGGAGACTCCAAAATACCAAAAAAGGACTTTTTATCCCTCAGAAAGATGTTGAAGGGATAAGGAGTTCAGGTAACGTTCTCCTCTGTCCTCCCAGTCGAAGACTGGGATCCAAGAAGGAATGAACAGGTGAAGCGAACGGCTAGCTGGCGCCATACTCAGGGTTTTGGATTCTACAGTCTTGAACGCACTTTTGAGAGACCGTGCACGCTGACACCAGATGGGGTGCACCTGACCAGGTGGGGCGAGAGCATTCTAGGCAGCAAGCTGTCTGGGCTTATTAGCAGAGTTTTAAACTAGATTCAGTGGAGGATTGATATGTACCTCTGAGTGACAGAAAAGAAAAAGGGAACAACAACAGCTTAGGAAGGAACAGGGAAATGCCTGTGAATTGTCCCAAAGGAATTAAGGAAGGCTCCTCTAAAAAGGTGATGTAGCCAATAGCCCAGCTGAAGTTCTTCTACACCAATATACGCAGCATGGGAAACGAGCAGGAGTTGGAAACCTTGGTGCAATTAGACAAATATGACCTGATTACTGTCATGGACACGTGGTGGGACGAATCACACAACTGGGCCACTGGAATCGAGGACTACAAACTTTTCAGAAGAGATAGGCAGGGAAGGAGGAGCAGGGGTGTTGCTCTCTACATTAGGGAATGGAAAGATTGCAAAGGGATGCCTGTGAGAAACAGCCATGGGCAGGCTGAGAGCTTGTGGGTAAAAGTTAATGACCAGAATGACAAAGGGCACCTTGTGGTTGGCGCCTACTACAGGCTGTCTGATCAAGGGGAGCCTGTTGACAAGGCCCTCCTTCTTCAACCACAAGAAGCATGGCACCCACAGGCACTGATGGGGGAGGGGTTCAACCACCTGCATATCTACTGGAAAACCTACACAGCAGTCACCCCCGTTTTTAAAAAGGGTAGAAAGGAGGACCGGGAGAACTACAGACTGATGAGCCTCACCTCTCCTGGAAGCAACGTCAAGGCACATGCAAGATAAAGAGGTGATCTGAGACAGCCAGCATGGCTTCAGCAAGGGCAAATCATGCCTGACCAATCTGGTGGCCTTCTATGATGGAGTGACTGCATCAGTTGACAAGGGAAAACTAACCCATGTCATCTACCCAGATTTCTGCAAGGCCTTTGACACTGTCCCATGTGACATCCTGATCTCCAGATGGGAAAGAGATGGATTTGAAGGCTGGACTATTCAGTGGATAAGGAATTGGCTTGAAGGTTGCACCCAGAGAGCAGTGGTCAATGTGGAGGCCAGTGACAAGTGGTGTCCCTCAGGATCTGTCTTGGGACCAGAACTGTTTAATATCATTATCAACAGCATAGACAATGGCATTGAGTGCACCCTCAGCAAGTCTGCAGATGGCACCAAGCTGAGTGGTGCAGTTGATAACAAAGAACGAAGAAACAACATCCAAAGGGATCTGGACAAGCTAGAAAAGTGGGTCCATGTGAACCTAATGTGGTTCAACAAGTCCAAGTGCAACATACTGTGCCTGGGTCGGGGCAATCCCAGACATGAGGACAGACTGGGAGAAGAACTCACTGAGAGCAGCCCTGCAGAGAAGGACCTGGGGGTTCTGATGGACAAAAAGCTCGACACGAGCCAGCAGTGGGTGCCTGCAGCCCAGAAGGCCAGCTGCATCCTGGGCTGCACCAACAGAGGGGTGGGCAGCAGGTGGAGGGAGGGGATTGTCCTCCTCTGCCCTGCCCTTGTGAGGCCCCACCTGGAGTGCTGCGTCCAGGGCTGGGGCCCCCAGCACAAGGAGGATATGGAGCTGTTAAAGCAGGTCCAGAGGAGGGACACAAAGGTGATCAGAGGGCTGGAGCACCTCTCCTATGAAGAAAGACTGAGAGGGCTGGGGATGTTCAGCCTGAAGAAGAAAAGGCTCCAGGGAGACCTCATTGCAGACTTTCAGTACTTAAAGGGGGGTTAAAAAAAAACAACGATGGAATACAACTTCTTGGTAATGAAATGGGGGGGGGGGGGGCGCTTACTTTCAGGTAATGACAGAGAAAGGGGGGATGGTTTTAAACTAAAAGAGAGAAGATTTAGATTAGGTAATAGGAGGGAATTATTCACTCGGGGTGATGAGGCACTGGAACATGTTGCCCCGAGAAGCTGTGGATGCCCCCTCCCTGGAGGTGCTCAAGGCCAGGCTGGATGGGGCTTTGGGCAATGTGGTCTATTGGGGGTAGCACCTAGTTCCAACCCACCCATGACAGGGGAGCTGGAATTAGAAGACCTGTAAGGTCCCTTCCAACCCAAGCCATTCTATGATTCTGTGATTCTAAGGCTGTCTGAAAGATAACCAAAAATGTGGTAACAGGAGCACAATGAAATCCACACAATTAAAGGTGGCATCCCTATCCAAAACACTTCTACAGGAGTATCAAACATGAGAAAATACACTATCAAAGCAGGCACCAAGCTCACACAGATTTTTCAGTTCAGGACTATTTATAAAAGCTGATACAAATTATGAATTATCACAGAACTAGTCTTTGTATCCAAAGCCCGTTATTACTTCGCACCACTCCATTTGGCAGAGGAAATTGAGTTCCCTTCAGAACTGCCCAACCAACAGTGATAAGCCAAAGTATCCATTCCAGATCTTTGACATTACAGATAGTAGAGAAGTAACTGATCGTCTGATTGCAGAGGAGAAAAAGCTGACCTACAGTATAAAATGTTGCAGTGTTTTGTAGCTCCTTGTTGAGCTGAACAGGAAACAACCACCAATTAAGGGACAAGCAAAACATTTCAGATTACTGTGAAACTACTTTTCTTGAAGTTTTCACTTTTAGAAAAATACAGTAAATTTTACTTTCACACTGGCACTGCAACACAAACAGATACATTATTCACCTGTCACTAGCTTCAGTATTACAGCTTTCAAAGCAATGCTGAAGATTAAGGAGGCGAAAGGAAGCTAAGTATATGTTGCCATGTGGCATAAGCAATCATAACTACTTATATGTTTGGGTTTTTTTTCCTCCATGTATTGGGTTTATGTGGCAAGGTTTTGGTAACGGGGCTGCAGGGCAGGTCTCTGTGAGAAAAATCCAGAAGCTGCCCTATGTTAGATAAGGGATGGTTTCTGCTGCCTCCAAAGGGACCCGCCACTGGCCAGAGCCAAGCCAATATGAGATGTTTGCACCTCTGGGACAGCACTTTTAAGAAAGGGGAAAAAAAAAAAAAAAACTGCTGGGCAACAGCAGCTTGGAAAGCGAGGAATGAGAAGCAGCCCTGCAGCCCCCAAGGTGAGTGCAGCAGGAGGGCAGGAGGTGCTCCAGGCACGCAGCAGCAGCTCCCCTGCAGCCTGTGGAGAGGCCCCTGGTGGAGCAGGCTGTCCCCCTGCAGCCCATGGGTCCCACACGGAGCAGATCTCCACGCTGCAGGCCGTGGAGGAGCCCCCGGTGGAGCAGGTGGATGTGGCCTGAAGGAGGCTGCGGCCCATGGAGAGCCCCCGCAGGAGCAGGCCCCGGGCCGGAGCTGCAGCCCGTGGAGAGGAGCCCACGCAGGAGCAGGGGTCTGGGGGGAGCTGCCGCCCGTGGGGGACCCGTGCTGGAGCAGTTTGCTCCTGGGGGATGGACCCTGTGGTACGGAGCCATGTGGGAGCAGTTCTTGAAGAGCAGCAGCCTGTGGGCAGCCCCCGCAGGCTCAGTTTGGGAAGGACGGCATCCCGTGGGAGGGACCCCGCGTGGAGCAGGGGCAAAGAGGGACCACGAAGGAGCAGCGGAGACAAAGTGTTAGGGACTGACTACAGCCTCCCTTCCCTCTTCCCCTGTGCCTCTTGGGGGAGGAGAAGATGGAAGGTGTTTTTAGTTTGTCATTTTGTTTCTCACTGCTCTAACTTGTTAGCAATAGGTAATAAATTTCATTAAACTCCCTACTCTGAGTCTGTTTTGCCCGTCACTATAATTGTTGAGCAATCTCCCTGTCCTTATCTCAACCCTTGAGCCCTTTTTATCACATTTTCTCACCATTTCCCTTTGAGGAGGGGGAGTGAGAGAGCAGTTGCTGTGGAGCTCAGCTGCCCAGCTGAGTAAAATCACCACACTCCCTAATCTTTTACAACAAAGACACAAGACAGTGCCACTGGCAGCTAATGAAAAATCCTCTTCAGCAGCAGAGGAACTTGCAAAGAGGTAGAAGCCTTTGCACTCCTACACTCAAAGTCCCAAGTCTTAATACTGTTCTCCAGGTGTGAAAATGAACTAGCCTCACATGCATCCCGGTGGGGCACATCAGCGAGATGATACAAGTTGATAGGAGATGCAGTACCCCCATAATCACACTTCCCAGTGGATCCATCTATGCCACAACTCACTGCAGCAGGGACAGTGGCAAGCAAACATTCAGTTCTGGAAGTGGAATGGAAAGTGTTTTCATCAGGTTGTTTGTAGATGGTTTGTGCCTTTCCTCAAGAACATATTTTCATGAGCTATCTATATATCAGGCCCAGGGATAATGGGAATGGAAGACACCAGTCAGTCTACTGTTCCATTCTCTTCTACTCAGGTTCTTATATGCGCGTTCGTCACTGCAATACTCAAATGCTTTCCAGTAGTGCATGAAGTGACATGACTAACATCTGTCACGTGTTGGTGTCCTCGTTCCCTCCCCAGGGGTAGAACAATGTGCAGTGAAGTGTTTTGTTTTATTAGACAGACTGCTATATATTTTGTTAGGAGGGACAAGGTCAAACACGTGCACTTTTCACACAGCACAGAAGGTGCTTTGGTTTGTGTTGGTCCTAGCTCCTGTGGGAGTTCAACCCACAGACCTAAGCCAGGCTCAAGAAAGCTTCGTCTTTATGTAACCTCTAGTCTTACTGATGTGACTGTGGTCACAATAGCCACCTACAGGTCTATCATCAAATCTTCACTACTTTTGCAGTAAAAGGACATAGGATCTCTGGTGTTGTGTTACCATAGGAAAAGATCAAAGGAAACTGGCAATAGAGAAGAAATAGGATGAGAAGGGATCGTGATCTTACTACTAAATTCAGCATTTGGCTAAGCTCAGGAAAAAAAAACAGGCCTTATTCTCCTAACAGATTGGGCCACCTCAGTGACCACTGCATTCATGATCTCTCCATACAGAACCATGTAGCTGAAATAAATTCTACCTGGAGAGTGTAATAGAAAAGAAACAGACCAAAAAAACAGCCAGCAGGGAAGTGATTTTCACTTCCATCTTTCCCCACAAAATAATAATAAAAAAAAGCTAGGCATTTCCACAGGGCTATTCTGTTCTTCCTTTATGCCTTCCCAAAACAGAGGCCAAGTATATTAAGACCAGCGTCCTTTCATGTTCTACGTCTCTGCTTCTTCCTTCGTTTCCTGATGCCTCCCAGTCACAAACCATGACATTTAATACCATTTCATTTCCTAACAGAAACACTGACTTGTAACTTTGCTCCCTAAAAAGAGCAACCCATCAAACATTATTTTTTAAATAAGTTTTTGCAGGACTTGATCCTAACATACTTCATTACAAAACAAGGGCAAAAACCTAGCTTTTTCCTAAGGGTTTACTATCAACACAAAAAACCCGGTGAGATTTAAAAACAAAGGCAAGTGAAGCTGACCCATTTTCAGATGTTAAAATAAAGCACCAGCACCCTCTATCAGGATATTTCAAGCACTGGCAACAGAACAGTGATTTATCCTGAACAGAAAATATGCCTTTAGTAGATATTTAGTATGTACTGCAATTGTTGCAAGTCTGCTTTAATTAAAAGTGCTATTTCTGTTTTAAATTTGACACGAACCACTAGCATTCAGAGCTCTGTTTTACACAGATATTTTTGAGAGCTGTAGAGCAAATTGTTATGCAGTATCACTCAGATAAAGGCCTGCAATAAGAGAAGTGATAATGAAGACAGCAGCTGTTACTAAATTACAAAAACAAGACAGATTTGTTGGCAAACACTAACAATCTGGAAAACTTTTTTGCAAGTTCAACACTTCTGCAAAAAGTCCCTATTTGGGGTCCTTCAGTGGAGTGAGATGGCACCAGTGAAGTTGCTTCCCAGCAGACTTACGGCCTTGCTAACACAACCTGCTGCTGCTCATGCTGATCCTCTTTACAGAGGAGGTAATAACATTCATCCTGACACTCCGTGCAATGACCTTTTTTTTTTTTAATGGAAAGAAATTGCACCATAAGGAAGCATTTCAGAAAGAAAAGCTGGATGTCCAGCACCCTCACTTTCCTAAATAATAGGTGCCACACAGTCAGTAGCAGAACAAACTTCTATATTATTACTTACCAAAATCCTTAACTAATGGAGGAACAAACCTTCTTCTGTACCAAATGGCAGAGTTTTTCCCACCAGCTCCTTGCTTCTGAACCATTAAATAACTGTCAGAGTAGCAGCTTCTAATCAGTAGAGATCCGTGCCAGGTTTCAGGCAAGTCTCCTTCCACCTGAAAGAAAGGAAAGAGGTTTCACAGCCATTCTTCCAGGTTACAACTACTTTCATACCACCAGCTTCCTTAAAACATTGGCGAATTAAACAACTGGATGGATCCCTGAGATTTCCAATCCACTCTGGTTATGTGGTGCATGCATTTTATCCTTCACAATGACCTCATATAGTCAGGGAATTTCTATATTGAAACTAATGAACTCATGCATTTGCCAATGCATTATATGAAAGCGCATAGTGTAGCACAGCTACCTATCCAGGAGGAATCCCAAACATTGCCAGGCTTGTCAACTATGTGCAAGTGTAAAACATGAATTTTGAAGACTGTTTTATCTGTCTCTTACCCCCCCCTTCCAGCATGTGGCCAGGTACATCCTTCTCTCCTAAAAGGAAACCTCAAGAGCTGCATATTTTTCTTTCACTTTTATCATCATTAAACTGACATTGCTCAAAACTCTGCTTGGTGTCATGAAAGTTCAAGAACCCTTGCTGAAAAAAATTGCAGTTGCCTCTTCTATGAAGCACTGGAGCAAGGTTACTAGGACTACTGAAATGGAAAATGCTGCAATATGCTTTGAGAAAAGAGGCCAGGGAAATCAACCCAAAACAGTTCATTACTGTTGTAGCTGTTCTCAGTTGACACTCAGTAAAAAGCAACGCAGAGGAGTTCACTGAAGTGCCTTAACTGGAGCTTTGCTCCACATTTAAATAAAGCTGCACTTCCTACTTAAGTAGTTTCTAGTCCAAAAGAGGACAAAATTTGCACATCTGCACAGAAGAGCCATTCCCTTTGGGGAAAAAAGGCATTTCAGATGCACGTTATTGTACTGTGGTACCTCATGTTATAGGGATCTTATCCCTTTCTCAATAAAGAAACTTTTAAGTTGCCAAAGCAACTCAAGTCTTCTAATAATAATGCATACACTGAGCCTCAAAAGTGGAGGACATGTATGGTACTGTAGTAATGGCACTAGTTTCAGAGGGACAACCACCTATCTTGGAACAATAGGGTCATTGGTAAAACTTACTGGATTCTTCTGCATAAAACCACACCAAAGGAAGAGAAAGAGTAAACCATAACAGGCCAGAAGTTCAAATACTGGTGAAGATGTGCACACTACTTTATCATGTTTCTTCACTGAGATTACAAACAAAGATACTCAAAAGGTAGAATAAGCATACATACATCACATACAGCAAAGATACTCAAAGGTTAAAAAAAGACATTGCATGCTACAGCATTTAGCATAAAGTTCTCCACCATAAGTTTTCTCATTACTGAGAAAAGTTGTTCTATGTTAGATTTTATATCAAGTGGCACTTTTTGCACAAGAAAGTTGTTTCAGAAAAAAAAATCTTTAGAAAAAATAATTTTGTAACAAAGAGAGAAGTGGAATAGATAATACTCATATGCAGCAGGTATAAAAAGATGTAGAAGGAGGGAAAAAAGACAAAGCTTCCTTAGCTTTTCTCAGGGTGGCAATAGGACAACATTAACCAAGGAGAAAAGAATCAGTTGACACTTGCAAAATATTTAATTTCTTCAAATATTAGCTAAAATGCAATTAAAAAAAAGCAACTGGGAAACAATGATACTCAATATAAAAATACTTACCTGTGCTCTAATAACATGAAAATTATATCTAGTCTTCTATCAGAGGAAGAGATAAGACATACTAACACATACACGTCTTCTTCCATGTTAACCTCCCTTAGCAGCTGTTTCCTACCCAAAACCAGGTCAGAGTATTCAGAACCAGTATTGCATACAGTGCAAGCTTTTTCCACCAGATCTGTTTTCATTATTACAGAGCCCACACTGTCTAATCACATTCTGGATTAGAACAGCTCCAATGGAAGAACTGTTTTCTTCTGGGTGCATAACATTGGATTCACAAACTTGCCCAACCATGTAATTGCCTGATGGACTCCTCCTAGTCTTTTGGGAATGTAACATGTTTACTAATAATCAGGGAGGACCACTGTCTGCCTTCACTGACATTCATTCAGTCCTAACGAAGCCAAGGAGACCTGTGCAGCCTGTCATTCTATCGGGATTGTAGACAAGAAGACACTAGAATCTTATCCTTTGAACACAGGCAAAATACAGAGATCAGATTAAGTAAGTGCATGTTTTTCTAAATGCCTTACCCAAACAAAGCACAGAGTACAAAGTAGCTGAGCATCTAGAGCAACAGTCAAAGATCAAAAATTCTGGTCCTGGTTCTGCTACAGACACTGTGCAAATGGAGACCTGTTCCTTGAACTTGATGCAACTTGGTTTCCCCAACTGCAAAAGAAGAGTGAAAAGATATTCAGTACTTGTTTCACAGGGGAGCTGTACACATTTGGATACCAGGGTCCCCAAAACTGTAATCAGATTCAACTGTTGCAGTTCGGAGACACTCAACGGATTTCAGCAGAACTTTTAACAAGAATCTTGCAGCATAATCCCTACACATGAATATATAAAATTAGTGAAAGTTTGCTAAGTGCTTAAAATTTCTGGGATGACAAGTGTTATATAAATGCAAGCTATTACTGCTACAGCATATCCATCCTGAGAGAATACAGTGACATTTCTGGAGCTGTTCTGGGAGCTGAGGTGAATAACAGACATTTCATAATTTACCATAAGATGCTCCTTTATCTTTAAAGAACAGCAACAAGAGAATAAAAATATTTTTTTTTTTTTTAAAGCACACAGTATTTTCCTAAATACTAGAGAAAACTGTTACAAACTACAACAGCTCCAATAGAATCAGCTGGGAGTTCAGCAATTGAAGATGGCAACTGAACAACAGTATTTGATAAAATTACCAGTGTTGATAATGGGAGCAATATGCAGGACTAGTGGCATTTAAAAACAAACAAATGAACAAAACTTTTGAAGATTATTCTATCAATATTTTCCAGATAAGTACAGCTGCATCTGATGTTTTTGCAGGAATAAATAGCTTTCACTCAGTCCTTCAGGATATCACAAGTTTGTTTGGCACAGGAACAGCGAGTGGCACCCCCAGCAAAACACGAAGGGAAGCTGACAGAGGGTGACATGCCTTCAAGGATGAAGGCATGTTCTCTCTCTGAACTGGGACAGCCCAGCACGTACAGAAGCAAGAGCTTGCTCTTTGAGAGTCTCTGGCTCCTCCCTATCAGCTTTCAGTTCAAACCTGACACAAACACTTCACCTGCGGGCACCTGATGAAGGGGGAAGCTGACTCCAGGCCGGTGGGAGCAGAGACCCCATCTCTGGGAACAGAGACCCCAAAGGCAAGACAGATGGTTTTCATGACAGGAAACTGCTTGTGTCTCTCAGAGCTGTGTAGAAGTAAACCTTATGAGCCCAGGGCTGAGATCTCTGACCAGCTGACAAATAATTTCTTTACTTCTATGAGAAGCAGTCTTTCCTGGTTGTTGCTACACAAAGAGCTGCCCTCCCAAAACTCTTTCCTCCTCACTGCAAGCACTGAAACTGACTCCACAGGTGAAGTCACCCCCTAAACCCCTGATCTCTGTCAGTCACAGCACTGGAAAACACACAGGTGTGGCTGTGCAATGTATTGAGGACCTGCGGCACCACACTTGCCACAGAGTAGATCTCAAAGCCCTCCTTTTTTTGTGAGAGCCTTCTGGGGTGGAAGGCTGTGGTCACCTCCAGTATCTTCTGAATGCCTGTGAAGGCCGTGCTCTGGACAGTGCAGGCAACAGGCCAATTTCTCACCCTCAGATTTTCTTTATGAGTAACTGACTTCTGCACTCAGCCAGAGACAGGCCTTATTTCAGGCCTACTCATTCCTAAGAGAAGCACAGCAACATAGATGAATCATAGAATGGCCTGGGTTGAAAAGGACCTTAAAGATCATCTAGTTTCAACCCCCCTGCACTGGGCAGGGTTGCCAACCACTAGAGCAGGCTGCCCAGAGCTGCATCCAGCCTGGCCTTGAATGCCTCCAGGGATGAGGCATCCACAACCTCTCTGGGCAACCTATTCCAGTGCCTCACCACCCTCCAAGTGAAAAACTTTCTCCTAATATCTAACCTGAATTTCCCCTGTCTTAGTTTAAAACCATTCCCCCTTGTCCTATCACTATCAAGACATGTAAACTGGTGTTCCCCCTCCTGTTTATACGCTCACTTCAAGTACTGGAAGGCCACAATGAGGTCTCCCCGGAGCCTTTTCTTCTCCAAGCTAAACAAGCCCCGTTCCCTCAACCTTTCTGCATAGGAGAGGTGCTCCAGCCCTCTGATCATCTTAGAGGCCTTCCTCTGGGCCTGTTCCAAGAGCTCCACATCCTTCTTGTGCTGGGGGCCCCAGGCCTGCACGCAGCACAGCCAGAGGCTCTCCTGTCCCCCACAGACCAGACCAGTGAGCACCACCACCCTCTTACTGCCCCAGTGGGGCAAAACCAGGCTCCCCACCACGGCACCTCCAGGGTGCAGGGAGCCCATGCCTTGCTACCCCATTTGGCTGAAAGCCCCCCACGCCTGGCGTTTTCTCTCTTCTGCCCCCACAAAGAGAAGCCCCATCCCATACCACACTCCTGCCAGAGACCACAGCCCTTTCCAGCTATAATGACCCAGACCAGTGAAACCTGTGCAAACCATGGAGACTGGCCATGCTCTCCTCAACCACAGTGAGCCCACAGCTCCCAGATGGGCTGGGAAAGCCCCCTCCCTGGGCAGGGCACAGCCTGAACCCTGCCCTAAGTCACTGGGCATGAGAGGACTGCTTCAGCCACCGCCCCCAAACCCCAACAGTCCCTGCTACCCCGGGTCCAAGCCCCATACCTCCCCTATTTATGGTCCCTGGGGGCTCTCAATGTGCTTCATCGGGGACCTGGCAGCCTCCAGCTCTCCCACATGCCCAGCTTCTGTTAGGTGCTGCAGGCAGCTCACATCCCAACCTCCTTTCCCAGTCCTTGCTCTAAAGGCCACTGCTGGTATGCAAAGCATGGGGGTTATTTCTGCTAAATAAAAGAAATGTGCATCTGTTCCTCGTTACTGTGCCCTCATCTGTTTCCATCCAGAGCTAATTCAACAGCATAGTTTCCATCACCCACGGTGCAGCTTCTCTGGTGTTTGATGTCTTAGAGCATGTCAAACCTCCCTCCAGCCCCTCAAACACACACGGGTACACAGCTCACAGCCATCAACCAGCTCGTAAATAAGGCTTGGCCACAGACGTCATGACAATTAGAAGGTCAGTCTCTACCATGCCAAAGACTGAATTTTGCCCCATGGCTTGCCAAGTTGTTGTCCTCAGGGTCAGGTAGATCACACAGCCCCAGTAGCAGTGGAGCAGGGAGCCAGGTGCTTCCAGACACAGGGATGCTACAGCCCCAGAGGAGACTTGTTGCACATTGGCTCTGTCTTTAGAAAAATTCTGCAAAACTTCCTTCTGTCACACTGCTTTCCTGGCATAACAGCAATGACATTCTCTCTCTGGGATCCCACTGGTATTAACAGCAACAAACACTCACTGAAGTAAATGAATGCCCAGAAAAATAAACATATCTCCCAGAGTACTGCTCAAGAAACCCACACGCTGCTGTAGCCCAAGGCCAGGATTTTTAACCTTTAGAAAGTCCACAGGGACCATGAAGTCCAGTTGGTGTTTTATAGCAGTTACTGAATTCCTTATAGAAGTTACTCAGACACTGCAATAACAAGTTCTGTAGCTGCTGAAAGGTACACAGTGCTTTAAATATTATGGACCAAGAGAGCAAGCAGCTTTGCTAACCAATTAGTAGATAGCTGTAAATTATGCTTACTATATAAAGTGCAAATACAGTCACTCTAAAAAACAGTGATAATTTTCCCTTCGTCTAGCACCCAGCACACTGCCAGTGTGCGGCTAAATCCCAAGGCTTTTCACTGAATATTTATTCTGTAAACATGCAGGACAATCACAGGTGAATGCTGGTTCCTGGGTTTATTCACATAACATAGCGATTGGATTCTTGCATTGGGAGAGGAGAGAGTGGTGGGAAAAATTGACATTCCTCACTAAGCTTATTTTAAGACACCATTTTCCATCTGGGATCATTTTCATCAACATGTCTTCTCTCTCCATTTTCCCATTAAAAAGAACTGGGAATGAACAAGAAATTTGTTTAATCATCTTCTGTGAGATCAGCTGAATTCTAATGCTGTTTGATTACAGCTAGTCACAAAAATGTCAAGTGCATTTCCATTTAGAGTGCTTGCTTAAACAGCCGTGCAAATGGGGACCACCCAAAAATCAGCATACATCATGAGAGATTTGAGCTTCCTTATGGTGTATACTTGTTTCAATCCACTCTCTTGCTCTTTAAAATAATGCATTTTCACAGTACATCATTTCCCTAAATGAGCGTGATACATCACTGCTGCAGATTGACTCATGAGGCCCATTAATAAAGGCCAGGGGTTCTCAGCAGCTTTTCTCTTTGGGAAGGTGTTATCTTACTGTCTGAATTTGTAATGAAAATGACGCTCTTAACTTGTGCCCACCCCACTATTCCAGCTCCCCCTGTCAATTTGGTTGGAGGTTTTCATTGCCCGGGCAGTAGTATCATGTTGGAGAATAAATAATGTATTATTCCTTTCTCTAAGTAAGTAGCTATTCATTTCAAATGCAGCAAATATGCTTAAAGTGAAATGGTTACCCCCTTGTCATATGGGATTCACCACTTATAAAACATATCTGCCCTGAGCTTCAGACCTACTCTGTAATTCCTAGTATTACACTACTGCATGATACATTATCAGTATTAGACAAGATATACTAATATTCAGACAGACCCTGATTTTTTGCACGCAGTTTTCCCACGTTTGCTTGCTTTCCAAAAAATTAGTCGGGCTGATCAGAAAACTGGGCTGGAGACTAAAACAAGATACACAAGGGAAAACAAAAAAATCTCAGTTTGTTGCAATGTTGTCTATAAAACTGGTTGGGGGTACCACTTCTTTCAGTTTGAAAAAAATAATATTTTTATGACAAAATTGTGATGAAAATAAACAGTTTTATTTAAAAATCTGAGGAGTATAGTATTTTGTACAGGATCAAAGCACTTTCTGACAGCCTGGAAGAGTAATATCTTAGACACTAATTATCTCATTAGGACTGGGAATTTCAGAAGTCCCTATAGGGATCAAAAGATCATGTAGACATTCACTAAGAACTGGACACCTGATTCACTGATTGCTTAAATTAGATTATTAAGTGTCAAGCATACTCAACTGAATTGATCAGGCAAGTGTTTTGGCTCATACAAAGAACTTTGCAGATGACAAAAAAATATTAGCTTTCATGATCTCTATTAATTATCGTGTTTTGCGGTTTCCTTTCCTCTTTCAGTTTGGATCTGTGTATTATTGTAAATGGTATATAAGAAATTATCCATGCTTTGGAGGCTTAGAAAACCTTCCTACACAAAACTTGACTAAATTTCTAGAACCATACAACATGCTGTACTGTACTTTCAGCCAGCTGAAAACTATTACAGAAACGGTATTTCTCATGATGGTACTTCCACTTCCTCTTCTGGTCAAAATTAGGAAGTGCACAGATATTTTCCAATCCTTTCAAGTTTAACTCAGCACTTTTGAATCCTTGAACATTTCAACAGGCCCAACCTGGGGTCATTTACCACAGCTCCTGCTCAGCAAGTGCAAGCTAACAACTGTTAGCACACAGAGCATATCAACTATCGGGTCTTCACAGCATACCTCTTTTTACACATAATAAGAGCTCCCCAAACAACGCACAGTCCAAATATAAAACTGGAGAGACATCTAGAAACATCACATCTGTTTTTATACATTTAATTATCAAGAACTGTACCTCAAACATAAGCCAAGCAGGCTTTAGCTCATTTTTGGACATGATGCAATTTTAACATCATCTTAGATGATTTAAATGTAGTTATTGCATTTATTACAAAGAGGTATTGAAATAAGCACAGCATAGAGATGTTAGTTTAACAGCAAGCTTTAAGTAAAAGAAAACTCTAAAAGAACATAGAATAAAAGCCAAATACCAAAAGAGTACTTACAGGCATAGTGCATTGCCACAACAGGAATAACAAAGCAGGAGGCTCTCTTTTTTGACTTCCACAGAATCAATTAAAATAAAGCATTCAGAAAAAGCTTGCCCAAATGCTGGGGAGGGGGATAAGCCCCAAACCCTAAGATTTACCTACTTAATTGGACACACTGTCTTAAGTCTAGATAAGATTCCCCAGCCCTATTCTCACTTACAATTCCCTAAAGTCTGCTAAAGTTTCAGATCTAGTCTTGTCTGATAGAGTTCAAATTAATAATAGTATCTTGAAAACACAAGAGGTTTCACCAACTTTGCAAAAGGCCAGCCTAATAAATGAAAGGTGCACTAGGTCAGTCAGACCTGCAAACCACATTACCATGCACACCTGCAGGCTATATTGGACTCAGGAGAGGAGTAACCAGATAATTAGAGAGACTGACATTTAACTGCAGGTTGAAGTAATTAGGGATCAGGAAAAATAAGAGAATGACTTTCTAAAGCTTACATTGTTGCATATATTGCCTAGGGTTTAAGAAGAAAACTTGACACCCTCTGATGAAGGCAAGATTTCCAGATATAGACAGGACTAACTTGTAACATTTCAATTCAGATCTGAAATTCTTGAATTTTTTAAGTGCCACAGCTGGTAACCTGGTTTGAACATGCATCCAAATGAGCAGCAAAAAAAGTTCACAGCAACAAAAACAGACTTTAATGTATCTCCATATATTGAATACACAGTAATAATATATGGTATCTCCCAGTGCATCACCCAAGCAATAAAAAGAGAACACACCTGGCAACAGCCTTTACTCTGTGTTTGCTTCTCACATCATTCTACACACTTTGTCCAAGCAGAGGGCAGCAAGTAGGTCAAAATCCCAATCTGATCTTTATCATTATGCCTCCTAGCCCTCTTCCATTATGTTTTATAACCAAGCATCAGCCACAAATGGTGAGCAGATTTCCCTTCGGCTGGGGCTAAATGTGTTGCAATAAGTACCAGCAAGAAGAGACAGAGAGACACTGAGACTCTGTCCAAATAGATTAAAATCTGGAAAGCCATGTTATCTGAGAGATGTATTGATTCTGAGGATTTTAGCTACATTTTATGCTGCAGAGCCACAGGCATGAGCTGAACCACGGCGCATTGGCACCAAACCTGAAACTTGTCTCTTTAACTTTAATTGAACATCCAGCAGTAAAAAAAGAAAAAAAAGAAAAAAAAAAAAGGAAATGCAACAAAATGGATAAAAGTGGACTGTATAAAAGATGATTAATTGTTTAGTAAGTACAGCAGCTGCATAGAAATGGTGTGTGCTAAACAGCACTCCACTTAACCTCCTCGTAAAACCCTCTCCATGGAATTGGGATAAAATACAATTGCCCAAAAATGCAGCATATTGTTATAAAGCCTCTCTCTTCATTAGAGAAGCTGAAGTATAGATAATAACTGCTCTCCTGCATAAATTACTGCTGAGAATTGATCAAACTCAGGATGGAAGGACGGGCATGAAGTTTTTCTCCTCTTAGCAGTTTTCTTTGCTTAGAAACAAGCTACTGTCCTGAGCTCCTGACTAAAACGATGGGTCAGACTGTATCGCAGTTACCCCAAAAGGGCAGTGCACGTTTCCTGTAACTTTTCCATGCTTTTGGCTGTGGGAAGAGCCCGAGAGCCCACCTCCATATGAAGGACACCTGCCTGGAATGAGAAAGTGAGAGCAAGACCCCCTGTCGTGTGTTCGGTTACCCTCTATTTGTAATGCAAAGATCTGTAATAAGAGCCATCTGTCTTGCACAAAACCTCCCTACACTGAACACTTTTACCGAGGGCCCCCAAATGGATGACCAACTGAGACTTATCCCGAGGCAGTCTACAGATGAGAAGAAAAGATCTGGATTAAAGAGGCACTTCCCAGGATGCCTGCTGAATGGTTTTAGGAAACAGGCCAAGACGCTGAAGCCATTTTTCACCAAAGACAAAAAAAATCAACCCAGCTGACAATTATTTTCAAGAATTGAGGCTTACTGCCCAAGCTATGCCCATTCCTTTTCTGTGTCAGAGTCATTCTTTCACTTCACTCGCACCGTCTGCATATTCTGCAATAATGGGAGGAATCCCTCTGTGGCAGTATGCATTAAGTAATCATGCTTTCACGTACGTATCTGTGATAGCACACACAGTTCCTGAGATCCTCCACTTAAAATACAATAATTGCAAGGAATGATAACAGCACTTTGCTTTTTCTATAAGCACCTTTGAAAGCGGCCTTACATGAAGAGATCACTCATAAGTCTAGTCAATGCTATGCTTTAAAATGCTGTGCCTTAAAATGGATTAAATCAGATGCAGAAAAGCAAAGTGGCTTTCTTACTTCGGCTGAATGACCATAATTTACTGTAATTAAGGGTTAAAAGTTCATTAAGTTCTTGTGAGGTAATAAGAGGTATTTCATAAATTTGACAGAAAAGGGAAAAGAAAACAGTATTACGCATTTTTTTGGTCACTCCATTATCATTACTACAGGATGTGAATGATGCTGGATTACTTTTTGGTTATGAATCAAACTCAGATCTGGCCAGATCAAGTAATCACATTTCTGTGAAGTTACACGTTGCATAAGACATGCTGTTTATGTCACATGCCATACTGCATTGCATCTCACCATCCACTTACCCAGCACAATGTTGTGAGTTGGCTTCGGTGCAGGGGGGATAATTAGAGCAGCTCCTTGACAGCAATATCCATGGAAGAGCTTTCTATGGTCAGCAACAGGCTTGGAAAAAAAAAAAAATCAGAAAAAAAAATGCTACAACACCATTTGGATGCTATTTGTCTATTGGTACTGCAAGGGCTGTCTGTCTTTGCACTGTGTGTGCACGTGTGTGTGTGTACCTACCTCCTGTATGATTTTTTGCAGGCAAACTGCACTAAGTATCAGCACAGGCTGGAGCCTGGCAGTGGTCCCACAAGCAAGAGTGCAGCTGCATACAGTTCCCAAAGTGGAAAACTTGTTTCCTGTTGTTTCCAGAAGAGTGGAATAACCTTCTAAAAAGCAGTGAAGGAGCTCTAGCTCTATGCAGCTGGTGCTATTGCCAGTTTTCCTCTCTGATAGAAAAGATGTTAAGGCTTAGGCTCATGCTTCACTCAGCTGCGACGCCTTTGACAACAGTAAAGACTGGTAGCAGGGAGAAGTGCCAAGAGAGGGCATTTCAAGGTTGCAACAGCAGTGGTCATAGGTATAGATATAGATCATAGATATAGATCTCCAGATAGGAGAAAACACAGGAACCCTGCTGCTGGGCCTGAGACTGATCACTTCCTCCTTACCAGTATACTGGTGAGTCCTGTGCACCTTGCCCAGCATTTATGAAAACAAGGTGGAGGAAAAAGTAGATGGCTGAAAGCAGGAAGGCTCAGCACAGCAGCTGCCACCCCCAGAGCCTGAGGTAGCAATTCTGCTGCAGGTGACTCCACTGTGATGAATCTCCGCTGGATGCCCGCAAAGCTACTGTGGCACTGTCTGTTCAGCTGAAGCCTTTACTGTGCACGTCTTTCAACAAGTACTTTCGTCAGGTTGCACATATGACCTGACAGCTCAATCCCCTCTCTCCTGGCAGAATGATCCTTTTTTTGTTTGTTTGTTGGTTTTTTTGTTTGTTTCCCTACAAAAGCAAATGGAGGAGAAAAAAAAAAAAAAAAAAGAAAGGATAACAGACAAGTCTATGCTCATGTCCAAAATAACAAAGAAAGCAGATGTAAGCCAAGATCATTGTGAAGGCTGTATGATATGGTGTGCTCTCTAGGAGATTGAAAAATGATGTAAAATGAATACTGGAGGATAAATGCATGACATTTGAGGAGGTGGAAGATACTGCTGATCTCTTCTGATCACTTGCACTCTTTCTTTTCACATGCATTATCTTCTGCCAACCCTCTCTCATGAAGAGAACCCCAGCATTCAGCTTCAGCAGTGCAGCTGATAGCACCTGGGTTTCCTCCACACGTCTTCATTTGTCTGTGCCTCTTCGTACTCCTGGCACATTCATTTTGCTCATCTCTGTAGTCCTTTTTCGTTCTTTTCACCCCTTGGGCTGTAGAATATGGTCATGTACTTTGATCTCTTGCAGGTCCATACACAGCTCCGCATGAAACTCCGCATGAGAATGAAGAAAATTATTGTTCTATCTCCAGCTAGACAAAAAATATCCTATATTTAAATGACCTGTCACCATTTTGTCACTCTGGTCTTCAGCATCACAGGTGATCATAGCCCCTGGCAAACATAAGTCGCTACCTTGGCAGATTTGGCACAGAAGTGTCAGTGGTGTTACTTCTAAGAGAACAAAACAAGGAAATGTGCCCACATATTCCTGGAAAAGGTGTGAATCCATGACTGGGATTTGCTGACCCAGCCTCTGACATTAAAGTACAAGAAACCATTGTAGAGTGACAAGAAAGGATGTGGATGGGATGATTAGAGCAGAGAGTCATTGAAATGGTGGCCAGCCACACCAGTCCTTATGTTAGATGGTGTGATTCTGATTCACGTCACACACCATCAGTAAAAGCATTTCTTCGTAGTAGCCAAGCAAAGCCATGCCAAGTGTGCCCTGATGCCGCTGCTGCGTGCGATACACTCAGAGCAAAGGCAGGAAGAGCAATCTGTGCAGGGCTGGCTGGGAGGCCTGCCAAGCTGGTAAATGACAGGGGATTGCTATTTTTATCTCTCCAACTACAGTTCAGTTTTTCAGGCCCTAATGCATAAGCTGGGAATCGGTAAGTGACGTGAGGGTATCTTGACACTGGAGGTGGGGGAAGAAAGGAGTAGGGGAATGAGAACAGTCTGGATATATTCCATGGCATGAATTAAATTCAAGATAAAAGCTGACCAGCTGAACATTTTTCAACATTTCAAAAGGCTGGATGTACAGTGCAAAAGCATGGCCAGCATGACCTGGTTTTCTGTTTGGGAGTTTGGCCAGAAAAGACCAGTGAACCAAATCCAAAATATTCAGAGGTCCCCAAAGCAGGTTTCCTTATCTGGCAGACTACATATTTTCTGCATTATGGGCCTCTTCTTCAACACTAGCTGCAACCTGTGGCTCATTCAATCTTGATCTGCTCAGCTCCTGCATACCTAGGGCCCATTTTTGTTAAGATCCGCTGTATAACCGTGCTTTACTGAAATAAGGTGGTGTTGAGCTGTTGCTGTTGCACTAGTGTGTAATTAAGAGACCATGTGTTGGTTGCAATAGTAACTCAAGAGAAAGCTACCAACAGAAAAGATATGAAAACCTAAGGAAAAAGAGTCAGAAGGCAGTAAGTAACTCAACATATGAGAGGACCAGCCCTTACATCTGACTGCCAGCAGCCTGGCCATCAGCAGCTCATAAGAAGAGTGCACTTGGTGGTGGTGAACACATTAATGTGCAGTCCACTCACAATCTTGTCCCATCCATCACTGCGTGTACTAGTAAATGAGAGTCGCGTACTCATAAAGTGTGTATATGCTCCTTCTTTCGTGTTGTCATACATGATGAAAAATGCCCAAATAAAAGCTATCTGAGTGTTACGTAGGGATTCGAAGTTTCTGGCTCCTGAAGCCCCAACTGGTCCTCCACTGGCCCTCTCTCTCTCACTGTTAAGAACATCAGAGCCTGATCACTGAGTGCATCAGCTTAAACATAGGTGTTGTGGATGTGGCTCTGGCTCCTTGATGGTGCTGCTGCTCAGTATGAATGAGGTTTGCTATTAGTTTGCTATCAATTACTATTGCACATTTCCAGTGCTGTCTATTTACTAATCTGAGTTATGGAGCAAGATCCACTGTGCTAAGAGTTGTGCAAATTTATTGAACTGAAACATCATCTTTGCTCCGTATATTTTACAAGTCAGCTTTATTTTATGTTGGAAAAGACAAAATAAAATTAAATTAAAGAAAAAAAACATTTCTAGTTTACTTTTAAAGGTTGTAAATAATGATATGAATCTATCCTTTTATGAGACCTAGGTATCCACAAGAACTGACACAAAATAGGCACACAGGAACTCAGAGAAAAAAATATATATATAGCTAGCTATGAATTCTTGTGATTCCCAAAGAATAGCTGATCAGTGACATTTAGTTCCAGAGTATTCTGTGAATTTCAAAAAATATTATTGCACTATATTTTATCAAATTCGTATGTTCAGGACACCATAAACTCAAGCAAATATAAATATAGTGTGACCTTTTATTTCCAAGGCACCAGTGACAGTGATTCTGTTTTGTCATATTCTGCCTGTAAGTCACAGATAATTATATACTATACTTGTAAGGAAACTAGTCCATAAATCTTTAAATATAGCACTTTAACCAAGTTTCAAGGAATGAACAGCTGGATAGAATTGTAATGATATATAATGTGGGAACATAAAAATTGAAGCCTTCCACTTACATAGTAAATTTTCTCAATTTTATATTTATGTTCTCTTCTATAATCATTATAATACACATAATTTTACTTTCTTTGGTATTAAGTTTCTTTCTTCATAATTATACATATATACAGATGACATCAACATCTATGAGTATGGTAAATCTGGACGTGTCTCAATTAAGTTGGAGATAAAAAGACATACAGTGATTTTCTTATGTACTTTATAAAAAGCTAAGGGAGCATTTTTGGGTGTATGATGTCAAATTCTGGCACTTCACAGAGTTTAAGGGCATGCAGGCCCAATGGTCTTTCTTCACAAGCAACCATGAAGGGTCACTCAGGCTGGAAAGTTTGTTCACCAGCCCAGCTCTGACTCCAGTTGCCCAAGCCTGTCTGAATCATATTTCAGAGAAGCCATTTGGGCAAGATTCGTCTCAACCAGATTTAGATACTTGGAGAGGCACATCTAAGGCATGGCTCATCTCATTCAAGGATAATCTGTAAGGTGAATCACTGGCTGAAAGTATCTGTTTCTCTCCATTGACTGTAAAAGGAGCCTAGGAAATTAACTCAAGTGAGGATGTTTAAGATTTATACGTGGAAAGGTGTGTGAAATTTATTGCACCTCAAGCTTTCATCTGAAGAACCAAAGGCAGAGCATGCCTCATTTAGGTGGTCTAGTAGCCACCCCTTTCATAGTTTGTGCTGCTCACTGCGACAGATCAGTGCTGCTTTTCAATCAGACTAGTTCACCTGTAATTTCCAGTTTATTATGACTTTTCTCCGGCAGATGGAAGATCCCTGTAACACCAATAATTTTCACAATGAAAATGCTTTTACACCTGTCAATCATACCATCACTCAATCTTCTATTCAATCTTTCACTAAATATTTAAATATTGATTTCATATTTACCTATGCAGATGAAATTTCTTTAGAAAATGCGCACTGACTGTGGACTGATGTGCTCTGAACTGTAGATATCCCACTGAAAAGTTGACAGCTGGGCTTCTTTCTCCCACCGTGAGATATTGCTAATGCTTATTAATTCCAAAAGGGCTTGCTTGCCTTCTTTAACAGAAGTGTATAAGTACTGTGTAATAAGGAAGAAAAGTACATTATAAACAAATAATTAAACAGCCTTGAAACTGTAAAAAAAAAAGAATGTCAAACAGTATTTATAACAGTATTTATAACTTTAAGTGTAAATTGGTATGGTAAATATTTTTTCCAGTTTATTGATTCAGAACTAGATTATGCAAGGAGATGTCCTATTACCCTTTGTAATTACATTTGTGTGAACCAGAAACAATTAGTTGTATTTTCTGCTTAGAGCTTAATGGCATTGTTTAGGGCATAATACACACTTTATTGGGGAAAGCAAAGTGAAAAGAGATATACCCTTTCCATAGTATTAACAAATACAAAACTGGCTATGACAAGACTGCCCCGGTTGAAGTTTAGTAGCTAGGGATAAGAGAGTAAGTATAGAGCACAGCATCAGAAAATAGTACAAACCTTCACCCAAAGTATTAGTGTTTCTGTTGAAACTTTTAACTGAAAAAAATAGGGGAAAAAAAAAAACTCCTTAAAATATAAATGAAATGGAGATTTCATTATTCATGAGAACTCCAGACCAAAACTCATTATCCTGAATGGGAATGAACCCATTGATTTGAGCAGACTGGATTAAGTAATAAAATCAGAAATCATAAAACAGTGTAGAAGGAAAACTGCTAATCCTATGTTCGATCCAATTATGAAAAAGAATTGCCAAGAATATTCTGACAAGCCTAATCAAACAGAAAATTTTGTGGAATCAAGATATTCAGTTTATTTAGGCAAAGATTATGAAATCTCTTTAGACTTTGATATCTGAAATCAGAGTAACTTCCAAACCTTTCCAAGGTCACTAATTGTACCATAAAACAAAACAAAACAAAACAAAAAATCTGTTAAAGAAATTACTTATTATTGTGTTTTTATCATACTCCAAGTAGATCTGAAATCCCTTCCTGCAACACACACAGAATAATAATAATAATTAAAAACAAAACAAACAAACAAACAAAAAAAACAACAATGCTTTAGATGTTGACAACAGATGTCTGTCTCTGTATTGAACCAAACCATTGCACTGATTGTTTGACGGATGTCTTCCAAGTCAGGTCAAACCTGGATCCAACTTTAACAGTTAGTTTCTCTTTTCATCATATGACAAAGCAAACATTGTTCATGGAAGCTCGCACATATGAGAAATTTTGAATTTTCTCTCTGATTTTGCAAAACAGACCAGCATAGCAGTAGTTAAGTAATAAACACAAAATGACTTTTTATCTGAAGTCTGACTAGAAGTTGCGTTTGGAAAGAAAAATATTTCCGAGAGAGATTAAAGATGTAAATTTTCTTCACTTTTAAGACAAGATAACATTTTTGGGTCCACTGCAAAACAAAAATGTCCTGCAAATTTTCACCCAACTATCTTTATTTCGTTGGCTTGATGATATGCCTTATCAAAGAGAAGTGTTCTCTCATACTTGCCAGAATACTTCTTGCTAAACTCTGCTCTCCAAGAGGACTGCCTGATGACTGCTCAGTTATAGCTCTTCATGCTGTTAGTCTCACAGGCCATCTGGGAATCCCTTCTCATACTCTGCCCCAAAGACTGTTTAGCAATGTATTCTTAGGGTGGTTCAGATAATCAAAAGAAATAAAAGAATTAAATAACTTTATGTAGCTGTATAATTATTTTTAAAGAACTGGTCTCTCCTTCTTTCCAGTCTTCCCAGTCTCACTGTTCAGCTCTTCCTTCCAACAGACCTACTCACAGTATATTCCTAGCAGCTGAGTTTTAAATAAGTCCTATTAATGAAGTGATCTACTTGTTACAATTTTTCTTTATCAAAACCAGAGCTTTGGTAACTTCTCTTGTACAGTTCTTTAAAACTAGGGAGAAGAGCTGACAGAGGTGTGTCTCTAAAATTAGTAATCCTAATACTTGAAGGCAAAGAATGCTGCTTGTTTTAATAATTTCACTTTAGGTGAGGAAGCCCTGCTCTTTGAATTGGAAGTGCTTTGACATTTCTATCAGAGATGTTTGCTGGAATAAACTCTACAAAATTTGATCTCATGATTATATTTGTTTTCATCTACTTTTAATGACCAAGGAGTAGGATAAAAGACACAAGAAAGGGAATGAAACAAAGCAGATGGAGGAGCCTTTACAGGAATGACACCAATACAGACTTGCAGCAGATAATTTAGTTAAGGCACACTTGCATGGCTTGCTTAGCTGAGCAGAACAAACTGTCTGATAAGGTGGCTGGAGCATATTCACAGGCTTTCACTGAAACAAAATATAAAAGCCAATTCTGCAGAGTGTGCTGCACATTGACCCCAAGACATGGAACAAACAAAAAGTATGATTTATTATAGCATTTATATTACATAGAATAGTATATTAAGGAGCAACAGTAGAAAAATGGGTTTTGATCATGACGTAGTTCATCCTTTTCTCTGGTCCCTCATTGAAAAAGAAATAAAACAGCACCTTTGACTTACAGATTCCAGGTTTCGAGTTGCACAGCATAAGCTGTAAAGCATTCTCTATTCTGCTGATTCTGTTTGCATGCACACTTGAGTTGATCAGAGCATCTTTTTCACATCCAGTAGGCTAAACCAGAAAAAAAGAAAACAAGTTAAAACCGAGACTGGCAAGCAATTAGCCCAAATGTATCTTATGCATTTTTTACTGGATATGCTGGATGCCATCTTTAAAAATCAGATAATAGCCAAGAAAGATGAATTATGTATGAACAGAATTCTGTGATGTCTGTTTCTCGGAAACTACATATACAATTTTTTTCAACTGTCATATGTGTATAGCAAGTATCTGAAGGCAAGGTAATTTCCCTTCTTACAGTGGAATAGGTGTAACACAAGGCTATAACATGAGTCACGACATGAAATTACATATCCTCTCTCTTACATACATACACACAGTATGTATATATGTAACATTTTCTGGTCATGGAGCCTTCCAAATCTTTAGGACTTCTGCTGTTGCTACAGAACAGCTCAGCTGTCTTCATGAACTTCTGAAAGTAGTTTTATTTTATTTTATTTTGCCTTGACAGAACAGAAACCTATCCTTACTCAGCACTGATTAGAGGATCCACTGTAATCCTTTCTTGCCAACACAAAACACTAGCTATTATGAGATGCAGCACACTTGGTCCAAATATAACCTTAGTCATCAGTGCTTTCAATAACCCAAGTCACTGTATCCATTTCAGGGCAAAATGATTTCCACGTTAAAACCATGCCCTTTTGGAATATGCCTAACAGATGTCAAGACCTTCTGGAATATACTTGATAGATGTAGGTGTTGTATTCAGTATAACAAAGGAACGATATTAACCACAGGATAACAGGTATGTCTCTTTCTAAATCTCCACCTGTTCCTGCCTTTCCAAGTGTACTTAGCAAATGTACTTTTATCTTCACCGTTTAAACAATGTTCTATCTGCAGAGTATTTTTGTACAACAGAACCAATATTATTTATCATGATTAAAGAAAAACAGGACCTAAATAACTTCTATAATATGAATCATCTCCTGTGAATTTTCCTTTTATCTTCTGGATTAGAGCTACACAATATAAAACCCTTGGGAATTCAAGTGAACAGAGCTATCTCTAGCTAAAATCTTCCCTTTGAAAAACAAAATTCTGGCCAGGCTCCAACCGTTCTTCAAAGTTAACTATAACTTAGCTTTATTTTATATATTTTCCATCTGTCAAGGATGGAAGCACAAACAATGATTTTTAAACACATTCCAGAGTCTAATATTAACTTTGGGAAATGTTATCCCTTGATGAATAATTACAAAAATTACAAATAGCAAACAAAGGCCTAAATGAACACTCTCTCTCAAACCTAAGATTTTTCTTCACTGTCCATCTCATGGTATGAAAGTATTGGTTTATGCATCCTTGTCCTGTCTCCTCTTTTCACACCTCCACTCAAGTGCTGTCACTCCATGCACTTGATATGTTGATACGCTGAAAAATGTTGTGAAAGATTTTGATTGCAGAAGGGACTAGAGGTCTTCTCAGAAGGGCACTCACACACGTTGTTTATGAAAGACAGTCAGACACATGACTTGCTCAGACATGCTCACGTATAGAAAGTTAGGTTAGCTATTACCGATAACTGCTGTAGACAGAAAATATTTGCAGAGTTTATCAGGTGCAATTCCATCCAGTGTGTGCACTCTGCAAAATGATTTCTCAAGGAATACACCAAGCTATATCAGATGTGGCTCTATTTACTCCTCAAATTAACATGTTAACAACATGCAAAACTATGTGTGGGTGGATGCACGTCTGCCAACATCTTTGTCCTGTCTTCATTACCTGCCAGACACCAGACCTCTGACAAACTCCATTACCAAAATTATCCTCTTTTTCAACCTATCTGGCCATATCACTAGCCACCATGATCTGCTTCTTGCCTTCTTCTTGTTCACCAACTTTAAGTCTTTGTCATCACAGCCTCTGCCCCCTCAATTCCATTTCAATGCACATTTCACAACTCATCATTCAGCTCTCATCCCATTTCCACATGGGATATGAATGTATACCAGTATTCACATTCCCATTTTTTTTCTTTTTCTTTTTTTTTGTCTTTTACCACTTACTAAATGTTTGAAGAGCCACATAAAGATTTTTCTGAAGTATTTATTCCCACTGACTTTCCAGTGAAAGACAGTACAGAATAAACTTTATAAGCAGCATTAATGGTGAGAACATACTGAAATACTTACAACTGGTATTCTGAGCATATTCTTTGGCAATTCTCATTTTTAATGTGTGAAGAAGTCACATATGTCAATGAAGAAAATCCAGAAAATGTTTTTTTCCACATTTTTGTAATTTTACTTAGCACCTATAGGCATCTTTAGATTCTCAGATACCATTGCCTGCCACTAATTCTGTTACAACATTTAATGTTCACCTCTCATTTGTTGAAATAAATATTTTTTGCACCATCAAGTTTTTGCTTTGTTTTGCCTCATGGAGGAGCGGTTTGCCTTTCTTTCTCCCATAACTTTAGGGGTAAAAGGATGATAAATATCATCCTACCTTGGATGATTATCTCTTCGTCTACCTGTGCAGACACCAGAATGCCACTTTTTACTATTCTACTTAGTAACAACAATTGCTGCTTAGGTTAGTATCCAACAATACCAACCAATGGTTTGAGCTAGGTCATACATTCAGATCATTGACACAGCTCCTGATACCCAAGACAGCTTGAGTAACTCTATTAGGTGTGGAGGAATAATTATTTATACAAGGGGAAGAACTGATCTGAATTGTTAGTACAAGAAGGAAAAATTTCCATGAATGTACATGGCAGCTGGTGGCATTTCTAAGATGGCTAGGGTACTGAGATCTTTCTAGGAAAAGAGCATCAGTGCAGTTATTATTAAACCCTGACACAAAGTTCTGATACATCACCTTTCCATGTTCTTATTTGGTGTGACATTGATGACTACTGCTTGATTATATATGTAAATAAAGTAGTGGCCATCACCTTCCTATGATGATGTTGCTCTGAGCTAATGATGAAGTGGGACATGGGGAAGATGCAGGACAAGTCAGTGCTAATGAAGATTTATTTAGTAGTGACATTTGATCAGATCTACTTGGCGCAGTCTTAGGTTTCATTAGTTAAAGACATAAAGCAGTCTGTCTGATTAAAGGGAGAAAAAACAGTGGGGAGCTCACATAAATTACTACAGCTCAATTAGGTGGAGACAGTTTAGTGAGTGTTTATTACCAGTAGAAAGGAAGATTTTCCAATTAGATTAAAAGGTTTTGAAAACAACTCTTATAGTGCACAGTGATTTAGACCCATTGCTGGGATAATACATTGTGAGAAGCTGCATTGATTAAAAGTAAGCTGGTAAGTTATCTGCATTGCTTCATTGTTTATCAATGGAGCCCCTGCTGCCTAGGTACAATTTACCTCACAAGATCAATGCCTAGACTTGGCTAATTTTCTCCTTGACCTGAAGATTTATATGGATGTAAAGGGCATCTGCATCATGGCTGAAAATACCAACAAGATTTATTTGGGATAATCATCAAGGAAGTGAAGTTATATCAGTCATCAGAAGTGTATCCTTGCCATACTGGGCCCTTCAGGCTGGCATCCCTGCTGCAAATCTGGCTTTAAAGAAAAGTAATTTTAATCAGAAAGGAACTCAATTCCAGCGAGGTTCCACAGGCTCATTGTGAAAACTGAAAAGGCATTAAAACAAAAGTGTAAGTATATAGAGTGCTCAAGCAGTGGTCAGCCAGTGTTTCTGACAACTGATTGAAGGTACTTGGTGTACAGTGGAGGCTCGTGATTCATGAACCCCAGTGTCCTACAGTGCAGAATGTGACTTCCAGCAGGGCTGAGCTAGCTGGAGTCCAGGCCTGCTTTGCCAAAGGATTTTTAGATACGGGCTGGGAAAGGTAGGGGGTCATTGTCTGTGGCTCTGAATGACTGATTGTTTCCCATGCAGAATGGCATGGGGAAGGAGGGGGGAAGAGGAGCAAAGGAAAAGAAAATGAATGATATTTAAATTCCTTATACTCCTACTGTGCCCTTCAGATCACATAGAGGCCTGCAGCTGCTTCTAATCCCTCTCTCCCAGAATTGTTTATTGTGAAGACTGGAAGAACTGAGACCAACAAACAAAGAAATAAATAAAACAATTCTAATTTTACATATTTGGTATAATGACAACACACTGTTCCACACTGAAGCTTTCTTGTACCTTGTGTATAGATAGGACTCAAATCCAAATGTTACAATACTGAACTGTCCTCTTTTCTTTATCTCTTCCCTGCGATGCTTGCACATGCAGCACCTCTCCTCTGTTAACACAGATCCCCAAAGTCTAAGCTTAAATCAATGCCACAGGAGATGCTGACAGTGTTCTGACCGACTGCAGTGAATGTAGAATTGTGTCCTTCTTCTTGGCTCTAATGACCAGTCCTTCATGCTTCAGAAAAGCATGCGTGCACATTGGGGTGATGGAGAGGGGAAAGGAGCTGTGGCATAGTATCTTTCACAGAATAGTGAAAGCTGGGTATGCAGGGGTTATTGTCTTTCTTTGCACTTACTATAGCAACGCCCCTGTGTATGGTACATGTTCTCCAAACACATAGAAAAGTACATTCTCCTCCGTAAGTCTTCCTCACACCTACAGACGGAATGGACAGCTCTTCTGTGTAAACATTTTGATGTTTAAAAGAACATTATTTAAAAGCACGTGTGTAAGCACAGACTGTCTCTCAAACTGTATACCCACAAATTGTTGGCTGTTTTTTATAATACAGCTTATCAAAGCTGCAACAGTGTGGGTACTTAGTCCTCTGAATAATCCCATTGTCTTCAATGCATGTGTTCACTGCATGCTGCCAAGTTACACATTTGAGCCCTAAAAGTCTTATTTCTCACCTCATAATGAAAAGAGTTCACGTAGTCCATACTCCGACATGAAGTGCTTTATCCTATACAATTAAGCAATGAAACTTTCCCTGTGGCATCTTCTCTACATCACATGAGATATCCCTGCCCTAACCGTAACAATACTTCACTGAAAAAATCAGCAACCGTTTTTCAGCAAAATAAGGCACATTCAAACCTTTGTAGGCACCCTGGATAGTACCATTTTACCATTTTGAACAACTGCTCATGAATAAAACACTGATATTCTTTGTAATGTAAACATCCTGTTGGTTAGCAAAACTGGGCTTTGGGTTTGTTTTCTTTATAATTGGAAGGGGTTGTCATTTAAGGCAACAATTAACATTTGTTACGAGCAACTTGACTGTAAATGACTCCTACTATTACACTAAATACATTTAATTATGATTTATTGGTGCATAGCAACCTTTTGTAACATTGTAAGCCAACATCCATTTTCGCTTAATTAAACTCATTATAACAACATTTTGCTACATAAAGGGGGAAAAAAGCAAAATGAGAAAAACCCCACATTCCACAATTAACTGTTCAAAATAAAGGCCATAAGGTAACTATGCAACAGATTTCCTAGTATTTAAACTACTACTGTTACTAATTGTACTCTTGGAGAAAAAGCCGGAAAAGATGTAGATGTAAGAGATTTATTTACTAGTGGCTGGACTTCACTGAGAGCATTGCCCCCAGCAATGGCAACTTGAGAGAGCTGAGCTCTGGCTACCTCAGACCTATGGAAACATCTGAAATATATTGTCTGTGGAAGCCTCTGGGAATTCAAGCAGCATCTCTCATGTAGTTACATCTTTAGTGCATTAGGCAAAGGTTGCAAATTCTTACTCCTTAGGTGTAAGAACAGTTGTGCTCAAACTGCATGCTCTGGTTGTTTACAATAATATATTTAATTAAAAAGAATAAATAAATACATTAAAAAAAATGGTTTCTCAACACAATTTCAGCAAAGAAACTTTCCAAAGGCTCCTTGTATTTCCTGCTAAATTCCAGATTTTCAGAGGACCTTAAACAATCTCTAAATTATTTCTTTGATGGATTACAGACAATAAAGATGCTCTTTCGATGAAAAATCTGTATCTTTATCTCTCAGCTTAATGTGTGTTGGGATTCAGCCTTTTGGTCCTAGCTACAGAATTAAAACACTCTTGAACAAACTGAAAGTCACAACTTGGGACAAAGACATCGGCATCCTGAATTGCTCAGATTTTTTATTGACTTTCCAATGGCAGAAGTTTTCTGCTTTGTCTTCACTTTTCTCCACTGAAAATAAAAAATATCTCAGAAGAAAACACCTCCTTTATTAGGTTCGAAATATACGGCACCTGTAGAGACTGCCTTTGCGCCCACAACTGGTGACATGGCATTTCACTATGATCTTTTTGAAATTCAGTGGTAAGGGAAGTTAAATATAGGAGGGAAGGATTTGAATTATTAATTCCCAATAAACCTAGATCCTTCCAAAGTGCTATCTAAGGCATTTCAAACTTAAAACAAAATCTCTAGACACAATTTGGTGTGAAATGTGGTGTGAAACACGTGTTCAGATCCTTTTCTTTCTAACAGGATTTACTCACTCAGCTTCTGGGTGGAGATTAAAAATTCACCCCACACACAAACCCCTTCCTTTCTACTGTTAATCACGAGGTCAGAGCTAAACTGCAGCCTGTCAGTACTTCTAATGAATATGTTTTACACATTGTAGCTGGCTGCTTGCTCAGCAACAGTCTGTGCTGTCTGAAGGCCAATGATAAGTGCTCAGGGATTACCTTTAAAACAGTCCCCCAGCTCTTTTGTCACTAAGAGCAGAAAAGTCGGAACAAAAATCTGAGCTGTAATGCTTGCTTCTGTGGACTGGCCAAGTTTTAACAATCGAAGGTTCAGAAAACG
Organism: Anser cygnoides; assembly: GCF_040182565.1. NCBI lineage: Eukaryota > Metazoa > Chordata > Aves > Anseriformes > Anatidae > Anser > Anser cygnoides. Next base: position 72,619,500 of record NC_089876.1, read on the forward strand.
CCCTTGAAAATCTTTGAGCACTGAGGTTCAACCCAAGTGCTGTGGCTGCTGGAAAGTTAGGATGTCTACTGCAACTGTTCACTCCAACCTTTTGTCTTTTTCTTTTTCTTTCTTTTTTTTTTTTTAACAAGTTAAAAGTGAAATCCAAATCCAACACCAACACCTCCAGTCCTGACGGTCACTGCCATGCAGGTACAACATGGGGTTAGCCTGTACCTGCACGGCGCGTTGGGGAATGAACCTCTGAGAGCAGCCACGTACTCATCGCAGCTGGTGAGACCTGCCCAGGCCTCAGGGGTGCACCACCTTCAGGACTGCACGGCATTGTGCTTTGGGCTCTTGAGTCCCCATTACCCACAGATCGAGTCACTGCCCCAAATTTACGGGGCCACCGTGGTACAAAAAAAGCCTGAAGGGCAGGCTTTGTCCTGGTCAGACTGAAAACCTCTCAGAAATGGTCTGACCGGTTTTTGTCCCTCCAGAAGATGAATCTTTCAAATTTGTAACAATGACTAATGTGTTTTTTTAAAGGAATTTGTAAGAGCTACAGGTGGGTACAATTATGACCATAGCATCATCACATGTACTAGTCAGAGCTGGTTTCCCTAAAATATTTTAACTTCTCCACACTGTGCCAATGCCTATCAAGGGCCATAAAAGCAGTGCCGCACACCACTCTCTTCAGTGCCTTCCAAATACAGGAGAATATAGATCTCTCCAGATTCCACAGACCATGATTTTAATGATTATCATAAGATTATTAGTTAATAAGAATAATTATTATCGTATTATACTCTTGCAATTTTTCTGTGATATTAGTGCACATTATCCTTAGCTTGTACTTGATCTTAATTTTAAAACTTTTTTTTTTAAAAAAAAAAAAAAAAGATTCTACTCTGTTAAGACCAGACAAAGAAAAATACAAAATGAACAAGAATCCCTCTTCTTCTCTTGGACTACCTGAAAAATCCTAAGATTAATTATTTGGTAGCTGTGATTTAATAGAAAGAAGTTTAGAATTTTTCACATTTGTTGTAGAAACCCAACTGTGTACTTGAAGCACCGAAGAGGGAGTGAGGAAAAAAAAAAAAGGCAACCACAGAGGAATTGAGGAACTGAAAGGATAGCAACCGTTCAAAACACAGAATCCAGTGAACCACCACGGAATGAGAAATGCTTTAGAATCTTTTAATGATGTAAGAAGTTGCACTTCCTTATAAAACTTAATTGGAAAGAGCTGCATCTGCTGAGGCACCATGGGTTCCAGCTCTCAACCTACACGTTAAATTCAAAGCTTTGCTTATAATATGCTTTGTATGCACTGTCTTGTTCCTATGTACAACTGTGACTTGCAGATACCTCCCCCCACAAACTTAAAACTGCGGGGAGAAGGCACAGAGACACCACATGCCCATTCAGCAAAGAAAATCAAACCTTGATTTACCATGAGAAGGGCTGTAAGGTCACTTAGCTGCTGAGCGCTTTGTTGTATGTCTTGCTCTGTGACAACTCTCTAGGATAATGGGTAAAGACCAGTCCACCCTAAATATCGCCTTAAATTGGGAAGTACATACTCAGTTCTGTAACCGGGGAATGGTGAGATTGTTGTTGGCTATTGAATACTGTAATTTCTAGGGATAGTTTGGCTGCCTCTGTCATGCACATATGAAAACATCTCAAGACTGTTGTCTTCTTTTACTACCACCAACATATACCACCAATGCTCACACATCCTCTTTATCACTTCAGCCACAAGACAAATGTGCAATCAAATGGGCAATTGCATATGTAAAGTTTGGGGGTTTTGACCTGTTCCGTTGGAACATAGCTCCTGCACTGTTCCAATTTGAATTTTCAAATAAGTCCCCATGGCAAAGGGAAAATCTTACTGATAAGAAATATACCAACAGTTTGTTTTGAGTATTGCTAGTTTGCATACTTGTCTGGAAATAAAAAAGGAAAAATATAGCTGAGATATTTAAATTTTACAATTAGTTATTATTTGCACATGACAGTTCATTTTTCCAATATTTTATATAATGATACCAACTGTTATTAAAATAAATGTGGAGATCATACCAGTCCCTTAAGTCTCAGTACAGATTTTAGGACAAAAATGTTTTCTCTTCCATCATCACAACACTAGATCCTATCATTAACACCAACATAAGCTGCTCTCCTAAGAAACTTGTGTGTCGTTACCTTTTTGGTTGGCTTCGTTATACTAGTGTAAGGTATACTCAGCACTTCAAAGAAACATGTTCCAGATAAGAGAAGCAGGACAAACACAAAATAAGTTATTCTAAACCACTGCCTGATTAGAACATTTTTCACCCTACAGATAACCAATAGACTATGATGACTGTGCTATGCTGGGTGTTATTTATCTATCTTTCAAACAGAGCACTGATTTTATGGATTTTTTTTTTTTCTAGAGACAAAAGAAAAATGTTTTTCATCAATGCTCCACTTTCAAAAAGGTTTCAAAACATGTTTCCATGACTGCAGAGATTTGTCCCCATTTTGAGTATCCTGGTTAAAGGCAAGGGGTTCTTGAATCATTCTGCACTATGAATTTTGCAGAGCTATGATTGCTGAGAATGGCTCTGTGATAGGAAGAGCTCTCATAGCTAAGCACTGACTTTATTAGGTTGTGATTAAAAAGGAGTTATCAATGACTACAGTGAACTTAAGACACTTTATTGCTGAGCACTGCAATGATATATTGCAGAATGCTTTTTAATTGGTAGTTAGCTTTTGATGTTTTGCTAAGACCAGCAATTTACATCTCTTCAGCACCCACATAAAATCAGTTTTACATCTTCACTCAACATTATTACTCAGAATTAACAAACATATTTTCTATTTTCAAAATTTCTTATTTATTAAAGGTTTCATGTTTCACTTTGCTCTATCCCACTGATCAAATATCAATATAAAAGACAGTGAGCAATCATTTATGTATTATATTTAAGCACTTACCATCTATCTTGTGGGTGTGTCTCATTCCAGAAGACTCTGTGCTCTTTTCATGGTTAGATGGTTAGTTGGTTTTTTTTTCTCTTGCTTTCAGATGTTATCCTAATGCCTCCAGCACCTCTGAGGAATGTTACCAGTGACTATAAAGATGGAGAAAACTTGTTAAGCTACATTATCTAGGTCATCCTCTCAGTGTATTTCATGAAAAATATTCTCAATTACTTTTTCCAGTTGTTACCCATTTAAAAGAAAAGTACAGTAGAGGGTCTGAATTATTGGATAGTGGTTTTGGTCTAAATATTTGCTATGTTTACTTCCATGTTCTTACAATATGGGAGGAAAAAAGTAGCGTTCAGAGGTACAGCTTTTAGTATTTTCTGCATAAAATATTCAAAGAAAATTCTTCACACATGACATCTGGAGCTTGCTTTAATGCCAAAAGGCAACATGAGAAAGGATGGCTTGACTCAGGGCCAGTGATACTTTAAAGACATTATATTGTACAAAACTTCAGATTTAGAGATAAATGTCATATAGGTTTGGCAGTCTGAGAATTTTCTTATTCCACTGATACCATTTTGAATTGTTTCCAGGACAAAAATTTGTGAGATAACAAATCCTGAAAAGAGATTGCATGGATTTCCAAATTGCTATGGTTTATTTTGTTTGTTTGCTTGGTTTTTAATTATTTAAATTTCAATATTTGAGCAGCCACTATATCTGGAGGATTGTACAAATGAAAAGCCATCTGAAGCCTCATTCCATTTTTATATGGTACACAATGACATATTTTAAACTTAGTATTTTATAAAACACAAGGAAAACTACACTGGCAGTAAAGCTGGAAAAAATAGCAGGCCATTACTTGCCATGTGACAATACTAAGGGCTGTTCATGTCATTACCCACCATCACAATCCGTCATCTTCTACTATTTCTACTTCCTACTCTCTTTAAGAAATACAAAGAAATAAACAATAACTAATGAGTCCACTATTCTTCCCTTTGTCTGGGCTTATTCTGCTTGCCCAGCTTAGGAGGATCGCAACCTCAATTCTCTTCTGGAGATACCATTCCCTTCCCCTTGATTATATTTGTTATCTGGGATTAATCCATTTTTAATGGCAAGGACCACCTTCCACCATGATAATTAGCTTCTGCTTCCTACAACAGGGCTCCCTTGGTTGGCTGGGGGCTCTCCTTGGGAAAGTGGGGAAGCAGAACACATGGTTCTCTTGGTTCACTGAAGTAATGGTGGATCCCATCATTCTGTAGAGTAAAATCTACTCATTAATATTTTTATCAGCATAGTTCCAGTGTAAGGTGGGCAGGTCAGTGGCTGAACAAATCTCAGAAAAGAACCAGATATGGAGAAGTTGGTACCTCAGCCTGCTCTCCAAGATGTGACTCCCCTCCAGGGAATCTGTGAGTGCTGGGGATCACCCAGGAATGATACTGGTTTTCCCATCTTTTGTGTATTTTCAAGGTAAACAGGCAGTTTTGCCTCTTTTCAGTTCTGTTGGCTCTTACAAAGTCACAACATTTCCGGGTTAATTAGAAAAGAATTAGGGAACATTCTAAAACTTGTATTTGCTTATGCTGTGAAAATAGAGGAGTACTATACCAGTAATAAGAACGGACATCTAATAAAAACAAAAAAGCATAGAGCACAGTAAAACTCTTGCAAGAGCAGTTTTCCTTTATCAGGAGGCTATAAGAACAGTTATTGTGAGCAGCTGGGGAAGATAACCATGAAAGGAATTTCTCCTTTGGAAGGAGTTTTCAGCTTTTCTCTGTCAGTTATGTACTAATGCTGGATAAATCCTATATGAAGTAGAAAAAGAAAAATATGTTTCATCAAATGTAACTTTTCTTAACCCGAATTAAGGAAGTGTTTTCAAATCCTCTCTAGCTCATTATAAAGAAAATTCTTTGGGGTCAAATTACATCCAAGAGATTTATCTAGCTACTGTAGGTAACTAATGAACCATATCAAAATCTACGTGTATTATGCTTGGCATACACTTGCAATTACTAGCCAGCCTAAAATTAGCAGAATGCATACGGTGGCCCCCAAGGCAAAGAGGTTAACCTGAGTGGTATGTTCTGCAGTGAGCAGTTCTCAGAACTACCATGGCCAAAGGAACTTTGATACGATTATTCAGAGAAGAGATTTAAAATGCAGTCTTTGGTGTAGCTTTAAAGATTAAAAGCTAATCAATCACTATGGATTTATTCACAATGTTAAACTCATATTTGCCTTTTCCTATTCACACCCCATTTATAGCCTTTCACAAAACTCAGGTGCTCACTGTATTTCCTTGTGATTCTTCGGTACGTGATCAGAATTTTGTACTTTCATGAAGGGAAGGGAAGGGAAGGGAAGGGAAGGGAAGGGAAGGGAAGGGAAGGGAAGGGAAGGGAAGGGAAGGGAAGGGAAGGGAAGGGAAAATGGAGTTGAAACTTCCTTCTCACAGAATTCTAATAGGGCAGAAGTAAGATATATTTCAGTCTACTGCAGTTTAAGAGACCTAATGGTATGCTGCTCAACAGCTTCTATTAGGAAAAAAGTTCATTACCTGGGGAGCAAGTGTTAAAGTCAACATTTTCTAACAGGAACCTGAGACAAAAATTAATTATCTCTGCAGTACTGGTTGTTGTGGTTGGAGGTAAATAATGAGGTTTCAGTGGTTAAGCCAGTTTTCTAAACATTCTTTAATGTTATTTTAGCCTGTTTAAATTAAATGCTTCTTGAATTTCAGCTTTTGTCTGCTTTTCTAATAAATTCAGAACATAGACTTCATAATCATAATTGTTTCCACAGTAACGGAACACAACACCAAGAGTTCATTGCCCTGTTTCTGAGAGAAAAAAAAAAAAGAAAGAAAAAATAATAATAAAAAAAAAGCCTTTGGAGAAGCCTGCCATCTACATTTCATTTGTATGGAACTTTTCAGTTCCTCCAACATACATGCACAGAAAAAATATATATATATATATTATTTGATTTAGCTAAGTGAGAAGGATTCTGGTCTGAAATTAATTTTAAAATGTATTTAAACAAGTATCATTCCTTCTGAGTGCAGATATAAATGCACAGGTGGAAAGTCATGAGTACATTACTGGTTTCTCCACCATGCAGAATAAAGGCACTCACTGCTAAGTCAGACAAAAAAAATCAGTAAATTTCTACTTGGGGGAATATGCTAGAAAATACAATAATACATTTTTAAAATGTTTAAGGCTTTAGCAATCTAGTAATACCTGCCATCATATATCTCCTAAATAGACACAGAGGGGATCATGACAAATTGCCTCATTTTTGCAAAAGTACTCTTCATCTGAGAGACAGTAGGATTCTGTAAACCAATATTAAATGTTCTCTTGAAGACAGCGTCCTTAAGCAATGGGCTTAGCTGTGGATGTACAAACATAAAAGTACCATGTTATGAACACAGCAGCTCGATCAGAAGTTGGGATAAACAATACAAAAATCTACAATAATCTTGATTTTGTAGTTCCTTGGGAAACTTCCAGGCAGATAGGAACACCTAGAAATTAGAATGTGTGATAGGGAAGAATGACAATTTTTTTAAAAAAAGGGAAGTTAGAGGGGGAAAAAAAAAAGAAAAGAAAATGTAGCATTTCATGAAATAGTACTTTCAAATGAAAAAATAACATTGCATTTATGGTTCATATTTTGTTAAATTTTTTAATTCCTCATATTTACTTATTGCTATGATCATTCACATAAGAAAAAAAAATAGAGAGCATGTGAAAAGCAACAACTTTAAAGCGACCATGCTATTTAGGTTAGAATATAACGTTAAAGCATTCTGGAAACTGCCAATACTTCAGACTGACAGACAAGACCTTTCCTTAGCAGATAATTGGGTGAACGTTCATTCACTTAACCAAAAATGTGACTCACAAACCCTGTATCCCACCTTCTAGATAGGTGCTGTTCTCATGGCAACTTTCCCCATGAGAAGAGAAAGCAAAATATAGCCAGCGATATCCTACATAGATAAGAGAAAAGCAGCGCGGAATTTCCATGTCAAAAGACAACCTGTGGCTTTTGCAGTATCCTTAAAGCCTCATGTGGTCCTACAATATCCAGATGCACCTGTGTACTGAGGTGAGATCTGAGAGCACGCCAGCATGCTGCCTTGCTGTCACCATATAGCTTGTCAGCTCTTCCCCTACCGTGGGTATGCCTCTGCGTGTACGTACAGTACCACTTTTACAGTTGTGAAGGGGAGGCAATAGTAGAGAGCTCCCACAGAAGAAGCTTTAGGAGAACACTCAAAATGGTAAATGTTTCTGAAGAAAACAGGAGAAAACCTGACAAAACGGGAGAGAAGGTTACTGTATATTTTGTCAGAAAATTGCAGGTTTAAAAAAAAAAATACAGAAAGCCCTGACTTAGTCATTGCAGGACTGTATAGGAGCACAAAGGACCTGAGGACCTGGAAAATATGGAGTGGCAAAGTACTGCAGGATTAGGCCCTAGGCATCCTCCCTGTCTCCCTAATGAATTTCCTTAAAGGCTACATGCTGTGAGTACTGTATTTTGTTTGTATTTCTCTCTCATATTGAAGTATTCAAAATAATAACAGATGGGTCCCAGATCTGTCCCAGATCTTTGGCTTGACTATTTATGGTTAAAAAGAATTTCTAGTCAACAACAGTGGCTGAAAAAGTTCTGGATTAAGGCCGTGTGATTTAACACATAACGCTAGGAATATTTTGAAGGAACTTTAAAAGTCAGGTCGCCACAGAGGACGTAATTCCTAAACAAGACGTCTTATGGGGAGGAAGTCCTATGGTGCACAGCATATCCTAACCCACAGCTGGGATCTCAAGCTGTCATCTCAGCTTGACTGGCTCATAAAGTTGGAAGCATGCAGACAAATGTTAAACAATGCTCTCCACGCTTTTTAGCCCTAATGTCTAATCTGTGGTGGTTTGCAAAGGAGTTTTTGCACTGGCAGGAATACGGTAGTTTTATGGCAATGTAATGTATTTTTGGAAGTTTTCTTGCCCTTTTATACATCTGCAACCTCCTCCCTTCATTGAGAGGAGACATGATGAAGTTTGAAGTTACAAATCTCTTATGCAGAATATGAGCCCCACAAAGTAAAGGTAGTTGTTCATCTTGGAGGGGGTACGTTTGAATCCAAAACTCATCTTTAGGACAGAAGCAAGACATTAAGCTCTTTATGTTAATAGGAACATGAGTTTTTCTGCCTGGAACACGATTCAACAGAGCAGGCAACCATTTCTTTAGCTTTGAAGATGCTGAAATGGACCTTGGGTTAAAAAGAACCATTTCCTGGCCTGTCTCTAAAAATAGTTACTTAGGGCTAAAATCTGAGTTTCCTTTCTGTTACGTGAAGATCCAAAGAGACTCATCCTCCCTTCTCAGAGTTCGGTGCTGCCTAGTCTTAAGATTTTCAGTACTCAGTAGTGTACCTCAGACTCTCATATGTTGAGAGGGATTGCACTCCCCTTAAATAATATGAGAATCCCATTTTTCTGTCTCAAGGGTGAATGGTGTAAGGCACTTATAAATCATTGCAGATTGTGGTTGTTGTCAATTACCATGTACATTAAGGCCATGCAAGTACCTTCTACTGTTTCATCTTCCCTTTCATTTGTAGTCTGGTTACTACTAAATATTACATATTTGGTGAATAGTCCTAAAAAAACATTACTTTTTAATTTTAACAACTTTTTTTTTTTTTTCTAAGTCTGCCAGTAGCTGACACGGTAGAAAGATATGCTTTTCTCTTTCATTCTTGTGAAGTTAGAGGCAGTGCCAATTTAAACTGTGACTGAGGCTCTGCAATGGTGCAAGTCTATCTTACTACTTCAAATTCAGTGACGCAACCTGCGTTTACGTTAATTAACTTTCAAGGATTCAACCAACTTAAAGCTTTTGGACAATTACAATTATTCGAAAACATTCTTACAGGTTTATTTTCTTCATTTACATTTGTTTGCTATCTCCGTCTCATTCAAAGCAGACAGGACTGGTTTGCTTCTCTCTTCTCTGGAAATTTGCACCAGGAACCATTGCTAGAATCAGAACCCTGATCTAAGAGTGTGATGAAAAATTTTGCACTCCAAGTTGGAAATTGGAGAGGAAAGTGTTCATGCATACATGAGAATTGTACTCAGACAGCTGATTACATCTTTTCTTACACCTTAACAGATGTTTACACCTTTTAAGGGAAAACTTTAAACCTGAGAAGCAACAGGTAGTTTCTACGTTTCCCTTGGGGATAGTGTACTCTTCTGTATTTTGCTTCTATACAAACAGTTCAAAATTTTAAAGTTATTTTGTCAGTCATACCACCAAGCAACCTTGCATGGCATTACATGTTCCCCCCCAGATAGATCAAGCCCTGAATTCAAGACCAGACAAGTAAATAATGCCAATATGTAAAACTAAATTGTAAGTACATTACTTTTTGGCATTTTTTTTTTATTTTGTGGGGTTTAACTGTACTTCAGTGAGAAGAATGTCTTCTGGTGTGAACTGAAATTATACCTCTATGCCACAATGTCTTTTTTTTTTTTTTTGGGGGGGGGGGGGTGCATAATTCCTTGTGTACACCTAACGGAATTGCAAAATAATAAAATTTAGGTGAAGGAAAATTTCCTTCTCTTACTTTTTGTTGTTGTTGTTGTTGTTGCTTTCTTTTCCATACAGTCTTAAAATGAAGGTCCCCTTTTCTGGCCTTTGGTAAGCATGACGGAACACTTCACATTACGTAGATCATATTTGTCTGAAATGATGATATCATACCTATAGTCTGCTGCAGGCTCAAAAGTAGCCTAAGCCTCAGGTACTGTTTTATGCCTTTGCTTTGGTTACTACATCCTTGTAAGTCTTCAAAAGGGAAGTGAAATTATCCTATACAGAAGAAACACCATACAGAAGAAACTTCAGTTGTTAGGGTCTGAATTTTCACTGAAGCCAAAGGAAGGTATCTTACTGACTTGAAGAAAGAGGCTTTAATCTATCCTGGTTTGTTTACTAATGAAGGAGCGTGAAAGAGATGCATGTCCTTGTATCTGAAGAGGAGAGGTGAAGGAACAGCTAGTGCAAGGAACACAAAAATCAGTTGCACCAGACTAATGTGTGGTTGTATCTGAGCTTGGTGACTGTAACCATCTTCAAACTTCCAGGTCTAGAGGAACACTTTGGCTGCCAGGGAAACAAACTGTACCAGTGTCAGTTGCACCCATAAGCAAGATGAAAAAAATGGTTTAGAGAGTCAGATCGTTTATAATGCAGAGAAACTCCTGTTAAGACTAGGTATGGAGAAGATGAGGCCGGGCCATCAGAGTAACAGAAGGATGAAGATATCACAAAAACAACAGTAACTACCCAAAACCTATACCAGCGTGAGCTACAAGATGTGCGAAAAGATTTGAAGAAGTTGGCATAAACAATAGAAGCCATACACACAATACTAAACCATTACATACAGGGACTTCTTATTTGCTTGAAAATGGAAGTACTTCTGCTATTAAAAAGAAGCAATGAACCTTCAGAGCATGCTAGGAACAAAGCCTCATCCCTGTGACAATTGGGTGCTTGGCCCCATTACAAGGGTTATCAATCAGAAAAAGTGCCAGTTATGGTGTTTTTGTGATATGAACACCTTCCCAGTAGTACCTCGACTAAGCTCAGCAACTCATTTTACATAGACCACTGACCAGCCATTAGACGGTATTGAATTTTAGTCACTACCAGCCTGAGACAAATATGAACCAGTGACCTGCAGGTGAAAAGATGGGGATTACATTACCAGTCCTCTGATCTATCCCATCTTTTGAACATCTAGCTCCATTCTTACATTTTACAGAGGATCAGCTACTACAGACACACAAAACCAAACAGCATTCAATGGTAAATCACCATGCATTTGTGTCAGGTTGTGCTCCTTAGCCACCATCACTGATTTTATTAAAAGTAATAATTATCTGAAGAAATTAAACCCAGTTGCACAATAATGCATTGAAAGAATTTGTTATTTACTGCTATATAAAAATTATTTTGCAGGCAAAATGCTTGTGATAAAGTGAATTCATAATAAAGCAGAATGTTTGCATTAAATGAAAATATATATATATATATCTTTCAAATCTCCACAGATAAGAGAGGAAAAAGATCTCAGGAATATGAGGAAAAGATAAAGTTTCTCAGACTCCTGTTAAAAACATTATTTTTTTTCTGGACAGATGACAACGGCATTTTCCTAGTATTTCTCAGATACATAAACATACAGCAATCTCTGAGTTCTTTGAATTTATTTAAGGTACCTTCCTTAATAATCTTTCCTTTAAAGACAACTCCCTGCTTTAACTATCACCATTTTGCCATTTTCAAGCCTTGTTACTAGCAAGCAGCTTTACTGCTTTTATTTCTTTACTTTCAAGTGGCTGCCTGTAATCACAATTTCATCTTTATGCACTTTCATTTTTATTACAAAATACAACAAAAAACACGGCTGTTCTTCTACCCATTACTGACAGCAAAGTAATACTGCTGATAGTACTGACAACTGCCCTTGACACTCCCTGTTCTCTTTCTCTGTAGCCCCTGACGAGATACTGATGATCCTCCAACATTTTATACTGTCCCTTTGACAAAAGACTGGGTGGAGATTTTGATTATCTCATTGAATTGAAAGAAACACAGAAAAAACAGGAAAAGACGATATTGCAAAGAATACAGCCACTGAATTAGCAAATTTTTAATGCAAAAATATAATTCAGGGTACCATACAAACTTACTATATATTTACATCTTTTTTCTGCATATTAATAGAAATAAATATTGTTTGTAATTCCACACAGCTCTTTTATCCCTGTTAGCAGATATCGTTTGCCTCCATCACTCAACATGCATTTTTACTATAAAACACTATACCTATGGACTTTGCAAACGTTACTAGTCTCACAATATAGTTTATTTTAATATGTCTCTGAGCTGTGTGTAAATTCTTCCATGTTTGTAAGTTTCACATCCTGTAATCAACTACTTAACTAAGATCTTCATTAACTACTGAGATTATTTCCTGACTGTGTACTATAACAGGATTATAGACATTAAAATAATACAGAGTTAATGATGTATTTATCATGTATGAAAGTAATAAGGGCTCAGTTTTGCAGAATGTTACTTCTAAGTGTATTATTTATTCCCACAAGTGCTTCAACAAACAAGGTATATAAGAATTATATGTGCCAATACACATGTACGTTAGGAGTTCTCAGGCTTGCAAAGTTGACTTATAATGTGTATAAGCGTTTCAAGTATCTACCTCTGCTCCTCAGGTATTATACATATTTTTCATCACAAAGGCATCGTATATTGGATTGAATTATGATGGACTAAACAGAAAATATAGCTTCAAAATTAGACTTCAAGGAAAGAGGAAAAGGAGAACAACTAGACTTAAAATAGATTAAATAGATCTTCTGAGTTGTCATCTTCTTTTTAAATACTAGAGGAATTGTTTGAATGGAAAAAGGATTGGTAGGAGTGAGCTTGAGGAGGTACAGCAGGACATTCAGGAGACCATGGGGGCAGAGTAGTACTTGATAATATGGCAGTTCAATGGCCAGGTAAAAGAAGTGGATAAAAAAAAAAAAAAAAAGGGAAAATACATGAAGTAAATCAAATGGCGCTACCACATTATACATGCAAGATATTCAGAGGGTGAGGAAAAAAGTGTTACATTCTTTTTTACTTTTAGACTCTTGCTCTTGACCTCTTTTTTTAACTCTTAAACCACTTTACACTGTTTTGGCAGAAGAAAGCACTTTGCAAACTTTTCATAACATTACATACGGATTTTAAACTAAGATAGAGATAGACATCTTTCCAGTTTATTTTCAATTGATCATGTTTGGGAGAAAGCTAAAATAACATTGCAAATCACAAGTCAGAAATACGGTCTGCAGAATGTATTTGTGAAGAATGATTAACATCTGCAGGCCTTCTTTCTGTCAGTGAATCACCAGGCTGTGACTAATTGTTATTTGTAATTGTCCTATTAATAGTTTATGAAAACACATTTCTGCATCAATGTCATTTGCAAATGTTTCTTTATACTGATGACTTCAGACATTTGGTGTTCATTATTCAATGATTGCGCTCCTAATGCACATTTATAGGCCACTGTCTGTTCCCTATATAGACAATGAAGTAAAGGAGAGAGAAAGAAAAAAAAAAAATATTGTCACCAGGTCACGAGGTGCACCTCATCCTGGAGAAGCATCGGAAATCATAATACAGCTAGGGGATGACACTGTGTATTTCTGAGGACGTTGATTATGCCATTAAAAAGGTAGGCAGGAAGAGGCACAAAGCGAGATCAGAAAGTAGAATGAAAAATAATCACAGTTAACGAAAGAACCATAAAAAGGAAGGAAAGTAAGCAAGCAGAAAAGAAAAATCTTAAAGCAGCAAAAGTCTGCATGGACAGTTACTTGTTCTCAGGAAGGAGCCTGAAAAGCTGTATGAAAAAACACGAGGCTTAGAATAAAAGAATAATAAAGGAGGGAAAGTAAGTGGTTATATCCAAAAAGACGGCACTTTGATGGCCATGAAGGAATGGTCATCCAAAAGAAGGAAAACAAAACCAGAAAAACTAATAGGGATAATAGAAAGAGAAAAGGGAGAAGAAAGGAGAAAAAAAAAAAAAAAAAGTGATATCTTCTTGGGAAAGATCTCCAGACAAAAACCAGTCATGTTGTCATTTGGGAATATTAATTGAACAAGAGGAAATCAGAATGGTACTGTAAGATACTGTATAGACGTTGAACCAAATGACTGGGTTTTGTTCAGTGGGAAGACTGTAAGTTTTAAACTGCTCTATCAGCAACTTTTTACACCATCATTATTGGTCACAGTGCTAAATATGGGGTGGGCTGTGTTAGTCCATGCTGATCACTCATCAGCTGCAATTGTGTTTAATATGAGATTTTTTGGTTGATTTGCATAGGAACCATGTAGAAAGTATAGGGTTTGTGAATATGAAATAATTAGAAATGGCAATGCTTCTGTGGAGAACCATGGCTTAGCACATATTACATTTCACTTAAAACTTCAGAGGCAAAACGTAGCACAATGGAAGTTCATGGAGGTGTTATTTTGAATATTCTCTAGAACTTAAATGAAAATACAGGTTAACTGGTATTTATGTGCAAATCAAATTCTTCTTTATTCAAACTGCATTTCTTATGCATTGAGCATATCTTGAAACAGATCTCACTTACTTCTTGATATTACTTTATCTTTACTTCTTATACTATATTGCCAGTATATACAGTTACTGTGTACACACACAAACACATATTTTTTGCTTCTGAGACTTACATGTATCACTGCAGCCTTTGAAATACGTTCTTTATTAACTCTCCTTGTAGAGAAAATAGCCTGGAAATAAACATTTAGTCTTATACTAAATTCGAAGTTCTATTTATAGGTGAATTTGGTTTAACAAAATTTTAGTCTCTTCATAGACTTTAAAACTAACAATTTTTCTCTGACTTAAGTAGACTAATTCTTTATATGACACTAAAGAGCTAAACTCTGCTTTTGGTTAGATTATCAAGTGTTTGGGGATATTTAAAGATAATTTTATATGCCTTCTCCTGTGTGCTACTTGGTATACAGTAGAGTTTATTAGCATTGGACATGAACACAAAAATGCATCCTATTTACAGAAAGATAAATGTGAATTCTGTAGCATGCTGTCACTGCTCAAGTCAAAGATTTCAGATTTTATGATTGGGCTAAATAGAAAATAAGAAGTGGAGGACCCATTTTAATGTGATTATCTACTTATATTCAGCATATGCAAATAAATAAATAAATAAATAATAGGTCACTAATACTGTAAAGAGGCTAGTAAACAAAAACATCATTAGATGCTTTATTTTACATCTGTCATTGTAGCAAGCAATAAAATGAGAATGGGATGGCTGAGAATAATTTAAAAATTAGCCAATATAATCCAAAATCATACTGCATCTTGCAATCAGTAATCTCCAGGTAGCTGGGCAAGTATCCCTACATTAATTTTGCAGATGGCACAAGTGAGGTAACTGTATTAGTAAGGCAGAACTATTATGCTCTGTTGCTGCCTGCATGAAATGAGTTTAGAAGAAAAAATAATGACAACAAATTGTATTTACACTGCGTATAATTGAGAAACCTGGGACAAACTCTTAGGGAAGTAGGAAAGGTTTACATGGACAAGCAGTCATACTTGTTGTCTCTGAATGAAGCTTTACGTGAAGTGTATTGGATGAGACATTCAGAGTGGATGATGTCCACTTGGGATGATATCCCCAATTTGGGGACTTAGTCCTAAACATTAATCTATTGCAAGTCCAACGTGAGAAACAATGAAAAACAATTTAGAGATGAAACTACTAATACAGCGCCAAGAGCACTTTATTCAAGTTTTAATATTATTGCCAGTATTTTAATGAATCTTTCAACTCTTAAGAGACAATACCCAAGGAAGTCTTTTGTCTGACCTGGACTGACCTGAACCAGCATAAGCTGAGTACATTAATGTTTAGAACTGTCAGTGAACTTTTACTCTACAGTAAGGCCCTTCTTTGGACCTCCAAGTTTACATTCTACATTCTTTTTAGAGTGACTCTAATGAAGAAACAGCCACTGACAACTAAGAAATATGCAGCCCCTAACCTCTCTGAATTTAAGCCCTAGGGTCTGCAATCTTTGCAGATACAAGTGTATATATATATATATATGTTTTGGTGTTTGACATTTAAATTGTGGTAAACATTTTCCTCAGTGGAATTTTTAACAATTCACGCAAAGGCTGCATTACATTAATATTTATTATCTTTGCAGTTGCCTTTTCTGTTAGAAGCAGTCTGAATCTGACCTACAGGTACAGGTGAGTGCATTCCTCATTAGCCTCTCTTTATACAGATGGAAAGTTAAATTTAGGCCAATGTGTTTTCAAACTCAGCTAAGGTAATTTTTTTTCTAACTGCTTTCCACTTCTGTTCAATAGATGGACACCTATAAATACCACTGGATTATTTTAGACAATACACTTTATCTTGTAAATGGACACATCGCTTCAGGAAAATTTCTTCCCTATGCACTAATCCTTTTGAATTTTCACATAGCATGTCATTTAAACAAGACAAAAATACCTATTCAATATTGACCACTCATATTGCAATTTTACTGCAAATTTGTGTTTTTGTAACTATGTGAGGAAATAAATGATGTTTATATCACAACTGTTGTTTCTTTATTTGCAGATTCACTCTCGCTTCACTGACCACATAGTGCTGCACTGCTGGAAGCCATGAGGGTATTGAAATGGGCTTCTCAGTTATAACTTTCTGAAATTATGTGTAGACAAGCTTGTCTTTTAATATCATAGAAGACAGGAAGGATCGGAAGCATAATTATAAAAATTCAAGGTACAAATAACCAGAAGGACTCTGCAAAAACAACACATTCAAAGAACAAGAACCAAAAAATAACCTTATTCTCCCCTTCAAGGTACAAGCTTAGCACATTCTCCTGAGAAGACTATCAAAAGAAGAAACTGAAAAGCGTTAATTAAATAAACAGATACCCTGCTCTCCTGAAACAATACTATTATGTCCTGAAAGAGTGTAAACTGAAATTCACTCATAAGTCTACCAGATTTCACAGGAAAGTATCTTGGAAAGCTGTTTCCCACCCTCATTCACATCTTGCCTTTTCTCCTGTATAAACAAGAGAATAAATTGCTTCTCAACCCATTTCAGCCATCCATTTCTCTCACAGTAAGTGAGAAACCTGTCTTTTTCAATTAATGATACATCATATTATTATTTGGGAGACCTGCTGTGTAGGCAGCAGCTTTGCTCCTCTGCACATGTGCTGGAAGCTCACATGAGCTCCCATCTGCCATTTTGCTAGCGGGCTTATCCTATAGAGCACGCCACAGGCAGATGCATTTCCCAACTCGGACAAATTCCAAGTGCAAAACAGCTACCCAAAACCACCTGAAAACCCAGCATCTCAGAGGAACAGTTAGAACGGAAGAATGACTTTGGAAATAGCAACATAATCCTAACATGCATGTAGGTTGGAAGGGGATCCCCATCTCCTAATAGCAGCATTCCCTAGAGCAAAACTCTGCCAGTTTTACTTTCAAAAAAAAAAACAACACTTCTGAGATACTGAGTATCTTTCCAGCAGACACCTTACAGTTTTGGAAGTCATGGATTTCTAGTTTCTAAACAAGAAGTCAGACAGAAACATATGTGTTATAAATTCGTACAGAGACTTTGATGGCTCTCTTCAGAACAAAAATCGCCACCAGGGCCAGTTCCCAAAAGACTGGGCCTTGCACTTTCAAAGATCTAACCCTATAAGAAGACCCACAACTGTAGCTAGCTAGCTAGGGATCCCTGGTAAGAGTGCTGAATTTTTCACGGCTAGTAAGCCTTCACACAACAACAATCATGAATAGCATTTCACCTTATGTTAAGTTAGCAAGTTAGCTAAAAGTCTCCATTAGACAGAACTTTGAACCTTCGGTAATGTGACATATCTACAGATGAAGACTCTAGTTCTTTAAGACCCTTCAAATACCACACCTTGTAATATATTTTTGGTTTTTAAATTCAAACAGAGCCTCGGTTCTGCATATCAGAAAGACTACCTAAATCTACATGAGGCACACTATGACCAAAAGCATAGTTCTTAAAGCTCAGAGTGACATTTTCACCAAAGCAAAAGTCATCCAGAAAAAATAAATAAATAAATAAATAAAAATAAAAAGAGAGAGAGAGAGAGCGCTTATCTGGTTTATCTTATTTGCAAGCTGAACATGAGCCAGCAGTGTGCCCTGGCAGCCAGGAGGGATAACCGTACCCTTGGGTGCATCAAGCATGGCACTGCTAGTCGGCCTAGGGAAGTGATTGTCCCTCTGCTCTGCGCTGGTGCGGCCTCACCTCGAGTGCAGTTCTGGGCACCTCAGTACAAAAAGGACATGAAACTGTTGGAGAGTGTCCAGAGGAGGGCTACAAAGATGGGGAAGGGCTTAGAGGGAAAGACGTACGAGGAGCGGCTGAGGTCACTTGGCCTGTTCAGCCTGGAAAAGAGGAGGCTGAGGGGAGACCTCATCACGGCCTACAGCTTCCTCACGAGGGGGAGTGGAGGGGCAGGCGCTGATCTATTCTCTTTAGTGACAAGCGATAGGACCCGCAGGAATGGAGTCAAGCTGCGACAGGGGAGGTTCAGGCTGGATATCAGGAAGAGGTTCTTCACCGAGAGGGTTGTCGCGCACTGGAACAGGCTCCCAATGGATGTAGTCACGGCACCAAGCCTGTCGGAGTTCAAGAAGTGTTTGGACTGTGCACTTAGTCACATGGTCTGAATTTTTGGGTAGACCTGTGTGGTGCCAGGAGTTGGACTCGATGATCCTTATGGGTCCCTTCCAACCCGAGATATTCTATGATTCTATGGTCCAAAACCAAAACTTTGAAAAAAATTTGCACAGGAATGAAAAAGCATTATAAAGCTCACAAGTTTCTGATTCAAAAGCTGTCTGGTTATGCATCTTAAATTTGTTTTCTCTAATAGACACATGCAGAACTGTAATTTAAAAAAATCACACTGTTTGATTCACTAGAGAAATAATAAGAGTGGTGCATGCAGTATTATACTTCTAATTTAATGCCCTACAAGAAGCTCTCTGATACAATGGTCATACAGGATGTTTCTGAAATTGTTTCATCTGGCATTCCAGCTGTGCCACATTTTCACAAAAAATACTGAGAGCCTTTATTTCCCCCATCCAGAACAACCTTAATGATATTCAGGTTGCACATCTATAAAATGACTAAATGCTACTTCTGAAATACACTGGATTACAAAACAGTCTTTGACATCACTGCATATCATGAAAAGTTTTAGACAATACCATATCATCACTTAAAGAATAGCAGGACCCTCTACAGCAAGTACCATGAAAGAATTAACACTACACGAATGAAGATGTTTTTGCCTCATTGACAAAAGAAAATGCTTTTGTCTCATTCAAAGATTCACTTTTTTTAAAATGACAGGAGAGGAGACTGGGACATTTTCTAAACTCACATGGAAGCCATACAATGTAGGTAGGAGCCTCACTACAGTTCATTGCAGATGTCCTTTTGATTGTACATAATCTTCCCGACAAGTCAGCATCTCTTACCCTACATCTATTGGTGATGGTAGGGCTGTACTTGGTCTGAGCACTGTGTTAGTTTCCCTTGGGACTTCAAAACCATCAGAGTGGAAATATTCTTTTCACAACTGATTGTAATCTGTTTGCAAGATAAGAATGCAAAGAAGGCAAGATTAAAATTTTTGCATCTTGGTAAATGACAATTTTTCATTTCATATGAGAGTTGAGTTCTTTCATAAACCAAAGTTGGAAATGGATTTTGAGTAACAAGGAAGCTGAGAAGAAGAGATGGAGACCTTCACTATTTATTACAAGAGGAAGGCAATCTCCTTTCACCTGTGACAACCCTGGTACTGTAGGATCTCAGAAACACTTGGATTAAAGTTAGTAGAAGGAAGACTGGCATCATAATTCCTGAATAAACACAAGTAATCAATGAAAGAACAACGACGCACACTGCAAAATTCATTTCCCAGCAGCATTCCCAGATAAGTTAATTCTGCTGTGGTGCAGTTAAATCATACTGTCTACATCTTGCCTTTCTTCCTACATAAACAAAGAAATGAACAAGCTATTATTAAATAGGAAAAGCAATTAAAGTCATAAGGCTTTTAAATGATGTGGTTACATTCCAGGAAATGCTCACTGTGCATATTAAGGACAACATTTAAAAAATTCTTAACTAGTGAAAACATGGTGCTTTAAGGCAACATCCTACCACAGGGATCTGCCCGAAGAACAACATGGAGTCGTAGCAAATGTTCCAGTTTGAAAAAGAAATACCTTTCATTCCTATAAATTTCAGCACAGACTTTTGTCAGCCCATACTTAATCTCAAAATGCTTACATTCATGAAAAAATATGCTAGCATTCAGGAGACCTCAGACTCTCAGATTGGACATAAATAAACATTATTTTAGTGTAAATAGGATGTAAAGAGTATAAACGAACATGTTCTTTGGACAGAACTTGGTTTTCTACACAATTTGCAAATCACTGAACTTTTTCATGCAGTAATTGCTGACCATAGCTGATGGTCTAACACCATACTAACACCATAGTAAAAACTATGTAAAACACTAACACTAACACCATAGTAAAAAGCTAGGAAGTGAATCCTCACTAATGTTTTCTTATAAGCCCACAAAATTTTAAAATTTATTTTGCCCTTTAGAGCAACAAGCAATATTAGGAATCCATTTCTGTGCTGATACTATTTTTTAGAAACTTGCACTGTTTTTCCAACTGATGCCAAACTATTAATTTTAATGTTTTAACTCACTAAACAGATTAAAGTAACAGCACAAACAAAGAAACAACAGAAATAGCTTTCTCATCAGTAATTATGAAGTCAAACTTTTTCATGTGATAATTTGGTAATAAATGAACTCTTTTAAAACCTGTATTTTGTATACTACATTAAAAAAAGACATGAAATTTATTGTTGTACCTGCAATAAAGTTCACACCACTTTACTGCAAACATTCATTGCAAACTGAAACACTCACCACAAAAGCATTTTGCAGTTCCCTTGGAGAAACAAGCTTTTTGCTATCAACATCTCTCATGTCTGTGCTACAGAATATTACTCTAATGCATGCAAAAACTACTAATGTGTGCATGGAAAAAAAAAAGGAAAAAAAAAAGAAAAAAAATAAGGCTATATTCTCAAAGTTACAGTATTAGGAAATGCTTAGTCACACAGGGCTAAATGACAGTCATGGACATCCTCCCATAGTGCTGTAAAAGATTCCAAAAAGTCATTGCTCAGAGCATTAATATATGGTTAATATTAGCATACCTCAATATATGAGCCAGGCATAGACCCCTTAGTTCAGGACAATATCCCTGCTCATGGATAAATCAAGTCTAGTAAGAACTTTTTTTCTCCCCGGACAGGGAGTGAGCTTAAGCAAGTTACTGTTACTGCCAAGCAAGCAAAGTGTTATTGTCAGTTAGGCACACAAATATGATCATAAATAAATTACTTGAAAACAACCATTTCAATTTATATGTAAGCTGTATCAAAGCCTAATACATGCAGAACAAAAGAGTGAAATATGTTTTCAGGTCAGTCACTCCTGCAGCATTTTATATAAGAGTTATTTTCATGGAAGAGCAGCTGATGTCTGCACAGCTCTGTAACTCACAATATTGAAACAGTCCCAGTAAAAAAGAATAATTGCCTCTTGTACACAAATGGTTCTCTGTATGCTTGTACTGACTTTCAGTGCTCTGGAACAAGACTAGTTGAAGTATTATTAAAAAAGTAAAAAAAGAAAAACACTACGATATTATAAATTTTGAATAGGCAAAATTAATAGATTCAGGGTGCATAGAATAATACAACTCACAAGCATCATCATGTCAACCTTTTACAATTTTTACTGAACAGACAGTACATGAGGCACACAGCATGACAGTCAATTTAAGGGCTGAGTGAGCTGCAGAGATATGGATCTACAACTCATCAGGATGTGTTTTAAATATATCCTTCCTCTTTTGCTCATTAGCACCTTAATTTTCTGTTTGTATTTCACTTTTACAGTTTTTAAACATCAGTGATAATAATCAGGTAGCATCTCTTTTTTGATGACAATGATGCAAAGTTTTAAAATCATTGTGGGCTACCAGGAGGGCAGTAGAAAAATTATAAGCATTTTTATTTGATTTTAACAATTAAGTTCTGTGCATATTTGAAAGAATGAAGTTGAGCAGTTGAACAAAATGCCTATTGTAACTCCAGGCAACAGAAATAAAGCTGCCTGTGGGAAGGAATTTATTACACTTGTCCCCCTCCAGACCCACACTGAACTCAGAATTACACAGCATGCATCCCCATCTCTAGAAGATCATGATTTGCCTTTCAGTCAGATGCTTCCTGCTGCTGCTGAAACTTAAGCTGTGTTCCCTGAAAAGGTTCAACTTGAGAATTATTACAGTGCCATGGTTACAAGGTAAAATGTATGGTAGGCTCAGGGAGCCACCAAAGGAAGCTGGCCTAAGAAGAAAAATGACCTTTCCGTTTGGAATTTCTTTTATATATATAAAGTTGGATATTTTTTTTTCCACTTACACATTTTACATATCTGTAAAGTTTAACTGAGCATCTCATAAACATCGTAGTAGTGACCTGACTGACCTGCAGTGCACCGAGTATGGTTCAACAGCTTGTAACATATCTACCAAGCATGTTTTTCAGATATCATTTCACTGGCAAAGCAACTCTCTCTCTCTCTTTCTTTTTCAAGATGGAGAACGTGTGTTTTTCTCAAGACAAACTATGCATATTTGAACACCTGACAGAAAACATACATTAATTACAGTCCCTGTAACTGCATGCTGTTAGCAGCAACTTGTAACAATGTCAGTGCCTCCGATGTAACAGAAGAACTTACAGCTATTTTAAAACCTAGAACTGTGAATCGATCCCTCACCAAGATTTTCTTCAAATTTTCTTCAAAGATTTTCTTCACAAGGGTAGAGAGGGATTTCTTGAAAAGAAAATGGAAAGCGATGTCTACTTTTGTAATCAGGTGGCTGAAAGAACCAATTTCTGAGGGATCCTGAAAACTCTCCTCTCCTGTAGTATATGATAACGTATGTGCTGTACATGACATGATTTGGCCCACAGATTCCTTTATGTCATGACTACCTAAGCAGGGATAGATTTTAGAAGTGTGATTACATAACCATCAGCCAAAAAACCACTGAATGGCACAGGTGCGATATCATAATTTCTATTACCCTGAAGCTTAGAGTCACAGCTATGAAAAGGAATACTCAGAACAGCAAGCCATGTCCTCAGCAATAAGAATTTATATGATTGAGTATCCAAAAGAGCATACAGACAGTTTTTTGCCCAATGCCTAGGAATGTAGCCATCAGAAAATTGTTACTAAGAGGAAAAATAAGAAGGAATGATATTTTATGAGGGAACAATCTACGCATGATCACTCTCATGACTGGGAGTCTACAATTTGATATGGAAATCAACATGATTTTTGTGGGGTATGTCAATAAAGAATTATCTTTTGCATTTGGTATAGTAACATCTAAGTATTTTTTCTTGTATTTGTATACACACAGTCATAGAAAACATCTATAATATTTAACACAGCTTCTATTCAGTCTTCAGGTATGGATTCTGTCCAGGGCAGAGAGACAAATGCTTTGCTAAAATTATTGTATCCTCTCTAAATGATGTTCGCAGACACTCCTGTGCACGTTAGGCAGTTCAACTTATTCTTCTCCTCCATATCTCAAATTCCTTATGCCATTTCCCAGAATTGTTAGGCATATCAGTCCTTTACTGTTTTTCTCAACCATGCTTGACTACATTTTATGTTCTCTCTTTTTACATTCTCCTGCTTTTTTATTTAAAATATGAAATAACTAGTACAAAAGATTAATGCAAAATATGAGCCAAGGCAAAATGCAGTAGAGTGGTTTTTAGTCCTAATGCAGGACTCTTCATTAAAAATGGCTATTTTTCTCATTGCAGTCTGCCAGAATTTGTAGGTATAAGATATGGCTATTCCAAAAGGAAAAGTTTTTTTCATTCTCTGATATGTTTTCTCATATTTGGAGAAGAGTGATTATAAGAAAAACGGAACAGACTTTAACAATCAAGTGCTACCGATTGCTTGATTTAGAAAGAAGCCCAATGAAGTTATGCTGTATAAAATTCTATGAATTTTAAGGATTTCTAAAATGCAAAGAAATAATAATAAACTCTGAAATGTCTCCCATAAAGTGCTTCTGTTCAATGGAAACTTGAAAATCTAGTGTTCTAACTGGAAATACAGGCATTTTCTCCCCAGTTGATAAACAAAACAATGGTGGCAAAATTTTCAGAGACAAATTCTATAAATTGGTTTGGCAATTCTGTCATTGCTGTGTCTTCTAATATCTGAGAATATGTGAAAAAGTATCAGAAGTTCATTATAGCTAAACAGTTTTATACACATTTGTATATTGTTTTTCACAACCATCTTTCCAGTGAAGAATTATAGGGCAATAGGGATCACTTAGGCATATTCTATAAGGGCTCTTCAAAACAGAGGTCAGTATGCAACCTGTACTTCAGCATAAAGCACCAAATCTCTCTCTAAAATGCCTTTCATTAACATGCATAATAGAAAAACTAAGGCAAGCCAGTGTCATGGGCAAAAATCTAAACAGAGTTATCATTGCAAATACAGAGTAATCTTTGTCGTGATTATACGTATTGAGCAGAAGATCCACGGATGAGAGAAAGGTGATGGTCAGCCAAAGTAGAAGTCTGAGAAGATGAAAATACCTTTCTTAGAAAACAGTTCAAAGAAATTTTAGTCAGAAAGATGTGATGAACACATTCATGAGTGCTGAGTTTCCACCAACTGATATGCCCAGAGATCAGGCAAAACTTCTGCAAAGGTAAGATGCTGGATGAATACCAAGAATGATCAGCTCAGCATATTCCATACACCAGAGGAGGATCATCCTGCATCCTCTAGAGATGAACTGTCTTTCAGACAATGTCTGGCCAGTGAAGCCAAGTACATTTCAGATACTAGCTCTTTTATGGCAAGAGCATTTCTTCTATACTCAGGACAAGGCTGCTATCAAGTAGGCGAACCCAGTGTTTGACCACTGTCCACAGCCCCTTAGATTCTCTTTGCACTTTAGGTAATCATGGCACCTCTACACTTGTAAGAAAGCAAAAGGACACACACAGTTACAGATGAGGAATGTGCATTCCTCAGTATGAAAAAGAAGGTAAGAGAAATATGAAGTAAACAAAACAGATGGTTAGTTTCTGTATTAGGCACATCATATTACATTTTATACACAGCATTTCTTACCTCCCAAAAAATCCAGAAAGCAGCCATATAGCAAATGTGATTTTAAAAAGATAGATTGGCGTGTCATCATTCTAGATGCTTAAAAATTCTCACAAGTATGAAAGCATTTTGGGTGATGAGTTAAAGCATCTTAACACAACAGTTAAACTACTCATTCTTCATTCTCTCAGATTGTGCTTTAAAGTTACTGAATTTCTTTAAAGCACTTGTTCATGTTGTATTACAACTTTTATGATACTGCAGTATTTCTACAATGTTGCAGTACTTCTCTGAGTGACATATATTGTACATGGATGGAATTTAAGCAAAGATGCAAAAAGCAAAATTTAAGATGGAATTTAAACAAATGGAAAGATTTGTTCTTTACATATCATGTGTAGCTGGTACCTCACCTGCCTTTCTGAAAAAGGAAGACTAAAGTAACATGCTACAATTCATTTTATTCATAATAAGAACTGCATAGAATAAATCATTATGTCCTAACTGATTACAAAAGCCTATTTAATGAAATGCATATTTTTGAAGACTCAGAGGTGCTGTAATGTTTGTGCTATTATTTAAGAACCATTAAGTATGATTGCGACAGTAGCTCTATTAAAGATTTTATAGTCTTCTCAGTTTATGTTTATTTTCTACATCAACTTTTGCACTTTTATAATATTGTCTTAATAATTCAGCATCTATGCAATGACACACTTCAACAGATTGAAGTTAGAAGCACATTTTCCTAAGGGTGTTAAAAAAAAAAAAAAAAAGAGAGAGAGAGAGAAAAAGGAGAAAAAAGGAATGAAAAAAAAGGAAGATGAAGAAAAAAAGAATAAGTTTCTGGCAAAAAGCCTACCTCATCTACATGAATTATAAGCTATTTAAAATAATTTGCTGTCTCTAGGTCTCTCTAACCTTGCAAGGTAATCTTTAAATGGTTCAGAAGCAAATTTGCATAAATGTAATAAAAGTTTCAAATCTTGGATTTGCACTTCCCAAAGTACCTTCTTGCCATTCGCTTTTGGTTCTAATGGCAATAAGCAATGAAACCTTTGCTCAGGATATTTGAAGGAATGGCATCTCAATACGGATCTTTAGATGAAAATACTCATTAGCTAAGCGAAGTCACAACATAAAGGTGACTTAAAGGCAACAAAAAGCAATGGTAAACTTGACTGGCTTATAGGAAGCACCCCGCAGGTGGAACCTGTCCAAGACAGCTGCTGACTAGGAATTCGGAGCTAACCATATTGCAGGAGTAACATGCTGCTCCCTGGAACTGGGGACAGCTGATGTGAGTGCACTTTTCACACCAGGCAAATGTACGCTGTCAGAGGTACAGGAATTACTTTAAGAGCTAGAAGTGTCCTGGGACATATTTTGGATCAATTAATCATTTTGAGAAATTCTCTAAATCATATCACATTACCAATATTTCAAGCTGGTTGTAAAGTTTACATCTAGATTCTTGAACTCTGATGTCTTTCTCAAATCTGTCCTACAGAAACGACCTTCAATAACAATCAGGATCAATCAGCTTGAGGTTTTTCAATTGTGTCAATTAATTAAACCATTTTCTGTTTAAAATCAAATCCATTTCAGATTATGCTGTGTCATGACATGAGGTATAAAAAAAAAATCTAGGTAGTTATCCCCATATTAATGTCTACACCATTTCTGGTATCAAGAGGTATTGAACAAAATATATTTCCCACTGTGAAGGAATGCACTTCTATACATATCTAAATGCATTCATTTGACCAATCTGCCTGTTATGACAGTAAATATTATCAGTTGTACCTAGGACAGAATAGTAATAATAGGTTAACTTTTGCTGAAAAAGGAATTATGGCTAAAAGCACATAAATAAGTAAATAAACATTGATTTAAGGCAGTGCAGTGCAGTACTATGAGTAATCAATATCTTTGGGACAGCTACCACACAGCACTACAATATGCAACGATTGTTTCTAGATGGCAAAATGTTCTTGATTCATATAATGAGCTTGATTCATGTTATGTGTTAAGTTCCTAAATACTGATAATTATAGCATCCATCTCAGGAGATAATCCATATTAATGACACGACAATCATTAATGCTCCAGACCCAAGAAAAAAGAGAGACATTTCTGTTAAGACACTTAGCATTACCTAATAATCCTCTCAGGAGAACACTCCAGTCACTTCATTCTTGCAAATCCAAAAGATTATTTAAGGTTTCTTTCTGTCATTTTAAAACATGTCCATTGTGGATTCCTGCTCTAGCACAGCATTCGGTGCATTTTTTAAGTGAATTCTATGAAATGACATTTCTCTGTGTGAGAAAGTTTTATGGCATGAAAAATAAATAAGAAAAAAAAAATATTGGTCTTGGTACACTGAAAAAACGTTTGTGAGATCTTAGACTGAAGATTTGCCCATGATGCTTAGAAGAGTAACACACAACGTTTTTTTTGGTTTTGTTTTTGTTTTTTTTTCCAAAATTTAAGATTTTAACTAAAAGCAGCCTAGATTCAAAGGTGAAATTAGTCATTAGAGAGGCATAACACTTAACACTATTATGCTGTATTAAATAATTGAAATATTCATAATCTACGGGGTGGATGTAACCTACGGGAAAGCTCACACTTAAACTTGTGAATTACAAACAGTTCTGGTTTTGTTGTTCAGTGTTTACCCTTTGAAGTAATATGCTATACATAGCGTGGATGATTACCAAAGTAGCTTATGCTTTGCAATACACCTTTAAATCAAGTATGCTTATAGCTTATTTTCCACAAACTTTTCATGGCCCATTCTTACTTTAAAAGTCCAGGTATTACCAAAACTTGTACCCAACCTTTCCTTTATGGAATACCTTAGAAATAATAACAAAAATATCCCACTTGGCATTAAAATAGTTTGTGGACTTTGTTGGTCATTGTGAGCCTTTGTTGAGATGGAAATCAGTTCTGATGCCAGAAAATGAGAGTGATTAATCACACAGGTAAGAAAGATTAAATGTCTAGCTTTTTTAAAAATAATGTTTTTTTCATTATAACATCACCAAAGAAGCAGGTAAGTGGGAGAGGATATCAAGTTTCCAAACACAGAATGGATGCTTTTAAGATCAAAAGAAAAAAAAGAAGAAGAAGAAAAAAAAGTAGACAAACTTCTGGATACAGAATCACAGAATGGTTGAGGTTGGAAGGGACCTCCAGAGATCATCTAGTCCAACTCCCCTGCTCAATCAGGGTCACCAAGAGCATGTTACACAGGATCACATCCAGGCAGATTTTGAATATCTCCAAAGAAGACTCCACAACCTTTCTGGGCAGCCTGTTCCAGTGCTCTGTCACCCAAACTGTAAAGTTCTTCCTCATATGGCAACGAAACCTCCTGTGCTCAATTTACACCCATTACCCCTTGTCCTATCACTAGCCACCACTGAGAAGGTTTTGGCACCATCCACTTTAATTGTCCCCTCAGGTATTTATAGAGGTTGATAAGATCTCCTCTCAATCTCCTCTTCTCTAGGCTAAACAGGCCCAGCTCTCTTAGTCTTTCTTCAAAGGACAGATGCTGCTATCCTTTACTCATCTTCATGGCTTTACACTGGACCCTCTCTAGAATTTCTACATTCCTCCTGTACTGGGGAGCCCAGCACTGCACACAATATTCCAGGTGTGGCCTTACCAGAGCTGAGTAGAGGGGGAGGATCACCTCTCTCAGCCTGCTGTCCACACTCCTCGTGATGCAGGCTGGGATCCCATTGGCCTTCTTGGACACAAGGGCACACTGCTGGCTCATGGTTAACTTGTTGTCCACCATGACTGCCAGATCCCTCTCCTCAGAGCTGCTCTCCCAGGTCAGCCCCCAACCTGTACTGGTGCCTGGGGTTGTTCCTCCCCAGGTGCAGGACCCTGCACTTGCCCTCATTGAACTTCATGAGGTTCCTCTCCGCCCAACTCTCCAGCCTGTCCAGGTCCCTCTGAACGGCCGCACAGGCCTCTGATGTGTCAGCCACTCTGCTAAGCTTTGTGTCGTCCGCAATCTTGCTGAGGGTGCACTCTGTCCCTTCATTTAGGTCATTGATGAATAAGTTGAATAGCACTGGACCCAGTACTGACCCCTGGGGGACACCCCTACTCACAGGCCTCTGACTAGACTCGGCACCGTTGAGCACAACCCTCTGAGCTCTGCCATCCAGACAGTTCTCGATCCATCCCACTGTCCACTCATGGATCCCACACTTCTGAAGCTTGCCCAGGAGGATGTTATGGGAGACAGTGTCAAAAGCCTTGCTGAAGTTAAAGTAGACAACATCCACTGCCCTCCCCTCAACCATCCAGCCAGTCACCTCATCGTAGAAGGCTATCAGGTTGGTTAAACATGACTTCCTCTTGATGAACCCTTGTTCACTGCTTCTAATCACCTTCTTTTCGTCCACATGCTTAGAGATGGCCTCGAGGACGAGCTGCTCCATCACCTTTCCAGCGATGGAAGTGAGGCTGACTGGGCTGTATTTTCCTGGGTCTTCCTTCCTGACCTTCTTGAAGACTAGAGTAATGTTGGATTTCTTCCAGTCCTCAGGCACCTCTCCTGTTCTCCAAGACCTTTCGAACATGACAGAGAGAGGCTTAGCAATAATGCTCACCAGTTCCCTCAGCGCCCTCGGGTGCATTCCATAGGGCCCATAGATTTTTGGTTGTTTAGCTTGCTTGATCAACCTCTAACCCAATCCTCTTCAACCAGGGAAAAATCTTACTCTCTCCAGGTTTTTTCTCGTTTCCAGGCTAAGAAGAGTTCTTACCCTCTCTTTTTTTTAATTAAAAAAAAAAAATCCTCAGAAGTTTCTCTTTTTCTTCCAACAACACTAATCAGTCTAATAAAAGGGGCCTATAAATCTTTCTCTGCCTATGTCCTCAGGCAACTACAACTACTATAAAAATACCAGATGAGGAATGAAAGAAAAACAAAGGCCAAAGATTTTCTTTTCCAGCTTTCTGAAACTAGTTCTTTCTCCTTATTTTGACTGATTTAAAAGTATTAAACAATTTTCACTCAGCACTTTGTTTTTCTCAAAAGTAATAGGAAGTACTTTTGGCTTCCTAACCTGATTTCCCAGCTCTAACACATGGTGAAGAACATTACTGGAGTCACAAAGAGATGGCTGCTCAGAATGCTCCCCTAGATCCCCCCAATTTCAGTTCAAATTGCATATTTTGTTAAATGGAAGAGCCCTCAGAGTAATTTCATGTTAATGGCTGTGTCTAACAATGTTTTGCTGTTATCCTAATGCTGAAAGGAAAGAACCTGCTACCATCTTTATTGAAGATTCTAAACTTTTCTACTTCCTATAATGAATATTAGAAAACTCTTCTAATTCTCTTTTTTATTCCTTCTTCTCCTCTCAGCCTTCCTTTGTCTAATCTTATTTCTTTTTTCTTATTTCTTTGCCTCTTATTCCATTTTAACTAACCTGCTCTCTCATCACCTGCCTTATGCTGCTTTTTGTTTATTTTTCATCTCTAGCAATTCATCTTCCTTCCTTCCAGCCCTCACTTCAAGGAGATAAGATATGTGTGCATATATAAAGTGAAATTCTGGTTTCATTCAAGTTGATAACACAGCTCCTACTGACATCAACACAGCCAGCATTTTAGTTGTGCACTGGCATTTGACATGAAACCTTCAAATAATTTTCCCACTTGTTTGTGATAAATGCACATGGATTTTTGATAAAAATAAACTCAGGAAAATTTAACTCACACAGTATTCAGGAAGGCAAAAATGGTCTCATATACACACATTAAATGTAGATGTAGGAATCACAAGGTCCATATCTGAATGCATTAGCTTTTAGGAATAACATACCTCAACTTTTTTGCAGTTGCAAGTTCTTTTGTCCTTCTCTGGGACCACCTCTCTCACTTGCTCTCCCCTTCCCTGTGTCCAGTCAGGTAACGGCAAACCATCCCTAATTCCTCGTTTTTTATTTATTTTTTTTTCCCAGAATGGACAAGAAAGACGAAGCTGTTATTAGTGCAGTATAAGCATTTACTCATTTGCTTTGAAGGAGCTGAGATGCTGTCACCTCTAAAGTCAATTAATTGTCTTCTGGCTAATAAAAACATCTGCAGTCCATAATCAGATCCACCCCTTACTCCCTCACCCTGAAGGAGAACTGCTGCCATAAAAGTCAGTATAACTTAATCCCATTCCGTTTGTCTTGTTCTTTGTTTTTTTCTGTAATATTAATGTACTTAACTTATAATTATAAAGTAACAAGAATAAATTAATATAAAATACATTTTAACCACTATTAAATGTGCCCATTTAAAATTTCCTGAATAAGACCTGAAGATTTAAGTGGTGGATATTTTAGGTTTAGAAAATTCCTGTCTGTGGTGGCATCATTGGGCTAACTGCTTTAGGATGCCTGTGATATATGGATGGCTTACATTCGTATACATTAAGGGTCAAATTGTAAAATTGTAGTGCACTTATGTTAAAAACTGTTCTACCAATAAGTCTCCCTGTCAACATCTATTTCCTCTATGGATCAAATGTCTGCTGTCTCTCCCAGCAACAACAAGGGTCATTTTATCTTAAAGCCTGTCTGGGCAAACCACTTAGAATACACTTGACTTCAGAGACTTCAGTTTTAAATGATGGTAAAATACCAAATTCTGAATTAAGACAACACAGGCTAAAAGGGAATCATATAAAGAGCAAAATTTTTCAGAATGGCAAATTAAGGTTGGTCCAGCTTTTTCAAGAGCTCCATATACCTGGATGATTTACAGGGCTAATCCTTCTGTCTGAATATGAGAGTCATCTATGGCATAAAAGAACCTTTTCCTTCAGGAGATTTTTTTTTATTGTTTATGTTAATAAAAATGAGAGTGCATTTAAAAATCTTGTGCAATTACTATCCCTTTACCCATACAAATCACATTTCCCAGAGAGTTAGCCCAATCAGCCCAGCAGCTAGGCTGGAAGAAACTTAAACCTAGGCAATAGGAGAGTCTCTGGGAATGACACAAAGTGTGGTAAACAGGCAGCTGTGGCATGGTTTCCAAGCTGCTGAAGGGGGCGTTATACAGAAATGTCGTAACTCCAGAGACATTTGAAAACTATTTTCCCTCTGTCTGTAACACTACCACCCCCGCTACTGCCCTAGGTATTTTTTGTTGTTATTTCTTCACTGTTTCATCATTAACTATCACTTATTTATCATGGTATTCACTAAAGGCCTTTGGTTAGAAGTGCTTAATGTAAATACGGTTCACTTCAGAGTCTAATCACATTCATTAAAATTTAAATCAAGATGAACTACTCTCATTTTTTGAGTTACTCTGGATCCCTGCTGGTGAAACAGAGCTGTACTTGGAATTTTAGTTTTCAATGTTAAGAACAGAATTTTTTCCCTTTTCTGTCATTCTGTTACCTTTCTGCTGGCACTAATACCCTGGCATAGATAGCACGAAGCATTTTGTCCTCCCAGATTGTTACCGTACTCAAACAGCTGTTACTCATGCACTAAAAATAAGGTGGATGATAGAAAAAGATTTTGTAAAGCCATATATCAGGACGAAAGTTTTACAGCTTTAGTGTTGCTTACAAATCAATTCCTCAGAGCTGGGCTACCATTAGTAGCTTTTAAGAGTGCCTAGAGCTGTGTCATTCACTGCTGTTTTGACACATTAATGCATTAATGGTATGTGCATGCTGACATAACTTCTCTGAAGTACTATTACAGTAATTACTAGGAGTCTTCAATATGACATGCAAAGTTAAGAAAGGTGACAAAAGAGTGTGTAGATACTCCGACACTCTTAAAACATTCATTCAACATTGACAGTGCATAATTAAGAAACTACAAAACATTGAGACAAAGATTGTCTGCTATGTCTGCTATGTATACTGTCAAAGAAAACAAGCATGAATGAGAAAAGAAATTATGTGAAAATGAAAGCTGATACTATCAAACAATTCTGCTTAAGTAAGAAGAAGCTAAGAGAATCAAGGTAAAAGTACTAGGTTTGCTCAGTTCAGTTCTTTTACACACACACAAAAAAAAAGTTACAACTTCATTAATGTTTAGCGAAAAGGATGCACATTTTCAAAGCTATTTAGAAGGCAGCAGATGGTAGTAATAAATCCTGAGCCTGTGTTTAGAACCTGTGAAACTCAGGAAAAAATGCATTTCTAGATTTCTTAAATTATCACAGATGTCTCCTAAAGTAAATTAGTGAGAGCACAGAATGTTATCTGGAAAACAGATCTTTGCCATTACAAATCATTGTACTTTATTTTTTCCTCAATCAGGTTTATTTTTCTTCAGATAAGTACTACTCTGAATTACAAATTAAGTATGCTGAACTTCATCTTCTCATCTAAAAACACTCTTTCTTCCCCCATGTGTATGACTTAATAAACTAGCTCAATAGACCAAGCACCTTAATTTCAAACTCCTTTACTTGGAGCTAGGATCCGTCAGTATCCTGACATAACATTGTCTCACTATCTGTTGACTGAATTACTTTGCAGGAGCAACCCCTTGGACAACACCTTTGTGATGTTGTGAGATGGCTGGGATTACTGTGAGCGAGCAAGTATGGTATGCTCCTGGTTCAAGGCTCCAAACAGGTATCCATGGGATTCTGATAGCTTTCAAAGATTTAAACATGATGTTTAAGATAATGAAATCACAATTCTTAGGAATATTGCAGTTTCAGACAAAAAAAAATGTAGATTGCTCACTCTTGGTATACATATAAAAAGAAGTATACAACCACGTGATAGTGTTTTTTAAAAAATCTGCTAAAAACTACTAAATTTGAAGGTAGGGGAAGGATTTTTTTTTTTTGCTTGCTTGCTTATAAGTAACAAGGTTGAAAAGAGTCTCAAGCTCTTCATAAGGTTTATGCAGTTGAAACATCTCCTGAACACCTCCCTTCCTGCCTAAGACCCACCTGTAACAGTCAACTGTTTCTTTCACACCACAATCCACAAAAGCAGGGCCAAGAAATGGCATTCCGTAAACTCATATTTGATACTTGCAGTATCACCATTTTCAGCAGGTAAATAGTTAACTCTTTTAGGAAAACATAAATGTTCAAATCACCATACCTAAAGATAAGTTGGTGTTTTGAAAGAACAAGAGTTGATTAAGGACATCAAAATGGCTGTTAATTGTTTACAGCCATAAACTATTTCTATATTTAGCCAAAGATATTTTAAATCACTGCAGTTTGTTTTATAATCTGAAATGAACAGCTAGAATATGGGTGATATTTTAACTGATTCATAAATATTTAAAAGTCTGCTGATTTTCAATCACATCTTTCTGCAATCTGTTTTTCATAAATACTGAATTTAGTGACAGGTTATTTTCAGTAAAATAGCACAATTATCATTCTTCTAGAAAAACAGTTAAAATAGCACAGAAAAATTTTAAAACTAGGAAGTGCCTTTGTATGATTTATTATATAAAAGGTACTAATGTATTTCAGAAGCATGCTAGAGCTGTATTTCTGTTGTTACTATTAAGAAGTTTTAGCTTCCAGCTTGTCAGCTTGATATATGTTTCTTCATATGCCTCATGTTTTTCATTGTTGTCATAAGGACAAAGTGGTAGCAATATTTACTTCTATCCTGCCAAGGCCAGAATATTTGAACATTGATTTGGAAGAAAAGCAACTAAGAAAAGATTGCTTTAATAAATAGTATACTGTTAAATAAGTAAATAAATAAATAAAAATCCTAGATGCCCTTTCACACACACACACAAAAAAATAATAATCAAACAAAATAATGTTTTCCCTTCCCTCTCTGACACCTAGAAATTTTAGGTTTAAATGTAAATGAACCCCATAAACAAATACTAATCTGTTAGGAATAAACAGCCAGTTTAGCCAAATTAACCAATGATACATATAAGATAAGGTACAAGAGAATATTCAAACACTATATATCAACACATAAATACATATTATATAAATAAAGGGGGAGGGATAGGCATCTTCTCCCACCCGAACTGGGTGCTTTTAAATAACTAGGTATTTGGAGTAGAAGATATGTGGTGATATTTGGCTACTAATTAAACACTTTCTAGCTATACCCAGTATACTCAGCTCTCTGATAATATGGAGACTTGAACGTAATGCACTATAGCAATACAGTATTGATTACTGTTCCTCACTTGCGGCTGCAGGTGGGAGCTGTACTCAGCACTCAGCTTTTGTGGAACGACCAACCTGTAACCCCATCACAAGTCCCATAAACAAAGCTGCTTTCAAGAAATAATTAATATTCGAATGCCATAAACACATTCCAATTTTGGGCCTACCAATCTCCAGAACTAAAACAGCAAAGCACTCTTTTCAACTTCACAATTATTTTTATACTCCAAAAACAATCTTCTGATGACATCGAGTTGTAATGACAAACACTTACAAAATACACAGATAGAAATAATATTTCTATACATCATTTGCCATGACTACACCTTGAATACTGTGTTCCATTCTGGGCCCCTTCAATGGAAGGGTTGTGTGGCATTGGAACAGGATGACCAGGGAGGTGGCAGAGTCGCCATCCCTGGAGTTATTTAGGAAATGTGTGGATCTGGTGCTTAGGGACATAGATTAGTGGTGGACTTGTAGTATTAGGTGGATGGTTGGACTTGATGATCTTAAAGGTCTTTTCCAAGCCAAATGATTCTATGATTCAAAAGCGTGTGCTCTTTTGTTTTGAAATCAAATCAAAGCTCCTCTGGGAAGAAAATGTATTTTCAGAACAAATGTCATTCAACTGGCCAAAACAAGAAAAAAGTTGGACACCCAAAATTAAATTTCCTTCTTAAGAGGCACAATTGAGTGAGGTCTTAATGATACTCAATCACATCAGACTATTTACAAAACTCAATAGCTTCCTTTAGATATGAAATCTAAGATATAAAATGAAAGTTATGTATAGCCAAGTATAACACCTCAGAAGAATTAACTGCTTTCTTAACATAGACCCCTTTAATGGGAAGATTTATGTTAAAACATATTAATTTACTATGACGTAATATCGCCATGAAATATTGTGCTAATATGTTTTGCTTTAAAACTAAGAAAGAAGAAAAGAAAATATATTGGAAGTATCTAGGTTGTATCAAAGTTCAGTTGAATTATTTTCCTTTTGCAAAGCCAAAATGAAAGATAAGCCTTTGAATTATACAACGCTGAAATACATCAAAATGAGCAGAAGCACTGCTCAACTAGAAGCATACAAACCTTAAGTGCTCAATTAGAAACACAGAAAGCAATGCCTGCATGCCAGTTAAGAATAAACAAGTACAGAAACATAGATTAAAGATTTACATATCCATTTCATCCTGCAGATTATGATCAAAGGAAACAATGTTAGGGAAGAGATGACCCCAGTTACTTTGCCACTGTAGTGGGCTTTTTCACGTACATTTAAAAGTAACAAACAATATTGCTTAGAGACAGATGTTCTTAAAATCAACTTTAGGAAAACTAGTGTAAAAAGCGTTCATAGACGAATTGCCCTGCATGACTAAAAAAGAGAATTCTAACTTGACACATTTAAGAAGGATTTAGCTGCACCACTTCTGGAGCTATTACAATCACCTACGTTTAGACTTCTCGCTTTCAACAATAGCAATATCTTTTTAACGTAACTTTAAAGGTTATATCATAAACCTCTCTTTTCCATAGCACATCATAAATCTTCACAGCAACCAGGATGTGGGTCAAGCTCTAGACTATTCAATTTCTGAAGGCTAAGACATATGAACTGCACGCAGATAAACATGTTCTTTAATTTTCAGATTATATATTCTGACATCACAGAACATAAACCTTTGACATACAAATCCATCCATCAGCTAATCTAAAACTGGAGCCAGGGCAATAGAAAGAATGTT
This sequence comes from Anser cygnoides, assembly GCF_040182565.1. NCBI lineage: Eukaryota > Metazoa > Chordata > Aves > Anseriformes > Anatidae > Anser > Anser cygnoides. The sequence goes on from NC_089876.1 coordinate 72,656,480, forward strand.
TATATATTGGCTTGGGACGTTTCATTCATTTTCTAGCAACATTTTATTTCACAAGAATAAATTTCAAATCAGTACTGACTATGGGGAATACCTAGAGCTACTAGCAAAAGAATCCCCAGAAGAAAAAAGAGGAAGGAAAGGGCATATTGCAGCATTTTGGGGGTATATAAAGTAAACGCGGAAAACTTGACTGATAAGCAGTTTCCCTGGAAAGCTTCTTTGCTGAAGCAAGATGAACATATAACACCTGAAGTACTCATTCCTCTTTCATAAAGATTTCATAAGTACGTAACAAAACACATAGAATGACTGAAGCAACAGCCTAGGGAAACCCAGTAAATAGAGCTCATTTCATATGCAAAAATGGTAATGAGGACAGATCAGTTACTGCAGTTGTAATAATGAACAAGAGATCATTCATAACAGAAAATTAAATAATGCTGTGCTTCAGGTGAACAATCCACACCAGAGACTGGAAATTTCCTCCCACTCTCCTAGACCATCTTTTCACTCTGGAAGTATACAGGAAGAACAAGAGGATCCCAGTCTTCTCCAGCGTTCTCTTTGTGCATATGGGCTTTGCTGTGATACAGAATGACTGCAAGGGTTTCCAAGGCTTCCCCTTTCTCAGCTGACACATATCAGGACACTGCTAGCATCTTTGCAACCAAAAAACAGTTTGGGGCACCAAGAAGCAATGAGAATAACTTTAGAAAGGTTCATAACAGTAGGTCCAGTTTGTGCTTGGTACAAATTAAAGGTATAGTGAAAAAAAACTGTGTTTCTTTACACCTTTCTTTCTGATATTGTACTGAAATACAACACAACAGCACCCCAGAATAAGGGAGTATGTGCCTCAGTTTTCTGGCAAAAATAAAATCTTTTGTGATGGTAGAGATCTTAGTTATATATATACACACTTTCTGCCATACTCCCACCTTTTTTTTAATTAACTATATATCTGGAAGGAAAGCAATGGCATCTATTTTAATTCTTGTATTTGATTCATTGTTGGTCCTATGCAAATTTTATGATTAAAACAATAACTACAGTAATGGATTTATTTTTTTTCATACTAAAAAAAAATATAGGAAGGAGAAGTTACAAACTTGAGGTGGGTACTAAAGATTTACCATATTATCTCTAGAATCAGTTGAATAAATTGACTACCTATACATTTAGAAAAATCAATTTTATTTACAGTTGGCAAAAATGTATCTTCCAGGTTTCAGATCATACTACGTACACAAAAACTTTTACAAATGGATAAAAACAGTGAATGCAAGCTACACAGTCCTAAGACATATCCTCTCCTGAACTGATGTCATGGGAGCCAAGAACTGTTTGGCCAGTTACAGTGAAACTGCAGTAAAGGCAACCACTGAAACAATTCAGGCTTGGCAGTCTGCTTACTAAATAATCTTGCTTATAAACTGACGACTATCCACTTTTTTGGCTTTACATATGCCCATGCACATGACTGCCAAAGAAACTTAGCCCTGCCTTCTAAGAATCCTGACATTTCACATAACAGAGTAGCAGCTTGAAGTCAGTTGCAAGGATGTATGGACCATCTAGATGTATGGACTAGTTATAACTTGTAGTTCACCTGTAAGCTAAGAAGCAGCATGCAATAGCATGTGCAAGTGAAGACATTCATGATTTCATGATTTCAAATATGAAATAACAGCATGTGAATCTGATAATTACTATAAAAAAATAAAAAATAAAAAATCTGTGTATATAAATGAAACCCAAAATCTTGAACAAACTTGCAGCAGCTAAAGACATACACACACATGTTTTCTCATGCACACAAGTACAACTGTTTGCACAGACATTAATTGATGTCACTAGCCAGAAAACATAAGGCTAACTAAAACACAATACAGATGTAAATTACATTTTCGTTACCAAAATGTCACCCTGTCTGCTAGGTCACAAAAATTGTTTTTATATAATTAAGCATAGAAAAAATATCAGTTAATAATTTATTGGAGATGTGGGAAATATGAAATATTCACGTAATTTCAAGAAATCCTCAAAATCACATGGAAACAATAGCCACTTAAATGATCTTCCCAACTAATTATTTTTCTACCTTTTTTTTTTTTTTTTTCAGGACAGAAATACAATGTTTTCTTTCTCTTGGAAGACACTGATCTCTAAGAGTTATAAATGAAATTAATATTACCTGAAGTTTTATAGATCTAACATATGTTGATTGCCACATAGATAATCCTTATCAATAGCCCCTAAAGACATGATGATTTTCTAGGACTCTGTTCAAATGTCAAAATTTCATTAGATCACAGATTTAATGTGCATGTACATAAGGATAAGACTCCTGTTATAAATGGAGTAAAAGACATAAATATTGTATGCATATATCTGCATCCTTCTGGAGATCGGCATGGAGAAGCAACAAGTCTATGATGGACTGCAATTTTGAGATCAGTTGTTTTCACTTCAGCCAAGCCATCTTTAAACAACCCAATCTTTTAGTGGTCCTATCTCTTACAGTCATATGCACTGTCTGTTATGATTATCCTACCTGTGATTAAGAGAAAGAGAATAAGGAAGTCAAGTCATCATTACTTTTAGGCATCTTCTTCAGGATTTTTTTTTTCAATATTGGACATGACAATTAGACAGAGTATTTCAATACTTAATCAACCAGTGTAAAATAGTAGTGAGTAAAATTCATATATAATTCCACTCAGACTTCTATAACAGCGTTTAATGGAGCTTTAAGTGATTTGAAACACTTCAGTTAGTTCTTTCGTAAGAGTAAATTTCACCCACTCTAAATTTTCATGTAAATATGCTTTTTAAAAATGCCACATTTAAAATCATTATTTCCACTAGCAATAGTTTAAAACTTTGTATGAAAGGCATGTAATCATAACTATTTTCATTCTGTAGTATTTCATGAGACCCAAGTATTCTTGAGAATATTTTCCACCAAATTTCCACTAATGGAAATACAAGATCAAAGTTGCAATTTAATGCCCTGAATATAAGCAAAATATCATTCTCTCTGTTACACATCATTTTTTAGTTTGTTGTTGTACCTACTAGTAAAGTTCTCTCCTGTATGTTTATAAGAGAGAGGGTTTTGCATTTGTAAGCAAAATATACTTTAGTTTAAGCTAAAAATGTTAGGGCCAAAAATTGTTACGTATACTGAGATAAAAATATCTTTAATTTAATGGTAATTTTGTCTAAGTAAAAAATGCAGGAGGTAGTCCTTTATGAACAAAGTAGATGATATGACTAATGAGATCTCTAAATGTGAAATTAAGAAATTCCAGATGTGAGAAGATACCTTTGGACGTAACCAAGTTGAAGCTTCCTCAACTACCTATTCAATAGATTGCGTGAAAATGCCCTACATTCATTTTTACAGTAATATTCTTACTAAAGATGTGCTTATAATCAATGTTGGGGGGGAGGGAGGCAACCAAAAAAAAAAAAAAAAAAAAAAAAGCACTTTCAATTTAAGATGTTGTGGTTTAACCCAGCAGGCAGCTAAGCACCACACAGCCATTTGCTCACCCTCCCCCTTGCCCCTCGCAGTGGGATGGGGGAGAGAATTGGAGAAAAAAGTAAAAGCTTGTGGGTTGAGATAAAGACAGTTTAATAGGACAGAAAATAAATACATAAATAGATACGTAGATATCTACATAGATATCTATTATCGGGGGGGGGGGGGGGCTGTAGGGGTGACCTCTGAAATCCAGCAGGTGCCCCATGTTAGAGAAGAGTTGTTACTAACAAGTTACAAGTTACTAACAAGTTACTAACAAGTTACAGACTTGTTACTAACCTGGCTAAATTTCATATTGAATATCATCTACAGATACTAAACACAGAAAGTCAAGATCTATTAGAGTCTCTTTTCAGAATTTAATCATATTTTCCAGAAAATAAATAAAAAATAAATAAATTGTTCTGCTGTAACAAAGAGTGTAAGTTTGTAAACCAGTAAAAAAAATTAATTAATTAACTTAATAACTTGTGTCAAAAGGATAGGTATCTTTTGAATAAATGGAAAGTGTGTCTAAAAAGCAGTACATGGGAAGGAAAATGGAGAATGTAATTGCCTTAAGACAGCACATCAATGGCCTCTCTAGTCCTGTATTCTGTCTCCAGAAACATACATAAATAAAGCTTAATGAAGCAAACAGAACATGCATAAGTCATCAGCTGCTTCCAATAAATGCTTTGGGAACTCAGAACGGACTTTACGTCAATAGTATTTTAAAAGGGCATATGCAAACCAATTTCAAACCACTCAAAAAAAAAAAAAAGTGCATTCAATTGTGCAATTATCTTCTCTACAAATTTCAGATTGTGTCAAAACTATATTTCGGGCAGAAAAGAAGTGTACTGCCTACCACTCCTTGGTATTCAACTTCAATCGACTGATCTGTATTGATATATTTTGTAAGCCTGTTTATGAAAACCTCTTGCCATAATTTAGAAACAGAATGAATTACTGACTGTGCTGCAGCACCACATGAATTGCTTGTTCATGAAGACTGCGACTACTTTCTGCTTGCTCATGAATATTCTTTATTTCTGTGTCAGTAATCCAACTACTCCTCTTTTTATTGTAGTCCCTTATGAATATATCCATCCTTACTTTACAAAATAAAGAGGGAATAATTTATGAACTAACATACAGTTAATGAATCACAATAAAAATCATCTTGGAGGAAATGACTAAACATGAAGATTACCACAAACACACAAGATCTGATTTAATTACTGTATTCCAGTGGCAGAAGCCAGAGGAAGGATAAACTGCAGGATTATAGTGATAGAAAGTTAACTCAGAGCAAAGTCAAAGACACAAAACATTACCAAAATATACAATACGTGACTCAGAAGCCAGTCTATCAGGTCAAAGGGACAAACAGTAACAGAATAGTACGATTCAGCAGAAACATGTTTCAAGATGGTGACACTTAAACTTCTGCAAGGATTGGCATGATAAAGGGCACATGCTGTCCCCTCCCTGCCCCTCACACCCTGAGGCCTGGCCCTAAAAGCTGCTCTGAACCTTTCACAGTTGCCACCACCTAGCCATGTTCTGACGTGTATTAACAGACTCACGTCTGATTTGGGGACATTCTTCACAGACTCTGTAGGCTAATCAGTCACTTGTCTTTCTCGATTTGGTTGTAGACCCTTACTTACAGCCTGTAAGCTAATACAGATGAGGTCTATTTTAGATCCTATTTAATGCCAATATATTTATTTGTTATGAAAACAACTAGCTGTTATGAGAGTGCGTCTGACACTGTCATACAAAAAAAAAAATAGTCACTTAAAGAATGATTTATCATTACAGCACTAAAATGAATTGAAAATACGAAGACGAGCAGACCCAAATCAAAACTCTTAAGATGAGCAACACATCCTACTGCTTTCTAATAAATAATGTTCTGGTTTAGTTTTTCTGAACTCTTGGCTTGGAGACTACATTCATTTTCAAAATTAAAAAGTGTGAAGTTTCATAACTGGTATGACCCATTTTCTTCAAGGTTTATTATTCTGTACAATCAAAACATTTGCATTTTTATTAGAATATGCAAAAATATCTTTAGGTAAAAGGGCAAAAAATGTTAAATATGGCAATTTATTGAATTAATTGTTCATTTTATTTATTTGTTCAAATGTAATAATGAATTTTTCGGTTATGTTACATGTTCATTTTGAATACAGGTAGCTACTTCGGCTTCAGTGGCCAAGGGCTGGATCAAGAAGAACTCTGGTTAGCTGAGTGACAGAAGTCTAAATGCTATGCCATGCACTAAACGTTGGTCATCCTTCCTCAGATACCTACCCTGACCGCTTAAGAGCATTTCCTCTATTACAACTGTCAATCAGTTGATCTAGCATTATGTTATTGGTGCCATTCAGTTGCTCAACAAGCTCATGGAAGGAGGCCATGGGCCTCTTCAGGCCTACTGTGTCTGGTGAATAATGCCTCCCAGCTTGGTATACTGCCCTGCTGCATGGGAAGGTAGCAGTTGTGGATGGCTGAATTTTGAGGTGACATTATCAGATAGACTAAACATGTGGTTTTTCAATATACCATGAAGTAAGGCAGGAAAACCGATCTGTTTTTCAAACAGATCCTTCTCTCAGTAGAAAGTGCAGCTCCTTCTCTAAAGAAAGTAGGATTCATTCTTAAGAGCAAAGAAATGCATATTCTTCAGCAAGTAGGATCCAGTGGGGCTCATATATCTGTTGGGTAACAGTATACGAAAAATACAAGATCCATGATAAGAAAAGTTAGCAATTTCCTTTTATTTGGTCCTACCCTCAAGTTCATAATTCTGTGGCAAAAGTATACGTTTGAAATTATATTGAAACATCAGCCCATACAATGCAATTGTCATCACTGCATGTGCCCCCACAGAATCCTAGAAAAGATTTTTTGTATTAATCTTCTCAAAACCAGCTCTATAAAAAATGCTTTCATTTCTCTCTCTCTCTTTTTTTTTTTTCTTCCATTCTTTCTGGATCTTCTACTTACAGAAAGATTAAAAAAAATTATCAGAAACTTACTGTTTGTTATTGTCATTGCAGTTGCCAATTTAAGTAGTGCTGGACTTCAGAGTTTTCAAGTGCTGTAAATGATACGATCTGCCTTGTTCTAACACTTCCATAGTCCCATTAAATTTCAACAATCCTTTATTGGAAGGATCACACAAAAAGAATAACAGAATTTTTTGTAATGAACCACTGCTTTGGTAACAGCAGGAATCCCAAATTTTAAGTTCGTTATAAAAGCAAAATTATTACCAGTATCTTCAGTTTCTATGCATGATCCCAATGTGCTTAACTTCTACTGAATTACCTCAGAGTAGTTAAGGAACCAGAGAGGATACTAAATTAACTTGAAGACATTTTTTCTTTCCCTTCTGTGCTTTCACATGTGCTTAGCATAAGAATTAAGGTAATGCCTGCACCCAGTTTAGGCCACAAATTAATTGTCCTCCTGGTACCAAGAGGTACTGGCAAATTGAAAAGTACTTTTTCTTCCCAACTTATAGTTGGCAAATGTAGACACAATCTGTGTTTTAGAGCACATGACCATTCTAGTGCCTGTGGACAGTGATCATAAATGCAGAATTCACAAAGCCCGTAGATGTTTTCCTTTATGGTCTTGTTCTCTGTTCTCCTCCTATTTTTCAAAACCACAAAATGGGCAAGACCATCATTACGCTCATGGTAAAACCATCACTGACCGATGATAGCAGTTTTGTGAGCATCAAGAAAAGAATACGTTAGCTGATGCCTGGGTGGCTGAAGAGATTTTGTTCAATGTATAGATAAGCAAAAACAATCTTACAGGGAATGGCGAAGTTACTTGGGTTGGCACCACTAATACAAAGAATTAACCATACTTAATGTGATCTTGTTATGATGAACAAGTTTCATCTAATTCCATCCTTCAGAAACCTTCATTTATCTAACTTACAAAGAATATGTTAAACAAAAGCACTTCACAATATTAGTGCAATTTACATCAAATGCACTAGAGAAAATTACCTAATACAATTTTCTAAACCATTTAGTATTACGAACTGGGAATTAAAAAAGAAAATTACATTGCATGATTTGTAGGCTATTGAAAACACTCTACACCTGAATTCACACAATCTGCACATTATCATGCTGCTCTCACAAAAGTTAAAGGCCTTAATAAACCGGAGAACTAGAAATAATACTCTGTGAATTAAGCAGAAAAATATGTTAAGTTCCTCTGAATCTGCATGAACAATACACTGCGTGTGGTCTTTTCTCACACTTTGACTTCCGAGCCAGGGAACTCACTTCTCACTTTGCATAGGTTTATTTCCAAAACAAACGGAAGACAGCAGTGCCGAAACAAGGCCTAAATTTTCCAAATTTAGAACATGCATTTAGACCAACACCAGGAGATTTCACTATCATTTTTGTTACTTGTCTGATGTTTACACAAAATGCCAATGAGATTGAGCCAAAAAAAAAAAAAGGAAAAAAATATTTAAAAAAAAATTGAAAACCGAGTTCGTAAAAAAAAAAAAAGGTTGAAATACAGAAGCACTGGTTAATTTACAGGCCTATTCCATGGAAAATTATGGAGTTAGAAAGTTTCCCAAGGATTCTCTCCTCTTATTCAGTAGCTGTTCAACAAAAATGTACTTTAAAAACACACTTAACAAAATAAAAGTTGATGAGCACTGAGGATTCAAAATTCTCAATACAATAAATAGATTTGGTATGTAATCAAACACTTTCAGAATTAAAAAGCAGAAATTCTTCCTGAGAAATGATTAATATATATTTTGAACTGCAAAAAAAAATTATATATGTTTTCATTTTCTGGAAAATCAGTTCCAAAATTTGCAATTAATAATTTTACATAATTCTTTTCAGAAAGCAGCAAATGCAGTAATAAGAAGTGTAAAAGCTTCAAAATATATAAAGCCTTTTTTTTTTTTTTCCCAGAAGGCAATCTTTGGAGATATACTAAAATAGCTTTTAGTACTAGAGCTTTTCATTCTGTAGACCAATAATCATTTAATTTTAAAAAATTAATTTATTACTATAAAACTCACTTGCAGTAGCTATTCTTACACTAGCCAAGAATTCTTTATTTAAAATACTAAAAACAAAACTTTTTAAGGCCAAGATATGAGATATTCAGAGTGCATATAATTTATACTTTGACATAAATCATAATGACAGTCTGTATCTAAGATACAGACTGTCAACTTCACTATAATATTCTGTTCATTCCTTAAGGCCCAGAAAGGTTTTCTGTTCGATTGCTGCAATAATCACCAAGCAGCAAATGATATCTTCAGGAACTTAAAAATTACAGACATACCGAAATGAACAGCTTTCTTGTACTTTCTTGCTTTAGACATTTTATGATATTATTGTTTTTTTCCTCTTTCCTTGTATTTTTTATTGCTTTTGTAACATAAAATTACTGGGCTTTCATTCATTAGCAGTGTTAAATTAGATGGTGGTCAGGTTTAACCTATGTTAAAATATAAAACTTCAAATAAATGCTTAATCAGAGTCCACTCTATACACCAACAGTAATTACGGTCAAATCAATGTGTTGTAGTAGGCTACCATGCTGACAACAATCCATTACAGTCACCAGATTTTGGTTACTAAAATAATAAATTAATTGTAGAAGTCCCAGAAAGCGAATCTATGAAATTGTGTGTTTGTAATTTTTATATGACAACAGTCATCATTGATCAAATGCAGTGGAGACAAATTGCTAATTGATATCTCAGACTATAAACTTCAACTGGGTTACAGATATTCATATGGCTTTCACTTACACAGCAATGACTATTTTTCTTCTCCCATGCCACATAAAAGTCTTCGAGACCTTTAGGCTGTCAAAAGATTGAAAAACACCAATGTAGCTGTATCTCAGCTAAAGAAAAAGGATCTGCTAGTTCACGGATTTACAGAACTCTCTAGGAAGGGTGGTACAGAAAAGAATAAGACAAAATTGCCTAACAGAATTCAGTGTATCAGGTCAAGAGAAAATAGAGGCCACTGAACTTCTTTTTTTCCTAAAACAAGACCTACTGAGAGAAAAACGGTTATTAAATCATGCTTCATTGGGCAACAAAGATAACAAAGAAATACTGCAGACTTCAGCTTTTTCCTGGATAGACAGATTAACAGTTCCTCAGTTAGATTTCCTCTCTTTTATGGGATTTGACTCCTATAAAACTGCTAAATCTATCTGGGGATTTGGAGAACTTGTAGACAGTTGTGGAATAAAAACATAAGTTCCATAAGTATGCAACTATAACACGCACATCACTGATTGCACATGACAAGCACTCTAGCAGTCTGATAACAGTGGCAAACAAGCACCAAAGTCACCTGGGACTATACGTGGGATTTATGTCAAAATGCAATGAACAGAAAACCACAGACAGCATCCTAAATTATCATAGGTAACATTCATAGATATACAGAACAGAAACAAGAAAAATAGCATTTGGTAAAATTTCATAGGAGTACATCACTTAGTAATATCAATAGCAACCCATTAAAAACTTTCTATGAAATATTCACTGTACAAGAAAAAAATCAAAGTACTTAATTGGTCCTCCCTGTCTTAAACTCATAAGTACTGAAGGTGGAAATAAAATGGCAATCATAAAAGGTTTTATCCAAGAGGTCCAATACATCTGATACTCAACTTCTGATTAAATTAAAACTTCAAAACTGTAGTGCTTAAAAAGAGTCAAATGCTAAATTATTTTTTTTTAATTGTCAGTGCTGTGTATGAATATTGGAACAAATTGTATCAGACCAACACATTTAAAAATAAAGTAGCAAGGAAAGCAGCTCAGTAAAATTAAGGTAAAAACTGCAAGCTATTCAAAAAGCCTCGAGATAAAATTTACCATGCAAATGTTCTGTGTTTTTCCTGAGAGGTTTTATTTTTAATTTGGCCCTTAGCTTTTGTACTGATCTTTTTAAAATTCTAACAAAGTATGTATTTAAACACTTTAACTTCGGTTTTAAACATTTAGAAATTGCCGCATTTATCACTTCAATTTTTAAAAGAGAATTAACAAGATACTAAAGTAGTAATTATGGCTAATAAAAAAAATAATATTTCCCACATGTACACTCTATTCCATCTATGAGTCTCAATGCTTTAAGATGCCTGAGGGTCAGACTTTGCAGATACGTGAAATTTGGGGTACATATAAAATATATATTAAAAAATCTGGCATCTACTGCATGCCCAAGTGTAAAATGGTATGGCTGCAGTAAAAAGCAACCAATAGGACTCTAAAAGATGACGGATGTCTCAATTAAGAAGTTTGCTGTGTCATAAATTCCTTTCCTATGTTGTTCTCAGAAGGTTGCCCTGGTTCAAAACTCTTAACAAATTCCGTTGATAGAGTTCTCAGACCACAGTCTGGAAAACCTCAGGCACAGATATTTGTGTTGAGCAAGGGAAAGCTAGGACATCTTGTGAACTACATGGGCTAAATAACTCTTCTGAAGAAAAAGAAGACAAGTACGATACCAGAATTGGCACTCATTCGACCTTTGCACAGAAGAGAAAGCATCTTTATAGAAGTGCAGTGCAGAATCATGTTGCACAGATCCAGGGAAATAAATTCATCATCAGTGTTCAAATCTCACTGGTTTACAAAAAAATAAAAATGAAATAATAAAAAATAACATGCATTGGAGGAGGGCAGTATTCAATCTAAAGTCATGGGAAGACTTACAACTTATTTTTGCAAAAAACAGTACCAACTTTTAAAAATCACAGTCAGAGGTTCTGGGCGTCAAAATCTAAGGAGAACCTACTTTTTTAATCATTACTACTGCAGAGGAGCATACTAATGGAAGATCTGTCCACAAAGACTGCTGTCAAATATGAGACCAAATGGTAGATTCTGACTATTATAACGTTAATGGAGACAGCTACACTTCCGTATCTTTTGATGATCCTTATGGGTCCCTTCCAACTCGGGATATTCTATGATTTTCCATGATAAATATGAGCTTTACTGTGTTGACATTTATATACCAATGGCATACAGTAAATGTGTACTGTCAAATTCTTAAGTAGGGCATCTCTGTTAATGCTATAGAAGCATATATAGAACCTTCTGAAAATTTTTGAGAGGTTGGCTATGTGGTATCTAAACTACAAAGCTGTACCAACAGTAGGTACCTCCCCTACTACTAGTACCTGTGTCCAAATACAGTACTTTAAACAATCTTATTCCTCTAATGATATCTAACCTGAAAATATGCCTGTATGATCTGAATTACCTCTTTATCTGAATGTTTAAACTAAACTCTTTCACTGTGTTACAGGTAGATTTTATTAAGAAATGAACAGGTTTTCTGTAGTTCAAGCCACATTATTATAATTTCATTTTTAGTCAGCTCTTCATTGTGTCATGTCTATATCAAATGAAACCAGCTATGATATTTAAAACTGTTTTTCATGTGCAGCATTAATATAAATTCATGCAGTTTAAACAAATGTATGTTGAACTGTGTTCCTTCTATATCTAGAAATGTCCTGTAGGAATATCCAGTTAATGACAAAAAATGTTTATTTTTTGCTGCATTTTTCCTCTAACTTTCCAGAAATTAAGCAGCAAACTGAAGTGCATCTCTATTTGAAACAGAATAAGGAGTCTGAAGGCCAGTGTACTGAGCTACAATAAACGTAACACAAATAGCATCATTCTAGAAAGTGCATTCAATGATTTTTCCTGTGCAAAAGGAAGCATCTTCTGCACAGTATGCAAACAGCTTCAATTCCAATCGAAACATCAAATATAGCTAAATTGAACCTTACTGAAGAGCGAAAATAATTGAAACCATCACCATTTTTAGCTTAACAGAAGAAATGCCTTCCAGCATGTAACAAACAGGTTTCCAAAGCTTTTGCAATATATGAAACACTCATCTATTATGGGATTTTAGTTCGTAACCTACTAGCACTAGAAGAAAATTAGGTGTCCATTGTTGATTTTATCTGATCAAGCAATGATAATAGATACTCATTAAATATTTTTGCACTCATACATTCTCACTGAATTCAGAAGAGAATTTCTCAGGTGAAGCTATCATACTTTTGGGATGTCTGGGAGCAAAATACAGTCCATAGAAATAGCAACTAACTAGGACCGCCACTAACTGCATATAAATTTGTGTACCATATACAAGCAGGATTGTAATATAACAGTAATATAACAGTATATAAATAATTGTAATATAACAGTAGCAAAAACTTTTTGTATAATTTCAGCCAGGTAGAAAACATGATAACTGTGTCCAAGTCACAAAGAAAATAAACCACCCAAATACAAGAAGATATATATGGAAAAGCTGCTTATGTTATACTGGTTCTAAAAACATCCCAGATAAAATGTATTAGAGCCATAGCGAAAGTATCAGATCCTATCTAGAATCATGTCTGGAATTAAAGCAACATGTGAAATGATAAATCCTTTCTATGAAATTGCAAGTATATGTGATCAGTGTGATCTATAAATACACTCATATGTTATTTTTCTTTTGAAATTGTTTGATTTAAATAATTATCTTTGATGATACAGATCTTAAACCACCACATGAATATTCTTGTTCAAAAGACCAACAAAACTTTATTGTGTACTCTTGTCCTTTCTGGTGAATATGTCCCACGTTTACTTTGCTTTAGTTCTTTTCTGTATAGGCTCTTCAAATACCAACATCAACATCCAGCATCTGCTGAAGGCTACAGTCTACATCTTCCATGTACAAAAAAGTGCAAGCACACCAACCAAATACTTAAGCATGTCTGTCAGCTCCTCATCCATTACAGAAATTAATTAAAATATGCCCCTCAGTAAATTTCCTCCATTTTGTCTCATTGAGTTGCTATCTTTCCACCCTTGTTTTTAACTGCTTATCTAGGTCTGGTTTTTGTCTTTGTCCTTCTCTCCATATAAATTAAGCTGCTGCAAGTCTGAGGACAAGCCATAAAGTCAGGTTTATAGCATATGGACTCTGAATGTCACATCATTGTTGAGAGCAAAACAAGAAGAAAGAATATTTTTTTCTTCATGCCTACTTTATGGGTTACAACTGTACAGCACTACATACATTTTAATTTCTAATTTTCTGTTGTTTTTGCTTCTGTTATTTTGTATGAATAAACACAGATTCAAGAGCAGAATATCCAATAGAGCTCATTGAGGGTCTGGCATTTTAAGATAAGGAGGTAGGATTTAATGAGTGAGGGTGAGCACCACATCCATGAAGGCTCAGGTGAGTATATATGTGATAAAGAGCAAGAGCCAAAGTTGTAATGACAGGCATAGAAAAATTCCATTTTCAATGGTATTTTGGAGACAATCAAAGAGAATAACAGAAAATTAAGGTTAGCCAGCTGGGAGAAGGTTCTATTTAACGTGCAGTAAGGCATAATATTGCCATATTTAACAAGTAAATTGTTTGGTGTATGAAGAATGGTTGTAGCAGTGTGATGATAAGATAAGCAGCTGGAGGTTAAGAAGATGGAGAACTTGCAAGTTCCAATGATAGCCCAAATACAGCTGAGGCATAAGAACAAATAGGAGCTGTGGGGAAAGAATTGTTGAAATACAAAAATTTTACCTCATCTCTGCCTACCTCAGTTAATACTTAATTTTTAAATTCAACAAGTAATTTTTTTCTATAACTTTGTTATCATTACTTCCTCCCTCAGTATGCCAGGCTTTCTGTCTGGTCCCTCTTGTGCTGAATGGCATCATACGAAGATTACAATTGAGAGCTCAGGAAATCCACATGCTCTCCCTAGTCTGATTTTTAACATGATTTTGTGAAACCCTGCTATGCTTTCCTCAAGCTGCGATTTCCACTCTGTATTTACTCAGGAAAAGAGCCTTGAAAGGACAGGGTGAAGGAAGTGTCTCAGTTTCTCAGGCCAACATTGCTGCCTGGAAAGGGCATGCAGCATCTTCCCAGGAGAGTTAGTGATAATTCTGGTAATATTCTCCAAGCATATTACCAGTCCTGGAAGGGCCAGATGAGACAAACCTCTGCTGCTCTCCACAAAGTAGCTGCCTGACTTTGGCCTGAACCTCAGCAGAACAGATGAGCTCTTAATTGTCGTAAATTCTTTCATTTAGTGCTATTTCTGTAACCTTCTCAGTTACTAAACAAGTAATTATTATCCTTTAAGTGATAGAGGAAAATAGCGTATATATATAAAATGTTAAACTGTGTTATACGGTACATCAGAATTTAAATACACAGCCATTACTTTTGTGAATGAATCTGAACAATTTGTCATGGTCCATTATGCATCCAAGTAAATATCAGAGCAGAAATGGTGATCCTAATTCCCACCCAAAAATCTGAGCATTATGAAAATTATTCTCCTTAAATAATTGTTACTGCTGAGCCAGAGATTTGCATTTCCAAAGGACTTCTCTGATGCCCAACACATTCCATGGTAACAGAACGGCAGCTACCTGTGTCTACAGTCCTGGCTCTTAAAAAACCTTTCTTTCAGGAGTCAAATAAACACAAAACAACCGCTCAAGATCAAATTCATGATGTATTTTCACAGACTAAAACAGCAGCATCTTTGTGTTTGCATTTTTTGTTGGATTGCACACAAATGAGATACTCCTGTTCCAGAGAAGAGAGGAGAAAAAAAATAATAATTATAAATAATTATAAATTCTTACAGAAAGCGATTACATATATTTTTCAAGTTGGGGCAAAAAACAAGGTATGAAGAAGTGCTTTCTGGTTCAGAACAGTTTAGTGCTAACTCAGTTTCTCTACATTGATTCCTCTTGCATTCCCAATAGTGATTTAGTATTCATTTACATCTACAGCAGAATGATGAACTAATTCTGTGTGATATTAACCCAAGCCAAATACCTAGATTTTCATCACATACACAGAAAATATTGATCTATTTTCCAGATGTGCTGTATTTCACCAAAACCCCTGAATACTTCACTGTCCTTTTCACCAAACTCTTAATAGCAAAATGAAATGTTATTATAGGATATTATCACTTCATTGCTTTTACAGAACATAAATACAATAACTTTTATATTCTGAAAAGACATTGTGATAAATTCTAGGCCCATAAATGCATATTGGGTACATAAATCAAATGTTATGTAATTTATATAAAACCACTTTAATTAAACTTGTCAAATGCATGACTAAAACATATTTTGTAATTAAGACTAGAGCATTTTCAAGAATTTAACTTCTTTAATTATCAGAAGCCAGACACAGCAAAGCGCTCCAAGGCAAAAATGGTGCCTAGCAGAGAAACTACTATTTATTTCCTCAAAACTACTCACATGTTTGAAGTTAAGCATGTGCTTAGGAGTTTTGCTGGGTCACAGACCAATTGCCCAACTATGCCATGATTAATCACATTATGAAAGCAATTACTGCATGTTTAGCTTCATTAACTTAGAATCTGAGAATAATCAAGATTGTGTAGGAGACATTTCGTAGCCGTCCCAAAGCCACTACACTAAGCACTTTCTCTTATTTGTTCATGCTCACATAACCTAACAAGAAACAGTTTCTTCTAGGTTTGTAATGAATGTACCAATATTTATCATCGGGGAAACAAAACTGTGGGTCAGACTTCAAGTAGTAATACACCGCCTCAACGGTTACCTCGTTTTATTGAGGATACTGAAAGAGCCACATAATAAAAGATAATATACTTCTGAATCATTCAGCAGCTGGTTTTATTTCCAATATAATAAGAACATCAAAATTTGTGACAACTATTCCTCAGTCATGAGAGATTGTAGCCTACACATATAAAAATCATTATTTGTATATAAGACAAATGATGAAAAAATCCATCTGTCTCACTGTGAGTTAGATGATTTCCAAATTTATTTTACTTTCTAAAAAATGTCCTTATATAACCTATATTTCTAAAGGAGACACTTTTTCAGATTTTAAAATTACATCAGCTCTTTCAAGTCTGAATGAAATTTTAATTTCTTTCTTCCAAAAATACCTCAACAGTATGGGAATATGCTTAAAAAAAAAAAAAAAATGGAAAGACGCAATTCCTAGAGAAGAATTAGATTTTTCCACAGCTGTATAAAGACCTCAAATAGAACAGGAAACCTCTTCAACTAGTGGCATTACTACAGAATTTCTTGTTTGTTTATATCTACGCTTCATTCGCTTGACAAATCATAACTTCTGACTTTGATTCCACTAACTGAAATTATGTTTCAGTACTTTTGTATAGGAAAAAAAAAAAAAAACACTTATCATTCAATCACTGTACTATCTTTCTAAGTGAATAACCAAATAACCACCAACATTTTTTACCTCATATATATTCAGCAGCTGCAAATTACAACAATTTTTCAGCATTGGCAGAGGGACATTTGATCATAATCAATAACAGTAATGGCCTCTCAAGCAACGTTAGAAAGACATGAACTTGCCTGATGTTAATGTTCCTATCACATTCAATTTACACTAAGTGCCACCACTCTTAGGTTCACTTTTAGGACCAGAAGAAGGTCCAGAATAAGGTGCATAAACGCAGGCTCAACAATTGCACTGTCAGTGCAATGAGTAAGAGAAGGTGGACATTTAAAAATGTGATTCACCTTCATCAGCACAGGGCATTGGAAGGGAAGAAGGCATTGAGTCAACTGATAGGAAGGTAAAAACACAAATTAGGTACACAGACAAGACCGCAACTAAGACCTAACTTTTTTTCCTGCATTTACATGCCTCAGGCATGCCTTTGCAGTGAAAAGCCTACAGTGATGAGAGGAGAAAGAGGTGCTGGCAAGCAGTAGTGGGCATGATCAAAATTATACAAAAGCACTGAAATAAAGAAATTGCCCAGGAAGTGGTATTCTTGTCCCTGTCTCAAATGGGCTTATATTTTTTTATGGTACCTGGAAAAAAAAAAAAAAAAAAAAAAAAGGAGCATTGTCCTGCCCTCCTACTTAATCTATATCCTGTTAGTCTGGCAGTCCTCTCAGTACAGTGCCTTGCTTTAAGGAAGTCTGCCATCTCCTTATCCCCTTCTTGCCTCCCCTGGGCACTAGGAAATGTGGGTACTTGCTTCTGAGTGAGTGCCCTCTCTAAGCATTACACTCCCACACAAAAGATGACCACAGCAAGACTGTGCACAGCCCCCTGGATGCTCATGCTTAGGTAGAAACTTCTATTCCACCTCCAGATGCCTACATGGAGGGATTTTCTTAATCAGTTAAAAAGACAACAGCATTATTTTCCTTGCTCACCTATGCCAAATAAACAGAGGAAGAGTGAGCAAATTGAGCCGATAGCAATTTAAATATGTTTTGCTAGGCTATTCCACTGGCAAACAATAGTGGACAAAACTGTTATTATTCCTAGTACTGTCATACAGAGTTGGAAACCAAAACCAACCTCATTAAGCATAAGCCACAGCTGTTTCCCACAAAGTGAATGTTCACTTTTAACAGCCCTGGATGCACTTGTCACACCAAGAGGAATGAAAAGCCACAGAAAGAAGACAGCTGCAAATTAGCTATCCTCTCAGCACATGCATGCCTACATCAGCCCCAAATCTCAGCCCATTTTTCCTAAAAAGCACTTTTTCTTTCCTTTCCTGCCAGTGTTACTGTCCTCTAATGTGATGCTGTGATGGTTCCCAGCAACGTTGTTTTAAGACGCTATAGCTTGCCCAAGATGAGCTTGGGTAAGTTTTCTGATGAAGTACTTAGAAAAACTGTGATGTGAAAAACAGTGAAACTCGATGTTGAATAGTGACAAGGTCACTTACCTCTTACACATTTCCCAAACCAGAATTTCTCAGCTCAGTCACTCTGTAGTGATGTTCAGCGTGTTCAGCAACTGCACACAGCTTTTGAAAATCAACACTATTGTCAGAGTTTGTCTTTCTTGAAACTGCTTTCAGGAGTTGTCAAACACTTCCTCAGGCTACTTATGCTTCAACATTAGCTTTTCCTTACTTAATCCCTACAGTACCTGCAATCAAACTGACCTGTGAAACATTAGGCATGCTCTCTTATCTTCCAGGTGCCTGTGAGTAATGGGTTGAGGAGCTGGGTCCTTCTTACAGCATTGCACTAGCCCAATGTTTAATTTCATTGTCTGAGGAATACACCAATGACAGAGGTGTACACTGAAATTACATAATATAAAACTAGATGAAAGTAAAAATATTTACTTTCAATATCCAAAATAGACTGCATAGTTAAAAATGCTTTATAAAAGAAGTAAGTGAAGAAGCAAATGAAAAATCAGGGTTAGTTTATTTGCACCAAGAAATCTCTGCCTGATTCAGTTGTTTGTTCTTTTTTTTTTTTCCCTGCAACCCATAACTGTGTCCTCCTGCATGTCATACACCTCCCATTCTTACTATTCATTCCACAGAGGAAACCCCTTCCTGATCTACTGAACAAGATTTTATACCGTTTAGGAAGGATTCTCCAGAAGTCCTGATAGGATTCAGCCTCCCTCTATGCAAACCTACTTTCCTCAAACATGCCCATGAAAACAGTCCGACTTCCCTCCTCTCTCCCACCCTTCCTTGAAGATGCAGTAGTTAAATTAGTTCCCCCAATCACCTACGCTTTATATGAATTTATACTTGCATACATTAAGAAACTATTTTGGTATAAATATCTACAAGGGATTTCTATTACTATGTCACTACAGATTACTGGCGATTAAGATCAGACACAATAACAATATCAATCACTTTGAATGGTCAGGGGTCTGGGTGGATTGACCTGTGAAATATATCTTCAAGGAATACTTTAAAAATGGCACAATATCAAACAAAACATGGAGCTCAAACATTTAGTGTCCTTTGCTTTCACAGTGCAATATGATCCCTCTGCTTCTCAGGATAAAATGAAGTAAAAAGTAGCACACTACTGTGCTTTTAATAGAGAGCTAAAACACTAGTAAAAATGCTACATTTACATGATCAAAACATGATACCATAGCAAAAGCCCAACTCTGCAAAATAAAAATACATGGGAAATTTCTGTGGAGATTTATGCTCTGTAATAATAGAAGTATGTTCTGCAGGAAAATGAGAAAGGGAAAAGCAGAGTACTGTAACAAATGACTTAGTGCACATGCAAACAAACTCACCCAATTCTATTTGAAAAAAAAAAAAGAAAAAAAAAATTGAAAATTTGACCTTGTGTAGCCATGAGAGATTAGTATAAACTATAATATTCATTGGCACTTCATTTCAGAAATCTTCTTCCTCAGTTGGTACCAAACCGATCATTCTATATACAGTGTTCACATGCTTGGTCTACTATGCTAAAAAGAAGTAAACAACTTGAAGTGTTCTGAAGGAGAAGTAAATCTGATTTTTCTGAGTAATTGGATATCAATTTTCTTCCAGGAATAGCACTGTTTATTCAAGTTTCTTGGCTAAATTCCAGCATTCGGTAATGGCGATGTTCTCATCTACAGCTTTGGCAGTCTTCTGTAATGCTTCTCTAATGACTAAGATAGTCGGTCCTACCACTGAGTGAGAAATGCCAGCATCTTGCTACCTGCAAATCTTCTTTATCTACTATATGTATTATGTAGAGAAAATAATTAGATTCTGTAAAATTGTTACAAAGAGCAATTAGTCAATGCAGCATTTCTGAAAGGTCCATCGATCTACCTCAAACCCACTGTCCTTCATTCCTTCTCCAAGATACTCTGCCCTTCAAACTACTTTTCTGTGGCAGAATAAATCCACAATAATGTAAGCTAAGGGAAGAAATAGGGATGACTTCAAGCTATATAGGAAAAAAAAAAAAAAAAGAAATCCAAACATATAAGTTTCCAGGGAATAAGAAAGAATCATTCGCATTCAAATCTTATTATCATTCTGGAGAAAACTTAGGTTGTTAAAGAATGAAAACAGTGTATTTCATGCACTTCCTTTATTGATTTTATTTATTTATTTTAAAAACAAAACAAGGGAAGCTATGAAGACCTTGATTTTATTTTAGCTGTGCCACTGGCTTGGCAAATGTGGGCAAGTCACTCCAGTCTCAGTTACACTGAAGTAAACCTAGAATAGCTCACTATTGTAGATTTATTTGTTTCAGGATAAAATCAGATCCAGTGGTTTCATATTCAGCATTTTAAACAGCCCATCTTCCATCTCTAAGAAATCTTAGAACCACAGAACGGTTGGGGTCAGAGGGGACCTCTGGAGGTCACCTGGTCCAATCCCCTGCTAAGCGGGGGCACCTACAGCGGGCTGCTCAGCACCACGTCCAGGCAGCTATTGAAGATCTCCACAGAGGGAGACTCCACAGCCGCTCATGGCAACTTGTGCCAGTGCCCCATCACCCACACAGTTAAAAAGTGTTTTGTGATGTTCAAATGAAGCATCCTGTGTTTCAGTTTCTGCCCATTACCTACTGTCCTGTCACTGGACACCTGTCAAAACAGCCTGACTCTGTCCTCTTTGCACTCTCTCTTCAGATATTTGCGTGTAAAATTCTCCCTGAGCCTTCTCTTCTCTAGGCTGAGCAGTCCCAGCTCACTCGGCCTCTCCTTATAGGAGAGATGCTCCAGTCCCTTCATCATCATCATGGCCTATTAATGGACTCTCTACAATATGTCCATGTCTCTCTTGTCCTAGGGAGCCCAGAACTCGACACAGCACTTACCCCCAGAGCATCCCCAGCATCAAATGACGAAGAGGTCAAAATCATCTAAAATTACAAAGAGGTTTTTATTTTAAAAATAAGCAGTAAACTATTGCAATCATTATCTACAACACAATGGAAATATTTATACTTGCATAGTTTTAACCATTGTCTGATAAATGCTTTTTAAATGCGATTGCCTCAAATGTTATTTTCACGGTTATTTTATATTGTGTCAGATATTAAACATATATTAAATCAACTTCTGACTGAAAATCTATCATTAAAATAATCAATAATATTTATAGTACTCTACATGCCAGTTAAACTTGCATAGCAGTATAGTTAAGCTCCTTCTGATTCTAAATGATAAGAGTCTACCTAGGGCAGCTTGACACTGACAGAGTATAAATACCCAGTCCGGAAGTAATCTACTCACTCAATTTGACAGCCAGTTGCAGGTGATGTCATTCAAGCAATTAAAAGAAAAACAAAATAAAGAAATGTTCACAAAATTATGTTGACAGATGGCTGTGTGATAAGGATAAACAAGAAAAAACTTTTGAGAAGGGGAAAAAATATCCTCCAGAGCTACTGAAAAAAATACATATATTGCTTAATAAAATTAAGGTTTATATTGAGTTTATCTAGTTACTTTATAAAAAAGTGCTCTGCTAATACTTACATGGTGAACATGAACTGTACTCAGATTATCCATGTATTAACTACAGTTGACAGGACCTCATCATCCACAGAAATTAATACAAAATAATTATTTTTATATACTAAAATAAAAATTTAAATCATGAATGAAGAAAATTTTAGAGCATGAGTTTCAGTATATGCAAAATATCTTCACCATAACTTCCTATGAAATATATGGATGGTACAGAAGTACGATTTGTAACATACCCTTCTGTAAAATGCAACAACCTGAAGATCCTATTTCATTTGATTTATTAATCTCTTAGAGTTACTATTAATGCTGAAATGAAATAATTTGGGTGATTATTACTATATGTCAATCTGCTACATTATACCTGCAGCAACTTGACTCATTGTCATATAAGTTCCATTACATTAGAAATCTATTAGCAAGAATTGACTGAAGAAAAAGTAGCTCAATTTTTATCAAACAACATGAATTATTTTAAAATACATTGAAAAGATGACACCACCTTGAAGACTAGTGTTATCTTCCTTCATCTGTCACTGTTAATTTTAGGGAATAAACTGTAGCCAAGCAATGCTACTGGTTTTATTTATGCTTATATTTATGTTGCTGCTATGAATTTTAACATTTTCTTGTCAGAAGATGTATTTGCAGATGCTAGGAAAGCCAGAAGCTATCGTCTCCTTACTTCTGATGTGTATACCACATTCTTTTTTTTTCCCACCCTCCAGTTTAGCAGAGAAATCATGTCTTCTTAAAAGGTAACTATTATGATTTTCAAGTCCCCAAGTACTGTCATCTGGTAATCTTTTCAAAAACTTCATTGGTTATATGCTAGGAAAAAAAATAAACTTAAGTTGTAGTCTTTAGTATTCTGGGGCCTTTATCTGAAAGGCTGAGAAACACTTAACCTACCAGTTATACTTTCCAATATGAGCTAATGATATATACTTTCAAATAAAAAGAGATTGACTTGAAAGACATTGTAGAGAGCTTGGTCCAGGTATTGTAAATATGAAGAGAGGAATATCCTTATATTTGTCAACTTTGTCATAGTACAGTTTTGCAAAGATTGCTTCCTCCGGAAAGAAAATTATGCATTCTGCTTTATTTAAATATGGGGAGAGTAAATATATATATATATATATATATTATAATCAGACATGCTTTTAACGAGATTTCAGATCTTTCATGAAGGAAATTAATCCTATTTCAAACCTATGAATGACGAATTTAATTTAGAAAAGGGGGAATGGACTTGCACAAAACAAAGAGGTATCTAGAACTCTTACCCATGCATACTCAAAAGACCGGTCTTCCATGGGATTCAAAAAAGCTGCACTGTACCCAGATCATAAAAAACAACTATCCTGCTGTATCAAACAGCAAACTTATCCAAACTAAGAAAAAAGCATTTGAAACACTACATGATTTCAACTACTGCTACTTCTAAGTCAAGAGTAAAATTTCTTCTGCCATCCAAAATGAACAATGATACCAAAGTCTATTAAATTTAATCAAGCATGTCTGAAAACATTAAAAGTTTGGGAGGGTTTTCAGTTTGCTTTCATATGCTTATTGCCTGTAAAGACAAAATAGGTCAGTTTTAACATTTAATGAAACAACCTCAGATTTTTAAACATGAAATATTAAGATTTTAGTCAGACCTGGTTTTATGGAACTCACTCCAGCAAAAATATTAGGATACATTTTATAAGTCATGTAGTAACTACTGATTAGGAATCATACTTCTTTTGAGGATAAAATTAGTTGCTCACTACCACATGCTGGTCTTTTTAGCTTACATAAATAATTAAGCAAATGTAATAGAAAGGTTGTAAAATTAAAAATACATACCATCATTTTTCACAAAATCCCTGGCACCGTACCATTCCAATAATTTTATATTTCTAATGTGAGACTTTGATTTTCAATACTGTGTTAATTATTCTATAGAACTAAATTAACCTAAAATTTCTCCATTGTAATTCCGTATGAGAAACAATGTATTATAAACTCTCTGTAGAATTACTGTAAATCCTTTTAACGGGCCCATCTGAAGAGAACAAAGGCTAAAAATGTCACTACTTTAGGAAGGATGATGTTGCTAGATGTACGAGGTTGGGCAAGCTGTCAGAATAAGATAAATGGAGCTCAGTTGTACCATTAACCTGTGACATTTTTGACAGTGCAAGGCTATGCACTGTGAGAAAAGCAGAATATGTATCTTTTGACTTCTTCCCCCTCAGTTAGTAATAGAACTAAGAAAAAAGGTAGAATGGTGTAACGTAAGAAGAAAATGACAAAAAACCTTCTTTCTGCACCCCTCAAAAACATAAGAATTCAAATGAAGAGAGCTATGCTTTAACTCTACAGAAATACTCCACTATAGGATACAAAAGTTAAAAATACACAAAGTAAACGTAATACATCGTATTTGAAGTTAGACCACCATAATAATTTTTCATAAATCTTGACATTTTAGGAACAACAAATTATAACCTCCATACTGACAATTTGATTTACACTTCTGTCAAGCTACCTTTAAGTAACTAGAAAGAGAAAAAGGAATGAATCATTATAAAATGACAATCACTATACTTAAGACAACATAGTCAATCATTATATTAGCAATTTTAGGTTTCATTTTTAGCATTATACATTGCAACAGTTCTTCCTTAAGAATAAATAATGTCTTACATAAAATTAAAAAAAAAAAAACTTAATTTGAAACAATTCAACCTAATTCCTATACTGTAAAAGCAATGTGTTCCTATTTTACAAGTTAAAACACACTAAAAAGCAAGGGAATACATTGTGAAAAACATTTTAGATGGCTGATGATTAGAAACCTCTTTCAGCATTCTAGTGAATTCAAAGTTTTATTTAACAGTAGTGTTTTTCCAATGAAAGAGAACTGAACTGTTCTTGTTTATCTAGGTATCCTTTGAGGTATGGGTGAATGTCTTATGGTAAATACAAAATTGGCACAGGTTTCTATGTATTTAAGAATGATTTTTATTTTTTTCTTTTAAATTTTTGGAAACATTTGCTTTATTTCATTACTTCATCTAACAAAGGCAAGATCTTTAAATTTCTTTTCATGCACCTTTACATGGGACAAAGCACTGAAGGCTGCAGTATCTATAAGGATTACAAATTTTTACTGATTTTTTTGAGTAGACTTCATAGAAATAAAAAGATCTATTGTAGTTACACAATAAACACCATCACTGCTATCATCAGTGGTAGATCCTGGATCCAGTTCCATTAGGATGAACACAGGTCAAGTGTTCTTCAATTCTTGTTAATAATCTTATCAGCTTTTCCATCTTTAATGCATGATGGCATTTAATGCATGATGGCAAAAACATCAGAGTTTGTGACATCTCCCCTAACCTCCCTAAAAAATCCTATCCTGAGAATAAGCACCTTCTGTATCAGCAGAAAATGACTGCAGTTAGGAATTTACATTATCCATTTATTCCCATTTTGACTTCCAATACAACTAAGTCCAGTAAGACTAACAATTTTCAAAAGAGCCAAAAGCATAGCTCATAGCTGGTAATACTGCATTATATTCTCTCAAACTCCTTGAAAATTCTAAACCCATGGAATATTATTATTGCTGCTAGCAATAAAATAGCAAAAAAAAATGTTCTACCATAAATAATATCTCATGAAAGGGAAATCTAAGGATTCAGTGGCTCAGTTACAGTGATTTGAGGTACTGGGATGTAAGGTAGCAAACCAAGTCACCTCAGTTCAGTGAACAGAGAAATCCGAAGATTGAAAATGTTTGGTGGTGTAACATTTGTTGGAGTGACATTTTATAGTGATAGAGGGTGGGTAAACTCATTATTTGAACTACTAACCCTTTGAAAAACTTGGGTTCTCTGGTCACTCTCAAACAGATTGATTTGCTGGGAGCTGGGAGGACTACAACATCTGTGGAGGAACAGAGGGTCAAAAACTGCTGTGTGTCCAGCACAACTTCAGAATGTAAGATTGACATTTTCTATTTATCCCAGCAAGGCTATATTTTCATCAATCAGATGGATAACACAACTTTCATGAAGGCCACATCATCCAGCTGAAGCACAAGTCAAGAGCTCAGAAGACCTCCATAAGGGCTCATGGAATGGAGACCTGAGAGAAGGGGAGAGGCTCTTGTGTCATTGATATCAGTACCACCAGCGTGGAAGGGGAATTTGCCCTGCCCTCTACCTTGTCCAAGCAGGAGTGGGTAGCTACGTTTGGAGTACAAAGCTGGTGTTCTGAAAACTGTTGTGTTTGTACACTCGGAAGTTTTGAAGACCACTTAAATAATCCTGGGACTTTTGACATCAACCTTCCCCCCATAAACATACCCTAGAGATAAACTTGAAACTGAGCTTCTTCTTGGAGATGAGTATACAGCAAACCCAGGAATATGGGATTTATCTAGGCATTAAGAGCTGTTCAGGATGCTTTGGTTGCAAGACACAAGCAGTTGCACTGGTACCTCTAAGCCATGAGGCAGTTTTGAAAGGCAAGAGACTTCAACATGGCAACAGTATTTAGTGATCATTTACTAAAACTCCAAAGAGCAAGTTTCCTAAATTCAGACAGTAAGAAACTACATTTTGAGGCAACAGATAGTCAAGACCAAGCTAAGTATTTTGCCCATGAAAGCACTAATAATCTCTCAGCACAAGTTTGCTGGGCAGAGAGTCTGAGCTCACGTAGACAGCTGCACATGCACATCAGCAATGCAATGGGCATATGGGCAAATACTTGAATGAAAATCCACACATTACACTGAAGGACAGTGAAAAGCATGAATGTGTGAAAATAAACATACTAAAGACAGAACGTCACTCTAGCAAGCAATCAAGATTTTCACAGCAAAACTGCTGTCCCTAAGTGTATGAGTCTGTGACTACATTCTGTGTCTCAAAAATACTAATGTGTAACAGCATAAAGCACTCAAAGTGCTTTACCGAAATCATTAATTCAACCTCACACCTTCAAAACTGTCATAGCTCTTGTGGAGTAAATCTTGAGGCTGTTTGGCACTGAAATGCATGTAATCAGACTTCTTTCATTTAACGTTAGTACTACTTTTGCACAGTTTTGATACTGAAATATCTTTTACAGCAGAAAGATCTAAAAATTAAAGGAAAGGAGCTGTGACTAAGAAATTTCTGAACCCTAATCCAGCCTACAAAATATCCTATTTCACAGATATTTTGAAATATCTTCCCTTTCTCTAAATGGATTCTTAGAGGAAGCAAACAAACAAACAACAACAACAACAAAAATTGTCCATAAAATATACCCCAACAGTGGCTAGGTATTTTCTTTCCCATAGGCAGAACATTCTATATTTCCTGCTTTTTTTGTGTGTGATGGAAACATCCAGAATATTATATTTCAGGAATCACATATTATCTACGCGTTAAGGTAATGAATACTTGAGTTGTATTTCAACCCCCAAAAAAGAGATGGATCCTTTTCCCAGGTGAGCACCATGCAAAAATCCATGTTGACTGTAAAGATGACTTTTTCCAAGACTAATCCTGACAGACAGAACAGAACAAAAGAGCTCATCTAGACTTAGTTATAAGATGAACTACGTTACCTTGTCTAGAAACTGGCTGCCTAAAAAATTATGCAAAACTGAAAGTGAGACTGTATTAAAATGACAGCCTTTTTTTAAACCCAAGAATTAAAAATAGTAGTTAAATTAATGCATGATTAATCCTGAGAGAAATTACCAGACATGAGTAAGAACATCCCCAATTTCTTTTTGTAAAATACAACATAGTTGACTTTTTCACAAGCAACCATCAGATATTAACAAGAAAGATGTTTTCTTTTTAATTGAGAATTTCAGCAGATAGATAGCACTTATTTTCCGGCCTCAATGTCTCTCTAAAGGCAGTAGTTAGGGCGCTTGTTTTGTACATTATATCATTTGGTTTTTTTGCTTTCATCTCTATGAAAATGAGATTTTTTTATTTTTTATTTTAGAAATGTTCTTGGATTGGCAAAAGAAGCTTATATCCCTTTCAACTGCAGAAAAGCCACAAACCATCTGAAACAAAAGCCACATTCGCTTTCTTACTTCAGAAACATAATTTAGAGCACTACTATACTACTACACACAGAGCAGTAAGACCGGCAAAGACTTCATGGGCAACCGCTTGTAGAATTATCACTGTTAACAG
This sequence comes from Anser cygnoides, assembly GCF_040182565.1. Classification (NCBI taxonomy): domain Eukaryota; kingdom Metazoa; phylum Chordata; class Aves; order Anseriformes; family Anatidae; genus Anser; species Anser cygnoides. Next base: position 72,684,595 of record NC_089876.1, read on the forward strand.
AAAAAAAAAAACTACGTCACATGGACTATGCAGAAGGAACAGGAAGACTTATGACTTAAAATGATCTATGAAAAGAGAGCATGGCAAAATAAAAAAATCTTTTTTCACTAGAAGCTTGAGAAGTGGAAGAGTCATTTTCTGGGTCAAATCATGATTTTAAATTTGTTTTAGCATCAGATCATTGACTTTCTGGTAGAAAATGCAGGAATTTGAAAAGTATTTTTTTTGAGCAGAAGTGTGGAGGAGAAGAAATTCAACAGTACCTTCTTAGGAATATGTCTGTAATGATTTCTCTCTCAAATTAATCTAATATCTTTTCTATGGATGTTTCAAATTACTGGTGTGGAAATTGTTATGATATACAGACATGTCTCTTCAGAGAGGGGCTAAGCAGCATAAACTGCAAAACATTTTCATGCGAATATGCTTTGTAATAAAGATGAATGAAATATGGAACAATACAAAAATAGGATGAGGACACTGGCACAGACTTAAGTGAAAGAGCTGATACATCTCATGAACTTTTTGAAAAGGTCCTATTACCATGAACTGGAACTAGAGCTATCTGCAAATTCAATGCATTTAAAGTATTCCACATGACAACACTTTTCTACAAACTAACACTGAGATCCGTGTTCCATCTGTATCTTATTGTTTAATATTCACCCACAAACAGTAAACATAAAGGGAAAACACTGTATAAATGCTATCACTCACTCTGTTTTCCTCCTTACAGGCATGATTTTTACCCAACATGTGCCTTACATTTCCCTTCTAAGGAAAGAGTTTAAGGCATTCTTGTTATTTTCCATTTCATTATCCCTTTGACTACATGACCTTTTATATTTTGGGATATAACTGATCATGGGAAAAGTCAGCAGAGTAACATTGCAAACAAATGAAAGTCAGCTTTCAAAAGATTACATAGCCTTCAACCAGGCATCCTAAAATGAAAAACAAAAGCAAAAGATATTTTCCTGAATGCTTTGTACATAATGCAGTGTTGTGTCAAAGAGGTAAGAGTCTGTGTCTTTCAAGTCTTTCAATCTGCCAGTCAATTGCCTTTTTTCTTCTACATTTTCTCCTATATTTTAATAGGGGTGGAAAAAATATTTGTCAGGGAATGTCACGGATATTGAATGCTCCTCTCATTTATCCTTTTATTTCATGGTTCACTTTCATCAAAATGTGGAAGCTGACATGCTACTGAGAAGTTACAGACTCTTCTTTAACAGAAATTAAGTTCACCAGATGATACACAAACCTCTCCTTCACTCATTGATTCTTCTCTGGCTTTGGTCAGATATAACCAATGGAATGTGTCCACTTCTTCCAACCTCAAAAATTAAAAATGATAAGTACTGCAAGTGACTTGGTTTTATCTTCTAGTACAAAACAACATGGACTTGCACCATTTGTCATCCACTTTTAAGGCACAGGTTATTATTTACAAAAGAATAGAATAACTTCTTGAAAAGTATTACAAGGAAAAAAAATCTATCTCCTTATCTATCAAGTTTTTCTAGATTGTAGAATTCTCAATTATTTTCAAGTCACAATTTCAGGAAAAGAAGGAAAATATAAAGAAGTGAGGATCTGCATGCATACGAAAATACTGTATCTGCTTTCATTATCGTACTCCAACAGAATCACAGATGTTAAGAGCAAACTATCATGCATTTTCCTAGGTGGCTTTTACAGTTATTTATTTCAGTTTCTAGTAAGTTCAGACTATCTATCCCATAGATACCAGAAGCGCCAACAAACCCAACCAACTATAAATATGGAACAAAGTTAACAAAATAGTCATTTTCTTCATTAAAAAAAAAAAAGAAAGAAAAAAGATTGAATATGTGTCTCTAGATGGAAAGTCTGTATACTACTCGAACCACAACTTTAATGGTCAAGGAGCTCTTATCATAGTTAATATGAGTTTTCAAGCAAAAACAGATGGAGAAATTCAGACCACTTGTCTGGTGCTAAGTATCATCTCAGCTAACCGTAGATTTCACATTCGTAAACCTTGGTCTTTCATACTGACACAGATCAATACACTCTAAATGGAAGCCTGGAACCCATTCCCACAAAAGGAATACTTAGAAGTACGCTTCAGTTGTGCAAACTCAGTGATGATTCTTCCACAAAGGGACTGCATTGGCCTCAGCTACAATCCACTTGTACATTAAAAAAAAAAAAAAAATAAATAAATAAAATCATCTTTTGGGAGTAGCCATCCTGTCCAAAGTAAGAAGATATGATCAGGCACCTGCTGAAGCTCCATATAAATCATTTTTAAACAAACATCAGATACAAGCTGATCCAACAGCTTCATAATATTACTTAAGAACAAACCAAACTATGTTAAAATTTTACTCACTAAGTGACCAAGCTACTATCTAAATGTAAGAATAGGACTGTTTGTCTTCAAGCAGACAGCTTGCTGCTAGTGGAAAAACAAACACACTCAGAGTGGTTGCTTGTAAAATTCAAATTTAAGTATGTGAGTAGCATGGACTGTTAAAATCTTTTGTTCCCTTTAAGGAAACCAAACAAGTTGACATAATCAAGAAAATTCAAAAATAACATCAGGAGGTTAATGACTACAGTCTAAGAAGAATAAATAATGAAGCATATTTGCTGAACTTTTCCTCCTTAAAAGCTCCTCTAAGAATTGACTATTTATTCACTTTGATCAAACCTCTTCTGTAAGCCAGATATACACTGTGGAGTTTTGCCTCTCCAGACTTTGAAGCTAAGGGTTTCTGGAGGCAGTCAAGGTCTGAGATACAAATGGATGTTGACTACTGTAGAGCATTATGTTCAAAATCTTCTTTATAGGGATGTGTCATATATAAAACCAGAATTTTATCATTAGTATAATAATCTAATCTATCAATAGTATTTAAATTTTGAGAGTCTGATTAAAGCATTGTTATTACTACAGATGTAATTATTATTAGGGAAAGAGAAAAAAATGCTTCTATGCAAAGTAATAATAATAATAACAATATTAATAGTACAGTTTAAATTATTACACTCTGAATTCTTGATTACTTTTCCTGATAGTATGCATACCCTTCCTAGGGGGCCTACAGCAAGTGGTGTCATTCTGATGTTAGTGATAAGTGTGCTACAATGTCTTGTCATCACCTGTTGATGGCTTCTTCCTCTGTCTAGAACCTATTTGGGGTTATTTTTATATACTTGCTACATGGTTTTACATCCTGTTTTCCTCTTCACTGAGCTGCAGTTCCACATTACGTCTGAATTTACATATATGTTAGCTTTTACATATGTGAGATACCATTTGTTCTCTTTGTTACTCCTAAAACCACTTTTGCTAAGTTCTAGGTCTTTGATTCACCATGAATGACTCATTCAGAGCTCTTATTATCCCACACCTGTACTCCTCTACAACCCATCCTGCACTCCTTTACAGTGAATCATTTTCCAGGCCTCTGCTACGATACCAGGTCGGTATTTCTCAACACTACATCATGTTAGATAACAAATATCTTATTCTACATAGAACAATTGCTTGTTGCACCTATCTGTAAGAAACTATTGTTGCAATGTACATAGATTTTTGAAAAACTAGAACAAATTAGTCAGGTCTATCAGAGAAATTGCTGCAGCAGCTAAGCCAAGGACAGCAAAGCTGTGAGGAGGTCGAGAAAAGTTCAGAGAGAGAAAGTCTGACAAGCCTCAGTCCTTAGACCTTGCAACCTCAGTGCAAAGCCTACAGCCAGTTGCTAGCAATTGCTATAGGGTATTACTACATCTTCTGGGGGCTAAGCTGGCAGCAGGTTCAGATGGCAACTGAACTAGCCAAGGCATAAGCAGAGCTAGAGAGCTCATTGGAGAGCATCTGTTTACAGCTGTGCCAAAAAGACATTGAAACAACTGGCGCTTAATGGTAAGTACAAGCTCATATAATTAATTTTATTTTATTTTTTGTAAGTGAAGGGCTTCATTAAGATATTTTCTTTTACCGGGAAAGAACCGTGAGGCTTAAAGCAACTAAGCAGTCCTAGAAATCAGTGATGAATGGATACCAGAAATTTAGTAAGAGAGCATTTACTATTAAGGACCCTTTCATGCTATACCTCTGTTTTAAGAATAGGAACCAAGAATAGGAACCAAATAGAACACAAATAGCCTGCATTATTTAAAAAAAAAAAAAATAGTCCAGCATAACTGGACTAACAGATTAACATAGAGATGAATAGGATTGAACGTATGCAACAAAGCAAAAGCTACAAAGATGGTAGGTAGGGTTAACAATGCACAATTTCATTACATTCTAAAACATTCACACAGTAAGTTTCTACAGAATTTAAAATTCCAGCTCAAAAGAACTGGAGGACATGCTACGAAATGGCCTCATTTACAGAGAAAAAAAAAAAGTCATTTCTGATCAGAGCTGAAAAATGATTTTTGTGCTTAAATCTTTCATTAAACATTTACATAATTGTCAGCAGATCACTTTATTTGGATTTGAAGTTTATGCATCTGTATAAAGAACATAATACAACTTACGTGTAACACCAAAGATGAACTAAACAGGGAAAATTTTCCTGGAGTTACTCTTCAGATTTTGTTAGCAGCATTTAATTTTTTTTATATTTGGAAAATCCTGTGGACCAAGTGAATATTTTCAATTATATTACACTGAAAAATGAAGCATCAAAGATATTTGTCACTGCAAAAAGCATTGACATTTATAAGGACTAACCTTCTGAATCCTATGAATTACCTATCATGAAATTAAATATATTCCAAGATGAATTCTATTCTAATTCTATATTATATTATAAATAACCACACAATAGGATACAATGGCACATGGTACTGTAGGTTCATGACGAATGCTTTTCAACTGATAATAGCTTTATAATGATTTATATTCCTTAAAAAGCTGAAATAATATTGAAGGTTGAAGGAAAAGAAGGTTGAAAAAAAGCATCTCAGAATGTGAGACAATAAAGTGGTTAATTTGTTATTCAAATGCCATAGCATGTGCAAAACAGCTGTACTCCAATTACCATTAAGGCAAAAACAGTAAAATAATGAAAGCTCTTCACATCAGTTATTTCGGATTCTGCTGCAGTGAGTGAGGGAAAGAGGGAAAAAAGAAAAAAAAAAAAAAAAACTTCAAATTCCAGGGAGGCCTAGCATGTATCTCTCTATTTCACATGACAGCTCTGTTCAGAAAGATGATTGAGCAGAAATCTGTAGGTATACCAGTACTTTGAGCTTAATTACAGACAACACCAAACTGCCTTTCCACTGCAAAAAGGGCTGCATAATCATTGTGCCTTTCTTCATGTCAAAAGATGTTGTCTGTTTGTTTATTAAAGCTTATATGTGCTTCCTCTATTGACAAAATTAAGCCACTCTCTTTATCAGTGCTAGACCTGCATATCAACAAAATTAGGACTGAACAAATTGCACTCTATCATTCTGAGCATCAACAAAATTGTTTGCCATTACCAGGGACAAAATTCTTGCAAACCTTACTCTGCAGGTTTTAAAGAAGAAATATACAATTTACCTCGAGTTCTGGGCTGAAGTTGCAAGTTTCTCTGAATTCATTTAACTGTGATATTCAATATGGTAGAAACTTTTTGTCATAGAAACCTTTTCTTAGGTCCAAGTATTCTGCTCAAAGGGAAAGAGAAGGACTCTGTGCTAAGGGAGAAGACTAATGTCTTATATGAAAAGAATCTGTTATTTCCTCCTTAAGAATACCTAGAAGTTATGCTACCTTCAGAGTTATTCAACCAGGATTATTAGTAGTCTGTTTCTTGCCTTCTGTTTTCTCCTTTTCATGCATCACCTATTTGTATTTTGTAACATGCCAGATTTTTGAGTTTGAAACCGTGCTTCTTCAGTTCAGTAGCTTCTAGCATGTATGGATGGCATATGAATGAAATGTATCACATTAAAACATACATATTAAGAAACAGCTTTTGTCTTTGTAAGTGAAATTTTGATAGACTTTTTATTTGCATGAATTGCTTTGAAGACAAGTCAAGGAGGTAATAACAGGGAAAGCAGAGGATTTTTTTTATATGTATGATAAATAAAATGGCACATGTAAATATGTACAGAATATTGACTGCTCCATTATACACACAACTATTTCAGTAGGATGTCTGTGGCTATGAAAACTGACAAAGGACGTTACAGTTAAACTGTTGTGAGTACTTTTAAAATTTGAATTATTCAAAACATTAGGAATTATCCGTAAAAACAACCCTTGTCTTTTAATTTAAGAGCTAATAGAAATTCTGATTGCTTTTTAGAAGAAATATTTTTCAATTTTTTAATTAAAAAAAGTGTCACAGTAAGAACATAAAAGAAGGTTATTTTCATAAAACTAAGCCAATTTCATTTAACCATGTTTGATCTCTGTGATTTCAAATTAAATTTTTATTTACTGAATTCATGGAGAAAGACACCCATCTCCTGGGACACAAATAAAATTTTAAGGCTCAGGACCAGAAACTACTGCAGACAGTGCCAAACCAAGGCTTTCATCCTACAGTATGTCAAATTTATAAGTTGCTATAAGGTGGATTTCTACAATGTTTAAAATGACAGTCAAAATCCTTCTGACTAAAGAAATGTTTCTAATTCAAAAGAAGGCAATGTAAATTACTGTTGGACCCATCTTTTAAATGAGTTTACGTGCTGGGAGAGAAGTTATTGTAGGGACAGAAACATTGCATTCATTTTGGATTATTATAGTTCCCAGAAGCATTTATCAGATGTTAGCCGCTGTGTATGGTTAATTTTATGTTCAAGTATTTGTGTCCCATCCACTAGGACTGCTCAGAACATTTTTGACAAATGTGCTGCATTTGAAAGCTTTCCTAGGTCTCAGTTTCCACATTAGGTCTGATCAGAGTGAAATGGGAGGAAAGAACATGAAAATAGATATTCCGAAGCAAATAATTTCAAGCTTTTTTTTTGATAATTTGTTTCTTGGTGTGTTTTTTTTTTTTTTTTTGGGGGGGGGGGAGGTGCTTGTTGGTTGGGTTGTTTTTTTGTGTGGTTTTTTTTTTGGGGGGGGGTAGGATTTCTGTTTTGTTTTGTTTAATCTGAGAAGTGCTTTAAAAATCAAGCTGTGATCATACAGCCAGCTTCCCGGTCATCTTTAGCACCTCAGAGCTGAGCTCCATGTCTTTCTTCACCTTCTGTCTGAAGGCATTTTGCAGTCTTCATTTATGATATTAAAAGGTCCTAAGTTTCAAAGAAGAGATGGGACTAACTTTAAAAAATAATAATAAAACAGATACCATTTTGTTATATCTGTTTTCCTCCTCACACACAAACACCTCCAGAGAAAATGTAATTGACAGTCCGGAAAACAAATTATATTTACAATATACAAACATTAGGATTTGTTGATTTCTCAAATTCCAAATGAAATTTTTAGGTTATATGAAGAATCTGAATTTGGTTTTGTGCAAACCACACACACACACAAAAAAAATGAATAAAATAAAATCCACTAAGTATATATCTCTCAATCAGAAACTTAGTAAATTCAATTTCATTCTTCAAAGTGAAGAGTCTTAGAGCTGATTTCATCAAGGCCTGCAAGTATTTTATCAGGAACCAAATTTCTGGTATGAGTAGGTGAAGACATGGTAAGGTCTAAAGGCCAGAAATAAACCAAACAGATGAGATGGGAAATTAATTAACTGTGACAAAAATGACCAACTAGAACAGTTCATCTGAAGATCTACGTGAACTGTTCATCACCAACAGACTTCAAATTGAGATGTACATTTTCCTCAGCCAGAAAGTAATAGCAGGAAATGAGAATTATTGCAAAGCTCTGTGGCCTGGGTTATAGAAGAGGTCAATGGACGCCGTTATATTGGCTCCTCCTGAAACTGATTAATCTCTCCACGCTTTAATTAAAGCTGAATAGTGTGCCTTCCAGGAATATGCCTTGAGAGCTCTGTTACGGAAACACATGAAGTGTCCTCATTCCTCAGAAAGCATGAAACTTATATACTCCTTGAAGACCAGTGGTGGGGAAGGTAAGAATTCAAGAAGAGCCCTGCTCACTCTCAGCAAAGTCATTAGCAAACTCTCCCAGCTCTGGATCCATACGAGGATTTTTCATTCCCATGTCATGCCCATATAAGAGAATCTACTCTCCAGTGTCTTCTTCCAAATATTGTCTTCATTTCTTTCTTTTGTAAGAAAGCACAATACCTCCACAGAAAAAACACGTCGAAATTGGTAGCCATTTTCCAAAATCTAATGGAAACAACATGTATGTGACATACATCCCAATCGCTTTAAAAAGGTGTTCTCACTTAGGAGTTTTGCGGCACAGTGGGACCCATCAATGCCCAAGCATTTCAGTATAGGCTGTAGAACAGAGTTAAAAACTGGGAGAAAAAACACTTACCAATCTACCTTTTCTTAACCTTGTCCTCTGTCTAATTTGAGGAACATGTTCATTTAAACATTAAAAAATTTCAGCACTTTAAAGAGTCACACTCTCTTAAATTGTTCATAAGTTCTTTTACTTCTTCTAATGACCTTTTCTTTAGTATTACTTGTGCTATGCTTAGATGGTGGCAACATGATAGCAATATTTTTTCCTTCAGTTAAAAGGTTTTAATGGATAACATTTCAAGAAGCTGTCAAGAGGCACTACTTAAATACAAGGTTTTTGAGCTATTGGTGTTATTACAACTTTCAATAGCACACACAAAATAAATCCCACTTAATGCAGTAAACACGTATGGAAAGGTATTTACTAAAATCCTCTTTATGTAACTGTCATTTTCACTGACTGAATAACCTGGATAATGCATCAGCAAATACCATCTTGAGAAGTAGCTGGGGGGGTTATTTTCTTTTAATGACTGCTATTGATTTTATTTCCAGTCTATCCTTCTACAAAAGCAAAAACTCATTCGTGAGCATTCTCTTACTGGCCCAAAAAGAGAGTAGAGAGTCACGTTAAGACACATAGTGCTTAAACGTACTCTTCTACATGGTGATAATGCCACGTGCTTGCACCTGTTTGGAATGCCAGACTCAGTTTTGGCAGAAATCAAGAAATTCTTCCATGGACATGAATAAAATGCATACAGTATTGCTGCTTAGCTAAACACAGCAGAAAGCTCCAGCTGCACCCTGATTACACCTGAATGAAGAAGTCTTTTCAGTATCTCCACCATAAAACCAAGGTGATTGCATCTGGTATATGTAAAAACAAACAGTTTTTTAAACATTATCGTGTGAATTGCCTTTATCAACATCATCAACAACAGCAATAAATATATTTGGTCTTCACCCATTCTAACCAGACTTTGATATGGCTGTTTTCACTGTAGGTATCATATAAATACTGCAAGCATTCCACAGATTCTTGTCATAATAATCAATAATACTGTGAACCAAAGTCCACAACAAGATATTCTGGTGGAAAAAAAATATTAAAATGTTTGTATGCTTAAGAAACTTAAAATATTAGTTAGAGGCTGTATATATTTGTTCACGAAGCAAGTTAGACATAATCTGAAAATATCATCATATTGCATATATGTTTTTGTTTGCTTTTGTTTGTTTTTTTTATTGTTGTTGTTGATGCTGGGCTTTTCTGTTTATTTGTTTTTAATAGAGTGCCAGGGTTCTATTTATGTATAGAAAGGCCTTCCATAGGAATATATTTTTGCTGACTTTATCCCTATATTAAATCTAAATTAATTTTTCTCTGGAACATACAAATGTTTTGTATTTATTATTTAAGATATCTGAGTTTACTTTGCATACCCAAACAGATATAAACTATATATTACAGTAATCACATACAATTTTTTTCTTTAGTATTAAGAAAACTTTAAATTCCTAACAAAATATTAAATTCCTTTCAATAATAAAATGTATCTGAATATTATTTTTTAAAAAAATTATTTTATAAAAGTATAACAGTAATTATATATGCGATATTAAGACTTCCAAAAGCAAGTGTTTATTACTTCCCAGTGAGTACAAGGATGAAAAAAATAATCAAAACACTTGAGAAAATGTTTGATCAATGAGAACAAAGTAGTTGGTAATGATCTCAAATAATATGTGTTCATTACTTATGAACAGAAAAATCAGAAGTGTTAAGTGCTAAACTCACAGTCATACTTTTGAGGTGGAAAAGCTGGAAAAGTAGGCAAATGCCATATATTTGTGCCTCATAGTGCATTTTTGCTGCTCCTAAGGAAGATAATTTCCATGGAGTAAGACACTGCAGCACTCATCCCAGATTCAGCAAGTTCTTGTTTAGAGATGGTGATATCAAACACTCCCATGTTTGCCTGAGTGGAATTCTTAGTAGTTAACATGTTTTCATTTTCCCCATCTGCTTATTATTGACTAAATATCTTACTTTTGCTCAAACCAAAAACATAAGAAAGTCTCTATGAAAGTCTTCTGCGCTGCTCTCAAGTTCAAAGCAAATTTTCCAGCTGAGTTATAAAGTCCTGAAATGAATTTCTAACGAAAATGCTAACAGGCCTTTAGCTACAGCGGTGCTAGCGGCTGCTGCTAAAATAAATAGAAATCCCTGTCAGTGCCAGAAAGGCATCCCATCATTAGAGGCACTTTTCTAGAAGCTTTTTATTATATCTGGGTGATGATAATCTTCCCACCAGTGGGCATGCTGGGTTTTGGCACATATCAAGCTTGTCAGAATCATTTTACACATTCCAAACAGCAGGCAGAATAGACAATAACAAAACAGAAAAGAAACTTTCTCAACATGATGCATATCTTTTTTTCCCAGGAGTTGCTATTGCCTTTTTAGCAAGGAATCAAAGCAACCATTTAACCAATCTGCTATGCATATTAACGCTATTGTCTTAAGTTCCAGCAGGAATACCGGTGTTTCTGGTCCAGCCTCAGCTCTGACAGAAGTAGTCAGTAAATACGAAGACTGCAGGAACAAGTCCCTGTGGCAGTGGAAAAACAGTTTTAAACCACTTTTGTTTCCAACCACATACCCACCATGATCTTGGTACTTTCTTGTATCCCCAGAAAGCTATTAGGGAAGATGAGGTTCATCATAACATTAGGATACGTCAGCTAGCAGTCTCCATGGACATTTATAAATTGAGTATTGCAGAGGAAAACGTCACAGGACAGTTATTTTGAATCACCCACACAAAATTATCCTTTTAAGCAAAAATCAGCAGTTACCTCATGTGCCATTCTCAGCATCACAATGATAACTGCTACAGAGTTTTCCCAGAGCAGCCCAAACCTTACTTTTTATAACACTTCGACACCGTTCAAAGCCAAAAGAAACAAGGGAATAACACAAGGCAATAATGGGAATTGTGACACAGTCGTGCAAAAACTTAAAAAGATTTACAGCAAAATGTATGAGCCTGCAAACAAGCTCATATGCCTGGAAGACATTGGAAGGGTTGGATCACACTGGAAGCAAAATTAGGAATGACACTGGACTTTGCTGACCATATTTACCACCAGAGTTACTGGACACACTGTGCCACGTCAGCACAGCTCTTGGCTGATGTTAAGAACAAAATGTCAGGCTGCAAGTGACAATGAGTGACAGTACTGTGCCTCACCCACAGTACAGAAGAGATAAAGCAGATGCGAAATCTGGCCTGCAGAACTTCCATTGCTGACAAGAGCACCAGAGATGGAAAGAAGACAACTTGTCTCTCATGCTGGAGATAATTTGAAGGGATAGCAAAGTAAAAAGCAACCAACCTATTTTTATACTGTGCGGCATATTCACTATGGAAATCATGGAGAAACAATGATATAGGCCATAGGGTGCTGTTGTCAATCACTTTTCAGAATGAGCCAAATCAACAGAGAGCAGTAAAGTAACACAAGTAACACAGAGAGATCAAAAAGAAACGTCACAGGTGTTGTAGCCACAGAAGCAGGATCCTGAACACAGAAATGAGGCAGAATTCTTCATTTTGCAAAGCAATCCCCAACATATTGATTTCCTCCTAATAAAATGTACAGTATGGAAAAAGATACTATCAAGTGTAAATCTGATGAGCGACAAAATTACACATATAAATGAAATGTGTAAATGCATTTACTGTGTTTCCTGAACTAATGTCACCTGAGGTATGTTATATGCTTCAGAAACAGGATTTAACTTTAAAAAAAATGCAAAACTTAACTCAATGGGGTATTTTCTCCTTACTTTACTGTAGGAAACTCAAGAATGTGTATTAGGGCAGCAGAACGTGGCATTCCATTAGAGTTTATCCACACGTATTTCTTCCCACAGTCATCAATAGCAGTTTTATGCAGACACTGAATCTTTTGAATGAAAGGACACCTTCATGTCTTTACAGCCACCTTTTCAGATGGCAGTGCATGGATGAAAACAACCCTAAGCCTACCATGAACCTTTTTGAGTTACCACCATCAGGAGTAAACTCATCAGCTAGCATGATCTGCTTCAACGCACAAGTAAAAACAAATATTATAAAGGCCTAAATTAGGGATTCCTATCAAGATAATATTCCTTTCTTGCAAAATTGAAAACCATTTTCTTTATTCTATATATACAAACCTACTTGAGCTGGTATCTTTCTCCCAGGCTTTCTGTCCACCTCTCAGAAACAATAGAATTAAAAATAAGAGTTTTAGTGCATCCTATGAAACTTTTCCAAAACTGTACACATGCTTCACACTTTATATATCAAGATTTAGCTTGGAGCAAACTTTTACTGCTAATTTATAAATCCTGGAAATAAGGGTTTTAGAACAGAATGCTAATATAACTCTATAGCAATGCTTGCAGGCACTGCTATAATGAAAGAAATAATTACATCAATAAAATTATACTAGTTTGACATTAACAGTTTGCCCAAACAAACAATTCTGAATGACTAACAAGCACTATAAATATGACCATTTTCATAAATCAAAGCTATCCATGACCAGGGTTCATGCAGCTCTTTGGAAAAATATAAAAAGACAGTATCATTACCAATGTTAGGAATTTCATTAAGAGCACAATTAAGAACTTTGTCTTCCTCTGAAAATTTCATCAACTATCATGCTTGGGAATACAGACAACGTAAAAGACTTAACATAACAACTCTTTAGCTGATTTTTGTTATTTCTGAAAATAGGAAATTATCATAGTGTTATTATAGTTGTGGTAAAAGTTCATTTAAACATTACATCATTCTGTTTCTCATATTGATTATTTCTGGGTTTTTGTGCCAGCAAAGATTTATCTATTTCTTAAAGATATGTTCCTCTCTGTATTATTGAAGGGATAGAAAAGAATTGAAAACCTTGAGTAATTTTAGCATGTGAACATTTTCATGAAATCATAAATATAGATTTAAAAGATAAGAATCTAGAGCCTATACAGTATGCAATCATTTTAAAAGCTGCCTTCTACCTGTATGTAGGATTTTTTCATTTGTTTAGCCAGTTTAAACCAGAAGCAAAAAGTCTTAAAGCTAAATCTACAGTGTCCACCTTTATATCAGCTGGAGAATGTCCCAGGAATGTAAATACACAAAATTCCTTAATACATTCAGATACTGGTTTGCTGAGTGCAAGCCTCTAAACAAGTCTCAACATGGTTTAAATGGTCATCTTTCCATATAAAACAGGTGGCTATCAAAGTGAGGTAAGAAAACATTTACTTTCCAGTTTGTCCTAAAATGGAAACATCATATTAAAAAGAGCTATAAATAAAATGAGTCTCAAATCAAAAGCCATACGTATTTTCATGCAGCTTCCAGTAAGACTTGTCAAAGTAGGAGAATACTCTGTGGAATGACAAAAAGAGTTTGTATTGGAAATATGGCAATATTTTGCCGGCACTGCCAACATGTTTTACAGTTTTTCTCTTGGTATTTTCCCCGATGTGTTTTACTGATAAGCTGATGAGTAATTACAAAGTAAATCCTAAAAACATAATTAAATTCTGTAGGATTCAGTACTTTTCAGGAAGTTATCAGAATGGAAGCAAAATGAGCTTTTCATAATGTGCACATCCTGCTATGGATTGGTCTCAAGTCCAGTGCACTTAATTTAGTTAATGCATAGTGATTACCTATGATATGCAGAATCGTCTCGAGCAGAACAAGCAGAACTCTTTCTTTTTCAATTTGGATAGTGCATCCAGAGGAAAACACATAAGCAAAATAAAGAGCTTTAGCATGCAAAGTATGTTGCTACAGTAAATTGGTGAGTTAAATTATATTGACAATTCTCCTTACCCTGAAAAATACCTTCCTAACCTTCGCTATTATTCCGTAACAGACCATTGCCAAGCACAGCTGCTAACATGGCTACCAAACATAAATATTTCCTCCTTTTGTTACACGTACCTATAATTTTCTGCCACTACAAGGATAGCATGGCTTGAACTAGAAAGACCCATGTATTGACACAGCAGATAGCCATACACTGTTGAAAAGCTGAAAGGACAGCTTCAAAAAGAGAAAAATTTCAAAGCAGGTCTTATGTCAGGTAATCAATTATAGCATTGTCATACTAATGGCTATGGAAAGGCAGGGGAGCGGTGACAATAGGTGCATTTATCTTACTCCTGTGCTAGGAAAGGTGCACCTGTATCCCCATGCACTTTGTCTCCTGCTGTCCCTGACAAGTACATCCCCTGACAGTGGATCTGATAGTGGGGACGTTACCTATCTGTCATCCCTTCTTCATGAAAGGCACCTTGACTACAGCTAATGACTAAACAACAGCAAGCTACTACCTCCTCTCTCCACACATGTACAGGTTTCTTTGTTATGATACAGAATTCACAGTGAAGCACTGAATACATCCAAAGCTCTAAGTAAAAGATAAAGCATCTTAAAACTCACTTTAGTCAAGTATGTAGATGCGTGTGTGTGTGTTTCAAATATATTTGCACTGCCCTAATCAATCTGTAAATCTTTGCAACCTCATTCCCCTTGTAGTAACACGTAGTAGCAGGACAGCTCTTGTTGCAAACAACCCTCGAAACAACACAGACAGAAATTAGTGTGGTAAAAATGGAGGTTCCACCCCACCTTTTGATTTTCCAGTATTCTTTCTAAGGTTGTGACTGCTTCAGTTTAAGGGTCTTTACACCTGATTGCTGTCAGAGACTGTAAACCGATTTTCAGGATTATGCCCATTTTCACTTTGTCCATGTCTAAAATGTAGGGCAATCACAAAGATTTTCTATTCTACCAGAAGTTCGCAATCTAGAAAAGCAAAACAACAACCAGATCTGCCTTGCGCTACCAACACTGAAAAGAATCACTGTCAGCTGTGAAATCTGTGCCAAAATAATTGATCCTAGTATTTTTTTTATTAAGAAAGGAGCAACACTTCCACATATACTCTTTTTCAATTAATTCAATTGCTAAGTTTTCCCATAATTTTTGAATGCCTTTCTAGTGATCATTGTAACGTGAATTATATGAAAAGTTTTGTTAAGATTTAGGAAATTTAATTCTCCTTTGTGCATATTTTTAAGTAATAGATTTTTGTTGTGTTGTTGCAATCCCATAAAATCTCACTGACAAGTTATTTATTACAGAGAAGTTTTGCTTGGGGATTTCTATTGGCATGGGGTTTTACAAATGGAGATGAGACAAGGGAGAATGTTAATTTTCATGATAGTGTCTTTTCCCCATAATGATAATAATAATTTCTCCCATCTGTCTAAATCTAATTTAACAGTGTTTATGAGTAGTTGAAGAAGGATTTTAATTAAGTCTTGTAGTTGCATTTGTATGTATTTTAATCCCTGCAGGGATCATTTAAAATTCCAGTTTTCTATATAGGGTATGGAACTACTACATCACGTAGGAAGTGACCTGGAATTGAGGAAGTTAATGTCACACCTGAATGTGGACCTTCCAGCCAATTAAACTAAACATTTCTGGAAGGCCAGAGGTTCACTGTTCACCCTGTTCGTACCCTAGAAGCTGCTTTAATCTGCCAAGAGTCAAATATCCAAGGTAAGATGTAAACAAGTAGCGTGTTGTTATGTTTCCATTTAAACAAGGAAATTATTTCAGTAGAGCCTTATGTATTATGTAAAAATATATTTTGAAGCAGATACGTTTTTTTTCAGATCCATTGGAGCTCTTTATCTAAAATTTAATGCCATAATATTTCTCACAGTCCTTGCAGCCTTCAGCTGTAATATTGGCTGTATCCAACAACAAAGAGCAAGCCTACTGGATTTAACTGCTTGAAAGTTAAGCACTTACCTCAAAAATAAGAGGTTTAGCTTTTGAAGGAAAATCCTGAATTTTAGTCTGCCATGGCCAGTGTTCTGTCACAGAGCTCACCAGCACTGAGGGCACCCTCAAAACTGATATGACATTTCTCCTGTCCAGCCTGCTCACTCAAGCTTATGCTGAATCTCTATCTTTGCACTTCCATCAATGACAGCAATTTAAAAACTGCTGACTCTGTTGGTCACCTTTTACCTGTGTAAGGACATAGCTACTGGTTGTTCAGCTTTCACATTTAAAAAAGGACAGTGATTACAGATGTACAGAATTTAGGTTTAGGTCCTGAATTTGTACTCAGGGAAACCTCTGCTGAAGTGACCTGAGCTTTATTCACTGTAAAATTTTATGCAAGCACTTCCCATATTCCAGCAAAACCCACACATTCCATACAAAACCCATAAACTTACCGTTTTGGCAAGCATATTTGTCAGCCCCTACATTTAGGGTGTTTTAATATGCAAGTACCATAAATGCCTATGCATATTTTAATTTTAATTATATCAGAGATCACACAGCTTATGAAAATAAGAGTACCTTACAATTTTTATAAAATTGAAAATAATACTTTTCAGGAATTACTCAGGTATGCTGAGTGTAATTATCTCATCTAATCTTACCTATGCAAAAATAAATCAGATGTCTAGTCCAAACCAATCACCTACGCTGGCTCTGCAGGCAACAGAGACACTTTTCCCACTGCAATGGATGCCCCATCCCAGCTAAAATAAAATCACATTTCAGATAGATTGGCCTCTTAGGTACTTCTGCAACTCAGCCGACTTGTACAAAGCCTAAAAGGTCAAATCAGATTGGATCAGATGCCAAAACGTAAGTTTAAGGTGTAGGTTTGACTGTCGTTGGAAACCAAAGAGCATCAGTGGATTCTTACAGAATGAAGCCTAAGAGTCACTAAAGCAGTCACTAAACACAACTGACAAAGCCCTGCAAGCCCAAGAAGCATTCTCTCCAGGACAGGTTTACTTATACACAAGACAAGACACACAACCTTGGGAGTTGCAACAGCTGCTGAGGCTCTGGTTGCTGACTCTGACCTTACACTTCCATTAAGAGAAGAGTCATCCTGCCAAGGAAACAGTAATACATTATTCACTTGGAAATCAATAGGAACTTTGATATTGACCTGAGCAAGAGTCAGATGCATCCTTTCCACTGATACTGATATTCCCCTATGCCCTTTTCTAGGTCTGTTTACCTGTGCATGTTTTCATACCCTTTTAAGACCATATAGACCACTAGAAAGTTGGCAATATCAATTCAGTTAAACAAACATATGTTATACTATGCTTGAGCATAGATTTAGTGATAGGTAAATGCTTTCTCTCAAGATCTTTTCATTTGCTTATTTTCCTGCCCTCACTTTAATAGGTAGGAAATATTGTCACAGAAGAAATATCGAACTAGGCTGCAAGTATTAAAATTATTCAGAAAATAAAAGATTTTTGCTTCCTGTCTCTAGTTCTACTGGAGGAATGGATGGGCCACTTTTTCTTCATTCTTTTTTTTTTTTTTTTTTAAGGCAATAAGATTAGCCTGAGAATTAGAGACTGTAAAATCCAACTTAAATATTAGGTTTATTGGTTCAGAAGAGTTAAAACAGAAATTGCAAGTTAACCAAAAAAAAAAATAAAATGCAACAATGCAACATGAGTTCTGTAATCGGACAGTGTGGGGTTTTTTATTTGTTCTACTAGACTGTTCTGAGGATACCAAACCAAAACATGTATTAAGGAGAATCGATAGACACAATTTATCTGCATCTTTAAAAAGCTTTTAACACCATCATTTTTATGAGATTATCAAGGAAAAACAGAACACATGGGTAAGTAAAGCGTTATCATGGACTAAAGACTGGATAAAACCCATACATACTGCCAATAAATATTCCAAATTGTTAACATTAATTTCATGCAACAATCAAAAATTTTTTATCAAAATTTATCAAAATGTCACACAACAATAGCTGTTAGTGCTTATGTTCAATACAGTGAGGTATTAAGACTAGACACAATGAGCCAGTGGTTCATAGCAGTAGTCTTAACAATACACAACAGAGGAATGTCTAAGTCTACAGTAATTACTAACTAATATAACAGTATCTGGTAATTTTTTTATGCAGCACACTGATCATTTCCATTTAGAATACAGAGCCCCACATAAGCAAGGATTTACTACAACTTAAGAGGAAAAATTAAATGTACACTATGTGATGATAAAAATGGTATATTTATTATGTACTATATAAAGCATCATGACCTCAGGAAAAATCTAAAATGAGTTGCCTATTCTCCAAAGGAATGTTTTAAATTTTGATTAGGTATGTTGCATAAATCACTAATCACTGAATATTTCTTTCTTTTTCTTTTTTTTTTTTTTTAACTGAAGATTGAGAATTCCTCCTAAGATAGTTTAAAACCTAAAATACTAAATGTGTTAAACTATTGGACAAAGTACCAGGGCTTTTATTGCTTTTTAATAACTCTACTGCTTTCTTAGTAGATGATGCAGAACAAGTTATAGTTATGAGACCAATTTAATCATGAAAAACAACAAATGATGACTGGAGTATAATAACACTATGGTTAATTTTGTCCCATTTATAAGTTACAGTATAATTCCAACAGTGTATTGTTATAAGCAGTGCTTTTGCCATAGAAAAGATGGTGAGAAATATGGTAATTCAGTATCTCAAAAAAAAAAAAAAGAAGTGTATTCTGTAAATATTTCTCCAGCCCACTGATTTCTCTTTTGTATTGTGGATTAGAAACCAGGTGAATTTGGTGTTAAGGTTTTCTTGTCACATTATCAACAGTAACTGCACTATGTCCCATTCCAAACTCATGGAAAGACCTCAGATTTGCAAAGCAGTCATCCCACTTCTTTTGTGACGGCAGATCCATGAAAGTTTTGCTATGATAGAGTCCCAGCTCTGAAAATCATGTGCAGCTCTGAAGCTAGTACTGAAACAGGTTAGTGCTACAGAGACAGATGTCCACAAAGCTTCCCAAGCACATCCTGCCAACTGCAATACCACATGGCCTAGAAGATTAAATTAAATTTATGAGCACGCTCTGCAGCAGGACAGACTTCGGTCCATTGTATTTCAGAATTACTGA
The DNA here is from genome assembly GCF_040182565.1 of Anser cygnoides. NCBI lineage: Eukaryota > Metazoa > Chordata > Aves > Anseriformes > Anatidae > Anser > Anser cygnoides. Next base: position 72,704,018 of record NC_089876.1, read on the forward strand.
GACACAGAACTGGAAGAATTTCAGAAGTGCAGCAAAGGTGACCAAAGGCATGTAACAAGCATAGTTAAGTGTGGTAGGGTGGTAGGACTCATCTACATAAAGAAAAACATATATACGTATATGAGGGGCAGTGCTGTAACAGAGGTCTATAAATTATGAGAGGCATGCAGAGACTAGGTAGGGAGCGGCAATTATTTTTTTTTAATAATAAAGGATTTTTTCTTTAAAAAAAAATAGCGGCAAAAAAAAGCTAACAAATTTCAAAGGGACTAAAAAAGAAAACTGTTCACACAACATTGTTAACCTGCAGAACTCCCTGCTGTTAGATGTCATAGTTGCAAGAAGTTCACACAGGTTTAAAGCAAGGTTAGACAACCTCATGTAAGAGAAACTCATTTCAGTTTTACTTCAAGAAATGCATAGAAATAGACTTCCAATCTCCTTGAGATGCAAATGATTGGATGCCAGGAGAGCCATTTATACCAGTGCTGCTCTTTACTTGTCACAAGTTTACACATTTCCTTAGATTACCTGCATTTAACAACTACTGGAGAAGGGATTCTGGGCTACAAACCTTTGATCTAACCCAGTACATCCATTCCTACAGGGGAAACAGGAGTGCAGACATTAGCAAAGCATTGTTGCAGTTTTAGCTCCATGAATAACACAAGGCAGCACCAATCACCATGTCTATTCATTTATTCCCTCCGCGGCATATCCAGTATAACAGTGAATCACATTACATATTACTCACTGGCACGACACACGGACTTTCAGCTGGTGCAGGTAATTTGCCAGTTGTCTTATTCTCCTGAGTCTCCGCAACTACCCCACATCTTTAAAATCTCAATACAGCACAATATAGTCATTGTTGTAGTCCTTATTCAAAGTAATTTGAGGCCAAAATCAATTGATTATATAATTTCTATTGAGGAAATCACAGCCCTTCACTGGAGCAATCTAATCTCCCAACAGTACAAAAGCTAAAATGTCACCAGATTATGGAGTTTATCTGCTGTGGAAAACCGTCTGTTGTGAATCTAATTAAGCATAATGATGGACTGGAAATGCTATTTTGAATTTATTTAAAATGTAGAGATTATGCACTGAATGCCATTAAAACTTGCTGGCCATTTTTTAAAGTCCACAAAGTGCAACTCCTCCATAATCATTAGTTCCAGCACAATCTGACCTCACAGCCTGCCCTTTGCAGGTGACAATAAGTACACAATACAGCATCACAGGAGCCATGCTCTAATGTGAAGGCATGCATTTTCCAATACTGTATAATTTTAACAGTTTCATACCAAAGAGAGCAGAAAATAAAACTTTTAAGACTATGCTTCTTTATATCTGCAGCTACCAACTTTGTAATGTAATTCTGCAGGAATACAAGCTTTAGCTGAAGACTGGCACTTTCAGCCAAGTGCTGCAGGAAGAAATATTTCATATCAATTTCCTTTTCTCTTTCTGAATCAGCCTAAAGCAGATCTACAGCACAGTACTGAGAGATACACCACATAGCTTTTGGTTCCAACAAGATGAACAGTAAAGCACTAGGATCAGATTTACTATGCCATATTGGAAGTCAAATAAAAAGCAAAATCAGGTACCCAACAATATGTATTAATATTCCAGTGGTAGCTTGAGATATATTTCTTATACTGTTAGACTACAAAAAAAGATTGTCTCTTGAGTAAGAGCTATGATTTGCACCCTGATATCCCAAATAAATTCCATGTTAAACAGCCAGCAATATATTTCCTCTGAATTATCCTTGCAGTTGCAGTGAATAAACCACATTTATTTAATGTGTTTTATTGTTCTATACCACATAGTTAATGTATACCACTTCTAATGTATTTGTTAAAGGCATACATGTTCTGTGCAAAAGAAACAACAGTACTTCAGTGTTGGATGATGTGCAATAAACAAAATCCTTTTATTCTCAAAGTATATTTAAAGCATTTAAAAATCTTCTGCATAAATGAACAAGTTTTTATTTATGTAAGATCTTATTTTGTGGTTTTGTTTTAAATACAGCCTGAAAGTCTATTGTATTATGTCAAAAAAAAAGTAAAGGTTCTTTTCTAATGAAAAATAATGCTAATGTGATGCTTTTGCTGATTGCCTTATTTTTTTGCTATTCTGCAATACAAAAGTAAAAATACAAAAGCCTGCTTAAGTAACAGGAGAAACATGTAAATAACTAAAAATGTCCAGTTACCAAGGAAACTAAAGACAACAGAGTAAAAGCCTCTAAGTATTCTTATTTAAAGAGTCTTTTTTAAAAGCACTGCAGCATTTAAAGTAATATTCAACTATAAATAATATCACAGATAAGTATTTTTACATGGATCAACTAATACTAAAATAACACATGGGAGACCTGCACTTTTTAAAACTAAAGTTAACTCTGATACCCATATAATATATATGAATATTTTTCAAGCGTGCAGTTCCAGTTCTGTAAGGACACTCTCTTTCAGGCTCCATGCTATAACTATGCAACCGGGTCTTTCATGCCATATAGTTTCTTTCCCTGTCTATCCAGTGCTTCCCTTGATTCTCCTCAGACCATTGTTCCCCCCTTCCCAGGTCACTTCCATTTCTGACACCAAATCAGAGTTACAGAGAGAGAAAGCTAAGGAGCTCACCCCATGCCTTTAAAGCTAAGTCAAAGATATCTTTGTATTTTATCCTTGCCAGAGAAAGGGTACTCAGCAGCATGGACCACTGGTCTGAACCAGTATGGCCATTTATCCCTACTGGCTGAAACATTATCCACATTTTGTTGGCACAACCCACTTGCTTCCACCTAGCCTGTATTTTATTAACCACTTAACAAGCAAGATGTAGAGATTCTTCCATCCTGAAACTTCTCAATCTTTAGGGGCTTTGGTGGGTTTTGTTGGCTTGGTGGTGGTGGTGTTTTTAACAGGTATAGATGAAATACATATATCATAGAATCATTAAGGTTGGAAGAAATCTTCAAGATCATCTGTTCCATCCATCCCACAACCACCAATGTTACTCACTAAACCCTGTCCCTAAATACCACGTCCAACCTTTTCTTAAACACCCCCAGGGACAGTGATTCCACCACCTCCCTTGGCAACCTGACCCAATGCATAACCACACTTTCTGAGAAGAAATTTCTCCTCATTTCCAACCTAAACCTCCCCTGGCACAACTTGAGGCCGTTTCCTCTTGTCCTATTGCTAGTTACCTGTGAGAAGAGGCTGACCCCCAGCTCCCCACACCTTCCTTTCAGGCAGTTGCAGAGAGCAATGTGGTCTCCCCTGAGCCTCCTCTTCTCCAGACTAAACAACCCCAGCTCCCTCAGCCGCTCCTCACAGGACTTGTGCTCCAGGCCCTGCACCAGCTTCGTAGCCCTGCTCTGGACATGCTCCAGGGCCTCGATGTCCTTCTTGTAGCGAGGGGCCCAAAGCTGAACACAGCGCTCGAGGTGCGGCCTCACCAGAGCAGAGTGCAGGGGGACGATCACCTCCCTGGTCCTGCTGGCCACACTATTCCTGATACAAGCCCCATCATGGTCACAAGAATAAGATGGCTGTATGTACTTTTCAAAAATTTCTGTTTCTTTTAATGATTTCAAGAATCATTTATCTACCATAAAACAGATAATACTTTATACTCATATGGATATTCAATACAGAAACATTAAAGAGGTTTCAAACTAGATATAGATATTGTATATAGACGATTTGCAAATAGTTTCTTTTAGAAACAGATAGTTTTCTAAAAGAAACTATTTGTAAATTTTAAATTAATAGAAACTCAAAAAAAAGTTAGTTTTAGAAACTATTTTTGTATCAATTTGGGTTGCAGTCTCCTAGACTCTCTATAGTGAAACAAACAATCAGGTACTTTGCATCTTTGCTGTGCTCCTTCACAGCAGTTAGCAAGATGTTCTTTCCTCTCAGCTCTCCAAGGTAGGTTCTCCATCAGTCCTCACTTTTCTCTGTCTCTACCTCATTCCTACATGAACTGATCAATTCAAATGTGTTCAGCTAAAACCGTAAGTCTATAACAACAGATATCTCTGTTTCCCACTTCTCTCTTTCTCCAGACCCCACTCACAGATGGTTTCTTGAAAACATGCTATGTGTAATGGCACTAATCTTCACCAAGGTAAAAAATAAATAAAATAAAATAAAATAAATAAAATAAAATAAAATAAAAGCTTCCAAACATTTGACTCATCATATATAATTTTTAAATCTGCAAATCTGCTTTCCTCCTAGAGTCATACTTGTTTAAAAAACAATTTTTTCCTTCATATTATATACGTTTTACTCCTCCCCCTATGTTCAAATTATTAAATATATTTTCAATGTGGTACATGCCTTTTTTTTCCCCAAAGACCCGTGTCTTGATTGTTTGCTTTCCCTATTAATTCTCCTGTTATCCTAGAATTTCAATGAGCCAATCTTAATTTTGAGTACTGTAATGTTTATGCTTGTACTTTTTTTGCAATACATATCAACAAACAAACACAAAAAGGAAATCCTCATCAATTATTTCAGTGTATCCATTCCTCTGAATATTACTAGAAATTGCTTACATGTAATCAAATTTTATGCATTCATAAAGACAACTATTGCTTCTCTAGAAGTATTTTTATGAGCCAAAGGTTATCCCAATGGTAATCAGTAGAATAATTAATATCAGGTTTGTCAAGCATATTCAATTACGTTCTTTACAATCATTATGTAAAATAGTTAATAAAGGATAGAGAATTTGTAGTATACTTCTGCTTTGTTGTTTGGGGTTTTTGCATTTGCCTTGTTTAAATTGTGCATAAATACAATTTGATAAATCTAAACATGGGCACTTAAGTAAATACACTTTTTTTTCAGAAGTGGCACTTAAATGCAAACATTAATTAAGGACAAGATACAAATAGTTGGATTTCTTAGAGGAGGATAAAAGTCTTGTGTACACTATCAAATTAAAGGGAATTACTATGGAACTTCCATTAAAACAGAACATAAAAGAACACCTCCCCAACCCTGCATAGGTCTTTGAAAACTTACTCAATGCGATTCTCCCCTTAAAGTGGGGAAAACTCACATTGATTTCTTTCATTTAAACAAAAGGAGGGCACTCTTTGTTCTGAAAAAATGAGCATATGCAGAGTGATTGTATTCCTGCTGCTGGTTAGCTCTGTAAACATAATGGATGCCGCTGTAAAAGTTTAAGAGTTCTCTGATTTGCACAAAGAATATTAATGGTATATGCAGCACATAATAAAGCTACAGGTATGCTTCCCTCGGGTCAACAAAAAATGCTTCCCAAATTTCCAATGAGCAACTGAACATGTACCTCCCCCCCTTCTTTTTCTCTCTCTCTTTCTCAAAGATAGGAACATCTACTTTATTTGCTTACTTTGTCAAAGAGTACCCTCTACTTGTGAAAAGGTCACTGTTAAAGTTATTGATAAAACTAAAAAAAAATATCCTTCTTTATGCATAGTACATAACATGTTCTTCTGCTTCAAGTTATTACATGTAAGGTTTGAAGATTACAAGAGGAAAGAATAGGAAATTATTAAATTAAGTTACATAGGAATTTCAATTCTGTTTCATTCTTGATGTCCTCTTACACCTTAATCATGAGCAATGTCGCATCCATGATATTCCCACGCAATGACAGATACAGATTTACACTGAGCTCTACACACATATGACAGGCTCCATTTGCCTTCTTCAGCCACAGAACTAAGAAGTGGCTTGCATGAGGTTTTTCTCTCTTTCTAACGCTTTTTCTCCCAACAGAGTTATCTCAAAGAATTATATGACCAATGAATCTTTTAGAGTACATTAAATTCTAGCAGAGTTTTGAATAAGAGGCTCTGTATACTTAAAACTAAGTAATGGCTAGCAACTCCACAAACAATTTCGTTCTGCTGTCATATTGTACTCTACAATATGTGTAATTCTGCATTACAATTACTACAGTTATTGCTATTTTTAACTGTCTGTACTATAGAAAACAAATGATGAACAGAGCATACATGTTGAATACGTCTGGTTTACAGCATTACATGTCATTACATATCCTTGAAGTCAGTGATCCTAACCAATCAATGCAGAGAAATCGATCAGAAGATCTTGATGAACTCCAGCAGACTTGCAATCTAGATGAAGGTACTAAGGTTAATTACTGGGTAATTTAGATGGAGGAAACAAACTATTTCATTTAAATTGCCATGAGGAGTTTTGAAGGCTTTTTTTTAATGAAATGTAAAAATATTTACAAATTAGGATGAAAGACTTGCCAAAGAATCTGTGTGTATTCTGTATATGTCACTAATTTTTTGACATGGCAAGGGGATGAGCACTTAGATAGAAAAATAATGACAGAACAAATGTGTAGATAACCTCAGAAAAGTTTAAAACAGAAATATAACATCAAGCATCCAGTTAGCCTAAAACAAGATAGCTTTGCTGAAGTCAACAGTGCTACAGTATTGATTTGAGTTAAAAAGCTTCTCATTAAATTCTCAATTCACATCCACTATTCTTTAAAATAAGTAAAAAGTGTTTTTCTGTTAGCAGAAAGCCTCCGAAGCAGCTGAAAAATAACATTTATTCATTGTGAACTAAGAAAGCCCTGGAACAGACAAAAAGCTTGTTTTGCCAGGAATCCATTGAAACAAATAGTCATTCAGCCTGCAATTCATCCCTTAGAAGCTTATTAAGGCAACATGTAAACAAATGTGGTGGTTGTTTTTTTGTTTTCTTTTGTTTTTTCCTTTTAGTAATCTGAAACACTCAGTCTCTCCTAGTCAGTTATGCCAGTTTCCCTTCACAAATGCCCTCACTTAGAGAGCTCTTACTCTGACAGTTGTGACTGTCCGTCTTTCTTAAACAGCTGTTCCTGCCACCTGTACAATAAATACCTGAGCAAGATCATAAGTATACAGATACACAGGACAATGCAACTTACGAGCCAGGAAAGGAGAAGAGTACAAAGGTAAGCATGACTTTCAAGCTCAAGGGGGATTGGTGACATATACAAAAGTACGTATTGGACCCACTCTGACAGCCAGGCATGCCTACTGGAATCTCAGATCATCTGCTGGTTTAACCCAGCAAAGGAGAAGTTATGCCTGAATTGCAAGGACAATGTGAGCAACGTTAACAGGTAACATACTGTTCCTTTCTCCTGTAAGGACAAACTGCTCGGACATCTTCTGGATGATGTTTACACTAAGGTAAACTACCATAAACATTTAATTTTCATATTTAGTATTTGGATGAAAAGAATGCTAGATTTATCTCCACTTACTGAAGTTTAACTATATCTCCCAAAGGGTTATCTTACTCTTTCTTACTCCCTATGGACTTTTTGAGAAATGTATACACACTGTATGACCTGAGAGATTCTTTGTTCATACATTTTTCTTGTGCATCAGTGAAGTTTCTCAGGTCTTGCAAGCTGAGTGTAACCTTGTACAGTAAACAGCAAGTTTCCTAAAGACATCTAGCCTTTCTCCGAGGCTCTACTACCAAATATAGCAGTGTTCTTAGTTAAAGCAAATAGGAGTTAGAACAACACGGAGATGATGTAAGTGCTACCTATCATCTTGCCTACAAATACAATTTAATATGTAAATTATTGTTAAAAAAATAAACTTACCCACAAATGTAATTTATAAACTGTACAAGTAAAAAAAAAAATTAGTATAATAAGTGACCATTGCCATTGGACTTGATGATCCTTAAGGGTCCCTTCCAACTCAGGACATTCTATGATTCATTCTATGATTATACTTGAAAAGGAAATAGGACTCCAAGAAGTTTGATGTTGCACCATTTAGATCTAGCAATAGTAATTATGATACTGAGTTTTATGAACCATGTTGCTTTCTGTGACACAAGGTATAAATGACTTTTGTATTATCTGCAATCTTGTATTAACCAGAATCAATCTTACTATACTCTGGTGAACATAGGACGTAAAACTATATGAAATTTAAGATTAAGGTATAATTTCAACTCAACTGAGATTAACTCATCCAAAAATTTCTGTCACTTATATCATCTCACATGAAAAGAAGACACACTTAATAAATGGAAAGGCCAGAACAGTTCTTACACATTTGTTTTTAGGTTTGCAAATCACTCAGTAAAATTTCCCAAAGAAGTAGGCTTCCTCTTTTACTCTCAAATTAACTGCAAACACTATACCAATTTACTTGGAACATTTGCCTAATATAAGTCTAATTTTCACATGTGAAAGCTACTACATTAGTCAGAAAGGCTAGAAAGAAGTGTATTTCTAATCGTCTCACAATGGGGACCCAGCAGTTCTGACTGTGTCTATAAATATATTATACATCGCAATAATATTTATAAGAAAAATAAAAGTATTTTATATCATAGTCTTGCTCGAATACATGCAGCTTATCACACTGGTTTCCATGTTTGTTAAACATCTCCAAATTCTACCACTTCAGCAAAATCAGATGACAAAACTAAGATCAGATTAGTGCTGCCCCTACTGAAGGCTAGAATTGTTCCACATTCAAGAAAATGAACAAAATTGCCATCTGGAACATAAACAAATTTCACACAGATCTGCTAACAAAGGGACTGAAAGTCTCACTCCCATACTGCCTGGTTAAAAAGAAGCAGCATTTAAAATGAAGCAAATGCCTATCTGCTCATTATTTTTAATTACACTTTAAATTAAAGTCTCCAATAGAGCACAGGCAAGTTAAGTGATTTTATTTTATAAATAAGTTTGCAAAATAAAATAAAAAATCCTAAAATCCATTATCTCTAGCTGAAAGAAATTTTGTATTTTTCATACCTATAAAATATTTCTGAAGATGTATGTTTTAAAAGCATTTCATAGAACTGCAGACAACCTTATATTCTGAAGTGTTTCAAATGTCTGCAGCTACAGAGGTGTTTTTTTTAAAGGTCACTGAAGACCTAGGTTTCTACAGATCATAACATCCTATGTGCTTTTTTCAGGATGCATCATTATATAAACCATTACTTATAACAAACTCCTTGGTATGATGCTATTGCATCTACATATTGACTGAGCCCATAGTGTTGGCTTACATTTGTATCAGGAAAATTCGGAGGATGGAACTATCAGTCTAGTTGTGTTCAGATAAGGTCTGACCTAACACATTCCTAATAATGACAGTACTGACATACCTGGTATGCTCCAGGGCCAGGGATGGTCTCTTCTGGTTCGTTAAAACACTCCACTTTGGAGTCAAATGCAGATATGTGGGAATCTGACTTCATCACGGAATTGTATGCTCCAGGACCTACAAAATTAGAGAGGAGGAAGAATGAAATTATTAAATGAATACCCTTTTTTTAAAAAAGACTGAATCATTTCTTCATCTAATTCTGTATGCAGACACACTTCTTACTATATTTTGGGGGGAAAATGAGTTAGTAGGATATTTGAACTTTTAAAAATGTTTGCAATAGTACCAAAAGATCATGCATTTAGATCTTCTAGAAGAGGCTACTATGACGTAGCACCAACATATTTCCACCATCTTGGCAAAATGGCTTAGCTCTGTTTTAGAAGAATTATGAGGTGGGAAGTGCTCACCCAGTCTCCATTCCACAGGGGCTTTTGCATTTCTAGCAACAAATCAGCTACCATATACGGGACCAAATTTGACTATAATAAAACAGTAGCAACCAGGCAATATCTAGACAGGGCATCAGGCATGATGAGTTTGGAGAATCACACTGGAAACTAATACTTTTTTTTCTTTCTGGTTTCTCTTCACTTACAAAAAGGTAATCAATACAAATGCAGCTCCATCCTTATAGAATAATCCAGCATTGCACATCTGAGAAAAACAGACTGTTTTAACAGCACCTAATCTTTCTTAGATCAGTGAAGCCTCCAAGTCTTGTCTAGGAGAATTTCTGCCATTTTACCCTCATCAGATTTCTCCCTGCTTAATCATACTGGTTTATTAGGTTACATAAGGCCTCAGAAAGTATGATAAAATGAATATATGAAAATAAGCACAGCATCTGTATGTGCCTACAGTGACTTTGGAAAGCACCACTGCTGGGAGTAGGAACATTTCCTTACTTTGTATTTGTGATTTTATTGCTATTTTGTCCAAAATGCTTTGAATACCTAAGAAAATGTTTCTATTATTATCATATCATTAGGGAAAACTTCTGATTCTGCATATAGATTCATCTTTCCTTTAAAAAAATAAAGAAAAATGCATATCACCACCACCTTAGCTTCTTCTTATCTGGAAGCTAAACAACACCCATTTTCACAGGAAGTCTTTCTTCCTCAGGGAAGGCTGAGGACACTTGGGTTATCCAGTCTGGAGAAAAGGAGGCCGAGAGGCAACCTCATTGCTCCCTGCAACTTCCTGAGAAGAGGAAACAGTGAGGCAGGTGCTGGTCTCTTCTCCCTGATAACCGATTACAGGACATGCAGGAACACAAAGCTGAACCACACTGGAGGTTCAGGCTGGACATTAGGAAAAACTTATTTACTGAGAGGGTGGTCAAACACTGGAACAGGCTTCCTAGAGAGGTGGCTGTTGCCACCATGCCTGCTGGTGATCAAGAGGCACTTGGACAATGCCCTCATTAATATGCTTTAACTTTTAGTTAGCCCTGAAGTGGTCGGGCAGTTGGACTTGATCTTTGTAGGTACCTTCCAACAGAACTACTCTAGTCTATTCTCATACTTGGTTTAGTGCATGCACTCTGTTGCCTTCCAGCTTCTGAGAAATATTCAATCTGTTTACGAGTACATCTGGATAGAAGCTGAGTCATACGCTCCCTTTCCTACTCTAATACTATGTTGCCTAGCATAAATGCTAGACAGTTCATGCTATATTTCTTTATAACTGTTTCTGCCTTTACTGTGGCATGAGTAGATTTTCTTACAGTGACACAGCAGTTAATGGAAGACAGCAGCTTCACGATTAATTTAATTTTAACCATAAAACTGGAAGATCGCTACATAAGGAACACTAGATGGGAAATCATCCTTTTCTAATTTTCACTTTGCAGTATCTCTCTGGACTTTCAGTGTGAATGTATTTTCCCTTTTATTCTCTTATCTTTACCCAAGCCCAGATGTATCACATTTGTGTTCTCAGTGATCTTGTGTATTTGTACAGCAACTAGCACAACAGAGCCTTGATCACTGCTCCCAGGCAATGCTGTGATTAAAAAATAATAAAATTTAAAAAAATAGAAAATAGTGTATTTTTCCTAGACAGTGGCCAAGAAATGACTGGATGCAGGGCTCAATCAAACAACTAAGTCTATCAGAACAGGATCAGAATCATATTTATCTAGGAACTGTGTCTAGACCAAGGTTAATCTGAATGGAAAGACAAATACACATCATCTTGTGATCAAGATCTACTTAAGTTCATAGAACATGAATACTCATTTTGTAGTGAATCACTTGCAAAAATAATTTAGCTGTAGTTTGATACCTAACAGGTTTTCTGCTCTTAGCATTTGTCATGAGCTTACTATTAAAAAAACCTTTCTCAAAGCATGTATATTCATGTATATAAAGAATTATTTTCTGGATTTAACTTTATTATATTTTAGATAACTCTGTCTGTATTGGGTGATAAAAAAGATATCATTTGACAAGCTGCTTGACGTTATCTTTCTGTCTTCCTACATTATAGTTGCTTTAAAACATTAAGCATTAAAATGTTTCTGTACTCTGCAGTTTTTGTTTAAGAATATATTCTCTATTATGTATGCTGCCACTCACAAGATACAGGTCAAAGACCTGCATAGCCTCTCAGGCATAACTTCCGAGTTGAATTATGTAGAAAGTATCTTCCGTTTATTTACTGAAATGCCACACTTTAATCACAGGTCAATGAAGAATAAAAACTTCTCATTAGAAATCAAATACCTATGAAAGGTATGTCTGCATCCAGATTGGTATATAATGGGAAAAATCAAAAGCAGGTGATTCTTATAATTCTATATTTTCCAGCCATATGGTAGCTCACTCTCCATGAAATGTCAACCAATGCTACAGGGCAAAAACAGCAGAGAACATGAGGAATGGGTAATTTAAAATGAAAATCTGCTTCTGGCTTCTCCGTCTGAGCATTCTACCACATTAGAAGAGGTCTGGAGAATTGCTCTTTGCAAATAAAAGATTTTAAATCCAACCTAGATTAGAAGCATAGATTTGTCTTTGCAATGAGGAAAGAATTTTTCATCCACAAATTATTCACTTGTTCCTCTACTTTACTGTTGCTTTTGCGATAGTTTATAAAACCTAGAAAAAACTACCGTGAATGAATGCTGAGGCATAAAAAAGTTTACTAGAGGACACATAATAGAGAGGAAAATGGAATTTCATATAGGAGTTTTGTAAAGTTTCTGATATATTCTGATCTTCTTTTCCCTGAACTCTGATGTAGCAACAAGAAATGGGAAAATGTACGTATAATGGAAATAATATATTCCATCTAAGAAGCAGGAGGTTTATTATTCTTCCAATAATTCTGTCAGAGAGGAGTTGGATAAAAACAGAAGAACACAAAATAACAATGACTTATTACTAACTAATCTACACTTCAATAAAACATGAAATATGCAAAGAAAAATATTGCATAGGAGCATGTACACAAGATTTTGTATCAGACTTTGCTGGATTTGTGTGATCTGACCTTTGTTTATAATAAGAAAATCACATTAATTGTTCCAGAGCTATTAAAAATCAGTGTTAGAGGAAAAATTGCTGGAGATTTCAAGCAAGTTGAATATGAAACAACTCCAAAATCTTTACCAAAAAAAAATGAGAGAGAGAGAGACTCCTCCACAATTTGACATAAAAAAAGGGGGGGGGGGGGGGGGGGGGGGCAGACAAATAATTTTAAATACTTAAACCCAAATTATTTTGTTAGGGTGCAGTTGGGCTATATTAATCTCTTCATCTACATAGATTATTAGATTATTTTTTCAAAACAAAACATCAGTGGACAATAATGAAATGAATCCCTTGAACAACAGTTCAGAAAATAACACAGCAGGTTCCTAGTTCAGTTTGGACCTGTAAATAGAATTATTATGATTCATGTTCCCAGGTCACCCTCCTCACCAAACCAACTGACCGTAGTTTTTTTTCCCCACCTTTCAAACGAGAGCCTACATAGCTGAACAAATGCTGCTCAGTTGTAGAAAAAACATCCACTTTGGGAATTTAAAGATTACTTTAACTACCACCCTATTAGAGAAAAGACTGTTAACTGTTACCCATGTTCTCCTCATTCAAGAAAATTGTCACTGTAACAGAGCAGCTTTTACATCTACAAGAGTTTTTAATTTGTCTCAGCTGTGTGTGATTAAGTCAAGCAACCAAAAGAGTCAGAGTTCACAGTAGTTACAAGGAGAAAAATACAATACAGCAATGATGGTGAAGGCTCTGTTTCATTTAAAGCTCTTTCTCCATCAAAAAAAAATATATAGATAGATTGATAGATAGGTGGATATTGTGTGGCAATGTCTCCACTCAAGCAGCCTCTCTCCTCACTAGTTGCCTTAGTTCCTACATCTGCACATATGGTCTATATCTTTTACAATGTGTAATTCAGTAAGAAAGTTCCCTGCTGCATTAGGTGTGATAATTTTTTTATCTTTTTTTATCTTTAAAATAACCAATGTTGCCTTCTATTCCAGCCTCTCCTTCCCTCTTTCCTATCAGTGGAGCAGCAATATGCAAAGCAGCCTAAGTCCCTCTTAAAATAAGCCTTGGACACAGGGCCAATGCAACAGACAAGAGGGACCCTACCCCTGTCCTAATCTCGGGTTCTGTGACATTATGAAATGCCTGAGCAAAAGAAGTCAGTAGGGAAAGTATTTCTCTCCCCTTTCCTGAGAAAATGGATGTTTATGTTTTATCTTTCCATTTCTACATGGGCTTTACAACAATTATTTACGTTTTTCACACTTTAAGATTAAATTTTTATAAGATTTTCTACTATTGATGAAGCTGAAGGCAGTAAAAGAGCTTTTATGTTCTACAGATGAGAATTCTGTAATTTGTGAATATACCAGTAAGCTTTCTTAATTCAAGGTTAAAGTTTAATAAGTTTATCTAATGGATCTTTTTGTAGATTATGACATAATACCCTAAGGTTAAGATCTGAGGCATAATAAGTACAAGCTGCTGAAAGAACAGTGTTTTTCTGAAGCCTGGACTTGTCAATCCTCTAACCAGGCTGCAAAGCTCATCTTTTACTATTCTCTCTTCAGGTTGTGAAAGTGGATATATTATGGGCTGCAGTTACTCCAGTTATGTTGTAACTATTAATACATAGGAGAGGCACATTAAGCTCTAAATGTACACAGATACGAATAGTGGGGAAATGTAGATGTAAAAATACATTTTCATGGTGTGGGCTTCTAAACAGCAGTAGCCAGGAGATTTCATACCCTGTTTTCTGTAAACATAGCAGCAAGATCAGCTTCCCACATGGCACAATTTTGCAAGCAGCGGAAGAAAGATTCCAGAAGTTGAAAGGCAATATCCACCAAACTACAGTACCGTCTTTGTAAACCAGTGAAACTCATTGATTTCTTAACCACTGAAACACACGTTGGGGTGCCATTATAATGGATCTGAGTTCAGACAGAGAAAGGGTAGGGGAATCAAAGGCAGAGGCTTAAGAACACAAGAGGATCTTGAATCTCCTCTGGGAAACACTTTAAAGAAAATAAAACACTTTTCCGTTTTAATGTTAGTGCCTGGAACGTGTAAATGCATTATGTAACACTACTTTTCAGTTTATGGAATTCAAAACTTGTAGTTGGATACAATTAATCAGCACATACATATGAATTAAAAGAATTTTATGGGGCTAATTTGATTAAGGACAATTAGGATTTTTTACTTTTAATATAAAATATTTGCATGTTTCTGATTCATAAATATTAGCTCATCAACAACAAATGTACTTGAGAAAGGAATTTAGTAGAGTAGAATAGAGTCATAGAACCACTGAATATCCCGAGTTGAAAGGGACCCACAAAAGATCACTGAGTCCAACTCCTGGATCCACACAGGTCTACCCAAAACTCAGACTGTACATCTGAGGGAGTTGTCCAAATGCTTCTTGAACTCTGAGAGGCTCGGTGCCATGACCACTGTCCCGGGGAGCCTGTCCCAGTGCCCAACCACCCTCTGGGTGCAGAACCTTTCCCTAACCCCCAGCCTGACCCTCCCCTGTCCCAGCTCCATGCCGTTCCCTCGGGTCCTGTCGCTGTCCCCAGAGAGCAGAGCTCAGCGCCTGCCCCTCCGCTCCCCCCGTGAGGGAGCTGCAGGCCGCCATGAGGCCTCCCCTCGGCCTGCTCTGCTCAGGCGTGAACAGGCCAAGGGCCCCTCAGCCACTCCTCATATGCCTTCCCCTCCAGACCCTTCATCATCTCTTGGATGCTCTCGAGTAGTTTTATGTCCTTCTGAAGCACAGAAAGTTCCATCTGAATAAGAAAAGGGAACTCCTTTACTATGAGGGTGACAGAGCACTGGAACACATTGCCCAGAGACGCTGTGGAGTCTCCTTCTCTGGAGATATTCAATACCCTTCCAACCTCAACCATTCTGTGATTCTTATGTTGTGGTACTCAAAATGCACACAGTACTCGAGGTTAGGTTGTACCAACGCAGAGCAGAAATGAAGAAATTATCATACTATTCAATGAGTAGTTTCTATAGTACGAATGTAAGAAGTCTTAGCATTATCTACTGAAAAAGGCAAAAGATGCAAGTTTACCAGTAATTGCAGTATCATATCTGTATGAATATGTCTCTAGACCATAGTTTTCTTAGAATATTATCCTTCCCCTTTCTCTAGAGTGCCTGAACTGTCAAGTATTATATAATGTACATGCATACATTTGTATTTGCCTGGTTTCAAAAAGGGCTGATACCTAAAATTTCACACTGAATTACTTGAGAACTACACTGCTTGCTTCTTGGAATCAGATACATTCATCAGATACAGAGGAGTACAAGTATCTACTTACGTGATTCTTAAAATTTTATTCTTTACGATTGCTTGCAACTTCAGCAATTTTGAACTGTGACCAAGAATTGCAAGCAAAAAAATGTAACAGGACAAATAAAAGGGAAAGTAAGTAATCTTGCCAGTAATAAAACCTTTCTCAGCTATTTTATGACTTAATCTAAAGGCTTAAATTAAATAGGAGGTACCTGTAAGGTCAGATGATTCTTTTGGCTTTCTTAAGTTGCTTTACACTGGGTAAAGATGCAAGCCGTAGAAAACCACAAGACATACATACAGATAAAAGCTTATTAGGTTTATTCCTTAACTCCACCTTATTTATTCATTTCATCTCAGTTGTGTGCGATGTTAAATTCTGCGGACTTCTGTGAATTGGAGAGACACGGAGTTGATGGATGGCCACTCTGCAGGTAAGGAATATGCTGGATGGTCACTCTCAAAGGGTTGTGATCAACGGGTCTACATCCAGGTGGGGATCAGTAATGAGTGGCATTCCTCAGCAGTCAATATTGAGGTCAGTGCTTGTCAATATCTTTGTCAGTGACACAAACAGTGACATTGGGTGTCATTGTCAAACTTGCTGAGGGAGCACTAAGCTGTGTGGCACAGTTGACACTCTGGAGGGATGGGATGCCATCCAGCGTGACCTGGCCAGGCTTGAAAGGTATGCCTGTGAGAACCTCAGAAGTTTCAACAAGGCCAAGTGCAAGTCCTGCATCTGAGTCAGGGCAATCCCAAGTACAAATACAGACAGGGTGGAGAATTGGGGCCTACAGGAAAGCTGGAGAGGGACTCTGTGTTCTGTGTAGTGTTAGGAACACTGTATTCAAAGGTAGTTGTTAAGTCATAACAAAGAGAAATGCTAAGTAGATAAGTGGACAGTAGAAGGCCTCACTGTTCCAAAATAAGGTAGAAGCTTGGAAAAAAAAAAAGAAAACAGGATGAGCAGTGGGATGTTTGTTTTACTGTTCTCACAAGTTCTCAAAACATAAGAGAGAAAAAAAAAAGGAAAGGGAGAAATTAAAGGGTTGATCAAAAAAAAATGTACATATATGGTATAGAGGAACGTCGAGTAGCTTGTAAACCTATAGTACTCAGACAATGAGGAAACAGGGGAGGTGATCAGGTGTCGGGTAGTAGGGAATAAAAGGTTATGATATGTTTACTATAATGCGCTCCTAATTGGCAGGATGCCCACCATTGCAATCACAAATAAAATAGCATCACAGAAGGTCCTGTCTGAAGAAAATTATTGAGATTTTTCTCACATCTTTAAGGTCCCTTCCAACCCAAACCATTCTATGATTCTATGAATGTCCCAAAGCAAGCACATAGACCCCAAACTACAGGCATAAGGATTCAAATATAAAAGAAAATGAAAAATAAATAGCATTAATAATACTGAAATAATTTATTTTCTCATTTGGCCTAGGTAGTGTAGAATACTCTGATATCAAGTAGTTTGACAAACCCTTCCAAAATGACTTATACAGTCCTCTAACCAGTCACAAAGTTGCCTAAATCTCTACGTATTTTCTTCAGATATATGATAGCTGAGCTTCTGTGGGTGGACTGACAACTGGAACCATCTTTTCCATTCATTAACCAGTACAGACATGTCATATTTAACAAGTTTCCTTTCTGACAACTGTAATGTATTATAACTTTGATTCTTCATTCTTATTTTGATTTTGATAGTGGTTTTAAAGGAAATTCTTTCTAGAAAAGCGAGTGTAACTATAATATCAGCTTCTACTTTTATCACCTTTCAACTACTTCTGTTCAGTTCAAAGATATTTATCAGTCTCTGAGCTTTGACAGCATGATGGACATTTTCTCTTTTGTCATCATTGTCATATATAAAAAAAAAAGATTCCACAAGCCACATCACATTCTGTTACACTTGCACAACTCACTGTATTGAAATTACATGGGAATATATCCTTTTTCATACCAAAAGTCGCTTTAAATCAGCATTGATAGTAGGAACAAAATGTTTTAAAAATACATTTTGTAACTAAAAGTGTTAGATATAATTAAATATGCATACTAAGAAAATCCGTTAAGAGAACACCACTTACAGGGTCATCATATAGAGGAGAAAGTAGTACATAATATCATAAATTCCAGGTAACTATTAGTTTTTACAGGCCTTTTAAAAAAATAGTAATAACTGAGACTGATGCATAAGACTTTGTTCAGGAAAGTAGGTAAACCCATAGAAAGCTATCTCTTTGTGGTAAAGTAATATATAAAACAAACATTACAAATTTATTGTGTTGGTTTATAAACTGCAGTAAAAAATAAGTAACCTTACAGTCCAACATTTTACCGACTACTTTGTGTAGTAGTGTGAAGCTACAATGCAGCAGTGAGGCTACAAGTTTTGTTTTGTTTTAATGTTTGACATTTTATTGTCCATAAATGTTGCAACTTATGCAGCAGCAAAGATATGAAAAAAAAAAAAGCAAGTTTAAACTGTCTGTGTGCTTCTGAAGACAAATGATTTTCAGCACGTGTCTCACAGCACATGATGAAGTTTGTGTCTTCCTTAGAAGATGATGCCTTTGTTCACTTTACACTGAGTGACCTCTGCTGGTAAAAATAACTTATAGACATGTTAAAATTCCACTAAACACACATTTACCATTAAGTCATGTACATACACATACAGAAGCACATTCACACTCATTTTTCCTTATATCAGGTAGATATATACATGTAATTATGGCGTTTGCATGCTCAGACAGTGTTGAAGCAACACTATATTTATGTGTTGACGCACCAAGTTTATCTTTCTCCTTGAGTCCTTTAAAGAACTGTGCAGCTAGAACTTAGTTTGGAGGCAGTGTATTTGAATAAGCTAATGAATAACTAGTGGCATGTGAACTATAAGCCTAGAAATTTCTTTTACATATGGATTTGGGGTAATAAAGTGGTACAAAACAGCTTATTCCACTCTTCTTTCTGGAAGACATCTGAATCTGGAACGCAGCCTTGCATGTTCTGTGAGGGTTTTTTTTGGAGATCACAAACTGATCAAATAACTAAAAAATCTTATTTAAACATTGTTCGTAGTTAATATAAATCTGTGTTAAGAGAAACCTCTGGTTTTACATATCCTTAATGGAGTATAAATCAAATTTATTTATTTTACAGTATGTCAGAATGATGGCATGAAACTCTTCTATTAAATGCTCACCTCTGATTTAAAGAAAAGCAATTAGAACCATGAGATCCTTATAATCCAGAGGAACAGAAGACAACTAAATCATATTCATTTGCAGAGTTGCGTTTGCATTATAAAAACATTCACAAACTACTAGACTAGAAATGAAAAGAAAGCACACCAAAATATTAATTAAGAATAGGAACAACCAGTTTTTATTTCTCTCAGTAAATATTCACAAAATAGTATGAAAAACATCTTTGTAGAAACAAACTATTTTTCATGTTTTTGATATTATAACTAATATCTAAACTCTGAAGTATTTACAAAAGTGTCACAGTTGATGCACTCTAAAGAGTTTTGACCAAGAAAATTATTACAATTCATGACTGCTGATCACTGCAATATTCTATCTTATTTAACAATGTCCATGGAAAAAAGAGAAACACATTAGGTCTCTGCTTCAGCAAATACTGAAATCTATTTATATGCAAATAAGCTATCCATTATTAGTATGAGAAAAAACATAGGCATAAAGGAAGAAATAAATTATCACTAGAAACCCTTAATGAAATCTATTTCAAAACATAACATTTTACAAGAGCCCTCACTCATGTAATATTTGTTCAAGCCTAGAAGGGAATTGGTGAGTTCTGCACTTAGATGAAAAATGATACTACATTATTTCCCATGCTTATTTGTTATATAAAATGCATTTATCCTTCCTTAAGAGCAACTTGCTAATTGTAAATATACTGTTTCCTTATAAAGGAAGTGTATTATCATGCTATAATGAATTTTTATGCTCATATTCCTACCAGCAATTTTAAATTATTCCATTTTTTGTTAAATAATGAACATAAGAATTTGGGAAAAACTCAAGATTGTACTCTTTATTCTAAGAAAAAAATTCTTCAAAAAATAGGACAAACACTGAGAAAAATTGTTTTTTGTTTCATGGCTGAAAATAAAAATGGATCCAGTGCCTTTAAAAAAAAAAAGAGAGAAAAAGAAAGAAAGTTACCACTTCCTGCTTTCCTGCCTATAAGATGTCAGTAGCCTAAAATTTGTTTCACTGAAATAAAAAAGTTAGATAACTCCACTGAAATATACAGTGAATTCCACAAAGTAAAGCAGGAAATCATTTAATGCCCAAAACCTACATTCGGAACTTTGAATAGTTGATGGCCAGCTCAGATGTCAAAATCCTAACTACCAGCTCTTCTTAGTCCTCACAGCCCATGACTGTTTTCCCTCCCAGAAGATGTTCCCATGTAAACTACATTTAAGTGGAGATAAGCACAGAAAGTTTGACACTGTACTATGATATCTTTGGAAAAAACAAATGAAAATATCTATTTTATTCCAGATTATCAATCATCTACCCAGAACCCCCTTCTCTAAATACATCATTTTAATAAAATCCTGTTTCTGTGGAATTCTATTGAGTTGAATTAGGAACCTAATCCAGCAGAAAATTCTCCCCCCTAGCATCTGAGCCCTAATTCCAAGACAAAAGTACCTCAGTGTGCTGTAGCCAATGCAGAGGCTTGCTGCACCTAAGAGACAGAAATAAACTGAAGAGGATGTTGCTTGCTTGACTTGAATCTCAATTTAAGCTGACTAAAACAACTAGTGGCAGCATGTAAGTAATCTGTAACACTGCTAACAAGTAACCAGCATAACCTTTAGAGCACTTTCTCATACGACCAAATATACACATAAACAACATGTAATTGCACACAGTCAAATGAAGACTCAAGGTGTAGTTGGAAAAAAGAGAATAGGAAAACATGTGCAAGGAGTAAAATCCTGAATATAGGATTTCAAACATGAAGGGAACATTTGTGGAGAAGTCAGAAGAAGGTCCCCATCCAAAAAAAAAATAAGATGAACTACCAGGAGCAGATGAAATCCTCTCATTTTTCATGCATGAGGAGGAGCATGAAACAAGGACGAGCATTACAAATCGAGAAGAAAAAGGTTACCCTATGGCTTCAGCTTCCCTCATCAAAGAGGCTGGAGGCTGGTCCCCTCAGCCTCAGCAACTGAGACCCGTGCAGACCACAGCTTCCAGTGCTGATGACATGGCATCTGCTCTGTGGGACTGTACACGCACAGCTAATGTGGGATATGATCTTTAAGGACCATCTGTTTGATTACTTAGTGACAACGATTGATAATGAGTCAGAGCTAGCCATTAGCACAAAGTGTATTACTAATGAACATCAGCCCAGAAAAGTGGTGCTCTGGTTTATCCGAACATTTCCACTGCAGCAGTCCCTAACTATGCACTTGTTCAGCTGCAACAGGCCACTCATCTATGGGAAATGATATCTACAAAACTAGTCTGAAATTACTAATTACACTGTAACTTAGAAGATCTGAACGTCAATGTTATTTCTGTGAAACTAGAAAAAGTTTTTGATGTAAGCAACACCACAAGAAAACCTTCACTTAGCAACGTCATCATGTTACTTAAGCATATATTTTTTCTCATTATTTTAATCCTTCACTTCTTAAATAAAATTGAATTTCTAACAAATTTATTTTATTGACACTGTGCTGCTTCTGGATCTTGCTGTATTAGCAATTCCAGACAACTTATCCTGAATTACAGATTAGCTCTAGCAAAGAACAGCCAACACAGTAGCTGCTGTAGATTAAGGAGGACTTTAAGAAACATGGTTTCACTGTCAAATCCTGTAATTTATGGATTCATAGTAACACCTCAAAAGTGAGGCATTTGCCAATATTGCTTTCAGTCAAATTTTGAACTATCCCTACCTCTGATTCTTCTGTATCTCTGATACTAAAAGAATAAAAGAACAAGAGAACAAGCAAATTTCCTTAATGGTCTAATAAATCAAAATCACATCAGTAAAAAGCAATTACAGCATATTTTACTTCATACCACTCATACCACTCAAGTCAATCTCTAAAATTATGTGTTAATTTCCTTTCAAGTGATACCAAAAAAAAAAAGTTTCCCCCAATGCACCTCTTCTTTGACCTTTTCATTGATCAAATTATCCCATATTCCCTCAAAACCTTTTGAATACAGTGACACCATTAGAAAGGCCATAGCTATTTAACAGCTATTGCTGCTGTTGAAATCTGCCAACAACAGTATTCATAACACTACTAAAAAGGTGTATTTTTCAAAGGAAAGGGTCTGTTGATGCCTGGAACTAATGTCATGCCTCCCAGTTGCTTAAAACCTACAAGCTGCTCAATACCAAATACTTTTTCAACATTAAGATTAAGCTCTGGATATAAGATGAAGAAAAAAAAAATCAGTTCTGAATATGTCAGTCCTTCTAGGAAGGGAGGGTGACTCTTACTTGTGAATCACATTGGTATACATTGGGACTACTCTTACATATTTTAGCATGTGACATAAATTGGCATTTTAAAGAAATATCAATTTTTTGTTTGTTTTTCAAAACAAAATAAATAAATAAATTACTGGATGACCCAGAACCACTGCTGTTAATAGAAGGGGATTCATTAAGAACCTCAGGGGACTAAAAATACACTTCATAAGCTCTGTTTCTTAGATAAAATGTAGATCTCAAACTAAAAGCATATGATAAACATACACCAACATGTGTATGAGTATTATTTTCTTAAGAAAGATTTTTAAGAAGCCACAGTTATATAAAAGTATGATACACTATTTATATACCTTCTTTTCCGAAACAGGGTTTATAAGATACAGATTCAGCCTAAATTTAACAACCATTTTACAACCAATTATATGCTTACTTCAACAAAATTAACAGAGAGCAAACCCAGCTTTGTGGAAACTCTACAACATAACCAACATCAGAATTACTCAGTATCAGTCATTCAGCCACAAAAGAGAAAGACATACATAATTATTTAACTTCACAATGACAGTTAAATCACTTCCCCATGAACTCCAAGAAAGGAAAAAGTCATGATAAACACTCCCCAAAACAGAACAGACAGGTTTCCAGGATTTCAGTCTTGCATTTCCTGAAATGTAGTATACTTAATCCAGTAACTAAGAAAACACATTGCACAAACATGAATAAACTAACTCAGGTAATCAATAAAAGAAAAACATCCAGTAGCACATGGGCATGTATTTTTATAGACCAATTACTTTTTATCTCTTGGTCCTAATCCTCAAGAGTTTAGGATTTCTTCCAAAAATGAAGCTAAAAGCTGAAAATTATAACTCTATTGGATGCAAAATATCAGACTCAATACAGGGACTGCTTTTATGATGTTACTCAATCTTTCTCTTCTACGTTAATTTCATGTTCTGTCTCCTTTTTCCCCAGTAAATAACCATCATATCCCTTCTATCCTTTTTTCTCATTAACATTCTCTCCCCTCCATGGGTAACAGCTGCCTTTCATTTGAGAGGATTTGAAGCATAGAAAATTGCATCCAAAGCAATTGTTTGCACATTGTAATCTGCTTTGAAATTTGCTTGCCTGTCTCAGACCTGAAGAAGGGCCTGTGTGCCACCAAGCTTCCTACTTTTTCTTCTACAATCAGTCTCTTACACTTGCAAGTACCTGTGAGAACCACAAAATATCCATCAACTTAAAACAAAGCTTATTACACCTCTGATTTAAGACTTCAAGCTTCAGGTTAGGTGAAACAGATTAAAATGGAAGAAAGAGAGAAATGAAAGGAGAAGTACAACATGGGACAGCTGTGAGAGACTGAAGAGGTTTGTTGGAAGGAATGCTGCAGATCCCTGTCCTTTCATACAAATCGGAAACCACTGTCAGAATGGTCTGAACAGGTCTCAACATGGTAGGAAACAAAAGTGACTACAACTACTTGTACAATGTGTAACTGGGGTTAGGAGAAAAACAAATATCATTTCAACAAGTTCAGTTTATTCCATAGCCAATTACTTTTAAGCAATATGAAAAAAACAGAAGTAATCTTTAACTGTTATTCTGTAAAGAGGCCAGGGCTTGATACAGTTTTGCTGTATGGTGTTCTCTCACGTGTGTGATCATTTTGCCCATGAAAGTGAGAACTCATTATTTTCAGGGAAATAAAACTGCTGTATTCTTAGAATAATGAGCGGTATGGCAAACAGATGATCACCATCACATTCAGTTTTAAAGTTTTTGATAAAACATTTTCTGTTCTATTTACAGACTGGGCCGATTTTCAAGTCTGCAAAACCTTCCCTTATATAGTTTCCTTTAACATAGTAATACTGAGTAACTTCCTGACATATTCAATTTTTCTCAATCTCACTTACAGATTTTCTCAAATTTGAGCCCAGACTAGAAGCACAGTCTTCGAACATGAAAATACTTCTCAGTTTGTTTTTACTTGCTTGTTTTTGACAGGATTGTTTTATTTTCAAGCTCTACATATTTTTGGTAGTGGAAAAGGAGTAAAAATACTTTTTTTTTTTACCTTAGGGTAAAATATCTGGTCACACTGCTATGATTTTAATGAGTCTGCTAGATGAAAACAGAAGAACATTAAAAATTGTGAAAGACAACTCTGCTTTATGAGAGAAAATAAACAACTAAGACTTCACTTCTGTGCATAACGAGTAGGTAATTGACACTCCACGGGTCTCTACTATTAAAAAACATGCAGTGATAGAAAAAAATAAACACTACATCTTTTTTAAAAACTAACCCAAAATACTAACAACCTTCATAAAACTACATTCACAGCATGTCCAGAACGATAGAAATATGTTTCGTGTGTATAATCCATACTCCAGAAAACCTTCATCCCTTTGAAAATTACAAAATGTCCTTGACTGTGTTTACTCAGATTATCTGTAGCATTAGATAGGCAGACCAAAAGAATAATAATGAAGGTTTTCTGCATGATTATAACATGGAACTTAGAACTACTGAATATGTTCTTTTTAAATTATAGAACAGAATTATAGAATCATTTCACTTAAAATTAAAAAGCATCCCTAGTCACTACATCACAGACAGCACTGATGTGATACATGTACTGATACTGAGCGGTGTATAGCTTACATCATGTGCCTTTAATTGGTAGTCATAGTTGAAGACTAAGATAGGCTCCTGGCAATTTCCTTTCCTTTGAAGCTTCAGTTTAGCATGCATATCACATTTGTGAATTTATTTCATTTGTGGACAGTCTACTCAAACACTTCAGAAAAAGTTATTCCATGTGTTCACTCTGTGTATTTACACAGTCCCTTAGGCCAAACATTATTCTTATACAGCTATTATTTCTTTCTCAAATTATAGTACTCCTGCCAGATCTCTTCAAATAATGACCTTCTCCATTCCATTATGCAATTACCTTTCTTTGATGACATCTTTGATATTGGCATGTTAGATCCAATCACACAGGCTGACTGAAAACATCCTTCTTGCTACTGATACCAACACATTTTCATCCAGATTATTGTCGTTTCTACATTCAATATTTTTTCCATGTTACAGTTGAAAGGCAGCCTATTAATTAATAAAGCTCCTTTACTTGAGCTTTGATGAATGAAGCAAAGTAATACATTTGCTTATCTCCCATAGAAAGAATAATGTCTCATGTTATCTGCAATTCTTGTCATTGTTTTTGTTAAAAGCATGGGCATTTAACCCAAATTTCATAGTTTATTTTTGAATTTGTCTCTTAAAAAAAACTTTCTTTTTTTAAACCAGTTGGTAATTTGTAGATAAAGATCGTACAAATACATACAGTGACTTGATATACATTTAGTATCAACCTGGGTCAATTTCGGTGTGGTTTTGTCATTTCACAGCTTCATCCAAATCGCTGCTACTAAAAGTGTTCAGCTGATTTGTCTTCATTCTTTCAGACAAAGCCATTTAATAGCATCTTTTAACATGTATGCCTCCCAAATTGTTCTTGCACAAACCATTTTTCTGTTATCGTGCAGCAACACCACTGCAAAGTTGATCTGCCTTTCAGTAGAGTCATTACAGCGATCTTCTCCCTGGTTGTCATTCACCCAGGACACAGAGGTCCAGAAGTACAGCAAAGGAAAGCTTGCAGGCAAAGAGGAAGAATTATAGCTATAAAAGCAGTAGCAATAAAATCCACTGGAGAAAAAAAAATCTTCAAATAAGTAAATTATTACGTGTATATGGAAAACTGTTGCTATATTTACAAAGTAAATACAAGCACTTAAACATGTATAATTCCTAATATGAAACTTAATACTAGTTAAGGAACAGTGACAGAGCTTTTGCTACAGGGCAACTGAGATGTCTTGTTAGTGTGTTGATTAAAGAACAGCACCTTAGAAAAAAAATAAAGGTTACTATATTAAAGAATGAAACCATAGTGTCCCCTCTACTAACTTCTTCAAAAGGCTAATGTCACTCCAGACGTACTAATAAGACAACTATGCAGGAAAAAAAGTTACCAGCAGAAATAAACAAACATCTTCAGGTCAGAGCATTAATAGTTTATCCTTAAGTATATCACAGTGTTTCTTTTTAGCATTAATTCAGTGTCTGAATCCACGTTCAAGCCAAATGCATCATTCCTGTTTTACCAAGTGTTTTCAAGCATTTTCTTTAGTTTTCCTTCTAAAACGATTATTCACTCTACACACACAGGAAACAAAAAAAAAACGTTAAATAATCCTTCTGCAACAGGTATTGTATTTTTTTTTTCTTTTTTATATACTTACATAAAGAGCATTTTGTCTTTGAAATCTGAAATGCAGCAGCAGATTTAGGAAACAGTAAAAAAGCACTATTACTCTAACAGTGTTCTGTATTTCTTCTGTTTCCAAGAATCAAATGATAATGAATCACTTCTAGGACCATTTAAAAAAAAAAAAAAAACACATTTAACTCCACCTTAAACTTTCAGATTCAGGTAAGTGAATACTGTGTTAATATCCTCAAATCTGATGCACATGCATGCAGGAGAATTATGTACATTAATCCAAAATTCACGAGGGGAAAAAAAAGGTCAAGTGTCTAACAAGTCCAATCCATTTTCACAGACACTGTGAGCCTCTTCTCCACTGAGACCAACAATCCTCTCAAGCCTTTTTCCTAAGGCATATTTGTACATGTAGAAGTGCTATGCAATATTATATGAAGTAAGAAATAGCTATATTGCAGTTGTGTGTCATAAGCAGATGTGACATCTCCAGCCCATCCCATGGGTAAGTCTCCCATCCCAAAATTATCCCATAAAGCCACAATGAATTTTACTGAAGGCTGACTCACCAAGTACAGATATTAAGCAATTCTAAGTACAGCAACTCAGTAGGTTAGACATAAACCAAAAGGCATCAAGTCAGTTTTGTCTACTTCGATGAAAGTAAACAACTACTGCAATTTCCATTAATTGCTGGACTATTTTATCATGTACTCTTCCAAGTCTATCCAAGACCATTTTGGAACAGGAGGTAAATGGAGCACAGAAGTGCTCTGTCTTGACAAGACTCATCTGATTTTCTTCTATAAAATATGTTATTTACCTACCACACAGGGGAGTAGGCTTAAAACTTGCTAAACAAAGGTTATGAAATACAAAAAGCTACTGTGAAAAATGAGTGGAAATTACAGGGACAGAATATAAAGCCTCTGGACTGCCACCATATTAAACATGTGATTCTGGTTATGTCAAATAATCACCTTTGTTTCAAAAGCAAATTTCAGAGTTTATTTCAAAAGCAAATTTCAGATTTTAATCACTCCCCGCCCCCCCTCCCCAACCCTTTTGTTAGTTCTTAGTAGCTTATGCAACACAGGGCACTATCCATTCATCTCTAACCCCCTTAAATTGTTCATGAAAAGCAGGGCACTACAGCACACCCACTGTGTTTCTTCTCAGATTAACTATTCTATAAATCTGCAGAGCCACTTGATGACAGACAGCTTCATGTAAAACAGTAATATGTTGGGGAAACTTCATAACTGGGCATGTGGGAAAGAGCAGATGAAAATAACTATGAAGACATTCATTCCTCAGACATTGTTTAGCACTTTGGTAGCCTAACAGCAGTGACTTCACGTTCATAAAGATAAAGAAATAAAGAGTATCTTAATAACGAACAGAAGTTAAGTCTAAATTCAAGGGCACAGAGGCAACTCTGGACCCACTGGCTATAAAAGATGGAAAAGAACTGAACCACAGGCTTCAAGCAATAGTGCAGTATGCTCAGTTTCATCGCTAAGCTAAATGATCTGCAAGGGCAAATCTTACACTACAGTGTGATCTCCATAATCCCATCCGTTACCATATTCAAAGTACAAAGCCATATTTTCTCTAAGAAATAGAAAGGGAAGTATCAGATAGATCCTTAAAATGGAAAAATAACATACTAGCTTGTATTCAGCACTGCAAAATAATTACACAGAAGACAAATGCTTTTGGAGGCATTCTTCAGGAGAAATAAACTATGATTACGATAATAGTCTTTAATGAAATTAAAGTCAGCATCTCAGGGCTCTCTGTCATATTTGCAAAAGAGTTAAAATGATCTAATTTTGCAAAAGGACTTCAGAATAACACCTTACTCTACCGCTTTCTCCACAGGACTTCATGATTGTTCTCCCTCTTGTCTTTCTCTTACACCTTAGCTCCAGGCATTATTATCGATTAATGCAAAATCAATTTCCATGTCTAGCCCCGTAAATCATGAAACTGCTTCTCTACACCAGGCAAATATCTTCCTATGAAAACTAAAGTTTGGTCTGTCTCTAATAAATTCTTACTGTTAACTTTCATCATTTCATAAAGACTCATGAAACCTACATTTTAGTCTATGGCACTTCTTCCAGTAACAAAGAAAATATCACCATCTTACCTCTCCCTAAGAGGAATAAACTAACTGATTTCTTTGATGTTCATTTCTTTCTATTTCTCAGTTCCAAACCTTAAGTCTTGCAAATTCTTTCTTCATAACTTGACTACAATGTGAAACACCTGTCCAGATGAGGCACCTTTTGCTCAAGTTAACAAGATGTCTTCGTTACTGTCAGCTTGACAAAGTTATATTGATATACCTTAGCAGACAGACTACATAAAAGGAGCAAATATTTTAGAAGCTGAAGAAAAAAATGTCAACACACAAAACAGTTTATCTGGGCAGCGTTTCAAGTACCTCTCTGAGCAATTTAAAGAAAATAAATCAAAGAGGTAACAATGCCACATATTAGCTGCCTGTAGATAAAGTCGTTTGAGGATGACATTTTGAGAGCTGACTGTCAGAGAGAAGAGCAGCAGGGTGAACATTCTCACATACCGACACACAGAGACACAGCAGAGGCCTATAAGACTATCTGAAACTGAACTTTGGAGGTGGAGAATCAGATTTAAATGACGCATAGCTAGTTGCAAACTAAGCAACTGCAAGGATGCTGGGAAACACCAGTTTAATTAGTACAGTATCTATGGGACCACTGACAGAACCTCATTCAAAGCTCACTTAAAGTGCATAGAAACCTTATTTTGGGTTTATATCAAACTTTCCAGAAACAAAGAGGTTGAAAGAAAGATTAGGACAAAAAATGGTGAATTCAGTGCAGTTTTAATCTTAAATTTTTATTTTTTTTATTTGTTATTGTGGCCAAAGGGCAGGACCCAGCAGTTAGCCATGTTGTACCTCATCCTATTGGCCTCTGCCCATCAACCCAACCTGTCCAGGTCCCTCTGCAGGGCCTCCTTAACCTCCAGCAGATCAACATTACCTCCTAACTTGGTGTCATCTGCAAACTTACTGAGGGTGCACTCAATTCCCTCATCCAAGTCATCAAAAAAAAGATATTAAAGAGGATGGACCCCAACACCAACCATTGGGGAACACCACTGGTGACCGGTTGACAGCTGGATTTCACTCCATTCACCACCACTCTCTGGGCCCGGCCATCCAGCCAGTTTTTAACCCAACAAAGAGCGTACCTGTCAGTATTTACAAAACAACTTTAAGAATTCATAGAAAGACAGAACAGTTTTTGTGTTTTTGTTTTTTTTTAAAAATGTTCTGTAAAATTTCCGTTTCTCTACAGAGGGACAGGAGAACAACATCATGCACTGGCATGCACACCAGCAGAACTATTAGGAGTTTTTGCTGTAACAACTTCAAAGACTCAGAATACTCTAGAATCTTTGCTTCTCTCAGAGGCTTTTTTAGATGCCATAATCTGTATATTATAAAGAAGATTATTTTTCATAACATTTAAAGTAGGAAATTGCCATTCTAAGTCTACCAGAGAAAATTACTCTTTTCAGCCTAGGTTGGGAAGAACATTGAATTAATAATAAAAATGGAGGATAGGAACGGGCAACAATTAAGCTGCCACTTTGATTTCAAAATAAACAGGCCAAAATTGGCAGGAAACAAAGACACACCTCATTTTTTCCTATAAAACAATGGTAAGAGGTTAGATAATAAACAGAAGGAGATAGAATGAACTGTTTTTTCAGCATAAATTTTAAACAGTGACTTGAGAAAGAATGAAAAGATTACCCTTTGTTGTCTTCGATAGACTTTTATCTCATGTCAAACAGCAAGCGTCTGGACCAAATGGGCACAAGACAATAACTAGATCTTTGTTGCAGACATTCATAAAAGTCTTATAACTGAATTGTGTTTATAATCATGAGGGTTACCTCCTCAAAATAACATCCCCATAAAAGTCGTATTTGATAACCTGGGGGTTAAAGATCACTAGATATGAAGAAGGGGTACAGGTCCTGTTTAATTAATGCTGGGCACTGGAATATTCCCTAGCTATACACTGTCATATTCTGAAGACCAGAATTCAGGGATTGTTTCAACAGAAGATTCAGGGGAGAGCCAGAAGAAAAAATGAAAGAAAACCTAAAAAACAAGTCTTATTCCCAAACTTAAAGGAAGTTACCTATGAAAAATAGAGTTAAGGTATGACATGATCACAGACTATGAACTAACTCTGGTATCTTACTTCAATGGGGAAGTCAGTAGGGGTTACTGTACTTTAGCAAGCAAAGATACAAGTACAGTAAGGGGGGGGGGGGGGGGGAACATTAAAGAAAGATACATTTGGGCTAAATATAAGATTATTTTAACAGTAAATATAAATGAACCCTGAAATAATGTGTTGAAATCAAGATAAATCACTTGAAATTCTTCATCAACAGACTGGAATTTTTCCTTAAGATGATGATCTACATTAACATAGCTGCTGGGATCTGAAATGGAAACTCTGTTGACTGTGACACTGTCACATGGCCCCTTCCAGTCCTGAAATCAATCACACTTAGGGAAACAAAGGTGGTAATGATTTTGTGGAGTTGGTAAAATCTTTCTTCTATTGATCATACTAAAGACTACATGAATAAAACAATAAGACTCTTACGTTTATACTACATGTTTTGCAATACTGATGAATATAATCTGTGAATTTATCTGGTAACTTTGAAATCAAAAAGAGCCAATCTTACCTTTTCAAACGAGTCATGTTTCCCACTGGATTCTAAATATTCTTTACCAATTAGAAGAAATATGTGTATACAGTTTACGTTTGTATTAAGTGAAATCACAATATGATATTGATTACGTAAAGAAAAAAGCTTAAAAGCCTGAAAAAGTATCCTTAAGAACTTTTTTTTTAATTTCTTCATTTTATGAAATTAAAGCTTCTCAGACTTCTTTTAATGCCACATAAACATCTCTCTGATCTTAAGTGATGTAAACATTTTTCTACTTCATTCAATAGCTCTCATCCTTTCAATATAATATAAGAACATATGTTGGTAACTCTTGCTTTTCTTTTAAATGCATTCAATATCTTCAATGCTATTTCTATCAAAAGAAAATAAAAATCACTTGTATGCATCCTTTGTTCTTTGTTTCTTAGCTTTGATCTCACATTTAAATTCCTCTGAGAAATAGTGTCATCTTGCTTTTCTCAGGCCACAGACAGTATTGAGCCTTGCTGCAGCAGTCATTGAATTATAGGAAGAAGCGCTATACATTTAATCATGTCCTTATTTGATCTGAAAATGCAAATGTGTTTCTATGTTATTGTTAGTGCTGACTTTGAAATGATATCACTATTAGTATAAGCAAGGATGGAAGACAGCATGGTAAAAGCTTGATACTCACAGACACCATCTTATCTACCTGTAGCAGTACAGAATTTTCAAGGCAAAAGCAGCTTCCTTGGAAAACATGCTGATTAGCATAGGACTCTAAATAAATATATTTTTAACTTTGCAAATTTTACCAGAGTTATTTTATATGATACAAAATTAAATAAATAACGATAGTGGAATAAAATAAGAAAAAGAGGGGAAAAAAAAGCAATTTTGATAAAATTTATGAAGAAGTGAAGAATAAGATGGAGAGAAAGCTTATTCTGTATGATAGAAGGTGCAAAGAATAATACAGAAACAATGGTAACAATGTGGAAATACAAGGTCAAAAACAATTTGGACAATAGGAAGAGTACAAATGCCAGAAAAGGTTTGATTTTGAATCTGTATAAGACCATGTATCTTGTATGTTTAAAAATAGTAATAAAAAGCTGGATTTTAGAAAGCTAGGAGGTTGAGAGATCTCGTAGGACAAAACTACACATTTGAAAGAAAGGACCTCTAGTCCTGGTCAGAATCTTCATTTCTGTGTTTAAAGGACTGCCTGCTGGAAGTTGGAGCAGCAAACCTTTCAGAGAACTCCTTTTTCCCAATTGTTTTCCTTTGCAATTCACGTACCCGTGCCTCTAGGGTCGCAGTAGATTTTCCATCCCATTTTCTCATGTCCTCTCCATGGTCACGTAGGTAAAACCACAGGGTGGCGCGGTGTGTGTGCCCACCATATTGTCTTCCTTGCATAGATGAACGTTTACCCCTAATAGCTGAGACACTGGTTTGTACAGGTGGGGAGGAAAATAATCTCTCTTCAAGTTGGTGGATCTTTTCAGAAAGTTTCTCCAAAGTATTCTCTTTTAGCTGGTGGACACTGGTTCGTTCAGGTGAAGGGGAAGATAATCTTTCTTCAAGTTGGTGGATCTTTTCAGAAAGTTTCTCCAAAGCATTCTCTTTTAGCTGGTGGACACTATAGCACAGGTTATTCATGACTGTGAAACATGTGCTGCAATCAAGCAAGCCAAACGGTCAAAACCTCTTTGGTATGGAGGACGATGGCTGAAATATAAATATGGAGAGGCCTGGCAGATTGATTACATCACACTCCCTCAAACCCGCAACGGCAAGCGCCACGTACTTACAATGGTGGAAGCAACCACCGGATGGCTGGAAACATATCCTGTGCCCCATGCCACCGCCCGGAACACTATCCTGGGCCTTGAAAAGCAAGTCTTATGGCGACATGGCACCCCAGAGAGAATTGAGTCAGACAACGGGACTCATTTCCGAAACAACCTTATAGACACTTGGGCCAAAGAACATGGTATTGAGTGGGTGTATCACATCCCCTATCATGCACCAGCCTCTGGAAAAGTTGAACGATACAATGGACTGTTGAAGACTACACTGAAAGCAATGGCTGCTGGGACATTCAAAAATTGGGATACACATTTGGCAAAGGCCACCTGGTTAGTCAATACTAGGGGATCTGCCAACCGAGCTGGACCTGCCCAATCAAACCTGTTACGCACTGTAGAAGGGGATAAAGTTCCTGTAGTGCACGTAAGAAACATGCTGGGTAAAACAGTCTGGGCTACTCCTGCCTCAGGAAAAGGCAAACCCATTCGTGGAATTGCTTTTGCTCAGGGACCTGGATGCACTTGGTGGGTAATGCAAAAGAATGGGGAGGTCCGGTGTGTACCTCAAGGGGATTTGATACTGGGTGAGAATAGCCCATGAGTTGAATTGTAGTATGTTAATTATTATATAATACTGTATGTCATCACTACCATGATTGCTATATATCATAGATGAAAATGGTGATTAATTAGAATGTATTGGAAAGAGTGTAACCTGAGCATGACATAAATGGTATGGAATAAGGGGTGGATATCTGTCCTGGTTCAAGTTAGGACAGAGTTAAGTAGCTCATAGTAGCTGGTAGGGTGCTATGTTTTGGATTAGGATGAGAAGAGCGCTGATAACATGCTGATGTTTTAATTGTTGCAGAGCAGTGTTTACACCAGGCCAAGGACTTTTCGGCTTCACTCCCTCATGTGCCCTGGGCTGGGCCCACTCCACACCCATCAGTATCTTCCCTGTCTGGGGGAGACCAGAGGGGGATCCTGGAGCCCAAGTGCAGTCGCAAAAACGACACCAAATCAGAGAGGAAAGTGGTTTTACTGGTTGTTGTTTATTATTATTGTTGTTGCAATGTATTTATTTATTTATTATGATTATTCTATCATTTTATTGCCCCGTCCTGGGAAGAACTGGAAACCAAGCATCTTGAAGGGTCTTTACGCTGCACTCCTGCGCTGCTTCCTGGCAGACCTGAAGGCTTCTGCTTCTGCAGAGGAACAGCTGTCTGCGAGCCCGTTTCGAGGGATCTGCTGCTGTTCTCTGTGCACCGTCATGCAGGGCGCAGGTTCGTCTTCAAGCACCTCTTGGCAGCCTTCTCGTCCTGAGACCGAGACACCCCATGCCAGGCGTGGCCTTCGGAGGGCTTCTCCTGTCGCCCGGTGCAGCAGCCCAGAGGAAGCCGAGTGCGCTCTTGCCCAGCGCTCGGGACTCTGTGCAGAAGGGGTGACACCTCTCCAGGAGAGGTGGGGAGGGGGGACGGGGAGACGGGGACAGGGGGTGGGAGAAGAGGCCATCGTGCAGGCAGTCCTGCCAGTTGGTTAAGCGATGGCCTCTTCCCCCTATTTGTGGAGGCGGAGGCAGGGCCGGGAGTATGGAGCGGTCCGGGCGGCTCTGCGATGACGATGTTGTTGTCTCGCTGGTGGGAGCCCTGGCACGATGACGTTGTGCCACATCAGATGGGTTGGAGGTGGATCCACCTCCATCGGCTCTTCGTCATCTGCAGGTGGATCCACCTCCATGGGCTCCACACCAACCGCCACGGCCGCTCCATCTCCGGTGGCGCTCCTCCGCCTGCACTTCTTGGGTGCGGTGACCCAATTCACTTTGGTCCCACGAAAGGGTGGGCACCTTTCAATCCATGCTCTCTTAAATCCAACCATGGTTGGATGTCGCTAGAGATGCTAGGATTCCAGCTAGTGGTGTGCCAGGCGCAGGGGCTTTTATAGGCCCCAGAACAAAGGGGGGCGGGCAGATGCCCTGTGACATCGGGAGAGTTCTGTGATGGCCGCCATGATGGCGCGCCACGCCCCAGGCCCAACATGGCCGTGTTGGGAGGGGGCTTCTGGGACCTGGTGACATCAGGAAGCCTCTGTAATGGCGCGCCACGCCCCAGGCCCAACATGGCCGTGTTGGGAGGGGGCTTCTGCGGCCTGAAAGAGGCCCTCGTGTGGAAGGAGGAGGATGGTCAGGGGGGCTGGGGGCCCCTTTCCTGGGGGTGTCTCTCCCGGGCCATTTTGCTTCCCAGAGAGACAGGCTGCCCCTTGGGCACTGTGACTGCCCTCTGCCTCCCCTCCTGTGCTCTGGCCTCCATCCCCCTCCTCAACCCATGCCTAGCATCCCTGTGCCACAAGATGGTGGCAACTACGTTTTGGGAGGGGCAGCAGTCCTCCATTACCCCCAACCTGTTACCGCCACGTAACAGGTTGTACAGGGCAGCATAAAGTCCCTTCAAGATGCTTGGTTACCAGCTCTTCCCAGGACGGGGCAATAAAATGATAGAATAATCAAATAAATACATTGCAACAACAACAACAACAATAATAAACAACAACCAGTAAAACCACTTTCTTCTCTGATTTGGCGTCATTTTTGCGGCTGCACTTGGGCTCCGGGATCCCCCTCTGGTCTCCCCCAGACAGGAAAGATACTGATGGGTGTGGAGTGGGCCCAGCCCAGGGCACATGAGGGAGTGAAGGGCCGGGGCACACGGCATACAAGGGCAGGCTGAGGGACCTCCTTTGGTCAGCACGAAGGAGAGAAGGCTCAGGGGTGGACCTGACAGCTGCCTGCAGCTGCCTGCTGGGAGGGAGTAGAGAAGATGAAGCCTGCGTCTTCTCTGAGGGGCTCTGTGGCAGAAACGTGAGCAGCACCAGGCCCACACTTGCAGGTGGAGACAGCTCAGCTAGTAATTTTTGAAACAAGTGCACACTTTCCTAAACTTAATATGCTTCATGCTGGAGTTTCCCTTCATTCTCATAGAATCGGAGACACGGAGTATAACAGAGTAAAAAAATGTTCATATGTTAATATTCTTGCCCTGATATCCACACCCACTTCGTGCCTCCACCTACCATGAAACAAGTGAGCAGGCAAAAAAAATAATAATATAAAAATAAAAAATATATTATTAAGAACTCTTACAGAATTATTTATGTGAAGGCAAAGCAGAGCCAAGTCCTGGTTTTAGTTGAATCAGTAATGTCCACAACAGAAATGCTTTCAAACATTTTACAGTGAAAATCTTTGTCTGTGCAAATGACTTAGTCAAAGCCTACTATTTATGCAAGTTAACTAAACATGACTTCAGTACAAAAAAACTGGGTTTATGTTTCTTTCCCAAAGAATTGTCCTCATATTCTTGCTTCCAGAACGGTTTGTTTCTACAGACAAAGAGGAAAAAAATATCTCATTTCAATGCAATATGTGGTAGGAGACAAATAACACGACAGGTGATGATAAACATATGCAGAGAGAGCAAGTTTGCTTCAGGAGTAAGAAGTAATCCACATATACATTTACTTTTAACTGAACCTGAAATGTCTTAGTTTCAATCACTGAGTCCAAAGATGCTGTCCGCATGCCAGTTCTGCTTAGAGTGAATGGTTAATGGAAAAACAAAAATCTAGTCCTTTTTTTTTCTTTTCTTAAATAAAGTTAAAAAAAATAACAATTTATGTCTATTATAGCTATTAGAGCGATTCCAGAGAAGGGCCAAGAGGATGATCAGAAGGCTGGAGCACCTCTCCTGTGAAGAAAGGCTGAGGGAGTTGGGGTTGTTCAGCCTGGAGAAGAGAAGGCTCCAGGGAGACCTGATAGCAGCCTTGCAGTACCTAAAGGGGGTCTCCAGGAAAGCTGGGGAGGGACTCTTTGTCAGGGAGTGGAGTGATAGAACAAGAGGAATGGTTTTAAGCTAAAAGAGGGAGATTTAGATTAGATGTTAGGAAGAAATTCTTTACTCTGAGGGTGGTGAGGCAGTCCAATAGGTGGCCCAGAGAAGCTGTGGATGCCCCATCAATGGAATTGTTTAAGGCCAGGTTGGACGGGGCTTTGGGCAAAGTGGTCTTGTGGGAGGTGTCCCTGCTCATGGCACGGGGTTGGAACTGGATGATCCTTAAGGGCCCCTTCCAACACAAACCATTTTGTGATTCTGTCATCTCATTTATGTATCGTGCTACATAACACACAGAAAAAAAACTATTTTTCTTTTTTAAGAGATGAATTCTAAACAAGTTAAATTTTCTGAATCTTTCTGCTGGAGAATAGCTTATTCATAATACTTTACCTTACATATTTTCCCAAAAAGAACTTCCTCTTAAAAAAAGAAAAAAAAGCTACTGCTCTTATTGCAAACTATACGTACAGCAGAACTTGCGTACTTCCTTAATTCAAAATCATTTAAGATTAGCACAATAAATTGTCCTGAACAATAACAGGGTACAGAAGAAATGTCTCATCGTGGTCATTTTGATGTGATTGATATATACCTCCGCAGCCTTTTACAATGCTGCCGAGACATTTTCTTTTGCGAATCACAAAGAACTTCATAGTAAAACAACTAAAACTAAGATTACTCCAAAATGAGGTAAAGAAAACAGAAGATGCCCATTTGATAGGCAAGTAATACAAAGCATGATAATATTATACAGTTAATAATGGTAAATTAGTGGCACAGGTTAGAAATCCTGAAATATAGTCTAAATTCCAGTTGACAGCTCTAGAAATAGTTTCCAATGAATCACTGTGTCCTGGTTCCAGTTAGGACAGAGTTAATTTTCCCTCGTAGTAGCTGGTAGGGTGCTATGTTTTGGATTAGGATGAGAAGAGCGCTGATAACATGCTGATGTTTTAATTGTTGCAGAGCAGTGTTTACACCAGGCCAAGGACTTTTCGGCTTCTCGCTCTGTCCTGCCAGCGAGCAGGCTGGGGGTGCAGCAGGAGCTGGGAGGGGACAGACCCAGGACAGCTGACCCAAACTGGCCAAAGGGGTATTCCATACCATCTGGCGTCATGCTAAACAATATATAGGGGTGGCTGGCCGGGGTGGGGGGGCCGGCTGCTCGGGAATAGGCTGGGCATCGGTCAGCGGGTGGTGAGCAATTGCATTGTGCATCACTTGTTTTCTTACACATTATTATTGTTAATACTATTATCATTATCACTATTATTATTATTATTGTTATTATTATATTCCTTATATTCCTGTCTTAATAAACTGTCTTTATCTCAACTCACCGGCTTCACTTTCCCGTTTCTCTCCCCCATCCCAGAGAGGGAGGGGGGAGGGTGAGCGAACGGCTGTGTGGTGTTTAGCTGCCAGCCGGGTTAAACCACAACAGTAACATATACATCAATTTTCTAACATGAGTGCATTGAAGGTATTAAGGTTTCTTATGCAGGTAGAATTCTGGAATTAGTGAATTACATGGGATGACAATAAAGCCAGAAAACCATGAGGGTCTACTCAGATTTCCTGGTCAGAAGCTGATTACGGAAAATAACGAGTGACAACGCATTCCATCCCAAGGTACACATTTGTGTATCTAAATGATCATTGGTTTCATCTCTTGCATGGGGAACTTAGAATATGAAAAAGTGGTATGTATGTTGGAGTTTCGAAACAAATGTTTCCAGACTTACTCCTAAGGAAAGTTACTCATTACTCCAAGACAATCAAAAAGGCTTTTAATTTCTCCTTCCACCACTCAAGCCTATCCTCTCCCACAAATTTTGTAAGCGTAAAAACTATAAAATATTTTTACTAGAGATCAAAGTAACTATACAGTCTAGAAGACATACACAGAATTGTCTTCCTGTCCACTGTTTTTTACATGTGGATTCTTGCTTCTATACATTACTTTTTCTTAAGATAATTACTTCAACCTATGAAGTGCAGTCCCACTGAGTATTATTTTTTTTTTCTTCCTATGCATTCTTCAGTCTGTGTTCATCATAGCATAATTATTATTTTAACTACACCATAGAAATGACAGACTAATCCTACATACACTTCCCCATGCAACACTACAGGCTTG
Organism: Anser cygnoides; assembly: GCF_040182565.1. Taxonomy (NCBI): domain Eukaryota; kingdom Metazoa; phylum Chordata; class Aves; order Anseriformes; family Anatidae; genus Anser; species Anser cygnoides. Next base: position 72,743,481 of record NC_089876.1, read on the forward strand.
GGGCAGAGTGGCTCTAAAGCTGTGCAGAGGAAAAGAATCTGGGGGTGTTGGTCAATGCTGGTCAATGCTCGCCGGAACATGAACCAGCAGTGTGCCCAGGTGGCCAAGAAGGCCAACGACATCCTGGCTGGTATCAGGACTTGACAATGACCATCAACATAAAGGTATTTCTCAGCATTTCATACTCAGGCCTTCAAAATGAAATCTACTACACATAAAAACAGACTTGGAGAGAAGAAAAAAAAACATTCCTTACACAAGTTCTTAGATCCCAATATACACTAATTTCCTGATATCACCATCTTCTAAAAAAATATATATACACACTAAACTACTAATATTTTCAAAAGAAATATTTGGAAAAGTAGACAAACCCAGTCAAGGTCAATGTCGTAGAAGCTGATCACAAGCTACTTCTATCAAATGAAAATAGGATGTTCCACAGATATATTTTTTTATTTCCCTTTGAGAAAAGTGGGAACAAGCATCTTCTGAAGGTAATCAATAACTTCACAAAAATAAAATGTCAGCTTAAGTATCTGAAAAGCACAGTTATCAAACAAATTTCATGCAGAACACAGTGTTCATGACTGAAGTGTATATGTTACATTCAACAAGTCTTATTCTATGTTTCTTAGAAGTAGTACACACACAGCGCATTGTCTTGCGCTTACATTAAGCGTACAGTTTCCTTCCACTTGATTAGCCCAATTTAGTAAGAAAAATCAGTAAAAATATACTTCAGAAAAGTATGTCAACAGCTCAGTTCTCTTGGGGTATTTCATTGCTGTCTGATTGGAAGCCATTCACTGATGTAAATTTATTTCCAAATTAAATATGGAATTATCTTTCTAAGATGCTCATAGCTTTATTTTGCTTCTATACCCTTCTGAAAGAAACTTTAATTACTTAACTGATAGCATATCTGTCATCAATCTTGTTAAAGAAAAAGAACAGAGCTCTATATGGAAGGGAAATTGTGCTTTTTTTTCTGCCATTTCACAAAATCAGTTATGAGTACTCCAGCAAAGAAGCAAAAATAACCTTTTTGATGAATAGTCTTTTTATTTCTTATTGTTGTAAATAGCGTTGCTAACCAACAAAAAGGAAAATATATCAAAAGTCTTCCATGCGTAACATTTGTAAATTTAGAGAATATTTTTCCTAATTCATTTTGCCTTTTGTTCCCTTCACAAAGAAAAAGCTTCTTCAAAATATGCCTTTGTAAATATAAAGTCATGCTTTTCAAAAGCTCAGAGGCTGTTCTGAGCTTCCTGATGTTAGATGAAAAGATGTTTTTCTGAAGAAATAGATGAGCATTACAAAGTTACAGCAGTATGTAATAAAAGTTTGTCTAAAGAAAAAAATAAACAAAGTTATAACTGAAAAAGCATCTTTTTTTCCAGAGAAGTAAAAAATGTGTAGTATGGTTTAAAGAGAATAATAGAGAGATATTAAAGATAAATTAATATTATAATCATTTGGGTAATTACTGAAGAGCAATACTGATATTTTGTAGCGACACAAAAGGTTGTGCAATTTCTCTAACTAAATTCAATCACAAGAAACTCCAAGTAAAAATATAGAACGTGGGTGAATAGCAAAGGCTGGTAATCTGTGGGTAAACACAATACTACTCAGGTAAAAACATTAGAGGAAGTTTCACATATAGACTTGAAAAGTCCAAAAGAAGAGGTCTCATCATGGGCTTTAAGATGTCTTCTCTTTTTTAGATGCTTTCTGTTTTATAGCAGCAGGTAGTTAGCACTCCTTGGTTACTCACATGAAATAAAACAAGACATGAACTAACTACAAAATATATTAAGTAACAGATATCTAGTGCTTGACAGTTAAAATTATAAAATGTGTTTGAATTCTCTAGCGAAATTGCAACACAAATGGTTCACATATGGTTGACTGCGGAAGGAGACCAAGGAAACATTCCATGGAGAGAAAAGAAATCACTAATACTGAGTTCCAATGGCAAGGGAATTTGAGGCAACAGTCTGACCTGGAACTGAAGTTGCTGGCTTGTTTCCAGCAACTGTTGCTTGCCTATAGTCAAAACAGACTGAAAATCTATTATATATGATAAACTATACTTGCCCCAGAAAATCAAAACTTGAATAATGAGATTGGTGTAGTTGTCTGTTAGATGGGAGTTTGTGAGTGGAGGTAATCAATTTAAAAATAAATTATATATGAGAAAAACAAGTTAATTCTGAAACTACAATCTTCACAAGACACAGATGCAACAGCTTTTTCAACATATCTAATACAGGGCAAGAGATGCAAGAAAAACAGACTGAGATAAACACTGTAGCTCTCACGGAGCACCTGTTTGGAAGTAACTACTTTGCAAATATTATATACGTGCAAATCAGATTTTTTTGTTCTAAATTTCAATATATTTACAGGGAAAGGGGGAAAAGGAAAAGAAGAAGGGAGAAAGGGAAGAAACACAACTGCTACAGCAGTACCAATGTGCTCTCAAACCAGGTGGCAAGTGCTGTAAAAAAAAAAAAATTAAAAAAAAGAGGAAACTGTGTACTCAGTGAGTTTTACGGTTCACTGCTCTGCCCAGACACTATTTTAGAGTCTGCAAGACTTTAAGTTTGCATAATGAGCGATCTTTAAGAAAAAATAATAATAATAAAAATCTACCTCTGCTGACTCCCTGGTAATATTTCCTACAATTTATCTATTGTAGGAAGAGTGAAATTGATTACAGAAGTTTATTGGAAGTTGTTTGTCAGATGAAAGTCAGTCTTCACAGGAGCAAAGAAATCCTCAAAGAATCAAAGATGAAGAAAGCCTGTGATCATCCAAGCCAATTCAACTACTTCTTCCAAAAAGCTGGATAACATTAGGCTATTTCTTCTGAAAAGAATCACATCAATTTTCTGGAAAGTATTCTTCAGAATGAACTAAAATCACACAGTCAGAAAGGACAGAGCTCAAAAATTAAATAAAATCCATTATTATTTCCATCAATTACCAAAGCTACAATACATATTATGTGGAGAAGAAAGGTTAAAGAAATGTCAACATTGCATTAATATTATGGTGTTTATATGTAAGACAATCCAGGTTAAAACATGAGTTTTTCTGGGACCGTCCTGAGGCAAAGCTTATTTCTAACAGGAATTTGGGTTCTATGATGCAAAAACATTTTTCTCTAATCTCTCCCCATTGTACATCTAGTTCTATTAGAGCTATGATTCAGAATAAAAACATGTGCATACAAATGCAGAGATTTCAATACATTTTTTTAAAAATAAAATTATAAAAGTACTCATGGCAACAAAATATTTAAGACTGTGACACAATTCCTCCCGAAACTAATCTCTCCTAAATCTTGCAGGGATTAGAAGACAAGTAGAAAAAAAAAGTCTACATTAAAAGCAAATGGAAAAACTGCCATAATTTAAAAACATTTGTCAGAGCTAAGAACCATGACCTAATAGCTGATAAATGTAGCCAATGTATATGCACCCAGCACGTAATGCAAAAAGGAAAGCACTGGAGAGCAGAATCCAGTCACAGAAACATAGTGATATTAGAAAAGTACAGCAGCTAATAATAATGACTGGGATTTAGCTTGCCCAACTCTGTACAGCACAGCTGAGACCCTCAAGAAGTTTTACTTGCTGCACCACTCTAACACTGTTAAACCACCCCAGGAAAAGGCCGGAGCCACCAGCCACCACCTCGCTGGGCACATGTGCCTGCCTTTTCCACGATGACTGAACCCAGCCCCAGCACCAACACTTGTTTGGTGCTCCTGGTACCCAACAAGTAAAAGCAGAAGAAAGGGCAATATTATTCCTTGTTTGCAAACTGCTTGAAAGTACACAACATTGGAAAATAAAACAAACTCTTCCGGATCCTTTTGTCTTTTCATACAAAATACTGTTTACTTGGCTTCATAAAAGCTTTGTGAAAGCATTCTTTTTTCTAAAACATCATGATATTTCCAGAAAGACTAAGATTAAAGTGCTTTTCAGTGAATTTTAGTACTTTATCAAACACTTTCTGAGCTCTGCTCTGAGCTTCCAGATAAGAAAGATAGGTGTGGGAATGACTGACGATTCACTCAGAAATTCCTTGTATTCTACACAAGAACAGATGGCTTCAAACTGCCGAAAAAAATTCTGCAGGCATTGCAAGACCTGTGCCTTCAACCAACCAGTTGTTACAATATTGGCATTCTAAGCCGTCTGGAAATGCAAGCTAGCTCACAGGTCAAAAAAATAAAACTGAATTTTAATTTAAAAGGTACTGCTAATCTCTGGAAACTATACATTGCATAACAGAAGGAAGCATAAACCTGCCATATAAGTATCACTGCATGGCTACAACTGCATATTTTAATTTTACTTCTTTTAGTGATGACACAGAGCAAATATGCTGGCTTGGTCACCTCTAGGAATGGAGAGTCAGACATTTTCACCTCCAAAAGCTCTACGTTTTCCCATGAAAGGTTAAGCAGATTGTCACATTCGAGTCTGCTGTTTCAGAAGCAAGTAAAAGTCATACACTGGAAAAGATTTATGGAGAGAAATCACTATACCTTCACAGTACTTTAAATACAACAATTACTCAAACATCACAAACTTTCTGCCTGAGTTCTAAATAATCACAGTGGTGCAACATTTACCCCTACTTGCAAAGAGCAAAGCACAGCACCTCTATATGATTTTGATATTTCCCTTCTGACATAGGTTCACTTCAATTTGTATTCAATAAAATCCTTTCGTTGAAGTATGAGAACTGTTATGAAAAGAAGCAATGAGGTAGAAAACTGTCTTTTGAACTTTTTCTTACACTGTTAAAAAAGTCATGGTATATTTCAAACAAATAGGAACTGTTACAATCTGTGAAAGCATGTACCCTGGAATGAATTTAATTTAATCCTTACAAAATAACTTGAGTGGAAAACACAGTTCAGAAAATGATACTGTACAGTGAATTTCATTTACAAAGAAATAAAATGACTTACCATACAACTATAATCTCTTCTCATACTCTACTGTGATGGTATGAGTTTATAGTACCATTTTCTCTCCTTGTAGTGAATACAATTTTAGAGTTGTCAAAAATGATTTAGATTGACTTGAAACGCATATAATCCCTTGACAAATATTTTACATGCTATTAAATATACCCAAGTTTTGAATTTGTCTGCCTTCTTTTGTAGGGGCAATGGGCAATGTTCATCTTACTGTGAAGCAAACAAAGAAAGATTCCAAAATAATGGACAACAACAACTAATACACACTTCTCGAATCATGTATGTGACCAAGAAAGATCAACAATTGCCTGCTCCCAGGAGTTTATTTAACTAGAGGATAAATTCCCATTAACGATTACCTCCAAATTTATTACTATATCCAAAAGTAACCCAAAAATTTGGCCAGATCTTGGCCCTTGGATAAAGGTTGTGAAGCATAATCACCTGGCAAAATACAGGGGCAGCTCTATGCCACAGGATGTCCTGTGAGATCTAATGAACAGATATATGGCTTTCCAGAATCTCCACCTACTTTTAATTGACATTGTGTTGAAAACTTTGCTCCTTGCTTAAGCAAATCAAGGAATTTTTATCTAAACAAGCTGTACTTCAAAATCCATCTCTGAGATTTCTTCCTCAAAGACCAAACCCTCTACTAGTTCTCATCGGTAACTCCCAGCAAGCTTTGAGTTGATAATGTTCCTTTCAGAATTTAAGAATGGGAAATGGCGTATGTAGAGAAACCAATTTCTGAGAATAATAAAACAGGCTTAGTTGTAAACTGCAGACATACTCTGAGAGCCACATACTGTGGCTGAAGTACTTCTTGACTCTCTCAATAACTCTAACAGATTTTTTTCAGTGCTAGAAAGAAGTAATCTAAAATTTACGTAAGTGCAATTCAGTACATCCCTACAAACAAACATACAAACAAAAATAGATGCTATAGCTGGGAAGAGAGATGGGGTTGTTTGCTGTTGGTGGTTTTTTGTTTTTTGTTTTGTTTTTTCTTTTTTTTTTTTTTGGTTGGTGTGGGTGTTGTCGGTGGTGGTTGGTTGGTTTTGTTTGTTTGTTTGTTTGTTTTCCTTTCCTCATCTGCTCTTCCTTTTTTCCCAGCACTGGTCAATGGATTGCACAACCTAACAAGGCCCAAATATGAGGCTAGTCCAAACCAGTCTGGAAAGATGATCCTTCATTAACCTCTCATGCAAAAAAACTCCAGACATAATCTGATAATGTAAGGATGAATTTATCTGTCACTATTTCAGTACTTAAAATTTAATGTGGATTCCCATGCTTTTCTGTCAGAAGTCCGAAAAATAACAAACTAAACACTAACAGAGTTCCAAAACACTAGTCTACCCATGCATCAGTGTAAATGGATTTCAACACAGGAGTACGTGATAACAAGTGTCTGGAGACCACTAAATCCCAGAAGCCTGGAGAGAAATGAAATGTTGACATTGAGAGCTTCTTTCAAAATGTCAAACGCACTGTAGAGATCCCCATGGACCAATCCTGTACTCACAAATAACATATGATGGAGAAATATGGGGATGCGTCTACCACAGACACAGACATAAGAGAATTATTGTCTAATATAAATTCAGTAATATTTTACATGCATATGTCCTTAAGGGAATTAAAAAAATGTAAATAACTTATTTTTGAGTAACTGAATGTGGTACAGCTTTAAACGTACATTCAGATGCTGAATAACAGATGATTAAAACCAGGGACTCGGAAATAGAATTAGGAAAAAAGATTATGCAGGGTCACAAGCTTCCAACTTTAATCATAATTTGGAACAACTTCCACCATAAATAACTCCAATTGGACCATTTATTGGAATGACTACAGATGACAGCCCTTCATTAGAAGCACCAGGACAAAACATGTCCAAACATAGTTTATAACACTCATATCACTTCAACTTTACATTTGAATGGCAGCCACTCAGACAAAACTGATAGTTTTTTCCTGAGTTTAAAAAGAGAAATAGTTGAAGAATTATGACTACTGATGCTTTGATTTTCCCATGAAATTAGGAATATACTATTAGGACTTCTCATAAGCCTGAAAGCATCCTTAAAGAGATGGAAAAATAAACTGTGCATGCACTGATGAAACACATGGAGGTAATGAGCCTAGTGAAGATTGCCATCCATGTGGTTGTAGTTCAAGCATTGAGAAAGAGAGCAAGCAAAGCAGGGTTTCCAAAGTAACATATGGAGTGGATCACTGTTTCAAAGTTATACAGGGAACAATTTTAACACAGTACAGAGTTAATACAATTGCATTGATAAATGGAGGAAAGTTTTACAAGTGTCTCTAATTACTTGCTTGGCAGAAGATTGATGGTTCTGCCATTACAATAAAGGAAAATTGCAATTTAGTCTAGCAGTAGCAGATAAAATCCTCTCTATCAATAAGAATCTGCAATGATGTAACAGTTTTTCACAAGAGTATGGAAAATGTTATCTTCATCATATACACAGATACCTTCCCAAGATCACAATAGTCTGAGGATGAAAGGACCCTCCTAATTTGTAGAAACTACAGGGTAGTCTCAGAATGGAAAAGGTTGCAAGTGGTCTGGTAAAGTAATGTTAGAGAGGATAGAAAGCGAAGTCTATGCATAAAAGGCAGGACCTGGAAGTGATTGTCAGTTACTGTGTTATCCTGCAAGTGTCTTAGTTCAGTCCTGGGAAGTGTTTTAGGCACACACAATCAACCACTTCACTGGTTTTCAAGGGACAGTGAGAGAGGAGTGCAAAGTGGAAGAAAGTAGGAGCAGTCCCTAGTCAGTCTTCTGATGTGAACGATCAATACTTCACATAGTAGCTGCTAGAATAGATCTAGACAAAGACAATCTGGAAAGATTTATCTCACTTTGAATCATTCATCAAGTTTTGTCTTAGCTCAAACAGTAAATAGAACTAAGACAATAAATGGACATGGACATCAATTAATTAATGAATTCGTTAAAGAGTACTAGGATGAACTAACAAAGGTACCTTCTGAGAGGGAGGAGAAACCACATTAATTAGCTCCCCTGTTTTAATATTGTTATAAGCAATAGATTCATTTTTCCCCAAATTCCTTAAAACAAGGGCAAGTCTTTGGGAAAGGGCAAAGAAGAATGAGTTCAGACAGCTAGTTTTCTACCTTTAAGATGTTATCCAACCATAGCACTTACATGACTTGAGGTATTCCATATTTATCTCTAATTCACGCCATAGCATCAACGTACGTGTTATCCTAGAAGATAAACAACTACCAAAAAGAGAATCTGCACCATAACACAGAAAATAAACTCTGGTTCAAGTAATTGGTTTGGCTGTTTCTGTATCAGAAGGTGTTTTGAAATGACTAAACACGTAGAATAACAGATTACAGCAAACTGTCTAAAGGATCTCCACTAAGATCATAAATGCTTGCACAGAAAGAGAGATTTTGACATGTATTGGGAAATATTCTTCAGTTAATAATGCTGTGTATAGATACACCCATAAGGGTGCAAATAAATGCTTTGAATAGAAAGAACGTAGGTGTCTAGCTAGTGAGGCTGGCATATGTACTTTACTACATTTAGCTAAACTACTTTCTCTTATTGTCAGACTTTACATAGTTAAGGAATATATATAAAAAGCGTGAATGTGTTTCTGGTTATTTTCAGTCTTCCTTCCCAGCATCTACTTACAAGAAGGAAAGAAAAGAGGAGTTGGGAGGAAAAAAAAGAAAAACAAACAAACCAATACAAAACAAAAGCACTTAATCTATAATCTGAGGATTCATTCCAAAGATCATTAAAGTCAGTAAGGTGTCTGGTTCATTCACCAGATACCACATATTGCCAGCTAGAAATCTGGATCAAATTTTCAATGCCAGTTGAGAATCATCAAATCTTCCGGTCATTTAGAAAGGCATCAAAAGCAACAGAAGCAGTTCACCCTTTACATGGGGTTCCCAAGAACTAAAAATAATGCTGTTTACAAGATGCGTGCTTTTTTTTTTTTCCCTGAGATTTTGTATGTCCTTTTTTTTTTTTTTTACAGCTGATACTGTTCAACATTAAATTTCCACAAGCTTGTTCCTTTGAAATTGTACAGTTTAAACCATTTGTTTAGAGTTCTTTTATACCTAATTTATTCTTAAATTTTAGGAAAACACAAGAGCAGGGCATCTCATTTTGCAATTACCTAGTCTGATTTTATTTCAACTGATTTAAAACTTCATTTTGCATTTATGTGTCAAAATATTTGTCTGCTTTTATTCTGAAGTAATATAAAAGCAGTCACTATAAATAGAGGGAATATTCAGTGAGTTTGTGTGGCCCTTTATTAACGTATAAATACCCTTGAACAGCATCCTACTTAGAAGTTAGTTGTTTTTCACATATACAAACTGATTAAATGAGTTTGAGAATTGATCTGTTCAATAATTATGAAACCATGAAAAAGCATTGCAAGTTTTTATTCATACTAATTTTATTGTTTTGATTTCCTACAACTGATTATTCAGCACTTGCTTTCATGAAATGAGAGCAGGATTTGAAGAGAAAGCATCCAGGTGTATCTGAATTAAGATCAACTCTGCTGATCAACAGCACCGCTGACATTGCACAGAGCAAACTTTACATCATAAGCAATATCTTGCAATTATAACGCTGCTAAACAAATAAAGATTTCTAAGACTATTTTCAACAGAATAAACTAGAATAAACTAACCTCCAACAATGCTCACTATATTTACATCTATTATAACCAACTAACACAAATTAGAAGGGAGTTGGATGAAAACAATTTCTGCACTACCAATCATTGTCCTGTGCTTTCTAACAATGGAAATACTTTAGGAAAGTATTGGGAAAGCAAATGGAAAAAAACTTAATGAAAGACAGTGATTATTTTATTTGAAAGATTAGTATTTTTCAATGTAAAATAAGGATGAAAATACATTATAATGCTATATTAACAGGTAGATGCCAATAGTCACCCTAATCCCTTTACTTACATATTCTGACTCTTTGATCTGTGCACCCCCTTTTTCTGTTTTCAAATTGCATAGTCATAAATACTATAAATTACGATGGTACATTCAAAAACAAAAAAAAAGTTAATTCTTATTCAGGTGTTGGTCAAATAGCTTAATTCTCTGAACACATTCTGTTTTTATAAAACAGTAACTGCCACTGTCTGCAGCAATTACAGATCTATATTTTAAAACTTATTTTTTTAGGACTTGAGTATTTTCAGAAAACACCAAAATTCTAAAGGATCAGAATCAACAATCAAAAAAGTTAGAAAAGAAGCACTGTTCTGGATTTAAAAATTAAATACTAAATACTGTTGATAAACAATATATGTAAAGCTTATGCTCCAATATAACAAACTGGAGCATCTCCTCTTCTATAGCATTTCTTAAAATTTGCTTTAAAATATATAATATTGAGAGAGAGAGAGAGAATATGAAAATTCATTTTTAATATGATAGCTCTAATGCAGGTGCCAGAAAACCCAACGTTTGGAAATTATATTGAATAAGCAGTGTTGAGATGGAAACATAAAAAAACACTTCACCATAATCATGTAAAATTGCTTCCATATAAGCAAGACTTTTACGGTCTTTGGACACAAATACATCCTGTTTAACTTAACTGAAAACACCGTAACTACACTGATTGGCAAGTTGTTAATAACGCACACGTTTTGCATTTCTCCTTTGTTTAGAAAAAAAGAATTAGAAAAACAAATTAAAAGTAAGCATATGCATATGTCCATTGTTAATATGGGAAGCTGCATACCTATATTTCACAATCACCTTGCAATATATTGGAGAAAAACTAATTTTTTAAGCCACTGGAGCTAGATAATGTCTTTTAATGGCTGTTTTGCGCCATTACTTTTAATTTGAATAAAAAAAATAAATTGCAGTCTTTTGTTAGAATTGTATTACAAATAAAACAGTGCAATTAAAGAGCTAACATTCAACGTACAAACCAATACTTGTAAAATGGAGGAAGAGGATTAGATGGTTCCTCTGGCTGCCAATCAGGGAACAACTCTGTCCCAGAAAAGGCCCTACTGATCTCAGCAGGGCTGTGCACAGGTGTAAGATTTGACTGCACATTCAAGGTCGCCTCTCTGATCACACCATGCTTAGACACAGTATTGCAGGATGTTGTAATAATGAGTTATTTCATAATTGTCTCTCTTAAGGCTTTTTTTTTTTTTTGGAGGGTATAAGCATGCCCTTCTGTCACAGATAAGTTTTTTAAAAGTTGAAGTGATTTAAGAACTGAGGCACACATTCAAGACTTGAACTTTGGCAGTTAAGAGTTCAGGTGTATTCCCAGCATTTTTACTACTCTTGAAACAAGGACTAACATTTTTTAAGTCACTCAGCTATTTTCAAAACTCCCAGCTGGGATCAAACTAGACATTAAATTTAGGTCCTGGGAGATGTGGGGGAATGGTAAGGGGGACCAGGCTTTATAAAATAAATTTGAGTAGCACAAATGTTTCCTTTCATTCTCCAGTGAAGTGCTTTTTTTTTTTTTTAAGCTTTCCTTCTCTGCTGAAAACAAAGATATTCCCAATGTTACTTATTACAAAAAAATGACTATTTTGCATGAAATAACAATCACGTAATCACACGCACAATCACAATCCCACAATGTAGTTAAATCTATATTGTGACATCTCCGAAACATTGCATACGCACAGCAGAGCAGAAGAAAACTAACCCCAACTAACTGAAACACAACATGGGGAAACTATTTTCACAAGTAAATGTATTCCCATCTGAACTTGAATTGGTACAGATTGCTACAATACACAATATAATTCTTTTTATATACAAGCAGTCTGCTTTTATAAGAAGCAGGGCTATGATTTACAAATGTAGGAAGTATTCTGCAGTTCAGGATTCATAATATGAAATTAAATGATTCCTTCCATTACAGACATAAGGATACATTAAAAATGGCTCAGGAACTAGGAAAACAACTGCGACTTCCAATTCCCTCCTTTTTAATGCTTATAGTCCTGGAATACATTTTAAAGCATCAATAAATAACAACTGATCAATGTTGTCTTCGCTGTTTATCTCTACAGATATTACTTGTACAAAATTAAGTAGACAGAGAGATGTACCTTACTTCCCAAATTTGTATCATACAGCTTTGACTCTTCAGTGTTAATTTTATATTGATTTATTATTTTTTATTTTATTTTATTATTTTTTTTATTATTTTATTATTGATTTATTGATTTAAATACAACAGTTATTGCAAGTTTGAATTTTTAAAATTGCGATATCCTTCAAATTTATCAATGGATTCAAGGTATCTGAAAAAAAAAAAACTGGTGGAAAAGAACTGTTGTTCTAGTATTAATTTCAAGTAGTATTAATTTCAAGTAGCCCTTCACCAAACTTCCAAAAAAATTGCTGATACAAGAATAAATGTAAGGAGAATCCTATGGATGTGTAAATGCCAACGTCATCTGAATTCTAAGCATAATCAGAGCATTTTTAGCTTAACAGAGGTGTTATTAAATGACGAACATAAACCAGATAGTGCAAAGACCTTCATAGGGAAATTAAAGCTTCCACTACAAAAAAAAAAAAAAAAAGCCATTGGTTTCAATGGTGTCAGTATTTCAATACTGTCCAAATAAGAAGTGCTCAAATTGGGGAGTTCTCCACAGCTGAAAACTACAAGAGGCATCTTCTGAACTAGTTGCTTCCCCATCCTGCCAGAAGAGACATGAGAGTACTTTTTGAAAAGAAAATATTGAAAGAAAAATACCTGAGGACAAGGAGAATAGGTAAAAAATCTGAATTTCTAAGAGTTTTAGCAGAGGTGTGAGCAAACCTCAATGAAGTTCAAAAAGACCCAGTGCAAGGTCATGCACCTGAGTCAGAACATAAAAAAAAAAAAAGTTTGGGCGATGAGCAGATTGACAGTAGTGCTGCAGAGAAGGACCTGGGGATACTGGTTGATAAGAAACTCAACTTGAGCCAGCAATGTGTACTTGCAGCCCAGAAAGCCAACCGTATCCTAGGCTGCATCCAAAGAAATGTGGCCAGCAGGGCAAGGGAGGTGATTCTCCCCCTCTACTCTGCTTTCATGAGACCCCACCTGGAGTGCTGAGTTCAGCTCTGGGGCCCCCATCACAAGGAGGACATGGAATCACAGAATCATTAAGGTTGGAAGAGACCTTCAAGATCATCTGGTCCAATCATCACCCTACTGCCAATGTCACCCAATTACCTTTGGAGAAGAGGGCTTCGCCCTCATGGCAGCTCTCCTGTGCAGGTCACACCTCCTAGCCCGCCCTGGGAGCACAGGGAAGGCAGTGAATGAAAGAGGCAGAGAAGGGCGAGGGGAGGCCGCTACGACAGAGGGCACGGAGCAGAAAGGCGAGAGCCTCACTTCAGCGTGGAGATGGCACGGCACAGCCGCAATTACGTGATACCTAGTCCTTCAGGCAGCTGCCATTACGCGACACCTCCTCCCTCACACAGCCACCATCACGCGACACCTCCTCACTCATGTGGCTGCCATTATGCGACTTCTCCTCCCTTGCGCCGCCGCCGTTACGCGACACCTGGTCCCTCACAGACCTGTTCGATTTAAGTCATATTTTGTATTTAACAAATACAGTCTTAGAGCTGTTCAGGCATGCTGCGACTAAAGGCTTCTCGACCGGTTTTACTACTGTTGAGTCCTGCAATAATACCACTGTATAACTGAGTTACTCCTTCCAGTGTGGAGTAATGGCAGGACTACTAGGAGCTAGCTATGATCTGTGCAGACATGCGATAGCTGCTGCAGACATGAACCTAGTTTTCATGATACGCTTGTCTGAACTTCGCTGAATCCTGTTTCTGCAAGAAGTATATCCTGCAAGTTTCCAAGAGCACAGTTGAGTCTTGTCTGTGAGCTCCTCCTCGACATGGTCTGCGATTTAGTTTAAATAAAATGCCAATTCTGAATTTCTTGAGTTTGCAATATTACCCCTTTCTCACATTCTACTTCAAGATTGCAACAGACATTTAAGTCTGATTTCCCGTTTAAATAAGTCTTAAAATTGTAATGTCTTTATTATGCAAGCATACGCTCAATATACCCTCATGGCTTCCTATAGCACTTGCATTCCTTTACAAGAGTTACAAGTACATATATATGCACATTCCATTTCCTATTATAACCTCTGCTGCAATATTTTCCTGTGCAAACACGCATCCACTTAGTTTCCTTCCATCTCCTGTCACATTCTCTTTGCAATTTCTCCCTACAGTCCTTTCTTATATCAGCATATCCTGTTTATCAAGTAGTATTTAAAATTAATGTGAGAGTTCTTAGTGAAACTATCTTCATGTAAGATTTAAGATATTTGCTTGAATAGTTCAACAAATGCACATATTTGATCCTTAATAAAATGGAAGCTATATACAAATAAGGCAGAGGCTTTCTGCACTCTTAAAGAGGCAACTGTCTTACGGACTTGGGACATAAGCAGAAAGTGTCAGTTGCTTACAGTCTTAAAAGTAAATGCTACGTGGCATAGGGGTCCCTTAAGGACATGGCCACAGAGCGAGGTGTGTCCTGTATAACGAATGCAAATCTCACCCGACAGACCTAAGTGTGATCCAACCCAGAAATAACCGAGCTGTCTAGAGATGACTTGCTTGCTGGTGGGAGCAGAGGCAGAAGCAGCAGTAGCATGAACACTGAGCAGGAGTGTTGAAAAAGAACTATGCTGAGTTAGTAGAGGAAGTAGCCTTCTTGATACGTTACCCTTTTCTTTGTCTTCCAAATAATGTCCAAGAGGACATTCTCCCATTTTTCCAAGAGCAGCTGTGGCATTTGTCAACCAGGGATGATAGCACTCAAGACCAGCCTAAGAGAAGAATAACAGTATGTACGCCATATGTATGACTCACTAAGACCAAAGACTATCTCCCCAGCAGTGGATTTTGCAAGGTAGCCAGAAACTGAAGTATTTTTTAATCAAGAGTGTACTCTTATAGCACTGAAGGCTAACTGTATATTCAGCTGCATCAGAAGAAGGACAGATTTTCAGAATCTGACAGGGCTCTGTGCAACTGGATCTAACTGCTTTGGGTCAGAGGTAAGAATAGACGATCCTAGGAGGTCCCTTCCAACCTAAATATTTCTAAGACATTAAAATTTTCCAAATGATGAAAAAAGTGGATTTTATTATTTCTACAATGTTTTGTGCAGGATCTTTTTTCCTTCTTTGCATATTTGTTCTTGCCTTGAAATAATCTCAAAATTCTTCTCAGCAATACTATAACACAAAAGGAAGAAGATGGCAGCTGAAGTACATTGGAGCACTGTAAGTGAAACTCTGCTCAATTAAATTTCTGCCAACACTGACAGTCAAGTGTAGCCCTTTCTCAGTACTGCTCAGTTTCCCTCAGAAGAGATTCAGCCACATGTTTTGTTCTTTGAGCTGATAACCAGTGAAAGCAGTTGAAGAAAAACCCAGAATCTAGCCAAAAACATTTTCTAAAAGTCAAGTAAACAATTGTGATCTGAAAAATGGGCTGATTTCCAAAATACCAGAGAGACAAAACACAATGCTTTCACAGCTTGAAATGTGCTAGATATACATAATAAGTAAATAACACTGCCTTTCCATTTCCATAATATTGGAAAATTCAAGATTTTAAGCAGATTGTTGTCACTCCAGCTATTTTAGAAGTTCTAATGCACTTCAAAGAGCTTAAGTGAATACTGAACTATCTTCATAAATGTTAGACAATACACTACAGTAATAATCCCATTATGAATCTTCAGCTTTATTTGTCCTATTGGATTAGTTCATTCTGTAATACATTGCTGGCACTTTGCTCTATCAGTCAGCGACTCTTAGAATTCACGATTACATGATTATATTCAAAAGCCTCATTATTTCAAAATGTTTTATCATCAACTGATAGCTTTTATATTGCCTTGGTGACAACTCAAGCCTACTCTTACAAGATTAGCATTGCAGTCCTTAACTACTATTTTATTTTTTTTTTTAAACTTAACTCTACAGGCTCCAAAAATCTCAAAATTTGTAAAAGGTAGAGAAAAGCTTCCTCATGCGTAGGAAATGGGAAAGTGGGTCTAGTAAAGTATCTTCCCAAATGTAAAGATATTTTTCCTTTTTATTCTTAATTTGCTACTTAACTGAAGTTTAAACAAAATACAAACAAAGAATCGAACACACTACAGCTGTAATCATTGCACACTGTGACCTAATTAGACTTTATCAACTAAATAGGGAAGGACTGAGTCAAAATTCAAGTGAAGAATTTCCAACAAACAAGCATCTGAAGTGACAGCTCTGATAGTATTATGTATAAGTCTACGACAGTTATGACTAAAAAGCCAGGCTTGTTAAAAGCAACAAGACATGGAGCCTGTCCGCAAAGTCACAGAAGAAGCCTATAATATTCTTGCAAGAACTAAAACTGCTGATCCCTCTGTCCACCTGCCATTTCTTCCTCTCATTTCAATCCACTGCTGGGAAAACCATTAAACTATCTTTCCTTTGTCTTCTGTTGGAAGGTGGATCAATAAAATGTATCCTCCATTACTTTTACAGCCTCCAAGAAAAAAGTGCTCTACATTTTCTTTCTCAACTCCCTAATGATTGATAAAATGGCAGGCCCATCTAGATGCTTACTTACAGATGCAGAAATGTTTCAGAGATTTTTATTATGTACAGAAGTTGCTACACTGACACAAACAAGTACCTGCCTTTTAAGACTCATCAAAGGTACGCACAAAGACTGATAGTACTGACTTATCAGTTTATGGTCCTCCGCAAACCTATGAGCCTCTAAAATACTCTAAATCTTTCTACTTTCTGCAGAAGGGAAAAAAAAAAATGCTCATAAGTAGAAAAAGCAGTTTTAGCAAATTCAATGCTTCCAGTAACTGCAAACTGCAAACACATACATTCTATTTGTCCCTATCTTCGGCTAGCTCAGCTACTACTTAAAGACAATCACAAAACACCTGTGCTCTCAGGCATGACAGCAAGAAAAAGACATGTTCACTTTCTTTTTTAGAAGGTGCAACTGTACTGCTACTGTAAAATATTTAAAATTAAGTCAGTGAAGTGCATGTAACATCTGGAAATAAGTAAATGCTTAACAGCTGTTTTCAAGTTTTAGCTTTATATATTAAACAAAGCAACAGCCACACAGTACACCAGCTATTTCAAAAGGTCCCCCAAGAAGAGTAAAGAAATTTTAAGATCTTGGTTCTGTAAGCAGTCTGCTGATATTGCACTGAGGAAGGAGGTCAGAGACATTAGGGCAGAAATAGTGCTGGAGCTAACAGAGCAGATTCAAGGAGGTAACTATGAGTTCCGTGAGCTCCCTTATACATCTTAGTCATATGGTGTCCTTCAAAAGCTAAACAAACCAAGCATAGCTTAAAGACACATAAGATGTTGCCAATTTTAGAGGAACAACATGGAGTTATATCCATGTTTTTTCATTCACCAAAATGATGCTTTGAATTGTTCTTGAAGATTAGTTGAGGATCACAACTGGTTTCAGAGTAGTATTGGTTCTTTGGGACTGCATAAGTAGAGAACTGCATAAATAAACTCAAAAGAAACTTGTATTCTATGTTTTCACATCTACTAAAAGGCAAAAATACCTTGATACAAATTTTGGGTCTCTGTTTGCAACATTCAAAATATAAAAGAAAAGTAGGTAAAAATAAGCAACACCAGGGACATTATCATTGAGAAGTACTCTCAGAAAGTAAATAATACCTTTAGAATTCAGGCCCTAATTGATTTTGACTTGTCCTCAGACAATCAGCTACCCCAGCTATGTCTGTAGTTACAGGTAGAGCAATCCTAAAGAAAAAGATTCACAAATCACAACAGTTGATGCTGAGAAGTCAACATCCACTCTATACACGTCAGGTATTTTACTCTGAATTAGTTCTAATGCAGTCCTGTGGACAAATTGCCCATTATTAGATGAAGAATACTAGCAGCTCTTTTTTTTTTTTTCCCAAAAATTATGCAAAGTGTTCAAGCACTCTGATAACATACTGTGCTCCAAACAGTTACTGTGAAGAAACAAGGGAATATCAGGAGATTCACCTCAAAACAGTATGGTTTTGAAATACTCTAAACTACAGTGCAACAATAAGTGCTTGGGCTGTTCAGTAGGTGCAGTGTTACTGAAAACTGAAGCATACCATCACCAGATATCAAAAGGAAATGCTGAGAGTATTTAAATACACAAATTTGGGATTTAATATTTATGACTTCCTGCTTTTGAAGAACAGGCCAATAACCTGGGATCCATTTTCAACAAAGATTTTTTATACAAAAAGTTGTGAATAAGTAGTAATTAAAAAATAAATACATTTTGAAGGTAAACAATTTTTACATATATGCTCTATATTTGAGTAGGATTTTGAATAACTTTCCTCCTCTTCAGCTTTCCCTTCCACTTCTCATAATTTATATTCTTCAATTTCATATTTTAGTAGTTCATGAACAAATTATTTCAATACATTATAAAGATTAATTGTTCCATAAGCAACAGAATTAATGATACTTGGTTTCCTATAGCTTCACGTTACATGGTTGAATTATTTGATGTCTAATAAACAAACTCTTGAAGCTATTCATATAGCTGAGAATTCACAAAATCTCTCTGCCTTGCAGATTCCTTTACTAATGTGTAAACTCTCACTGTATCCTCTACTGCAGCAAGGGACTAGGATTCTCTCTCTTCTACCTGGCTACCAACACTCATGATCACAATAGAAATGTAGTTTTTATACTACCACTTTTTCTTGTGTTTAATTGGAACAAAATTGTCCAACTGGTTCAAAACATGGAGAAAGTAGCGGGAGAGGAAGCACATTGGCAGAGAACAAACACACAAGCATAGCCAAAGCCTGTAAACTATGCTAAATTTATATGTATATATATATTTATATATTTTACTAGCAAGGGTATCACTATTTCTAGCAGTTTTAAAGTTAAGTGTAAATTACAGATGTAAAACTTTTGTTAACACCTGCGGGCCTTTTTTTTTTTTTTTTGCAATTGACAGTATAGCTTTTTACAGACTTTCATTTCTTGTCAAAAAACGCAAACTGTCAGAATCTGAGTTATAAAATAATCTACTCTTTCTGCTTTTGTATATGACTGATTCTCCCTTAATAAAAATTTTGCACTTAGAACTGGTTTTTATGGAGTAACTAATTGTTAAATATTTCAGTACTGCTTAATTTTTCACTGGTTTCTCTTTTCTGGCACAAAACCTACAAAAATACAAAGGTCTAACAGTAAACATTATAAGTGGGTTTTAGTTAAAGAGAACTTCATAGTTGTATACAAAAGTGTCCTAATATATAAGCACTATTATAAACAAGAATACTTTAATTCATGGATTAAAAAATAATATGTCAGATAAAGATCTTTCTCTACAAATTGTACTAGTGTACAAACAATGGAAGAATCAAGCTTGCAGAGGAATCAAACTAATTTTGTTCTATTATACTATTTAATTCTGTGAATCTTGATTTGAATAATGGAAGTATTTTCAAATCTGTTTTAAACACACTGAGTCAAATTGAACAGATCAATGTTTTTCTTTCTGGTAGAGTAAATACAGAATACTCAACAGAGGGAAACCAGTGTGATTTAAAAAAAGACTATAATTTAGTACAAAAGAAGTTTTCCCTAAGAAAAGACCAATTAACATAACAAAAATCCTAGTAAAAACTTCAGGATACACACAATGGAACAGTCAAAGAACTGAACAGTTTTAAAAACTCAAGTGTTTCTGAATGCACACTATTACAATCCAACAAGCATAGAGAAGAAATAATTAGTTTTCACACAACACTGACTTTAATATCAAAGGTATTGCTTGTAGTCATTGAAAAAAAGTGGACAGAACTACCTGCATGTGATATGTTCAGTTAGTTTTAAAAGTAAGTTCTGTTTGTTACCTAAAGTAATTTATTTTAGGACTGTGCCTAGAAAAACAATGATATTTTGATTAAGATTCACTATTTTTCTCTGTGAAAAAGACAGACTTTGATGTAGCACAGTACTTCATTTTCTGTCAGCCCTACTCAGTATCTGCCCTGTACTCAGTACTGTATAAAACACATATGGAACAGAAGATAAAATACATATGAAAATAAATCTAGCCTAATATGAGGTTTATTAATACAATTATTTTTCAGCTGACTTTTTTCCTCAAAAAAAAACACTTTAATAAGCCCATTAACAAATAGCCACATTCTATTAATAGTTACTACAGAATAAACATTTGGAAATTCATTGGAAATTTACATTGATTTTCTGTGGTTTTGCTTTGTTTTTTAATTTTTATATTTTTAAGAAACATCCCCCTCTAAAATCTTTTGCAAAGCTCTGAATGAAAACTCAGTACAGTAAATGAAAATTCTTTACTAGACAGTGCTTTTCATGATGAAATCTACAGGATGCCTGCTCCTGTTTTCTAAACAATTACTGAAAAAAATATACCAAATAAAATACCCCCATAGAAGCAGATAAAAAGTAAAATGCACATTGTCCTGGTCTAAATTTACTCTAGCTAGTATCAAGAAACTGACAGGGGAAGACCTGTCAATAAAGAATATGTTGCAATCTTCTACGTACTGTGGAACCAAAAATGGTAGAAGTCAAACCTCACATTCAGTAACCATATTTGGTTTTTTTTACTAGACATTTCCAAATCATAGATCTTAAACACCAAATCAAAGTTTGGTTCATTGTCACTTGTCACAACAACTTTTGAATATTAAGCTGAGTACCTATGCACTCTGCCAGTTAGTAACTTTGGGTATTTTAACTGATGTTTTAGAATTAAATTTTCCTATTTCATTTTGATTCTTTTCATTTAAAAACAGGCCTGAGTAGGCATAAAACATTCTGACACTCAGAAAAATCTTTGTTTGAAAAGTATAACAAGATACATCAGATTGCTTCTGAGGAACTATTTCTCATAACAATTATGTCCCTGCAACATTTGGCCCCTCAAGAGAAACCACAGAAAAAAAAATTTATAGCAAGTGCAGGGAGGAATTTGTGACATATCCTCTTATTTGGAAAACATACATGGAAAGCGTCTAGTTAGCTTCGCGCAAAGGAACAACCAAGGACAGTTTTTACAACCATCTAGATTTATATTTTGATTCATTTACAAGTTTCTGTTATTTCATTACCGACTCTATCACAAGTATGATTTCATAGTGGAATTTTTATTTAACTTGCTTTATTTCAACATTTCCTGCAAAATGTTGCAACCTGCAATGTCCTAAAAATTAATCCAAAAAAAAAAAAGAAAAGAAAAGAAAAAAGAGGTAAGTTCCAAAATCAGGCTGACCCACCCTAAATTCAAGGAATACAACACTTAGGAAATGTTGTGTTTGAGATTCATTTTGCAATTATAGAAAAAAATCTTTTCTGATCATTTTTGATGATATACTTCTAGGATATCCTGAAATACTTTTGCAGTATTAACTCTATGTTGCAATGTTATTAAATCAATTTACCACCTCAAACTATCCTACGTAACAAAGATGCTTCTTAAAACAATACATTTTCTCACACAACACACTTGTGAGTAAAAGCGTTACATTTCAGTACAATACATTAAGTAATGAAATATTAACCATAAAACTGATACAAACATCAGTAGTGCTTTCGTAAGCAGATTTGCACTTTTTTCTAAGACATGGTTTAGAATTGTTATTTATCCGAAGCTTCCAGATTCTAAAAGCAATTCCAAGTCATTTATCTCATTGAAAAAAAAATGTTGCATTTGAATTATATTTGTTAACCAAATTGAGACCTAGATTAGCACTAAAAATGAATCAGAAAGCTTGACTATAAAATCCAATCCAATCATAAGCAGGAAACTAAGTCTATAATTAAAGAAAGTAAAACCCAGAATCAAAAGACAGAAAACCTAGAATTTGAAATAGCCCCACCTAAAAACCAATGTCTAAATGAGTCCACCATCACTGCAAACCAGTTGTCATAAAATAAAATAATATGGACAAAAATACAAAATAAAAATAAAAAGACTCACCTGGTGTGTTTTTGCCATTCAGAAGTAAGTTGTCTCTAAACGTCGTACTAAGAAAAGAGGATTGCTTTCTTTTAGACAGCATGGTATGAGGAGGCCTATACTGAACGTGTTTTTTCATACAATTTTTTGACTTCAAAGATATGGTGGTGGAAATCCCTATATCAGTATTATCTGATTATTATCTGAAACAACACAGAATTTACTCAATATATTCTTAAACACCAAGTTATAACACAATGCTGTAACAGTTGTACATCCACACATTTTCAGCTGCTAGGGAAGCACGGACATTACCTAATGGTGCTTTTCCCTTTACTCGTGGGAAAGCTTGGCAAGCAGGGAAAAATATATATAAATATATATATATAAAGAAGAAGTATAACCAAAATCATACACGAATAACCAAAATAACCAAATTCACAATATAACCAAATTCACAAATAACCAAAATTCACTGCCTCTTAATACTAAAAATTCTAAGCCATCCTTTGTTTTCTTTTTACCCCTGAGCTGCTCTAAAATCCCCACCTCCTGAGCAAATACCTAACTGGCTAGACTGAGAAGAAAAGCATGGAGGACCATTTTCAAGACAAGGATGACTCTAGAGAGCCAACGAACAACTCATTAAGGGAGGATGCCACTGAAGTGATTTGAATGGGTAATGGAGATTATTTAGAGGCTTTGTATGAGCGGTTCTCTATTCTTAGTTATTTTAGGCATGTGGCGAAGCAGACTGCAGCACTAGGAGATGAGAGAATCTCATGAATGCCTCTCTTGAGGCAGAGTACAAATTATCAATTACAGCCATAGGTTAATCTCCAGCAACAAAATGTTGGGTAGGTGTTGATGCATCTTGAACTATATCTAGAAACTAGCCAATGGCAGAAAATACATTTCTCACTGGCCTAGAAGACAATAAGGCATGACAGATGAGATGAAGATCCACAGACCTCACCAGTCAGGGTCTCTCTCTCTCTTCCCCCTGTGCCTAATAAGGTATGTTCCTTGGGATCTAGAATGAACCAACACACTGAAACCTGCACATATACACTAGTACTAGTTTATGCTTTGATATACACTGCTCAAATAATAACAACAACTAATAACAATACTGCTTAAAAAAAAAAAAACAGGCAAATGACAGGATCAAGGACTCAGTAATGTTTTTACCTAGTGTCAAAACAACCTGCTAATACTGGTAGGAAGCAAGAGCTTCCTACTTTGCAAGTAGTGTCTATTAAAAACCATGCCAGATCTTAGGGCTATCGCTAGCAGGATTTTTACAAGTATCAGTCTGTTCATTCTCGGTGCTAATCATCAAATATGGAGAAGCAACTCACACGCTTTCTGAAACACACCTGTATATAAGGGCAGGAAGGTACACATGCACACACCATTTGCAAAGATATTCTTCAAGGAATGTCTTGGCAAGCCACAAGGACCCAACTCTCTTTCACCTGTTCTAGCCTGCACAGGCGTGCTGTGAATGACCGGCAGTAGGAACATCCTTTCTTCTTGGAGTAAGTTGGCTGTTTTTAAAAGATGTATAACTTCTACTCAAAATGGAGGTAAATATAGTTTGTCTATTTATTCCATAGCTTCTAACTGAATACCTCATTTCATTCTAATTGTTCTTGCTACATTTATTTTATGAGATGAACTTCCTTATTTCATATTTAATTATTTCAGTAAAGATAAAGCATTTACCCTTTCATCATTTTTAAAATTTTAGCACTATGTTCTGGTATTAATAATTTAATCAACATCAAAGCAACATAACTATAAGTAAAAATGTTAATAAAGCTGGACTGATATTTGAAGTTTTGTACACCAAGCTCTAACAGTTCAGAGTTCCCTGTGGACATTAAAACTTCCATTTAAATACAACTTTTTTTTTTTGCCTTTGCTTTTTATTTCCTTCTGTTGTACTTGTGTCATAACAAAAAAAAAATGTGTATGAGCAAATGTATTTCCTTTTAGATTTATATTGGCTCTTACTCTCCATGAAGGCCTAATTCCATGTTTATGATGTTACAGCTTCCACAGTAACCGCTGCTACGATCCAGAAAATAACAATTTCAAGTGAGGGACAAAGGGCAGGAGCAAACACCTTAAATAAGTTTAACCTGGACTCTTCAGCTACAAAAGCTCTTTATAACTTCAAGGAAAAAAAGCTGTCTTCTCTAACTGCATAATGTCACCATGCTATGATGCAGCTATCAGCCAGCACTACCTTTAATTATACAACCACAAAGCTACATATTTTTACTAAATCTACAGGAAAAAAAATACTCTGCATGTACAATAATTTTCTACATATATCCTTTGTGAGAGCTTATGTTTTCTGAATCAATATTTTCACACGAAACCTGTATGATGGTTCACAGTAAATGAATTCCAGTAAGGGACTGGCTAAATGATTTTTCTGAACCTGTATCTTGGCAGACTTCGTTTTCTATGTTATGAAGACATTGTCCTGGTTTTGGCGGGGATAGAGTTAATTTTCTTCATAGAGGCTTGCATGGTGCCATGCTTTGGATTTGTGATGAAAACAGTGGTAACAACACACTGCTGTTTTAGTTGTGGCAGAGCAGTGTTTACGCATGGCAAAGGACTTTTCTGCTTCTCATGGTGCCCTGCCAGCAAGGAAGCTGGGAGGAAGCTCCACAAGGAGCTGGGAGGGGACACAGCCAGGACAGCTGACCCAAACTGGCCAAAAGGATATCCCACACTACGTGACATCATACTCAGCAATAAAAGCTGGGGAGAAGGAAGGAGGAAGAGGAGATATTTGCAGCTATGACATTGTCTTCCCAAAAACACTGTTATGCATAACGAGCCCTGCTTTCCTGGAAGTGGCTGAACTTCTGCCTGCTGATGGAAAATAGTGAATGAATTTCTTGTTTTGTTTTGCTTGTACATGCAGCTTTTGCTTTAGCTAGTAAACCATCTTTATCTCAACCCATGAGTTCTTGCACTTTCACCTTCCCCTCCCCTCCCAGCACCTCTCCCCACCACACACACAATTCCCTGTGAAGTGACAGAGCAAGAAGCTGGTGGGTGCTCAGCTGCCTGCCAGGATTAAACCACAAGAGTAAGTAATGCTTTCATATCTATGAATAGATTGGCCACTGAAGACTGAAAACTGGCTGAACAGCCAGTCTCAAACAGTTGCAACCAGTGTCACAACGTCCGGCTGGAGGCCAGTCACTCATGGGTTTCCACAGGGTGAATATGGGGCTAATTCTGTTAAACATCTTCTGTTAATGACATGCAAGATCGGGCAGAGCACACCTTCAGCAACGTTGCAGACAACAAAAAAAAATCAGGAAGAGTACACCCAACAGCCATATTCAGTGGGACCTGGACAAGCTGGAGAAAAGTGCTGACAGGAGCCTTGCATTTCCCATTCTTGAGAAGACTCACAGGGATCTTATTGTATATAAATATCTGATATAGGGAAGTAAAAAAGACAGTGCCAGACTTTTCTTCTTGGTATCCAGAGATAAGACAAGAGGCAACGTCCATAAATTAAAATACAGAAAATGCCAATTGAACATAAGAAACTTAATGCACTCCAGCACAACAATTCAGCATTCAGCTGAAATGGCTTTTTCTTTTTTCCTGAAATATTATATTGTTTGCAACAATTCATATTTCTCAAAATGCTCTAAGCACAATACAGAAGTTTTAAAATATATTAATCAATACTACATTAAAAAAAAAAGAAAAACATGAAGGGCAACCAGCAAATGTTATATATTCTATATATTGCAAAGTCAAGTTCACTTTTCATGGAGAGTAATTTTTGTCTTGCAAGTCAAGCACAGTATCTGACGTGCATCTTACATTTGGAAGTTATCCAGAGACTGCATTTTTAAGCATGAAATCAACAAAACAGGGTGAAAAACAAACATCACACACAAAAAAAGAGTAAGTATAACAAAGAGGAACAGTTTGAGGGATTTTAAAAAATAATCCTGTGCTTTTATTTCTCAATCTTTTTTTTTTTTAGTTGGTTTGCCTATCCTCAGACACACTGGTACACTGGTTTCAGAAGACTCTTCCTTAAATTTCACAGTTACACATAACATAAAATGCTAAGAAAAAAATGGGTTACTCAGCCCTTTAAAGCTCTTTCAGCCTTCTCAATTTCTCCTCTCATTTGCTGGAAGAATAATTCATATCCACATTACCAACCAGACAAGTCCTTAAGTTACAGTCTCATTTGTGCTAAGTGAAACTGTCTGTTATACAAATAAAGCCAAGAATTACCATTACTTTACTGGCATATTGGAAGTTATTGGCTTCAAATTCTTAGCAATTCAAAACTATTCATGTTTCACTAAAGTTCTAGAAGAAAAAAATTTTGAAAGGCTTGTGATATATTAGCCACCCAAACTAAAGGATGGGGACTCAATACTGTGCCTAGGACTAATGTCCAGCACTTTAGTCTAGGTGAACAGGTGAGTTACGCACAAACCCTGGAGAAAGCTTTGTTTATTCTGGATTTCTTTCCCTTTTTTTTTAATATTATCCCAGAACAATTTTTTGATTGTCTCAGAACAACAATTTTTGTTTTGTTAACAAAGCAATAACACTGGTCCTGAATACAGTATACATTAATTTTCATTTTTGAGCCACATACATGAGTGACATTTGTCAGAAAGGAGATGAAATCACCCCTTTGTCAGGACATCCTCATGGTGATGGACAATGGCCTAATTACGAAAGCTGCTAGACTCACATTTACTTTCTCACTTCTCCACAGAAGACAACCCTGAAAGGATCCTGTGTCATGTCAGACACTTACTCATATATTCACATCTTTTTAAGCTTCCTTTTCTTCACTTGTCGTTTGAAAAAACTTTTAATTAGATATTGTGCTGGGTCAAAATGAATGCAGTAGCTATCAAAGTACAACTAGCAGAATCGAAGAAAGCTTTATTCACCACCTCATCTGCAAAGTCATATTTTAAGTGTCCAAAAGTCTTCACTTTTCTGGCTCCCTTACAGAGTCAGAATTTCTATCATACAAGTAATATTTCATTTACTTAACAGGAAAATAAATAAATAAAAACAAGCTTTTAACTAGTTTGGGGAAATTCATGAAATTATCTTTCTAAAATACTGAGGAAATAGACAAGAAGTGTTCCATCAATAATTCACATAATGGCATTCAACTTTGGACTTTTTTCCCCAGGACTGCAAAATTCCTATCTGATTTTTTAAAATAACTTGAAAAAGGTTCACTACTAAAACAGAATAGTTACTTCAAGTCCCTTAAATGACCAACACTGACATTAAGATTTGACTTCTTATTTTTGTACATCATCTTATTACAATGCTTCCTTTTTGGAGGAACATCATGAATACTGGACAAGGTAATTTCAGTCTTATCTTAGACCACAGAAGGGCTGTTAAAAGGCTATAACGTTTGTTTGTTTTACCATTGTTACTCCAAATTGTTTATCATTTGAGGGAAAATGCGTCTTGGCTAACGGGCATACTGGACAGCAAAAACAGCCTGAATAATGCTTCTCTTTCTTAATGTACGTAGCTACCAATGAAACAAAAAATAATCACTCCGAAGAAAGACCATAATCAACTGCAACTGACATACCAAATTTACTCTTCACCAACTCTATCCACCTTACAACAGAGATGAGCAGGAAGTTTCTTCTCTGAGGAGAATCAAAATAAAAGGATTTAGATAAATCAGGCATTCCACTTCACGTGACAGACAGCTATTAGCAAACACTTGGAAACTTGGCATAATAAGTAATAAAATAATAAAAAAAATAATAATTTATAAATAATAATAAAATAATAATAAATAAATTTCAAGTCTCCAGCCAGTATCCAGCACCTCCCTGGGCAGCCGGTTCCAATGCCCAACACCACCCTTTCCATGAAGAATTTTTTCCTGATATCCAATCTAAGCCACCCTGGCACATCTTGAAGCTATTTCCTTGTACCCTATTGCTTGTCACCTGAGCAAAAAGACTGACACCCTCCTCACTACAACCTGCTTTCAGGTAGTTGTAGGAAGTGATGAAGCCTCCCCTCAGCCTCCTTTTCTCAAAACTAAACTTACCCTGCTCCCTCATCCACTCCTCATAAAGCATCGGACTTTGTTGTGTTTTGGTTTTTTAGAAAAAAGGTCTTTGAAATTCTGCTTATGTGCTAATTATCAAGGAGCATCAAAAGGTTAACATATCTGCCACAGCAAATCAATCAGTATGTTTTACTTCAAGTAGAAATACTTCTGCCTAAAGTACTTCAGGGAAAGAAGCAGCATATCCTAATGTTTCCCTTATTCATGACAAACATCTAATAACCGACAGAGAACATTACGAAACCATCTTTTCAAATCATTTCACCAATTTCAGAATGGTTGCTTTGGTTTTTCTATCAGTGCAAATCAGTCTTCGATCCAAATACAGCATTCAGGCAGGCATCTTGTGTTCCAAAAGAAGCAACCCAGCAATTCCTGCTCTTCCGAGGTCACATACAGAAAGTATGGGAGAATCTGTACCAGACTGATGCTGCCAGGAATGTGTTTTTTCTAACGTAGTGGTTTTTTGTTTTGTTTTCTTCAAACATTTTTAACAAAACAGAAAGAAAACAAAGATATATAACACATACAGCCTTCACTGTCCACCTGCAGTGTCTTGCAGCTTCAACTTGGACAAAACCTGCTGCTTGTCCTGGCCTCTGCCTATTTATAGCTTTGGGGAGGGTATGCTCAGTTTGTGCAGGTACTTTCTGGTTCATTGGCTTCTACTCTTCATTAACTACACACCAGCTGTGCCAATCTCTCCCTCATTCTTCCTAACCCTCACAGAAAAGCCTACACAGCAACACATAGAGAATCGAGCCTGGTAGTTACAGCACCAACTCTGGAGACAAGGACACATAGGCTACAATCCCTCGTCCCAGAAATAGACTTGACTACTTCACATTTAAAAAAAAAACACACCACCACTATTTCTTGTGAAAAGAATTAACTTTGAAACTTCTTAAAATTATATATAACATGAAATATATATAAATGAATATAATGTTATATAAATGAATATAACATCAAGCCCAATATAAAATAATATAAACAGGTGATAAATAAATACATATGAAATCCTACTTCATTTAAAGCAATAGGTTTGTTTCACTATAGTGGAACTTGGACTGAGATTACAGAAGCTAAGACAACTTTAATGTATTATGTAGGAAAGGTTTATAGGTGCATTTACCAATCCTGTATTTGGCTAAACAACACTTTGCAAAATTAGGCCATGAGTTTACTACTTTCTATATTAAGTCTTAAAACTTCAGGATCACAATGTCCTCAGTCTGGCATTTTTGCAAGTTTTCAAGTCCTTAGATAAAGGTTAAACGCTAACGTAACACCATTTGTCTACAGCTTGATGAGTAAGATCACTGTAATGATTTTTGACAGTCAACATGGAGTACTGCCTACTGTGTACTCTCTACATAGCCCACACAGATGATCCGACAAGCTT
This sequence comes from Anser cygnoides, assembly GCF_040182565.1. Classification (NCBI taxonomy): domain Eukaryota; kingdom Metazoa; phylum Chordata; class Aves; order Anseriformes; family Anatidae; genus Anser; species Anser cygnoides. The sequence continues at coordinate 72,773,157 of NC_089876.1, forward strand.
CTGAGTGACTGTAGCACAAATAAAAGATGCAGTAACCTTAGTCTGTTCACCCTGCCTTTGTATACCTTTTTGAACCATCTGTAAACACACCACATGCCAGGAAGACCAACACAAAAAAGGATCACTTAAAAGGTCCTTCTCTTTTTTTTTTTTTTTTTAAGCTTTTCCTCTTTATCTCAGGTCCATATGTTTCTACATTTTATTCGTTTGTTGTTTGTTTGTTTTTCTTTATATATAGAGTTGGAAGCTAACAAAGATGGTGGCATCTATTAGATTTATCTGAATACCAATGACCTCACATTTTCATTGTTTGTATAATCAAAAAATGACTTCACGATCACATTTTGTGTGGCTGATGGTTCCTAGATGCCTAGTATATTTTAACTTGGTTGTCTATTTCTACTAGGCAAAACAGTAGGTTGACTGGAACATTTAGGATATGCAATACTCATTAAGGAACAGAAATTCTTCAGTGGAAGGCTCTTTAAAAATATATAATCATATTCTCTTGTAGTTTTCAAATCAATTTCAAATATCTAAATGCATAAGGACTGTCATGTAATTGTAACTCATTTTGATTCAGAATATAATGCAATTTTACTAATATCTATACTAGACATAAAAAGATGAGGCGCCTTCCAAATGACTGTATCATTCATTAATATTACTGAGGAACTGTCATAGTAAAAAGTTACTTCTGACTTTTCCCATGTATTTTGCAGGATTAAGCTAAATTGTCTTCTGCATTATTTATTGCATAATTTTTTAATGTCTTTATCATAGTCATTGTGAATCTATAGCTTAACACATCAAAATGAAATAGAAAAAATCTGGCTATAGTATTCAAGACATGCAAGTATAAAGTACAAATATTTCCAGTTCCATCAACCATTCAGATTCCATCGAACAATGGTTAATTATTTTCAAAATCCATAAAAGTAATCTTTCAATATTGTAAAGGTGCAAGACAATGTTACATCTCAGTGCCTCAAATCCTACCTAAGTTAAAAAACCATAGCATAATTTAATAGAACTGTGAATGCCGTGTATACAGATTTAAGTATTTGTACACATGGGTAAGCAGCTGATACATGCACATTTAAGAAACGTGAAAGTTTTCAGTACCGCTTGGATCTTTTAATTTACTAAATAACAGATGCTAGTCATTTAAACAAATACTCAATGTAAGCCATATACCATCAAAATATGCACCTGCCTTAACTCCTCCTGGAGGTATCCCATTTGGTATTGTCAAATATCACACCGTTCAGAGACATATACACTTCACCATTTATGTATTGTACTATATTGCAATGCTGTAGGAACATCCCTAAGAGGAAATGAATATTTTTTTAAGATTGGAAAAGGTTCTCAACTTGCTCAATATTGTAGGCCATTACATAGAGATTTTGTACCTCTATTTTCCGAAGGAATCATCAACAGTACGTGGGTGGGGACAGGTAGATGTGCTTCAACTATCATAGAGCTTTTGTAAGCTTTACTCCTCAAAACACATTGAACTGATACAAAGAAATAAAATGCTCTTTTCAGTGCTCTTAATTTTCTCTTCTGCTGTACGAAACACAAACTGTGGTGAAAAAATGTACTCAACAGGAAGCTATTTTAGAATATTTTCTTCCCGTCATAACATACACCATGAAAATGCAAAAGCCAAAACTAAATACAAACAACTTGATCTTTCCCACACAAGTAAATAACAAAAGCTTAGTTTATTATTTTTCTTTTTATGGTCCTACAAAAGCAATTCTTCAGCATGTTTTCAGCACAGCACGCACTTTTAGTCAAATGTTACAACTTCCTTGAAAAACTAATACTTGACTCAAATATATTAGCTCATTTCAAAGAAAATTATTCCAAACATTTTTTTAAACTAATGTATTCCCTTTTTTAGTTAAATTAAGTGCAAACATCATCTTCATTATATTTTTCTTGTGCTCGTAATACATAGTGTTAACTCCCAAGGTATTCCTCTCTCTTGCAACAAACTAAATAGTAGAACTGGAAAAATTTCTCTCTTGCTAAGAAAGACTTCTGAAGTGAAGAGTATATCATAGTATTACACTCTGCCCCTCCTATTTCTTATTCAAGAACAAGTATAAGGTCAAGAACAAGTATAAGATGATTTGGTATTCAGCCAAAAATCAGGATCTAGATATAATTTCATCTAAAAGGAAACCCAACTATTTTAAAAATACAAATGGCGAGTTTGATCTTTTATTGAAAAATTTACAGATATACATCAGCAGGCTTGAGATATGAAAAGCCTTAAATTCTCAATTTCAGAATTTTCAAAAACCTTAAAAATCTCAATTTCCAATGAAGAGTATAAATTTCTGTAAAAACTCAAGAAGACTACAATAAAACTTCATAGGTTAAACAAAACTGTACAACAATGTCGAACCAAAATTATTTAGAGAGCCATAGCAAAAAATAAAGAAGTTATGAAAATTTCTTATGCAACAACCCCAATTAAATATCTCAAACCCTGACCTAAATCTGGTCCAGATCAATACAATGACTTCCATTGATTTCAACAGATTTTGAAACAGAACTTCAGGCCATACAGAGTTACAGCTATTCACAGATTCAGCTCCTAGGCATTTAGAAATTATTAAGGGAAAATATGCAACTTGATATAGTATATATTTTATAGTGAGGTTTCTTTCAATGTTTCACAATGGGTGAACTAAGGACTACTTCACTGACTAGGAAAAAATACTCCAACTTTAACTGATCTATGCAGGCCTTTCAGATAACATAAAGGAGACTCTGGAAAAAGTCATATTACAATATTTTAAGATCTGATTATTAGATGATCTGTGTCCTGCAGTGCAGAGCATTGCAGAGCCAGCTGCAACTGGCTGTGGGCATCCCCCAGCCTCTTCTCACAGATGTCATACCTACTGGAAGCAAACACCCAATACACCTCAGAAGGGAAGAAAAGTTTCAAGCATTGCCACTGCTTTCTCAAGAACTTATCAAAACACAGAACATCTGAATTTAACTCCCTCACACCTGAAAAAGTCATAAACACCTATATCTTAGTCATTTATAAGTATATAACAAAAGAGAATATTCTAATCAAATTAAATGGTACCCACATAAAAAGAGAAATGAATTATGAAGTATTCCTTGAAACTGTGTTATATAAACATTTGATTTAGAGCGAATCTTTATCTGCAGTGTTTCAAAGACATTTTTATTACAAAATTAATGTTATTTTTATTTGGATGTAGAAACAGGACTAAAGCTGTTCTTCGCAGACCTATAGCCTGACCTGAATGTAGTATGAAAAGAAATGGGGTGGCCAGAAACATATTGATGTACTGATTAAAGCTGGTTTTCAAATGATTTGTGATGGAAAATGTTAAGTGTCAGGTGGCAAACTCTTGCAGTGCACAGCAACAGTCTCTGTAGACTCAGATGATTTGCTCATAGTTATGAGGCTTTAATGACATATGTCTAGGTTGATTTATGCTGCTCTGCATCTGGAATGAAACAACAGTTCCTTCTGATAACAAACACTCAGTAAATCTGATCAGGAAATCAGTGCAGTATCCATCAATATCAAGAATTAAATTCAAAATCAATTGCTTATTAATATTGAAGATGCAATAAATTAGACCCAAGAGAGGTACCACTACAGTCCAATGCTCTACAGTTTTAGTAATCCTCCTGCTAAATAAAGGAATAATAAATGAAATAAACAATAACATATGACTAGCACACACTAGAAAATTAGGTCTAAAACAAAATCCTTGGCATCTCTTTATTTGGGTTTACCAAGACAGAAAGAATATTGAAATATTCCTACTGTCATAACAGAAGAAAAAGCTTCCATTGATTTGTTCACTGGATGCCCTTCAGACTTTCTATTTCCAATAACTTTCACTGCTTATTAAAAAATGAAGAAATCAGCAAATTTATTGCTCCACCAGTGAGTGCTCAGCTGGGCCCTGAGAAGATTTAAATTTGTGGTTACAGGAAGATTAAGCAGTTATATTCTGACATATACCTAGCCAAAAGATCCTTTCAGACAGAATGCTCTATTGTTATACTGAATAATACTTCATATAAAGTCTTCATTTCTAAATCAATGCACATTTATTAATATAAACAGCTTAGTCATTAAATATTATTCTTTAACAGACTAACAGTCTAAGGCACAAGGAAATATCTCAAATTCAAGCAATAAGACACATTTTTTCGAAGTATTAAAGTGTTTCAATTAGTTCGCTTAGTCCAGAAACCTGAACCTTGATTCAGGTGCTGTGGTGGTGCCATCCACCAACACCACTCGTTTGCATTGTACATTGCTACTACTCCACATGTGCTTAAGCTTTCACTTCTCCTGTAATGCAACTCTCTGTAAGTTTCATAATCTTATTTCTCTTGAATTCACCATCAGTAGACGGCTGCTCTCTGCTTTATCAGATTAGAAAGAAATGTCTACAATCACATCTTTAGAAAGTTCCTAATATTTCTTTTTCTTTTTTTTTAAATGAAATCCATGACTTAGTGAAATCAACTGGTTTCATCAATACCCTTTTATAAAAGGCAACGAACAATCAGAACTTCCAATAACATTACTATTGGCAGCATTACCATCCTCCTCCTTAGTTTCAGCTCCTTGCATTTACCATTTATGCTTCTCCTTTCTCAAAGTCATGCTGTTGTTCATGCAAGATTGCTCAATTAAACCATATTGCATGATATTTGGTTCTTCCTTTCCTTAGTTCTCTTGTGTTTGTGCCACCTTTCTCTACTTCTCTGTTGCCACTACTTTATGCAGTTTAATACTAGATTAACAAAATTTTCCAGTGTACTGGTAACTTGGACAAGTACTAAAAAACAGTACTATGTACTCACATGAAAAATAAATTACACAATAGCAAATACCTTACGTGAGGTAAACTTTCTACACAAAACTGAAATTTTATTACCAAGCAGCCCTGTTCTGTGTGTAAAATGTCATCCCACTGTGATTTACCTCTATAAAGTATCTGTGAAAAACGATCTACTGTACACGGGAAATTTAAATATAGAATCAAGGAATCACAGAATCGTTTGAGTTGGAAGGGACCTTAAAGACCATCTAATTCCAACCTCCCTGTCATGGGCAAGGACATCTCCCACTAGACCAGGCTGCCCAAAGCCCCACGCAGCCTGGACTTCAATACTTCCAGGAAATGGTACACTTTCCATCCACAACTCTGGCATGGAGGAACCATCCACACATGGGGACCATCTCAAAAAAAAAAAAAATTAAATACATAAATTTAATAAAAAAAACTGTAATTTGCTGAATAGCGTTCAAAGCATTTCATCTGGCTTATATTGTAATTGGCTGAACAATATTTGTAAGTAGTTTCATATCATGCATCAAAGCATGTATTTCCATTGTCGCAAGGAGACTTTGGTTCTATGAGAGCATATGAAAGAGAAAGAAATTATGCAAGTAATAAGATCCCAGTGAAAACTCTAGATTTACAAGGGGGTTCTGGTGGTGTGTTTTTTTGTTGTTGTTGTTTGGTTTTTTTTTGATTCAAGGACCAAATTCCAAACTCTGTATCAAACACAAAGCCTTAAGGGCATAAAATTAGAGAAGAAATTTATTCCTTTGCCCTAAGTATTCTCACTTAAAATAAGCATTTCAGGAAAATGTATCCCCACTCCTCGACAACTGTGCAGTTACAGTAGCTCATGCTGAGTGCAAGTATTTTTATTTCTCTTAATAGCTGATGATAAAAATTCCCACACCCCTCAACACTGAGGTTATCACTGTTATTATTGGAAAACATACACCATTTATTACTAAAAAAGAACTAAGAATGAAAGAAACAATATAATAAATTCAATCAAGGACACTGTTGAACATTTGAAATATTGAACATGTGAATCACCTTTACTCTTGTACCAGAGAAAGCTACATATTTCATAGTAGATCTCAATAGTTACTTAAACTTACCCAGAAGTGGGACAATATTTATGCCTTTTCCTTGCCTTTTTGTTCTGATTTTTGTTCTGCTTTAACTTGGTAATCGTGTAATCACATTGTTTTCTTTCCACGTTCACTATTCACCGTGAAAATACAGTCATTGCACACGAATACTATGAAGACTCCATCACATGACATAACTACATCTGATTGCAAGAATGATTAAAGAAACATACGCAGTGGAAAAAAAATCATAAGATTATATTTGATATGAAAAAAGACATCTCCGTATTCTGAAAATACAAAGAATCATAGAATCATTAAGGTTGGAAAAGACCTCCAAGATATCTGGTCCAAACACCACCCTACCACCAATGTCACCCACTAAACCATGTCCCTAAGCACCACATCCAACCTTTCCTTAATCTATGACATACAATATTTATTTTTCAAATAGATTTTCTAAGTCTTTGTTATCACTCAACACTTCTCTTTGTATTCTCTACAATTCTTTAAATGGCACTGTAATACTAATTTTTGTAACAAGCAATTTTGGGGAGGGTTGTTTCAATTTGCTTGCAACTTCAGATAAATATTTTTTTCCCATAAAACTACATTTTAGCTTTACACATTCATTTCAAAGGAATTATTCAAAACAGTATTTCTCAAATATATAATAATCATCTTTAAATGAACAGGAAAATTCATAACAAAGTATTCATCATTTTCTATAGTAAGGGGAAACATTTTCTCTAGGAACAAAGCTTCTGTTTTGTTTGGAAATCAGAGGAAAAAAGTATAAAATCAGTACCCTTTAAAAGACTCTTACAGTAATAGATGCATTCGAATATGCTACATCACAGCACCCACTCACAGGATTTAACTTTATTTAATTCATGATTTAAAAATAATAATAACAATATTTTTAATAGCAGTATCAGACCCCCAAAATCATATTTCTTCATGCTTGTAGAAAGTGATGAAAGTTATGCCACAGAAGAGTAAGTTAGAGGACTGTGACTACTGGGGCAGGGGAGAAGAGAGGGAACTGGAGAATTAAGGGTAATTAAAGGTAATAGGATGAGTTAATGTTATTTTATGTATCCTGCTCTGGGGAAAGGAAAACTTCTAGCTGCACTATGTTTCCAACTGAAGATTCTCTAACAACTTATTTGCTGCAAGAGGCTACCGTAAAATGTCTGTTCCATTTAAGTCCCAGAAACTCAGCAAAAATCAACAAAACAGCCAGAAACCTGCAGGATTTGAGACCACTGGAAGTTGGAAGCATGTAAAAGATTTTTTGAAACTAGTCCTGGTGTAAAAATCCAGGAGGCGTGGGAAGTCCTTGATATGACACTTGCAGGAATAGGTGAGCCACATATTGCTGAGAAGGAAACACAAACTTAGATGTAAAATAAATAAATCAAGAAATAAGACTTACTGTGCTTAGAAAGTAAACAGTAAAGATATATATATATTTTTTTGTCTCTATTGCTGTTGGAAGTCAGTAAGTCTATATTACCTGCAGACTTATCTCTTGGTTGAGTCCAAGGTATACAAATTTCTGATTATTTTAAAACTTCCATTATTTACTAGAGAAGGTGCATCTAATTCATAATGTACTGTGTATATATCGCATGTATAGATACACGGTCTAAATATTTAACTAGCCTGCCCCTTCCACTGTGGCTAACCTGTAGCTCTAACAGCTGTTCCCAAACCTGGAAAAAAACTAAGAACACTATAAATATTGTACTTTGCATCCAAGAAGAATTAATGTCTCCCACTGGCCCAACATTATACTGAAACTTCACAAGAAAAAAAACAATATCTCTAAAATAGCCCCTTAAAATGCAGTCATGAATCTTTCTGCATTGCTATACCAGACTCTGAATTTACTGGAAACCATGAAGTATAAAAATAATTAAGTCATAAGAAGTACCCAGCAGTTAAATCCTGTATTGAACTCCTTTGAAATTGCACAGTTCCTCAAGCTTTGTAATAAACACATAGTTTGATCATTGATTCTAAATGCAAAGAGCAAATACAAGAGGAAAAATACTTTTAAGTGACTGTTATTGAGAACATTTGAACATATTGAGAACAGAAACACAATGTTTATTGAAAAACATTTTCTTAGGCTTAAAAGATTGCTCTCTTACTCGTATCTATGGAAAGCAATGGAAAACTGCATTGATACAGGCATCTGTTCTTATGCTCATCAAGTAGAATTTCAGAAGGGTCCATTCAGATTAATAAATTTTCACAGTAGGCTGCAAATCAAATCATTACTTCCTGTTCAGAATGCCTCAGAGTAACTCCACACTGACAACTGTAATGAATAGGGAATAAAGCCACAGAATTGCTATTTAGCAAATCATAGTTCCTAGACATAGTAACAATGAACAGAAAAACAGGGGCACCCTCCAGAGGAGGAGGAATTATATGCAATTGTGCCTCAGATGAGGAATGTAGAACCGTTAATACTAGTTTATTAGATGCTATTTTAATCTCTCACACCATGAAACACAAGAAGATGGTAAAAGAATCCAATAGTAACTGCCACAACATCATGCTGATTTTCATTAAATTTGTTGAAAGGGGACTCAGCATGGAATTATTAAACTGCTTTCAAAGGCAAATGACTAAAATGGCTCATCTATTTATAGCCATCATTCTCAATCACTTTTTTTTTTTTTATAGTGACACCTGCTAGCGCCTGCTACAGTTAAGATTCTGTCAGCCTTTTCTCAATAACGCAATTTTTTTCCACACTTCTATCTTGGTGATAAAAGAAACTATCTTTCTCTAAAACTGGCAGTAAAGCTACTTAGAAATGGTTTTAAGAAAATGGAAATAATGAAACCACATAACTGTCATCTGATTATTTCTAAAGATCTAAAACTGTCATCGGTCCTTAGAGGTTTCAAACTGATTTTTGCATTTTAATGACCCAGATACAAACTTGTTTTTTAAATAGTATATTTATAGAACAGTAGCTTATATATAAGCTATATATTTCATATAGTAATATTACATAATAAAAATAAAATTATACACATCAGTAGAGTAGAATTCTGTGGTTTTAAAAATTGTTATAAAGAAAAAAAGTTTATATTTTTCAGTGAACTTAATAGTAACCAAAATTTTAGACTTAGCACATCCAAAAAATCTGAGGGACAAGCAAAACATCACAATACTCTATATACTCCTACATCTGTGTCACAGCAACCACACTGTGAAAGTAATTTTGAAAATACTCAAAGTTTTAAAATGACCCAGAATTTGGTAATTAGCTTTTGATATCCATATAGCAAATTGCATCCTCTTACAGAGACAGTTTCCATTTATATCATTCAAGGCATTCTTGTCATACCTTAAAATAACTGTATATAGGCTCCAAGGAAGAAATCAGCCAAGTTATCAGCGTTTTCTTCCCTTCGCCATCCACACATTCAAACAGTGGTGTCACCACCACATTAAAAACATCCCTACGCAAGATGCTTAAGACTTATCTTTGCTTATACAGACAAATTGACTCATCAGCTTGCTCTACAGATCAAACTGAGCTACTTTAGACCTTGAGATATATCACAGTATAAAGGAAAGTAGTACCTACAAAGGAAAGGAAAAAGATGCAAGAAGCCCCCTTCTTTTCACGAGAAGGGTGTTTAAGCTTCGGGATTTCTCAGATTGTAGTCTTAAACTGAAGAAGACAAGGAAACCTTGAAGAAATCAGGTAGCCTTGAGCTAGCAAAGGCAAAGGAGACAAGGGATGAAAGCTAGAAAACAAGGAGGAAAACAGCTGAAGGAAGATTCCAGAATGACCCATGGTAACCTTTTGCTCATTAAGGGTCATTAACTTATTAAAAACACACCCATCAAAATACAAATGTGAGATTTGTTCTCACCCCACCCCATCGGTCCTCTGTAATGCACAAACTCGGAAGAGATAAGTTAGGTGAGCCAATCAAAAGAAGAGAGTCAAAAGTAGCCAGAGAGATAGTTTCACAAGTTTGCTGTATATAAATAACAGCGATTCGAGTTAGAGGTGTGCTTACTTTGTGAAAGATTGCCAAGCACCTGACTACGCAGTTATATAATTAATTGTTTAATTAAAAGACCTTGGTGTGGATTCCAACTCTGTATGCTTATTGGTGAGATGCACCAGGCACAAACCTATGGATAACAAGATCATTAAAAAAACTAGAAGAGTATGGAAGTATTTTGAGAACAGACAGCTGTAAATCCTTTGCAGAACTTGAAAGCATCCAAAGATTGATTCTATTCTGAAACAAACCATTTATTTCATTATTTCATATTTAAAAATAAATAAATAACTACTCCAATACTCAGTATTATTCAGCCATTCTGCTGAGATGCATCTTAACATTTGTCAGTGATTTAAATAATAAAAATAATAAAGAACGCTATAATTCCGTGTGATGAACAATTTGTAGATCTTAATTTAGAACTATCAGGATAGGTCTTTTTTACCTTCAAGTCTAGCAGTCTGCTCAGGCAACTAACTGAACCTCCCCTAAGTAAAGAGGTGTACACACACTATCTAGCCAAGACATTTTGTCACTATTCATCTTCCTTTCTGTTTGTTAATTCAGCTTCTTAAATATATTTGAACATAACTTCATTCGAGAAATGGCTATGTCTTTTAATGTTTGTACATCACAATGGGATCCCTAACTGGGGCTTCTAGGTACAAATATAAATATATAAATAAGTAAATAAAAGTAAAAGCAGCCTACAAAATTACTCAAAATCTTTACAAGCTGTTTCTGCAAATCAATTGATAAATAGAAGCCTTCCAGCTTAGGCATCCTTGCGTACTTCATTATAGCATGCAGAATCACAGGAGAATAAGTGAAAGACTCTCCTCAAGATAAAACATAAAATCAACAAACTGACAGAAGGCTTGCAAAGATACTAGTTAAATTTGCAACTACAAAAGATAATTGGACTACATCTATTTACCACCACTAAGGATGAGATTTAGTTCATCTAAAATACATAAATCGATTAAATTGGATATACTGTATGAAACTGCCTGCAACACATATAGTAACTGAGTTCTTGGATACACCCTTCCGAATTAACCAAAAAAAAAAACTGTTACACAAGACTTTTGTTGACATTCACTTGTCTGTTCCGTTATCATTCTCTCGTTTTCATCAGATATTACTGCCACATTTTCTTGCCACTAACTTTTAAGGTCAATTACTAGGGTAATTGTCACTTTCTTACATATTGAAATGAGTTCACGCTCAGCCCACAAAATTAAGATTCCTATAAATTAGAAGCTGGACCTCGGGAAATGAAGTTTGCCACAAAATAATATTCTCAAACTTATGCTAGGTGGAAATCCTCCTGCATGGCAAGATTCACATTGTGAGTGTGTGTGTATGCTCTTTTTCACTTAATTAAGAGCTATATCAAGAGAGTTCCTTGTGGAATTTGCCTTGTGTTTTTTTCCACATCTTCTATTTTGTTATATATGGCCAAACATATACTGACTACTGTTCAAAGCATGACACTGAGCTAAACAGACTAGCTCAGATGTTCTTAAAAAAAAAAAAAAATCATCATGAATCATCATCATGGGCTTTTATATGCTAGTGTTAAAAAGATCTCATTGAGGTAGAATTCATTGGTGGATATCAACATATCTTGGATGCTTTGAATCAGGATCAACACCACCAGTAACAATACATGGATTTAGAACTTTCAAATTAATCAATATTTTGCTGAAGGTTTGCATTCAAAGATTTTTTTTGTATCTATTCAAATGTTAAAAATAAAATGTGGAAGTAATGTTGTGTGTTGAAGGGTATCACAGAATAATAGAATGGCTTTTGTTGGAAGGGACCTTAAAGATCACCTAGTTCCAAACCCCCTGCCATGTGCAGGGATGCCACCCACTAGATCAGGTTGCCCAAAGCCCCATCCAACCTAGTCCACTAGGTCTTTAAACAGATGGAAGTTCGTTCTTCAGAAGTTCTGACTTTTCTCTTTGCCAGGCCCATATTCCTCGAGATCACAGACTTGACCAGGGCATGGTCACTGCAGCTCAGACTGCCTCCAGTCTTAACCTCTTCAATGAGTTCATTGGCACTGGTGAGCACCAGGTCCAGTAACACCTATCCTCTGGTTGGTTTGTCTAACACCTGGACCAGGAAGTTATCCTCAGCGTACTCCAGGAGTCTCCTGGATTGCTTACAGCCTGCTGTGTACCTTTTCAAGCAGACATCTGGGTGGATGCAAGGCTTTTAGAAAGAGGTAATATCTTACCTTTTCTAAAACCACTTGACATAACCAAGAGAAAAGACAGTCAAGAGACAAAAGCATTTCTCCAAAGAAAAGTTTTGTTCAATCACCTTAAAAATAACCTGAAAAATTTCACTTACTCCAAGTGATACAACTGTTGTATACTATCTGTTGATAGCAATGCATGAAGTTGTTCCAGATCTTATCACTCTATTTATCTGCTGTTGAAAGGCAATAAATGTCAACGAATAAATGCCAGCCTAATTACAGACTCCTGGTGCTGGAATTTTACTCCTTTGACCAAATTAATCTTACTGAGTTCACTTGAAGTTGCACTTTTCACTACCATTAGTCAAAGGATATGGAACCAAACTGTCTCAGACTGACTCCTTTGCAAAGGCCTTACACTTACACTGCAACACTTTTAGCTCTACATCTCATCGCTGCTTGTTAACTGTCTGTACTGGATCACTAGATTCTGTCCAGACAGTATTGCAAGTATAATCAAATGGTTTCCCAAGTAAATCACTTGCTCAACGAATCACAAAACTGTTTACTTGTTGGGCATAAAATAACACAGTTATTCATGTTTCTAGCTTTCTGTTTATTATATAAAATATTGACATCCTGTCTGTTTAAAATCTAAACACAGGAAGAAATGATTAACTGCAGTTTATGCAGTTTTTACTTAAATCCAGTATCTGGGTACTTTTTCTTGGAACTACGAAGCAAATTTAATTTGCCTCAATTATAGCATAGTTCTGGATGAACCAAAGAAAGTGGTCTTTCTTTATGTTCTGAACACTACATAAATTTGATATTTAAGTTTCAATATATGTATATATTATTGTATGCATACACATGATTATACAAAATTATATAAAGAGAAAATTATCAAGATAAAATGAGTTTTATCTCTTGTTTTCCATTAGTTGTGTTTTCTCAATTTCTTTCTTTGTGCTAAGAAAATGTACAAATTACCCATAAACTAATTCCAGAATAAGTGTTGACTAGAGATGTACATGACTATGTCTCTCTGACATCTCCAAATTTAAGATTATGCAGGTCGGAGCTGCATGGGCCTTCTTCTGTGAATAATGCTAGCACATGAAAGTAAGCATTCTAAATCTACAGAACCCATCATCTTTCTATCAGTTAATGTTATCTAAGGATAAACATAAACCAAAACACATTAAACACCATATTTTAGTTAAATTACCTGATTTTCTTGTAACTTATTGTTCAATATGCTGCAATAAATATATGAGCTATAATGCAAATCAAGAAATATCTTCCTGGTTAGCTTTAAAAGCCACAATAATAAGCCTGTGTTGATGGAAAACCTTTACAGAATTGTAAGATGCCTACCTGAGAAGGAATGCAAATTCCTATTGCCACATACAGAGTTCAAGCCTCTTTCCCCATTAAAAGTATCTTTAACATTTTATGAATCAGAGCTATCATGAGCTTTGCATTTAAATGTGTGTAAATGGCAATTAATAGCAGGCAACTGCTGAGTTTAAATTGATTACTGTGTCTCATTTTGTGATAGTCTCAAATTTATCTGTATAAGAACATAAGTTCTGTAAAAAATAAATTGACTTTCTAAACAGCAAGATGTGAGGAATTTAAGCAGCTGGATGCTATAGGCAAATGCCAAATTCTCAATGCTATAAATGTAGCAGCAGATTTTGATATTTTTCCCCCCATAAAGACTAGCATGTGTTTAAGAACAGGAACAGATTATTATTTTTCACTTCCTTTTCCTGCACTGATGTTCAGAACAAAAGGTCCTTTAAAGATATAGAAAGCAAAATCATATCTCAGAGAAAGCATTATACAAAAATAAAAATATCACACCTGTGTATATTTTCTAGTGGAACATTTCCCTGCCCATGGCAGGGGGGTTGGAACTGCATGATCTTTAAGGTCCATTCCAACCCAAACCATTCTGTGATTCTATGAAGCATTTTGAAAAACATCAGAGGCGGCCAGGGAACAAAAGTTGATCGTTATTTTCCTTCATGATAGTCCTTCTGAAAAAGACAAATTCCCCAGTTTCTACACTTGCCAGTTTGAGAGTCACATGGGTGTTTCTTCTCACTCTATTTATTTTAATGGAGTTTTTAGCTGCTCTTTCCTACTATCATCACTAATGAAATAAATAAAATACCTTTCATTGCTGCTTTCATTTGATTCTCTCCCAACTGAAACATACCATGATTAGTAATTGCCAGAAAAATGGTCTGCAATTAAGAAACACAGAAAAGGGTACATAAAGAAGAAATTTTGCTTCTTGTTCCATGAAAATAGTCCAGATGTCTTGTAACTATTTGGGAGTTAAGAATATGAATCTTTCACTGTGTTGATCAAGATACAGCATGTACGAGCAGTAACCAGTAAGAAACATTTCCACATGGTCCCCAATCAGCCCATGCCACTAGGACTTGTCTACTCGGCTTGGTATTAAAAAAAAAGAAGACGTTTCAGCCCTAACAGTTGACACATTCATGCTTACTGACGTGAGCATAAAACAAGATATATTTTTTTAATGATGTCATTGCAAGTGATTTTTTTATCTATTTTTTTATATACACAGTTAGATTCTAGTTGTCTACATGTAAATTTAAGTTCTGCCTATTGCACTCCCTTCCCTTTGAACCCTCAAACTGGATTAAACATTTCATTTTACTTCCCTGATTTTAGATGCATGCAGCTTACATGAAGTCCTTCTTAGGTAGTTATACCGCATTCTATAACAAGGTGTCACTCACCAAATCCAAAACTGCTACTATCAATGATTATTAATTATAACTTTCCTGCTAACAATAAGATCTCATAACAAAGGAGAAACACTAGCTGAAGAGTGGTTTTCTTTATAATGAATAATAGGTGGCTGGAAAATATTCTAGTGAAATTTTATTTTCAAATACTATTCAATTCGCCTTTAAAAACATCTATTCAGGAACAGTCCATCTTCTCAGATTAAAAATTCAGAATATTTAAAGAATATTTAAACCAAAGCAAACAATCTCCGTGGTCAAAAAGTACATAAAGGAGGAATATTATAATGTTCAAGAACTACAAGATGCAGTAACAATAAAGGTACTAAAAGAACCCACGTTAACCATAAAACCAAATTTTCAAATATTGATCAATAAACACAAAATCTTCGATGACACACATACATCAGGAAGTGGAAAATCAGACTGTTTTCCTTCAATACCTTCAAAACTATCAAAACTGAGAAAGAACTCATACACACAAACAAAAGCTAAGGTTTATTTCTAGAACAGATGCTACCTTGCTGAGCATGATATTCCTCTGCGTGCATGAACTGATATCCCAGTTTTCACAGAAATTAAAAAGTAAAGCAGGTATTGAAAAAAAATGCAAATATTATTAGAATGGCTAGAAGTTGCAACTGACCAAAATAAGCATTGATAATTATTAAACTATCTCACACAGTTCTCAGCAAAAACCTGCAAAGGCAAGTACGTGGCACCACTATGAGAAAGTATTACATTACATTATTACATTAATTTAAAAGAAAGACTTGCCCTTCCCTCACCAGTGGGGGCCAATGGTAATAGTTACAGGAGTTGACTAAGCTATCTTAAATGACTGTTTATACATTGCTCTTCTGTGGTGCAAATTCATGTGGTGAAGAAAACATAACTGAATCTATCTATCTATCTATCTATCTATCTAACTATCATTGTTAGTGTATTACACACAAGCAGTTTTGACAATCTGCTGGTACAAAATAACTGTAACTGATTTGCTTAAAGTTTTATTGCAGTTTATTACTTATCTAGGAAACTTGTATTCGTTTGTCATTTTCTCACTTTGCTCAGAGATGCAGTAATTCAGACATGCCTTAAAACCTCTTTATTCACCGAGATTGTATTGAAGTCGTAATTGGGCCAGCTTCCGTACTTGCAGAAGATACAACAGTATTTAATCCATCTGTAGTTTAAAAGCTTTACAGTTCTCTATTTCTGTACTTCTGAAAAGGTGTTCCTTAACAGCATTCTACTTTTATCAGGAAATCCATCCTCTCCTCTTTTTTATACATACAAGAATGACTAGCCAGTAGAAAGCCATTGTATCACATTATTTCTTAGGAATTTGTTGTCAAGCAACAAGAAGGTATGAAACTTCTGACTTTAGTGCAGTGGCTATCAGCTGATATCCTTCAATTAATCATCATGACAGAGAATGTTTTATGTCACTAAACTTAACCTTTGAACAGCAGGTATGTATGAGAAGCACAAAACTGGCATTCATAACTGGCCATCTACACAGCAGGTTAACTTTTTGTGGTCTGGACTGTAAAGACAGCAAGGGGCTTTTGGGACACTGCTGATGCAATGTGTCAGTTACAACAGAGTATGAAGTATGCTTGTTACTAAAAGGATATAGGAGCTAAAAAAAAAAGTTTAAATAATATTTTTATCCTTTTGAGTATAAAAATTCAACTCTGATACAGAAAAAAAAATAACTTCATCTCAGAAGTTAACTTTTTAAAACAGAATCGATCTTAAATGCAAATTAAAAATTACAAAGGACTTTTGTTATTAATATTTCATAGAGATACTCAAATCCAGAGTTAGGCTGGTTTTTAAACCTCAATGCATATAATTGCATTTTTGCAGTAGACCATCTCCAAAGATGCTACTGTAAGAAGGAATAAGAAATAAAGACAAATACACAACATAGAAAGTTGCTTTTTATCAGAAACCGAACATAAATATAAAACAAGCTGCTTATAGCACTGACCAAGAAAGGATATTCTTTGTGCAAGAAGCACCGAGTGCCTGTGAAAATATATGTGTTTTCTCTTAACAGGGTTAACACACACTATTTCCCGAAAGCAAACTGAGGATGATTTTTTCTAAAAACTAAGTTTGGAAAGAAGCAGTATCCAAATATAATCATTGTAGCCACAACACACACAAAAAAAAAGATCTTCCTTTCCAGGAATATAATTTACTACAAAATGAAAAAAAAAAATGTAAAGCATTTAGAGGCTCACAGATCTCCATTGCCATATGGTATCACAGCATTAGATGAGCATAAAATAATAGCTACCTATTGTAAAGTTAATGGAGTAATCTATCTTTTAAAATGAATTTTTAAATCCCACGTGAAAACATGTGAAAATTTCCAGGAGCTAAATACCTTAGTAAGCAGAAAGCCTCAGTTGCATTTGGCTTTACTATTGTTCTAGTGCTTATATGCCATGTGTTTTCAAAGCACTGTAGTCTCAACAAATTACCAGTACCATAAATGCCAGACAATGAAAATTTTTATTATCTCTACCTAACAAAATTTTAAATCTCGAACAGCCAATTTAAATGGCATTGTAATTGGACTGCTTTGTTTGAAGGAGGCAGGAGTATAGCTATAATACAAAATAACAGTGGTAGAATAGATGATGAAGCTGAACTGCAAAGCAATATACCAAGGACACTCTCCAAGGCACAACATACCTGCCTTATGGAGTGCTTGCTCTCCTGAGTGGAAAGTGACTGTTAAGAATATAGGGGCACGGGGAAGGTTAGCCTACATATTTAATTCAACCTGAAGTGTATGTGTCTTTTTGCTAGAATACATATCTTTTTTCCCACAAAATCACAGGTGTGGGAAACATAAACTACCTGCCTATGAATAATTTTCCTTAGCTATTCCACCCACTTTCATCTTGACAATCACCTTTCAAACATCAATATTTACCACTAAATTGGCTGGAGTTAAACAGTGAAAGTTACTACCTGTCACTTAGTAGGTGTACACAGCGTAAATAAAAGATATAAATAAAATATAAAGATAATTATAAAATAATTATTAGCAAAAAAAAAGATAATTATAATACAATTAGCAGATACTTAGCAAATCTTACTTCCATATATTTATTTTGAAATATGTGCATTATTATTGCTGTTTTTCAGTCCCATGCTCTTTTATAATCATAAACTTATTATTCTTATTTTCTAACCTATTATGTCAAGTATTTTCTTCAAATTAAAAAAAAATGTTGCGCAAATACACAAAACAGTCTAAGCAGTCAATTTAACACTAAGAAAACCCTTAAACAGAAGCAAAATATGGGAAATCTGCCAATACAAAATGTAACCATTTTTTTTTCACAGTGTAAGTGGCTATTTTATGCAATGAAAATATCTGCAAACTAATCTGAAGGCAGAGTAGTCATGCAAAAGAGAGGGGCTGAAGGTTTACAGTAGGTTTACGATCTGTAAGTTTAAAGTTTTGGCCATCAACCTGCAATTACACAACAAAGTCATCCTGCAAACCTTAGTTCTTCAACTAACTGAGGTACATGGTGTGCACTGCATATAGTATGGCCCCGAAGTGGTTGTACTAAAACTTCAGTATGAGAGAGGCAATTCCGCCAATATACTGAAAATCATTTGGCCTTGAAATAGAAGCCACCTAACTGCTTATACAAGATATACTTGCAGAAAGAGCAGAGCTAGAAGCAATCCAGTTACTAAATCACTCAAAAAGCTATAGATTTTCTATATTTCTTGTCTTTAATATGTTAGCTTTTCACATGCATTCACTTCTTGAAAACAAAATGAGGTTACACAACAATTATTCTTAATAAAAAAACTCTCAGAGATTTTGCTAATATGAAAAGAGACTAATAACATTAAAAAGCCTTAGCCATTTTCAGAATTATAATTATTTCTATCTCCCACAGGCACATTTCACACTTGCAATGGTTAAAATCTTACCATATTAGAACAGGAGAAACTTTCTGAGAAACACTGCTCAGACTCTATTTTGCCATAAGTAACAAAGATGAGTTTCCAAAAGACAAAAATCAACAATATTTTACATTCTACCCACATTCTCCATCATTACTAGCACCACTCCTGCACTTTCATTCTTTCAGATTTAAATATGACCTAAAGACTTCTACTAAAACCATATAACTTCTTGTGTAATTTGTCTTTCATTCTTTACTTTCTTCCTGTCTTTCACAAAATCAGGTCCAAAATAATTCCTGACCTTTCTTTTGCCTTTTTTTTTTTTTTTTTTTTTTTTTTTTTGCTATTTTCCAGTTACATTTCATCCCTATCACTCCTCCATTCTTCTAAGGCTGATTCTTTTATTAAGTTATTCTATATGTCTAAAGTATTTCCCACACCACAGACACTTCCTTTTTTCCTTTAAAACCCACTTGCCTCTTTATCAGTCTTTGTATTTTTTCTTATATCTCCTGAAACTCTTTTCATTTATCTCTTATCTATTCACAAAAGAAAGTTTAGCATGCTGCTTGATTTACTTAAGCACTCTAAAATCAGAATTCTGCAAATTATGTTCTGCATTTCCATGGACTTTAACTCTGCTAGTAATTCAAAGAGTATCCTCTGCAGCACTCCTGTTCCAGCTGCTACTCAATCCAAATCAGACTGTTAGCCCCATAAAGTGACACCTAGAATGCTACTTTTTCCAGTAAATATAAAATGTGTTGACAATATTTTCAAATATTGATTAGTTTTGTTATATAACACTGTCATAACTGAAGTCATCTTGTTAGCTTTCCTAACTAAAGTAGCTCTAAGATAAAGTCAAACAAAACAATGAAAAGTAATAAGCTAAACATCTTAATAAGCTAAACAACTCTTAACAGAGGATGCTCAGAAAGAGAATAAAAAGCTTCCATACATTGCTGAGCAGTTGGGATCCCATTTTAATTATCCAGACTTCTAGATAGCTCTCCCTAGAAAGTTCTTAGTACTAAAAATGTTTTACTAGGACTGATGTACATGTTTGACAGAGATCAGTCTTACCATACCCCTCACAGTTATCTACCTCAGATTTTTATTTCACAATTTCCTGAAGATAGACTTCCAGCAGTGAGAGACGCAACACTTGAACACATGAAGATCAAGTTTTCAGTGTTGACGAATATATAAAATCATCAAAACAAGAACAGCTACATACCAATATCAGCATGCAAGAAAATTAATTTTAAGGCACAACACAAAGCAATTTTTGTTGTTCAGTTTATAGGGCCTTCTAAAAGTAAAGAGATAAGAAAACAGTTTTAAATGAGGTGTATCAGCTTATAAATGCTTTTAACTTTTACTACCTAAAACACATATGGAAATTCACTACTGATTTCTGTTAATTTGTTTTTCCTTTCCTGTAAGTTTTCAAATATAAGGAAAGTAAAGAAGTGGGTATTTTTCATTTGTTTGTTTCCTGTTCTGTTTTACAGAAAAGGAATCACAGAGGATACTGTAAAAGATACGAGTGGCCTATTCCTTACCTCCCATAAAAGTAGTATTCATTACTGCATATGTATATATATATATACATATGCATATATCTATGAAATATATATATACAAAAGCTATATATAAAAAACAAAAGAATTAAATGCTTATCTTCAGACTACTAATACATACTCATAAGTAGACGTGAACTACATTTTGATGGCATATAAACAATAAAATGTGTCAACTGAAACAAAAACAAACTAAGAAAAATGCACTTTATGGATTAAAACGTTTCAACATTTTCTAAAGAATTCAGTTTATTATTCTATTTTCTTTAATCCAAGCAATTTTGATTAATCAATCTCAGTATACTTCAGGGGCATGAAAATTGAAAGATTAGGTAAAGGCCAGAATCAGCAAGGGGTCTCTTCTTCTCCAAAAGTAATACACGAGTGTACTAGCGGCCATAAAAGACTATATTTAATTAAGTCCTCTTCAGGAGTACTGCTCACTGCTAATAGCTTAATGGCAGTCTACCAGCAGTTTACATGATTACAGCTTAATAGTGGATTAAACCTGCCAACTTCAGCCTATTTTACAGTTCAGAAACTTTATTCTTATCCATGGTAGATTTTAATAACTGGATTAATTTTTAGTTCACTGAAAGCATTGTGAAGAGACTGTCCTTTGTGACCTGCTCCAAAATAGGCACAGAGATAAAAGCATGCGTGTTTCAACAGACATACATGTGATACATTAAACACATTCACCCATTTATTCTTTCTGCAACTTACATCAGTTATAGACTATAATTATTTAACTTGCCTTGTATGATAGCACATGCAAGTATGCCCGTGACATATCAAGGAAAGATGTAATTCAGTTTCAGAAAACAACGCAAAAAAAAAATTTGCAACTGATGAAACTGAGAAGTGGCGTATTGGCAAAGAATAACAAGCAGATTATCAAAGCTTGTCATGCCCTTCAATGTGCTTCAATTTATGAGCAATCCTATTCATTTCAACAGTCTGTACACTCAATGAACTCAGCATTCTGTGTTGAGGCAACAAAATTCATATGAAGAGTTAATCATTTACTGGAGTACTTTATTTAAACCAGAGAAATGAGCTCATTCTCACACTTTAAAAAAAAAAAAAAAAAGTAAAAATAAATAATTTTTAAAAAGCCATTCTTAATGAGACCTTCCTGGGAAAATGTTTATTTAAACATCATCTAAAGAAGGGTTCAAGTTCACAAAAGCTTTTGTTCCACCTCTCACATCTTCTCTCACACATACATACACTACGTGGTCTAACAAAAGTAATTGGTCTAACAAAAATAATTTTCCCCTTCCTACAAATATGGCCTCTTATACAAGCATAACTACTATAATGCAGATACTATTTGCTGAGTAGCCCTGCAGCATAAATCCTCAATGGTAGTAAAAGACTCATCCACATTTACGTTATGTGGCTGAAAAAGAGAAACACTTTCTTGCGTCATACTCAAAGGCTGTCAGCATAAAAAAAGTTAAATATTATCTTTTCATTATATTTGAAAGTATGTAATCACTTGATTTTTTTTATTCTTTTGAACAATTACATGAAGATCATTTTTGAAATAGTTATTATGCTAAATAAAAAGGATATTTAAAGAATATTTGAATATAACACAAAGCAATTTTGAATTATATTCTTTTAATTACCTTTTGTATTATTTGCTCTACTGACCCTTCAAAAGAACAGAAATAATTAAAAATCTTTCATTAATTTATTTTTGTATATGCATACTAACTATGACAGGGCAAAACAATGTTCTGAAATATTATTGCACCTTCTTTATCTATCACAGAATAATGTAATAAAGATTAATTTATCAAGGAAGAGTACTGAAATGTATACTTATTCTAAACAGTATCTATTAAATTGTTTTATTTACACACATTTATTTTTTAAAGGTGATTTTATTCAAAAGTATGATTAGCTGCATCACTGAACTTAGTTATATACATCTGATATACTATGAGATGTCAGTAATACCAAAACAGTTATTCCACTGCATATGACCAGACATTTAATTTTTAAGTATCTGTTCAAATAAAATTATAAATACAAATAAGCTGTCTGTTAAAGGTTTGGGATACAAAAAAAAAGTACTAAAATTTGTCACCACTACAAAATTAAATTAATATTAAAAGATGACACACAAAAAAAGCTGTTTCTCATGGACTAAATTATAAATTTTCTGATTAATGAGGAAGTATACAGAAATTCTCATATTCAAAGTCAGTCAAAGGAAAGTCAATCTTTCAGTTGGTTGGCTGGTAAACAGGTATGACAGCTAGAAGTGAGAAAAAAATGCATGTCTATTGGTTTATTCAAAATATACATTTTTTTTTAAATGCCAAGGTGATCTTCACAGTTTCAAAATTATTTTGTTTCTCACTTCCGTGGTAACAATCAAAATTTCAAATAAGAAAACTGTTTCCTTGCTGGAAAATGTTCACATAAAAATACACGTTTTTCATGATTAGTGCTAAGTATCAACGTTTTAAGAAAAAAATAATAATGGTGCTACAGCTAACTGCACTTGATATTGACTTGTGTTATTAGAGCTACCTTTATTTTCTGACCAAATATTCCAGTACTGATATTTATTAGAATACTTGAAAAATAATAACCTGGCAACAGTTGTCCAAGGTTGTTGTTTCAGACAAATGGTAGCAGAGAGATTCACAAACTTCCATCTCTCCAGGATGTCCTACTCTGCCCTCCTACTTGTCTTCCTATTCCTTTTTGGAGAGTAATGGTAGGCTCCAAGGTACCAGGACCAATGGCTCTGCCCATAAAGTCTTTCCTAGAGTCTTGAGAGTTTCCCATGACACCTACACATTCACAACTCATTCAAGTCTACAATGTTATTTCATTCAGAGATATCAATGGCTTCTTATCATTCCTCTCAATGCACCCACTATGGCATTTCCATAATTGCTATCCATGACTACTTCCTCAAGGATTTTTACATTAAGCAGTTCCTGGTGAAATAAATTAGTCAATGTTTTTAAGAGTATTACATCAATTAACCTGGTCCTAGTAAATCTGTAAGATATATATTATGTTAACAATTTTGTAAAGTAGTGCACAATGCTTTGCAGTTGAGTGACTACACCAATTCTTTCTACCACTCAATCAGAATAAAATTATTTATGCATGCAATTAAGATACCCTGAACAACTTACTTTCAGAGCCTTTATTAGACAGAAGACTGTTTTATGTGCCATATTTCTAAAGCAAGACGACGACACCATTGATGATCTACTAAAGTAAGATTTATTGGTTTTCTAGGCAGCCCAGTAACACAGATACACTATCTTCCCCATTTGGGTATTATTTTAGAAGAGATGGTCTAGTTATCACGACTAGTACCAGGACTGGAGTGATATCCCCTATTCACATAAAAACATTCCATTAAAAAAAAAAAAAAGTAATGAGATCAAAGAGAACATTAAAAGACCCAAAATAATTGTAATAATTTCATTCATAGAATATGCACAGGTGTCTGATACAGGCACAAGATTTGTTCCGTGGGCTGTAATTCAATTCACTGAACATTGAACATCTGTAACATACATCTTGGTTCTACCTTAGACCAAATTAGCCGTAAAATACATTCTTTTTTCCACTAATTATAAAGGTGTCTAGACTACTAACTTGTTCTTACACAACTGTGGTTACAAATTACAGTCACCTCTGCCTCAGTGTCATTTTCAAGGAAAATCTGAAAACAAAAAGCTAGTATTTGTCTGTTAGAAACTGCAGCAAGTTTCCTTAACGTCTTTGACAAGATAAGCAAGACTTTTTTTTGGTATTTCTCTTTATCCTAGCTCTTCAGTGGACTAACTTTTTAAAAAGTAGAAATGACAAAGATGCGTAACTTAGAAATAAATGTAGTAGTCTTTACTGGCACTTACTTTTTTTATATTGAGTTACAGGAAAGACAGAAAATGTTGATATCCTCTTGACAGTTCCAGGTAGTTCTTCATTAATCAAAGGCAATGATGTAAAAACCTCTGAGCCTTTCTCTTGCTAAAACCCTTAGTCTCAATACACAGCTTCTTGAGAATTCAAAGATACAACAAAGTAGTCAGTCATTGCTCATAGGTAGGGAGAATGCAACTGCAATTTTCTAGTGATGGTAACGATTCTTTAGAGGAAAGAATCAACCCATTCTTCCTTTTTAGTACTGTTTTGCTTCTATCATGCCATATTAATTCCTATGTAAATACAGAAAATGATTTTTCTGGGGTCATCTGGCCAGCGATATCCTCAGGGACATCTCCTCTTTCCCATAAGTTTCAGATACCAGTGTTCTGTTCCTCAGAAAAAGGTTTCAGGCAGGGCATTGAGACCAAGTGGCAAGTTACATTAACAATAATTAAACTGAAGAACTGTATACTGATAATGTAAACAAAAAAGAATATGTGACGCTGGTCAACCAGTAGATTCCTGATCATCCAAACTGCTTAACCATTAGATTTTCCTAACTCTGACTTCCATGTTATTCAATATGCAGCAGTTATAAGCATAATTTTCCAGAATAAATATTCAACTTTTTTAATGCCTTACAATGCAGAGCTAATCTCAGAAGTGTTGTTGAAAATGGCACTGGGATGTTCGTGTGGACTACTGTGTTTTCTTTTGAACAAAATTTGTTCAGATATTCTCCTTTATCATACTCTACATAAACATTTACAGTCACATAACCTTTCTATAGGAACCTCAAATTCATTCAAACGTTGCAGCTCAAATATATTTTTTCAATAGCCTATCCTTACAAGAATGAGGCTACTTAATTAACGTGACCTAAATTCTGAAGGCATCAAACTCCATAGCAATAGAACAGATGCGAGTTAAACATACTGTAACTGAGTTGCAGAAGCAACACATAAATGCAAACAAAAGCAGCATACAGAACACAACAAAAACCCTTATTTTAACAGTTAAGTATGAACAGACCACCTGAGTGAATATTCAAATCCATGGGAAGACATGACCAGAAAAACAACAGAAGGAAGCTCAAAGCATGTGAGGGAAACAGTAAAATGAAAGCATGCAAGACAAAGACATTCTACACATCAAATTTTCAAAAAAAAAAAAAAATCAAGTGGATATATATGTTGAATGGATAGGTCCCAGTTATAGGAAAAAAAAAATCATACTACAACAAACTAATAAATAAATGAGGAATAGAAGTCACATGAAGTAAATACTGCATACCCTCTAATTTTATAAAAAAGGATCTGCTAACAAAATTTGCAATACTTACCTGACACGTGTTTTAAAATTAGTGCTGCAGGAAAACCAGGAAATTACAACACATTGGCAGATAAGCCAGTTAGAAATACAATCTAAATCTTTTAAGATAAGATCTTAAAAGCTTGTAAAAATACAAGGACAACGCAATATAATTTCTATGAAAAGATGCTATCATTTCAATCTTCTCTAAGACTTTAAGAAAAGATGGGAAAACTCAAAGAAAAATTTGGTGATGAAAAGTAAATTGCTAGCAAAGCCCTGCAAGGAGAAGGTAAAAGCAGTTCCAGATAGAGCCCTCAGCTCCATTGACTGCTGCTGCCATTACCACCCAGGGAAAGGGGCTCAATATGACAGGAGGTGACCAGGAACCTGGACACAGGGCCAGAGAAACAGGATGTTAAATCCAAATTACAAAATGTCTCATTCAGGCTTTACCTACAGTTAAAAAAAAAAAAAAAACTAAAGCCCTATAGAAAATCAGTTGTTTGTTGTTGTTGTTTTTTGTTTTTTTGTTGTTGTTTTGGTGGTGGTGGTGGTTTTGATTTGGTTTGGTTTGGTGGTGGTGGTTTTGTTTTGTTTTTTGTAAAGCAAAAAAATACTGTCTCAAAACCCAGTAAGGAAACATAGGGGGGGAAAAAAACAAGTTATACAGGGATAGTGCAGAATATAAAGGTGCTTAATGTATTGTAATCATATAGAACAGGAGAAAAATTTGTAAATGTTAGAAATACAGCTAATTCCATATCAAGAAGAAGCTGAAGCTATCTATAGATATTAAACAGAGGCAGCTGAAATGACTGCAAAATGGAAACCAATATTTTGTGGACACATGCAATGCTATGTGAGAAGGTGTAACTAAATATGTGAAATGCTGCATTCTAAATAAACTGTAATTGTTAGGAAAAAGATCTTTTGATCACATTGTCTAAAAATCTGATCACTGTGCAAGTGTTAAAAAGACAATATTACAAAAAAAAATGAAAGTACTTTTGACAAAATACTTTGCAGTTTCATGTGTTCTGCAATATGTTATTCTCACAGATATTGCATAGACAACATAGAAAATCAATGCTGGACTTTCTTCAAGAAAAATTGTTTAGTTCTGCTGAGCCCCACAAACCTTTTTTCATTCAATAACTTAAAAACAATAGAGGAATTACAAGAATCTGGGAAGTTTTCTTACCAGAGCAGCTGCTGGGCTTTTTTCTGTTGTTGACAAGACAGATACTGGTTTCTGTTTTTGTAGTTTTTCAGTGTTTTCTTTGACCTGAAAATTATAGAGCATACAGACATGTTCCAACATAGCCTTTTAAAAATAACTCATTTACGACTGCCTTTTATATTTTAAATTCATGTGAACCCTGTTAACATTAGAACTAATGATCTAAAGTCAATTTCAGTGTATGCTGCTAGTTTTACTGTTTCTATACATCAGACAAGTTTTACATTTTATTATAAAATGAAGAACAGATTATACAAACAAAACGTTAAATACTAAAACTCTTGTAAAATTAAACAGCTATGGTTACTACAAAAACACTAGAAGCCATATTTCTCAACTTGCATATTTTATACAGAACATTTTACGTAATAGTTGCAAAAAGTAAATGCCTATTACAAGAATCAGAAAAAGTCAAAAACAATGAAGACCAAAAAGACATAAAAACACATTTCCTTTTAACATTGGAGCTTCACTCTTAAAATTATATAATGTTAGATGAAAAATACCAAAATAACATCTCTGAGTTATTGTGAAAGAATACAGAAAACATTGATTGTAGACTATAACATGTATCTATCACTTCTTTCCAGCTATATAAGATACAAAAAATTTAAAACATGCATTCAGTCACCTCCACTTAATCTAACATCTAAAACACATTTGGTTTCAGACATCTAGCTCAAGGAAACACGTTAAGAATGTGTTTAAGTCCCAATGACTTAAACTCCATTTGAGTTATTATAATGTGAGAAAAACAGTTGAACATGCATGCACTGAGGTGTCATTGTATCACCATTTTTCAGGAAAAGATGCAGAGAAGCACTCAGGTTGTATGTGCATTCTTAAATATCCTCAACTTTAGCTCCTGTTCACATCTGACACTGAAATGAACTTGGAAGATTTCCTGAATTAGGTTGTTAATGCAACCTCAGCTGTCTGCCTTTAGATCTACGCAACAACAGTAATATCGCAGGGCTTCCAGTGTCCAGCGTCACATGTAGAGAATTTGTCCTAAGAACTGGTATGTAACTGTGGTGGTTTTACACAGGTGGGCAGCTGAGCTCCACCACAACCGCTCTCTCACTCCCGCAGCTCGAAGGGAAAGGGGGAGAAAATACAATGCAAAGGGCTCAGGGGTTGAGATAAGGATGGAGAGATCACTCAACAATTATCATCACAGGCAAAACAGACTCAGCACTGGGAGATTAGGGAAAATTATTACCAATTACTAACAAGCTAGAGAAGAGAGAAACAAAGGAAAGAACTTCAAAACACGTTCCACACTATCCACCGTCTTCCACCTCCTCCCCCTGAACAGCACTGGGGAATGGGGGACAAAGGGTTGTGGTCAGGCCATGACGCTTTGTCTCCGCCACTCCCTCACGGTCCCTCTCTGCCCCTGCTCCCCGTGGGGTCCCTCCCACGGGATGCCGTCCTTCCCAAACTGACCCTGCAGGGGCTGCCCACAGGCCGCAGCTCTTCAAGAACTGCTCCCACATGGCTCCGTACCACAGGGTCCATCCCCCAGGAGCAAACTGCTCCAGCACGGGTCCCCCACGGGCGGCAGCTCCCCCCAGACCCCTGCTCCTGCGTGGGCTCCTCTCCACGGGCTGCAGCTCCGGCCCGGGGCCTGCTCCTGCGGGGGCTCTCCATGGGCCGCAGCCTCCTCCAGGCCACATCCACCTGCTCCACCGGGGGCTCCTCCACGGGCTGCAGCGTGGAGATCTGCTCCGTGTGGGACCCATGGGCTGCAGGGGGACAGCCTGCTCCACCAGGGGCCTCTCCACAGGCCGCAGGGGAACTGCTGCTGCCTGCCTGGAGCACCTCCTGCCCTCCTGCTGCACCGACCTTGGGGGGGTCTGCAGGGCTCTTTCTCACTCTCCAGTCTCCTGGCTGCTGTTGTACAGCAGGTCTTTTCCCCCTTTCTTAAATCTGCTCTCCCAGAGGTGCAAACAACATCGCTTATCGGCTTGGCTCTGGCCAGCAGTGGGTCCATTTGGAGCTGGCTGAAACTGGCCCTTATCTAACATGGGGCAGCTTCTGGGTTCTTCTCACAGAAGCCACCCCTGCAGACCCCGCTACCAAAACCTTGCCACGTAAACCCACTACAGAAACATAAGAATTTGCTCCTAACTACCAAAAGAAATAGAGCACAAAAAGAACCCTAGGACCATGAGAGAGAAGTCTAAGCAATTGGGTAGATCCATTAAGACTACAAAAGCAGAAGCTGTTTCTAAAACAACTGTATTCTGTGATGGCAGCAGAGAAAAGAGAAGGCACTTGTGTGGATGCTTACTGAGCCACAGATATACAACTGTGGTGGGAAGGGGTGGAGTTTGTTTAGAATCATGTCTCTTTCCAAATTTACATCCTTCTGCTACTCACAACTTTTATGCAACTGTGGTGTTTTTTCTTAAAAAAATCATATATGAAGATCTTAATCTTTATGAAGAATGAAATAAATAGTAACACTGAGCGTGTCTCATGATAAATGCTTTTAAACAACGAGCTATTTTTTATAATATTGAATAAAATTTCAAAGTATTGAAATTTTAAATGTTAACTACAGATATTTTTGTCTTTCCAAACGAAAACAGGCATCATCAATCTTTGCTAGCAATTGGGTTTAGTATATAGGCTGGGGAACATGAAGTATCTTTAGTTCCAACACTGATTATACAGGTGCCATATCTAAATATATCTACGATTAATTGCCAGGACAATATAAGTGAGCAGTTGAGTTTGGCTGATTAACACCTGAGGGAACTCTCTTATTTCTGTTTCTGTAATGCAGAAAAATCTATCCTAGCATTTAATCTAGCTAGCAAAACACATGCCTTTGTCTTTTATGAGGATTCTCAGATGGTCATGTATAAGGGAATAAATGGCAGAACACCATAACCATCTCACAATTGAGAAAGGCAGTAATTTTGTATTTTAATCCTTTTAAGTTCTTAGCTATATTTTATGTATGCATTTAAATAAAAATCAAGAAATGTATCTTTCCTTCTATAAAAAATGCAAAGAAAAATGTACAAAAGAGGGAGAGGTCTATGGATGATTCTATGACTCTAAGTGTATTTAAAAACAGATTGTATTGTGTATGCTATATAGTTGAATGAATAATTGTTCATTTATATAATAACGTAAACAGAAAACTATAACAAAGACTTCATAAACCCAGAAGTCTGGCATAAAATTACCAACCTTTTCATCAGACAATATGATTCAGATTTTGCCACTGTCCAGTTGAAAACACTGTAATTAATTATTTTCTACAAATGAAAGTGATTATCACCTAGTGAAGTTCCTCTTTGAGTAGTTGTGTGGAAATGTATGCCTATAAAATTGAAGGGAGTCTCCAAATGCATATTCTGTCTGCAAAATAATCTTTTCTTGACCAGGAAGAACCTTTCAAAGAAAATCAGCAGTGATAATACTAGCAACTAGCCTGTTCTGCAAGACCAGTAAACCTTGCTTTTTTTCACCTTTCTTACTTAAATCTACTTTGTGAGAAAAACTGAATCGTGTTCATTATCTGTAGCCATACTTCAAAAACTGCAAAGATTTTTCTTTGCCAAAATCTAAATGCATGGTTTTACTGTGGAGAGTCTGTAACAAAGACAAACAGAACAAGAGGTCATGGGATTTGATATCTATTTATTTATTATCTATTTTATTTATTTATTTTTATTTGTTATTTTTATTTGTTTTTATTTATTTAATATCTATCTATTCTAAAGAGAACCAAAATGCTAATCATGAAACTATACTGTAAAGAGAAATAAACTTTGCTGTGGCTCTTTACCCACCTGCAGAACCAGAAGAAATTAAAAAAAAAAAAAAAAAGAGTGAATGAAGAAAAACAACACCCACAGCCTAACAGAGTGGCCTCTTTTAGCTGAAGTAAAAGGATTTCAGCTGTTCCATCTAGGGATACTGTTTTACACACACAAAAGTATGAAAGCCAGGAAAGAGTTGTGCTATAGTATCACTGAGTTACACATCCAAGGGAAGAACTCATTCAAGTAACATCTTCATTTTGGGCTACATGTGTTTCTGTGCCTTGGGGTAGAAGCACATTCCTCACCCATACATTGATTCTTCATCCTGGTGAGACTGGGCACAAACCAACATCTCAGTCTCCGTGGATGGGAAAACCCAGTGTGAAAGTGAGCAATAATCAAGTTTTTAATGATCAGAGAATGAGAAGCCCTCAGACACAATGCAGCACAAATTTAGGCTCCCAGCAGTAGAGCATTTACTTAAGTGTAGCAAAAGAGAAGGGACAAAACATACTCCAACCTCCAGATTTATTTTTTTTTTAAACAGTTAAATCTTTGTAAAAAATAGGTCTTTATATTGGGTGCTGAGATAAAAAATTGTGCTACTTTTAAGGCTCTTCTTATTGCTAAATAGCATTAAGGGGTGTTTTGTAAATATGTATGACTGCCTAAGTTTTCAGAATTTGTTAATTATCTGATTACTGTGATCTTTATTTTACCCTTCTAATTTGCGCATCTTCTATTCACTGTTCCAAGATTTGGTTAGCATGTTAAAATTTACTTTTGTGTTCTATACTCAAATCAAATTAGATTTCAGTGTTCAAATTAGAATGATGAATGATTCCCTTAGAAATCAGGGCACAAGGACTAGCAACGTAACTATATATTTTAAAAATAACAGACTATTCATTAGTGAATGTGAGTATATGATATATTTTGCTATGAGTTGGATTCAACATAAACATGGAGTCATGGTGATGGAGCTTTACAATCATGCTCTTAAAAACTTCCTTTCAGTAGATGATGACTTAGAACCAGGTCACAATATGTTATAAGACTATATAACACTTAGAGAAAGTAGTGAAACATATTTTTAAATGATTATTTGGAAGTAGAGATAGGGAACTTGTGAATAAAAGCAAAAAGACTACACAATAAAAATTTAAGAAGGAAAGCTGAAGAGCCTCAGAACTTGTTATTCCAAAAACAGCTGGTAAACTCTCTAATTCACCACCTTTTTTTTTTTCCACTTCTTCTCTAGTATTTACATAATTTTCCCAAATCATAAAGTGTTCTTTTAATTTTAAATACAGACAAAAATAAATGTGACACCATTGTGATAAAAATATTGTCTGCTTTTGACAAAAAAAAAAAAAGGTCAAAACTGATTGGTTTTGCGTTTAAACTCATTTCTACAGAAAAAAATTATTCTTCAAAAACATAATATTCATTTGGAAGAGTTACTATAATGTCCAAAGTACTGAGGCTTTTAAAAAAGAGGTAAACTTTGAGGAGCTGAAGATCCAAATGCCAAATGATGGGTGAGAATAGCCCATGATTTGAACTGTATTATGTTAATTACTGTATAATACCGTATGTCATCACTACTTTGATTGCTATATGTCCTATTCATGGTATCACAGTAACAGTCACGCAGATAATAACAAATGAATTTTGATAGAACTGGACAAGCACAGCAGTGTGATGGAATCAGAACTGGCTTCAGCATGTGACGATCCAACACCACAGACTGTCTCGTCTGCCCTGAAAGACCAGAGTGACAGATGGAACCCAAAGTCAGTCACGGACTAAACACACTCAGTGGACATATTACAAACACATATGAAAAGCAGTGTGTTGTGGTTTAACCCGGCTGGCAGCTAAACACCACACAGCCGTTTGCTCACCCTCCCGCCTCCCTCTCTGGGATGGGGGAGAGAAACGGGAAAGTGAAGCCGGTGAGTTGAGATAAAGACAGTTTATTAAGACAGGAATATAATAATAACAATAATAATAATAATAATAATAATAGTATTACTAATAATAATGTGTACGAAACGAGTGATGCACAATGCAATTGCTCACCACCCGCTGACCGATGCCCAGCCTATCCCCGAGCAGCCGGCCCCCCCACCCCGGCCAGCCACCCCTATATATTGTTTAGCATGACGCCAGATGGTATGGAATACCCCTTTGGCCAGTTTGGGTCAGCTGTCCTGGGTCTGTCCCCTCCCAGCTCCTGCTGCACCCCCAGCCTGCTCGCTGGCAGGACAGAGCGAGAAGCCGAAAAGTCCTTGGCCTGGTGTAAACACTGCTCTACAACAATTAAAACATCAGCATGTTATCAGCGCTCTTCTCATCCTAATCCAAAACATAGCACCCTACCAGCTACTACGAGGGAAAATTAACTCTGTCCTAACTGGAACCAGGACACAGTGATTCATTGGAAACTATTTCTAGAGCTGTCAACTGGAATTTAGACTATATTTCAGGATTTCTAACCTGTGCCACTAATTTACCATTATTAACTGTATAATATTATCATGCTTTGTATTACTTGCCTATCAAATGGGCATCTTCTGTTTTCTTTACCTCATTTTGGAGTAATCTTAGTTTTAGTTGTTTTACTATGAAGTTCTTTGTGATTCACAAAAGAAAATGTCTCGGCAGCATTGTAAAAGGCTGCGGAGGTATATATCAATCACATCAAAATGACCACGATGAGACATTTCTTCTGTACCCTGTTATTGTTCAGGACAATTTATTGTGCTAATCTTAAATGATTTTGAATTAAGGAAGTACGCAAGTTCTGCTGTACGTATAGTTTGCAATAAGAGCAGTAGCTTTTTTTTTTTTTTTTAAGAGGAAGTTCTTTTTGGGAAAATATGTAAGGTAAAGTATTATGAATAAGCTATTCTCCAGCAGAAAGATTCAGAAAATTTAACTTGTTTAGAATTCATCTCTTAAAAAAGAAAAATAGTTTTTTTCTGTGTGTTATATAGCACGATACATAAATGAGATGACAGAATCACAAAATGGTTTGTGTTGGAAGGGACCCTTAAGGATCATCCAGTTCCAAGCCCGTGCCATGAGCAGGGACACCTCCCACTAGACCACTTTGCCCAAAGCCCCGTCCAACCTGCCCTTAAACAATTCCATTGATGGGGCATCCACAGCTTCTCTGGGCCACCTGTTGGACTGCCTCACCACCCTCAGAGTAAAGAATTTCTTCCTAATATCTAATCTAAATCTCCCCTCTTTTAGCTTAAAACCATTCCTCTTGTTCTATCACTCCACTCCCTGACAAAGAGTCCCTCCCCAGCTTTCCTGGAGACCCCCTTTAGGTACTGCAAGGCTGCTATCAGGTCTCCCTGGAGCCTTCTCTTCTCCAGGCTGAACAACCCCAACTCCCTCAGCCTTTCTTCACAGGAGAGGTGCTCCAGCCTTCTGATCATCCTCTTGGCCCTTCTCTGGAATCGCTCTAATAGCTATAATAGACATAAATTGTTACTTTTTTTTTTAACTTTATTTAAGAAAAGAAAAAAAAAGGACTAGATTTTTGTTTTTCCATTAACCATTCACTCTAAGCAGAACTGGCATGCGGACAGCATCTTTGGACTCAGTGATTGAAACTAAGACATTTCAGGTTCAGTTAAAAGTAAATGTATATGTGGATTACTTCTTACTCCTGAAGCAAACTTGCTCTCTCTGCATATGTTTATCATCACCTGTCGTGTTATTTGTCTCCTACCACATATTGCATTGAAATGAGATATTTTTTTCCTCTTTGTCTGTAGAAACGAACTGTTCTGGAAGCAAGAATATGAGGACAATTCTTTGGGAAAGAAACATAAACCCAGTTTTTTTGTACTGAAGTCATGTTTAGTTAACTTGCATAAATAGTAGGTTTTGACTAAGTCATTTGCACAGACAAAGATTTTCACTGTAAAATGTTTGAAAGCATTTCTGTTGTGGACATTACTGATTCAACTAAAACCAGGACTTGGCTCTGCTTTGCCTTCATATAAATAATTCTGTAAGAGTTCTTAATAATATATTTTTTATTTTTTTATTATTATTTTTTTTGCCTGCTCACTTGTTTCATGGTAGGTGGAGGCACGAAGTGGGTGTGGATATCAGGGCAAGAATATTAACATATGAACGGTTTTTTACTCTGTTATACTCTGTGTCTCCGATTCTATGAGAATGAAGGGAAACTCCAGCATGAAGCATATTAAGTTTAGGAAAGTGTGCACTTGTTTCAAAAATTACTAGCTGGGCTGTCTCCACCTGCAAGTGTGGGCCTGGTGCTGCTCACGTTTCTGCCACAGAGCCGCTCAGAGAAGACGCAGGCTTCATCTTCTCTACTCCCTCCCAGCAGGCAGCTGCAGGCAGCTGTCAGGTCCACCCCTGAGCCTTCTCTCCTTTGTGCTGACCAAAGGAGGTCCCTCAGCCTGCCCTTGTATGCCGTGTGCCCCGGCCCCTCACTCCCTCATGTGCCCTGGGCTGGGCCCACTCCACACCCATCAGTATCTTTCCTGTCTGGGGGAGACCAGAGGGGATCCCGGAGTCCAGGTGCAGTCGCAAAAATGACACCAAATCAGAGAGGAAAGTGGTTTTACTGGTTGTTGTTTATTATTATTGTTGTTGTTGTTGCAATGTATTTATTTGATTATTCTATCATTTTATTGCCCCGTCCTGGGAAGAGCTGGTAACCAAGCATCTTGAAGGGACTTTATGCTGCACTGTACAACCTGTTACGTGGCGGTAACAGGTTGGGGGTAATGGAGGACTGCTGCCCCTCCCAAAACGTAGTTGCCACCATCTCGTGGCACAGGGATGCTAGGCATGGGTTGAGGAGGGGGATGGAGGCCAGAGCACAGGAGGGGAGGCAGAGGGCAGTCACAGTGCCCAAGGGGCAGCCTGTCTCTCTGGGAAGCAAAATGGCCCGGGAGAGACACCCCCAGGAAAGGGGCCCCCAGCCCCCCTGACCATCCTCCTTCCACACGAGGGCCTCTTTCAGGCCGCAGAAGCCCCCTCCCAACACGGCCATGTTGGGCCTGGGGCGTGGCGCGCCATTACAGAGGCTTCCTGATGTCACCAGGTCCCAGAAGCCCCCTCCCAACACGGCCATGTTGGGCCTGGGGCGTGGCGCGCCATCATGGCGGCCATCACGGAACTCTCCCGATGTCACAGGGCATCTGCCCGCCCCCCTTTGTTCTGGGGCCTATAAAAGCCCCTGCGCCTGGCACACCACTAGCTGGAATCCTAGCATCTCTAGCGACATCCAACCATGGTTGGATTTAAGAGAGCATGGATTGAAAGGTGCCCACCCTTTCGTGGGACCAAAGTGAATTGGGTCACCGCACCCAAGAAGTGCAGGCGGAGGAGCGCCAGCGGAGATGGAGCGGCCGTGGCGGTTGGTGTGGAGCCCATGGAGGTGGATCCACCTGCAGATGACGAAGAGCCGATGGAGGTGGATCCACCTCCAACCCATCTGATGTGGCACAACGTCATCGTGCCAGGGCTCCCACCAGCGAGACAACAACATCGTCATCGCAGAGCCGCCCGGACCGCTCCATACTCCCGGCCCTGCCTCCGCCTCCACAAATAGGGGGAAGAGGCCATCGCTTAACCAACTGGCAGGACTGCCTGCACGATGGCCTCTTCTCCCACCCCCTGTCCCCGTCTCCCCGTCCCCCCTCCCCACCTCTCCCAGAGAGGTGTCGCCCCTTCTGCACGGAGTCCCGAGCGCTGGGCAAGAGCGCACTCGGCTTCCTCTGAGCTGCTGCACCGGGCGACAGGAGAAGCCCTCCAAAGGCCACGCCTGGCGTGGGCTGTCTCGGTCTGAGGACGAGAAGGCTGCCAAGAGGTGCTTGAAGACGAACCCGCGTCCTGCATGGCGGTGCACAGAGAACAGCAGCAGATCCCTCAAAACGGGCACGCAGAGAGCTGTTCCTCTGCAGAAGCAGAAGTCTTCAGGTCTGCCACGAAGCAGCGCAGGAGTGCAGCGTAAAGACCCTTCAAGATGCTTGGTTTCCAGTTCTTCCCAGGACGGGGCAATAAAATGATAGAATAATCATAATAAATAAATAAATACATTGCAACAACAATAATAATAAACAACAACCAGTAAAACCACTTTCCTCTCTGATTTGGTGTCATTTTTGCGACTGCACCTGGACTCCGGGATGCCCCTCTGGTCTCCCCCAGACAGGAAAGATACTGATGGGTGTGGAGTGGGCCCAGCCCAGGGCACATGAGGGAGTGAGGGGCCGCGGCACACGGCATACAAGGGCAGGCTGAGGGACCTCCTTTGGTCAGCACGAAGGAGAGAAGGCTCAGGGGTGGACCTGACAGCTGCCTGCAGCTGCCTGCTGGGAGGGAGTAGAGAAGATGAAGCCTGCGTCTTCTCTGAGGGGCTCTGTGGCAGAAACGTGAGCAGCACCAGGCCCACACTTGCAGGTGGAGACAGCCCAGCTAGCAAAAAGGAAAAATTTTCCCCGCAACAACGTTCAGACAGAACGAGTGGCCAGAAAGGCTGCGGAGTCTCTGTCCTGGGGTGTAGCTGACTTTTACTGCACAAGGCTGGGTGTTTGTATCCTGGACTCACAAAATGGTTTGGGTCGGAAGGCACCTTAAATACCATCCAGTTCCAACCCCGTGCCATAAGCAGGGACACCTTCCACTAGACCATTTTGCCCAAAGCCCCATCCAACCTGTCCCTAAACACTTACAGGAATGGGACATTGCTGTAGCTTAACCTGGCAGGCAGCTAAGCTCCACTCAGCTGTTTGTTCTCCCTTCTACCCCCCTCTCCTCCCGTAGAGCTCTAGAGCTGAAAAGTCCTTTGAATATTGTAGTCGTTGTACTGCAACACTTAAAACATCAGCTTGTTTTCAATATTATTCTCATCCTAAATCCAAAACACTGCACCATACCACCTACTATGAGGAAAATCAATTCTATCCTAGTTGAAACCGGGACGGTATCCACCCCTTATTCCACACCATTTATGTCATGCTCTAGTCCCACACTTTCCAATGAATCATTGCTTTTCATATGTGTTTATAACATACGAACTTGCAGGTGGAGACAGCCCAGCTAGTAATTTTTGAAACAAGTGCACACTTTCCTAAACTTAATATGCTTCATGCTGGAGTTTCCCTTCATTCTCATAGAATCGGAGACACAGAGTATAACAGAGTAAAAAAACGTTCATATGTTAATATTCTTGCCCTGATATCCACACCCACTTCGTGCCTCCACCTACCATGAAACAAGTGAGCAGGCAAAAAAAATAATAATACAAAAATAAAAAATATATTATTAAGAACTCTTACAGAATTATTTATGTGAAGGCAAAGCAGAGCCAAGTCCTGGTTTTAGTTGAATCAGTAATGTCCACAACAGAAATGCTTTCAAACATTTTACAGTGAAAATCTTTGTCTGTGCAAATGACTTAGTCAAAACCTACTATTTATGCAAGTTAACTAAACATGACTTCAGTACAAAAAAACTGGGTTTATGTTTCTTTCCCAAAGAATTGTCCTCATATTCTTGCTTCCAGAACGGTTTGTTTCTACAGACAAAGAGGAAAAAAATATCTCATTTCAATGCAATATGTGGTAGGAGACAAATAACAAGACAGGTGATGATAAACATATGCAGAGAGAGCAAGTTTGCTTCAGGAGTAAGAAGTAATCCACATACACATTTACTTTTAACTGAACCTGAAATGTCTTAGTTTCAATCACTGAGTCCAAAGATGCTGTCCGCATGCCAGTTCTGCTTAGAGTGAATGGTTAATGGAAAAACAAAAATCTAGTCCTTTTTTTTTCTTTTCTTAAATAAAGTTAAAAAAAATAACAATTTATGCCTATTATAGCTATTAGAGCGATTCCAGAGAAGGGCCAAGAGGATGATCAGAAGGCTGGAGCACCTCTCCTGTGAAGAAAGGCTGCACTGTACAACCTGTACTTTATGCTGCACTGTACAACCTGTTACGTAGCAGTAACAGGTTGGGGGTAATGGAGGACTGCTGCCCCTCCCAAAACGTAGTTGCCACTGTTAGCGTTCATGAAAACACATAATCCACAAAGTGATTATATGAAGGTGCTTTATTAGGCGCCAGAAGTTAGGGGCATGCCTGCCCAAATCTAACTTCGTCTGATTTGTTTTCTTAGTTCTCTTTTATCTCCTAAGATACTACATATGCATTAGGTTTCACAACTCATCTATGCATATTCATTTCCTAGCTCCACCTAGCCTCGCTTCGTATGCTAATTATCTTATCAGTCCCTCTGCGCTTACGTATTACTCTCTGGTGGTCGTCCGGGTGGTCGTCGGGATGAAGTAAGATGTCTTCATCAGAGTTGAACTTTTTAACCTTTCCTTTTCACGCATGCTCTCTGAGCCCTTGGTCTCAGTCCAAACCGCAAGGTTGGTTTGATCCAGTTCCCAGAGTCCAAGAAGCCCCAGTTATCTAGATGTCTTGCAAATTGAGCATTCTTTTAATCCTCCTTACTCCTCATCATGAATTGGTGCATTCTCATGTTACCCTTGCACATATATTTTGTATCTTCCAAGCGCAGCCTCGGAACAATACATCGCAAATGTAACATACTAAACAATATTGTATTATTTCTTCTTCCATTACTAACATTTCCCCCCTTTGAAAGCATTTCACTCCTTTCGAGGAGGGCAAATGCTTTCACTAACTAACTAAAATATTTTACACTCAGTGCTCACCAATAATATAATCACGGAAAATTACATCATTAAGAATCAAAGAAATTACAAAGATTAGGATTGTCACAACATTTCGTAAGTCCACCACTTCTGCTTTATGTTACGTTCACCCTTCTGGTTGGGTTCACTTGATCTGAAACTGATCTTGTCTATTCGGTTTTCATTCCATTTCACCTCCTGGGTTCCTCAGATTCTTTCTCTGAAATCCAAAGTTGTTAGATGCCGGTGGAGGATATTGAGGATGTGGTTCCATTTGCCGAGCAATAGTTTGCATCACTGTCCAGTTCCAGGTTGTCTTCCTTAGAATCAGACTTTTCAGCATTATAAATGTTAACCAAATTAGTACCCCTACAATCACCAATATAATTATTGTCTCCAGTAAGGACTTAACCCAATTACTAATATTCCATCCACTAAAAATTTTATCCAACCAGCTTGTTGTCATATCTTTCTCTTCCTGTTCTGCATCTTGTTCCACTCGAGCCAGTTGTTCTATGTCATGTTCTACATCAATAGTCACATTTGGAATGTGGATGCAGCAATGATCAATACGATCTTTTAGAAATCCACATATTCCATGTTCCTTTAATAACAGTGTATCTAATGCCAATCGATTTTGTAGCACCATTTTAGTTGTAGATTGTAGTTGGATATTAAGGTCTCTAAAGCCTTCTTTTGTGGCTCTCGCAAGCCTACTCACTTGTCCTGTAAGTTTATAAATCATTTCCCTATTTCGATAAGTAGCTACCTGTGCAAATAGAGATTCTAACGCCCAACTGAATTTTACTCCATCCGAGGGTTCATGCCATGTATATTCATCTGCCCCTTCTTCTAAACTTCTTTTTGCCCTACTAATTTGTAGGGTTTCCAACTTTCCCTTAAAAGGAGACTTTTTCCATATTGGACACAATGTGGGGAGTCCTAGAGTTATTTCTTTTACTTCCCCATCTATCGGTGGGTGTGTAGTCCAAGTTCCATCACTGGCTGCCCGTACAAATTGTCCTGGACTTTTTATGGTACTATAGCTACAATCCACTGCGACTTGACTAGCCTGGCTATTTCTTTCCGAATTGTACTTAATTCCTCGGCAAGCACATCCTGCCCTAAGAGCTATCAATACCGGAAGTAAGTGCTCGACATCTTCATTATTACTGTCGCAAGTATATTTCTTCTCACAAGTCCACCAAGCTACCTTTGTTGACTCTTGTCTACCACTACTGTCAACCCGGCTTACTGTATAAAACTGATCAGTTCCATTCTGCTTTCCCTGCCATTTAATACACCATGATGTATTCCCTCCATACTGGAATTTCTGCAATAAACTTACTGTCCAGTCACTATCCCACCCTTTCATTCCTTTTGGCTTATTTTTCTCTTGACATTCCCAAACAATCTTTTCTCTAACTCCTTCTACTACACGTAGTTCGTCGTAATAACACTGTCCCACATTCTTAAATCTGCCTATCGTTATGAAATGGTAGTTCTTTTCACATTCAGACCTCGATGTTGGGGGGCTCAGTTTCCTATAGTATTGTGTAACATTTATCTTCTCTAAAACTTTCACTTCTTTACATTGAATTGTTCCATTTCCTTTTACTTGGGGCAGTGGGGAGGTTATTATACCCCACTCAAGCGGGTCCCCTGTTGCTTTTGGAATGGGCAAACAAGCAGTAATTCTATCAGTTCCTTTCATTATGGCAAAATCTTTAATCAATCCTACCAGTAAATTCTCTGATGGTTGCCTGTGTGGGATCTGTACCACTTGTGTCCATGGTGCCTGGCCCTCTCTTCTTCTTCTAGATCCTTTTTGGTGGGCTACCAATATTCCTTTATCCAATTTCGGATATACCAATATCTCTCTTATCCCGTAATCTGTGCTATTTTCATGTGTTACCATGCACCGGTAGTTTCCTTTGTTGACTTTAGTAACACTAAACAGGGTTAAGGTGGTAGCTCCTCTCAGTTGTTGGCCCAATTCTATGGTTATACTTACGTACGCCTTCCCCTCCCATCCAGCCTTCAATCCTGTATTGTCCCTGGTTGTGTCTACGTATATTTCCTGGCTCTGTCCGGAGTCACTTATTTTTTCCCAGACCACCTGTAGAGAGCTAATTGTTATTGGTTTATCGTTGTGCATTCCACATTCCAAAGTAACATTTTCTCCTCTGAATATTTCCTCTTTCTTATATTTTTCTGGTATTTCTAGGAACCCAATTACAAGGTATTTACACAAAACAATTACTGTTATCGTTACTGTTGTTAAGAACCCCAAGATTGTATGGTTATACGCGCTTCATCTGTAGTTTTGTATCTCCGATTGCTCGCACTGACCAAAATTCGGGAACCTTTTTCACCCGAGTATAATGAATCCAAGCATCCACCCCTTCTACCTTTACAGCTGTAAAAGTAGTCAATAATACTTGATAAGGTCCAGCCCACCGTTCTCTCAGGGGTTCTTCATTCCAGTTTTTAATGTACACTCGGTCACCTGGCTGAAAGTCGTGGACAGGATTTTCCAGTGCCAACGGTCGGTTCCACACCAGAACACTTTGAAGTTGAGCTAAAGTTTTACCAAGAGACAATACATAATTATAAACATCCTGGCTCCCTGTTATATGCATATTAGGATTTGGTTCTGGGGATTCATAAGGCTTTCCATACGTAATCTCGTATGGGCTTACTGACATTCCACTCCTTGGCTTTATCCTTATTCTCAGTAAAGCTATAGGCAAAGCTTGTGGCCATTGTATTTTGGCTTCCTGGCACATTTTACTGATCTGTCCCTTTAGAGTTTGGTTCATCCTTTCTACCTGTCCACTAGATTGGGGTCTCCATGCAGTATGTAAATTCCAAGAAATTCCTAATAGCCGACTTACGTCTTTAACCACAGATGCAACAAAGTGCGGCCCCCTATCCGAGGATATTCCTAATGGTACCCCAAACCTCAGAATGATTTCCCGCAGTAACCATTTTACTGTCTCTTTAGCTTGATTGGTGCGACAGGGAAGGGCTTCTGGCCATCTGAAAAAGGTGTCAACCCCTACTAACAAATACCTACATCCCCTAGTCCTAGGTAACTCTACAAAATCAACTTGCCAGTAATCTCCTGTTTCTATTCCTACTCTAACTCTTCCCATTTCAGCATGTTTTCTTGCTACTGGATTATTTTTCAGACAAATCTCACACTTTGACATTACTGATTTTGCCATTGTTAACATATGTGTAGAGATAACGCTACATTTTAAAATGTTACCATTGCCTCTGCACCCCAATGACACTCATTATGTCTTGTCTGAAGTATTTCTCGCATCACCAAGGGGGGTATTACTACCTGGCCCGTAGCGGTTACATACCATCCATCAGAGTTCTTTCGGGCCTTTAGGAGATTTGCTAATTTCTCATCCTCTGGTGAATATCTTGGTTCCTTGGGAAGATTAAGACAAGTGGGGCCTACCTTGAGTGGTACCAAAGCCATTACATTCCACACCTCCCGAGCAATTTGTCGAGCTGCTCGATCTGCCAGCCGATTCCCTTCTGATATTTTCAAGGTTCCTCCTTGATCAGCTTTACAGTGCATAATAGCCACTTGTTTTGGTTTTTGTACCGCATTTATCAAATTTAACACCTCCTCTTGATATCTTATATTGGCTCCTTGTGAGGACAACAGCCCTCTTTCTTTCCATAATGCTCCATGAACATGGACTACTCCAAAAGCATACTTGGAATCTGTCCAAATATTTACCATCTTTCCTTCACTCAGTTCCAGTGCTCAAGGTAGGGCTATCAGTTCTGCTCGCTGTGCTAATGTTTCAGGTGGTAAAGGTTTTGCTTCGATCACTGTCTTCAGGGTTGTTACTGCATACCCTGCATATCGTGTTCCATTCTCCACAAAACTACTACCA
The DNA here is from genome assembly GCF_040182565.1 of Anser cygnoides. Classification (NCBI taxonomy): domain Eukaryota; kingdom Metazoa; phylum Chordata; class Aves; order Anseriformes; family Anatidae; genus Anser; species Anser cygnoides. Next base: position 72,816,625 of record NC_089876.1, read on the forward strand.
TCAGTAAAAAGTTCCCAGTCATACCTTTCAAGGGGTACATCCTTCAAATCCTTGCAGCTGGCATGGGTATGTTCAATTATTTCCACACAATTGTGTTCCAACAGTCCTTCTTCTGGAACAGTTCCTAGAAATACTGCTGAATTTAACAGGTTAGTTGTTTTCAAGGTTACGTCATCTTGTTCAGTTAGTATTGCCTGATATTTCATCATTCGGCTGGGTGATAGCCAGTGTCCCCCCTTTTGTTCTAAAACAGTTGTTACCATATGTGGTACAAAAACTTCAATACGTTTTCCCAAGGTAAGTTTCCTTGCTTCCTGGATTAAGAGAACTGTTGCCGCTACTGCCCGCAAACATGAGGGCCATCCTGCACTTACAGCATCCAACTGCTTAGAAAAGTATCCCACAGGTCTTTTCCAGCTTCCCAGTCGCTGGGTTAGTACCCCTAGTGCTAGTCGTTGTCTTTCATATACAAATAACTGGAAATCTTTTGATAAATCTGGTAGGCCCAAAGCTGGTGACTTCATTAAGGGATCTTTAAGTTTCTTGAAAGCTTCTTTCTGTACTTTTCCCCAAATAAAATCCTGTGCCTTCTGAGCTTCATAAAGGGGCTTAGCTATGAGTCCATAATCCATTATCCATAATCTGCACCAGCCAGCCATTCCTAAGAAGGCCCTTAGCTCATGGAGATTTTGAGGTTCCGGGATGGTGCATATAGCTTTTATCCTATTGACACCCAGACTTCTTTGTCCCTGGGAAATCTCACACCCCAAATATGTTACAGTTGAGCAAACTATTTGTGCTTTTTCCTTTGAAACTTTATAACCACCCATTCCCAACTGATTTAAAATTTCGATGGTTATTTGGGTGCAGAGCGACTCATTCTCTGTAGCAATCAAAATATCATCTACATATTGTAACAGCAAATACTGACTTCTGGGTACCTGTATTTGTCCTTGCATTGTCCAGATTTCCAGTTCCTTGGCCAGCTGGCTTCCAAAGGGGGTCGGGCTATTCTTGAAGCCTTGTGGGAGTCTTGTCCAAGTTAATCATGTCTTTCGTCCACTCTGAGGATTTTCCCATTCGAAGGCAAATAATTTTCTACTATCTTTATCAAGAGGTATGCAAAAGAAGGCATCCTTTAAATCTATCACAGTAAACCATTTATATATCTCTCTCACAGATGTTAACAATGTGTAAGGATTAGCCACTACCGGGTGAATGTCCTTTGTTATTTCATTTATTGCTCTAAGATTTTGTACCAATCTATACTCACCATTCGGCTTCCTTACTGGAAAAATTGGAGTATTGTATTCCGATTTATATTCTTCCAGAATCTGATGTTTGAGAAATTTGTCAATAATTTTCACTGTCCCCTGCCTAGCTTCTATCTTAAGTGGATATTGTTTGATTCGAACAGGTTTGGCTCCTTCCTTTAATTCCACCTTTACTGGTTGTGCCAGTTTCGACTTCCCTGGTATATCTGTTTCCCATACTGTTGGTATAACTGCATTTTCTGCTTCTCTTGGAATATTAACGAAGTGTTTATCTTTGATCATTAGGATTTGTCCTACTTTGGACTCAGGTACCTTCATTATTAATTCTCCATCCTCAAAGGTTATTGTTGCATCTAATTTAGCTAATAGATCCTGTCCCAAGAGTGGAATCGGGCATTCTGGTACATACAAAAATTCATGGGTTAGTTCCTTACCCCCAAAACGCAAATCAAGGGGTTGTAAGAATGGCCGTTCCTCCTCCTTCCCTGTGGCTCCAATTATTGTAGTTGTCTTAGTTCCCAATCGTCCTTTTAAACTATTTAACACTGAATATGTTGCTCCTATTACATTTACAGACTAATTAACACAGAGAAAGAAGCTCCTGTAACCAACAACAACAAAAAAATTCAAGCCTCTCTCTTCGTTTCCTAGCTTTATTTCAACTAGTGGACCTGCTAGGGTAGATGCCCCAGGTCCCCGTCATTTCTGACTGTTGTAAGTTTATCCTGCAGCCTAAGACAAATTCTTTCTGATATCAGGGGCTGATTGCCCTAGAAAGAGGCTAGCCAATTGCCTTTGTTTTCTGAAGTCAGGTCCAAATTTTCTGTCTTTTTTTTTTTTTCTTCCCATTGCATTTCAAAGTTGGTCCAAAAATTCAAAAATTCCATAGGGTTTTCTTTTGGACCTTGTTGGAACAGATTCTCAATTCCCAGTTTAACCAGATTTTGGTATTTACATAATTTCCGGGGTGGTAAGGGTCTCGGGGGGGGGGGGGGGGGGGGTCAGGGGAATGCAATGGTTGAAAGTTCCCTGAGTGCTCCCATTGGCAATCTGAGCTCACATATGAACTCAGGTTGTTTTAAGAGTTAGCTGCTTTTCTGTTTCCATGACAACTCTCTCCCGGACCCATCATGGTCCCTCCGCCCCAGAGGGCTCACACCGAGATTTTGAGATCTCAACCTCGGGTTGAGGCGGAACTATTAACATTCCTACATCCTCTTCCCCTGCTCATTCAACTTCAAACAGCTCTGTTAAATACTACATGCCACACAACCTTTAACACCTTCAACAACCCTTTTAACACTTCCTTTATCTTCCTCCAGCCTGTACTTTTCTAATGCCAACACCAAAGGCTCAGTCAGGGGCCAACTTAATTCCATACCTTTTCCCTCCAAGATGCTGAAACAACATATCAGTATACAACATTTCATCCTATTTTCCTTCTCTCCTCAAAAACAACATTAATTGCAAGACACTGTTATAGTCGATTGATCCATAAAGTGGCCATTTAGATTATATAGTGGCCACCATTGATTGCAATACTTAGTGGAAATCCTCTTGCTTTCCGCGCCCCCCCCACTCCCCCTTCCGACAATATCCTTGCAATGTGCCAATATACACCCAAGGAGGCTTTCTTTAAAACGTCTTTGTTTTGGATATTACCCATTTCCTTGATTTCCCATTCCCTTTTATTTATTTATATTAATTACTGTCCCTTGTTTCAATTTCCACACAAACCTTTTTATTGCAGGTTTTTACTATGTTTTCCTAGTCTTCTCAAATGTCCCAATTCTCTGGGATTAAACTCCACATACAAACTTCACTATTTCAGATTATTAATGAGCCCCGTTCCAATCGTAAATCCACAGGACTTCGGAAAAACACCTGAAGCACTCAGCCTTCCGTCTTCTAGACAAACAATACCACCTTTTCCACAAAATTTACATTTCAACAAGGCCGAATTTCAAGCCGAATGCTAATTTTTCTCATGCACTTTGTTAGTAAGCCTACACAAAACAAGGAATCACTCCTGTGTATCCATCAAGACGGGGGTTTAAAAGGTATTGAGGCCTAAATAAATTCGCTCTCCCCCTTCTTACCAAATTCCCAGGGCTCAGGCCCGAACCACCAAAGAAGTGGCTCTCCGTTCTACCGCTTTGATAATCAGTCAGCCCCCCTCCCCCGATACTTGGGAAACTGACCAAACACCACCGCAAATATACCGAAACTTTTAAACTGTTACTTAGATAATGCTCCCACCTTCCTCCTTGTCACACTCAAAACATTTAAGAACGAAATAGGATTGCAAGATACACCGCCGGGCCCGTGTATTGGGCACCACCAATCAACATTTGGATAAAGCAGCACTTCTTTTCGATCTGTCATGCGCTTCGTTCATCTCCAGCCGCTCCCCTCGCGGAGAATACGGAACCGCAGATCGGAACTCCGCACTCGCTTCGCAGCGATGCTGCGTCTCACTCACAACACAATCACGCAATCACAGAGGCCCCTTGCACTTCTCGCTCACAAAATAACATTAATTGTAAGATAGTATTGTACTGTAAGGTTCCGTTTTCTGGCCAACTTTCTTGATCTTCTAGTTCATACTGTGGCCACCAAACATTACAGCAATCAACCAGTTTACCCTTTCGTAACTCCTGCCCGAAACACCCCTCCTTCCAGTGTGCTAGTAAACAGCCCAAAGGGGAGGATCGCGGTACCGAAGCATTACCGCCCAGAATACTTTTAAGTTTTTCCATTATCAGCTATAGCTTTTACCGAACCGAACCAGATGCTGAGCCTGCAGCAAAACCAGACCACTGATGCCGAACCTGCAGCGCTTTCGCGACTGTCTGACGGACGGCGCCTAGGCTTACCACGGGAATTCCCTAGCCCAACCGTGCATGGCTTTCGCCGCGTCTGACCGGCAGGCTCCCAGACCAGATCGGTACCGATTACCAGAAAGCACCTTTTTCTTACCCTTTCAGAGGTACGTTGTGAGCAGCGGGGGTCGGTCGCGGCCGATGGCTCCCCGAGAAACTCCTCGGTGCCGGCTGGAGCGTGATCAGTTCGCGAGCCGCCTCAGCAGTGCCCACGAGGTCCCATCTGGGTCGCCAAAATGTTAGCGTTCATGAAAACACATAATCCACAAAGTGATTATATGAAGGTGCTTTATTAGGCGCCAGAAGTTAGGGGCATGCCTGCCCAAATCTAACTTCGTCTGATTTGTTTTCTTAGTTCTCTTTTATCTCCTAAAATACTACATATGCATTAGGTTTCACAACTCATCTATGCATATTCATTTCCTAGCTCCACCTAGCCTCGCTTCGTATGCTAATTATCTTATCAGTCCTTCTGCGCTTGCGTATTACTCTCTGGTGGTCGTCCGGGTGGTCGTCGGGATGAAGTAAGATGTCTTCATCAGAGCTGAACTTTTTAACCTTTCCTTTTCACGCATGCTCTCTGAGCCCTTGGTCTCAGTCCAAACCACAAGGTTGGTTTGATCCAGTTCCCGGAGTCCAAGAAGCCCCAGTTATCTAGATGTCTTGCAAATGGAGCATTCTTTTAATCCTCCTTACTCCTCATCATGAATTGCTGCATTCTCATGTTACCCTTGCACATATATTTTGTATCTTCCAAGCGCAGCCTCGGAACAGTACATCGCAAATGTAACATACTAAACAATATTGTATTATTTCTTCTTCTATTACTAACACCACCATCTTGTGGCACAGGGATGCTAGGCATGGGTTGAGGAGGGGGATGGAGGCCAGAGCACAGGAGGGGAGGCAGAGGGCAGTCACAGTGCCCAAGGGGCAGCCTGTCTCTCTGGGAAACAAAATGGCCCGGGAGAGACACCCCCAGGAAAGGGGCCCCCAGCCCCCCTGACCATCCTCCTTCCACACGAGGGCCTCTTTCAGGCCGCAGAAGCCCCCTCCCAACACGGCCATGTTGGGCCTGGGGCGTGGCGCGCCATCATGGCGGCCATCACAGAACTCTCCCGATGTCACGGGGCATCTGCCCGCCCCCCTTTGTTCTGGGGCCTATAAAAGCCCCTGCACCTGGCACACCACTAGCTGGAATCCTAGGATCTCTAGCGACTTCCAACCATGGTTGGACGTAAGAGAGCGTGCTTTGAAAGCTGCCCACCCTTTCGTGGGACCAAAGCGAATTGGGTCACCGCACCCAAGAAGGGCAGGCGGAGGAGCGCCACCGGAGATGGAGCGGCCGTGGCGGTTGGTGTGGAGCCCATGGAGGTGGATCCACCTGCAGATGACGAAGAGCCGATGGAGGTGGATCCACCTCCAACCCATCTGATGTGGCACAACGTCATCGTGCCAGGGCTCCCACCAGCGAGACAACAACATCGTCATCGCAGAGCCGCCCGGACCGCTCCATACTCCCGGCCCTGCCTCCGCCTCCACAAATAGGGGGAAGAGGCCATCGCTTAACCAACTGGCAGGATTGCCTGCACGATGGCCTCTTCTCCCACCCCCTGTCCCCGTCTCCCCGTCCCCCCTCCCCACCTCTCCCAGAGAGGTGTCGCCCCTTCTGCACGGAGTCCCGAGCGCTGGGCAAGAGCGCACTCGGCTTCCTCTGGGCTGCTGCACCGGGCGACAGGAGAAGCCCTCCGAAGGCCACGCCTGGCGTGGGGTGTCTCGGTCTCAGGACGAGAAGGCTGCCAAGAGGTGCTTGAAGACGAACCCGCGCCCTGCATGGCGGTGCACAGAGAACAGCAGCAGATCCCTCGAAACGGGCACGCAGAGAGCTGTTCCTCTGCAGAAGCAGAAGCCTTCAGGTCTGCCAGGAAGCAGCGCAGGAGTGCAGCGTAAAGACCCTTCAAGATGCTTGGTTTCCAGTTCTTCCCAAGACGGGGCAATAAAATGATAGAATAATCATAATAAATAAATGATTTTTGCATTGCAACAACAATAATAAACAACAAAAACCAGTAAAACCACTTTCCTCTCTGATTTGGTGTCATTTTTGCGACTGCACTTGGGCTCCGGGATCCCCCTCTGGTCTCCCCCAGACAGGAAAGATACTGATGGGTGTGGAGTGGGCCCAGCCCAGGGCACATGAGGGAGTGAGGGGCCGGGGCACACGGCATACAAGGGCAGGCTGAGGGACCTCCTTTGGTCAGCATGAAGGAGAGAAGGCTCAGGGGTGGACCTGACAGCTGCCTGCAGCTGCCTGCTGGGAGGGAGTAGAGAAGATGAAGCCTGCATCTTCTCTGAGGGGCTCTGTGGCAGAAACGTGAGCAGCACCAGGCCCACACTTGCAGGTGGAGACAGCCCAGCTAGTAATTTTTGAAACAAGTGCACACTTTCCTAAACTTAATATGCTTCATGCTGGAGTTTCCCTTCATTCTCATAGAATCGGAGACACAGAGTATAACAGAGTAAAAACGTTCATATGTTAATATTCTTGCCCTGATATCCACACCCACCCATCGTGCCTCCACCTACCATGAAACAAGTGAGCAGGCAAAAAAAATAATAATAAAAAAATAAAAAATATATTATTAAGAACTCTTACAGAATTATTTATGTGAAGGCAAAGCAGAGCCACATCCTGGTTTTAGTTGAATCAGTAATGTCCACAACAGAAATGCTTTCAAACATTTTACAGTGAAAATCTTTGTCTGTGCAAATGACTTAGTCAAAACCTACTATTTATGCAAGTTAACTAAACATGACTTCAGTACAAAAAAACTGGGTTTATGTTTCTTTCCCAAAGAATTGTCCTCATATTCTTGCTTCCAGAACGGTTTGTTTCTACAGACAAAGAGGAAAAAAATATCTCATTTCAATGCAATATGTGGTAGGAGACAAATAACACGACAGGTGATGATAAACATATGCAGAGAGAGCAAGTTTGCTTCAGGAGTAAGAAGTAATCCACATATACATTTACTTTTAACTGAACCTGAAATGTCTTAGTTTCAATCACTGAGTCCAAAGATGCTGTCCGCATGCCAGTTCTGCTTAGAGTGAATGGTTAATGGAAAAACAAAAATCTAGTCCTTTTTTTTTCTTTTCTTAAATAAAGTTTAAAAAAAAAACAATTTATGTCTATTATAGCTATTAGAGCGATTCCAGAGAAGGGCCAAGAGGATGATCAGAAGGCTGGAGCACCTCTCCTGTGAAGAAAGGCTGAGGGAGTTGGGGTTGTTCAGCCTGGAGAAGAGAAGGCTCCAGGGAGACCTGATAGCAGCCTTGCAGTACCTAAAGGGGGTCTCCAGGAAAGCCGGGGAGGGACTCTTTGTCAGGGAGTGGAGTGATAGAACAAGAGGAATGGTTTTAAGCTAAAAGAGGGGAGATTTAGAGTAGATATTAGGAAGAAATTCTTTACTCTGAGGGTGGTGAGGCAGTCCAACAGGTGGCCCAGAGAAGCTGTGGATGCCCCATCAATGGAATTGTTTAAGGGCAGGTTGGACGGGGCTTTGGGCAAAGTGGTCTTGTGGGAGGTGTCCCTGCTCATGGCACGGGGTTGGAACTGGATGATCCTTAAGGGTCCCTTCCAACACAAACCATTTTGCGATTCTGTCATCTCATTTATGTATCGTGCTATATAACACACAGAAAAAAACTATTTTTCTTTTTTAAGAGATGAATTCTAAACAAGTTAAATTTTCTGAATCTTTCTGCTGGAGAATAGCTTATTCATAATACTTTACCTTACATATTTTCCCAAAAAGAACTTCCTCTTAAAAAAAAAAAAAAAGTTACTGCTCTTATTGCAAACTATACGTACAGCAGAACTTGCGTACTTCCTTAATTCAAAATCATTTAAGATTAGCACAATAAATTGTCCTGAACAATACCAGGGTACAGAAGAATTGTCTCATCGTGGTCATTTTTGATGTGATTGATATATACCTCCGCAGCCTTTTACAATGCTGCCGAGACATTTTCTTTTGTGAATCACAAAGAACTTCATAGTAAAACAACTAAAACTAAGATTACTCCAAAATGAGGTAAAGAAAACAGAAGATGCCCATTTGACAGGCAAGTAATACAAAGCATGATAATATTATATAGTTTATAATGGTAAATTAGTGGCACAGGTTAGAAATCCTGAAATATAGTCTAAATTCCAGTTGACAGCTCTAGAAATAGTTTCTGCCACAGAGCCCCTCAGAGAAGACGCAGGCTTCATCTTCTCTACTCCCTCCCAGCAGGCAGCTGCAGGCAGCTGTCAGGTCCACCCCTGAGCCTTCTCTCCTTCGTGCTGACCAAAGGAGGTCCCTCAGCCTGCCCTTGTATGCCGTGTGCCCCGGCCCCCCACTCCCTCATGTGCCCTGGGCTGGGCCCACTCCACACCCATCAGTATCTTTCCTGTCTGGGGGAGACCAGAGGGGGATCCCGGAGTCCAGGTGCAGTCGCAAAAATGACATCAAATCAGAGAAGAAAGTGGTTTTACTGGTTGTTGTTTATTATTGTTGTTGTTGTTGTTGCAATGTATTTATTTGATTATTCTATCATTTTATTGCCCCGTCCTGGGAAGAGCTGGAAACCAAGCATCTTGAAGGGACTTTATGCTGCACTGTACAACCTGTTACGTGGCGGTAACAGGTTGGGGGTAATGGAGGACTGCTGCCCCTCCCAAAACATAGTTGCCAACATCTTGTGGCACAGGGATGCTAGGCATGGGTTGAGGAGGGGGCTGGAGGCCAGGGCACACGAGGGGAGGCAGAGGGCAGTCACAGTGCCCAAGGGGCAGCCTGTCTCTCTGGGAAGCAAAATGGCCCGGGAGAGACACCCCCAGGAAAGGGGCCCCCAGCCCCCCTGACCATCCTCCTTCCACACGAGGGCCTCTTTCAGGCCGCAGAAGCCCCCTCCCAACACGGCCATGTTGGGCCTGGGGCGTGGCGCGCCATTACAGAGGCTTCCTGATGTCACCAGGTCCCAGAAGCCCCCTCCCAACACGGCCATGTTGGGCCTGGGGCGTGGCGCGCCATCATGGCGGCCATCACAGAACTCTCCCGATGTCACAGGGCATCTGCCCGCCCCCCTTTGTTCTGGGGCCTATAAAAGCCCCTGTGCCTGGCACACCACTAGCTGGAATCCTAGGATCTCTAGCAACATCCAACCATGGTTGGTGTTAAGAGAGCGCTGATTGAAAGCTGCCCACCCTTTCGTGGGACCAAAGTTAATTGGGTCACCGCACCCAAGAAGTGCAGGCGGAGGAGCGCCAGCAGAGATGGAGCGGCCGTGGCGGTTGGTGTGGAGCCCATGGAGGTGGATCCACCTGCAGATGACGAAGAGCCGATGGAGGTGGATCCACCTCCAACCCATCTGATGTGGCACAACGTCATCGTGCCAGGGCTCCCACCAGCGAGACAACAACATCGTCATCGCAGACCGCCCGGACCGCTCCGTACTCCCGGCCCTGCCTCCGCCTCCACACATAGGGGGAAGAGGCCATCGCTTAACCATCATGCAGGACTGCCTGCACGATGGCCTCTTCTCCCACCCCCTGTCCCCGTCTCCCCGTCCCCCCTCCCCACCTCTCCCAGAGAGGTGTCGCCCCTTCTGCACGGAGTCCCGAGCGCTGGGCAAGAGTACACTCGGCTTCCTCTGAGCTGCTGCACCGGGCGACAGGAGAAGCCCTCCGAAGGCCACGCCTGGCGTGGGGTGTCTCGGTCTCAGGACGAGAAGGCTGCCAAGAGGTGCTTGAAGACGAACCCGCGCCCTGCATGGCGGTGCACAGAGAACAGCAGCAGATCCCTCGAAACGGGCACGCAGAGAGCTGTTCCTCTGCAGAAGCAGAAGCCTTCAGGCCTGCCAGGAAGCAGCGCAGGAGTGCAGCGTAAAGACCCTTCAAGATGCTTGGTTTCCAGTTCTTCCCAGGACGGGGCAATAAAATGATAGAATAATCATAATAAATAAATAAATACATTGCAACAACAATAATAATAAACAACAACCAGTAAAACCACTTTCCTCTCTGATTTGGTGTCATTTTTGCGACTGCACCTGGACTCCGGGATCCCCCTCTGGTCTCCCCCAGACCGGAAAGATACTGATGGGTGTGGAGTGGGCCCAGCCCAGGGCACATGAGGGAGTGAGGGGCCGGGGCACACGGCATACAAGGGCAGGCTGAGGGACCTCCTTTGGTCAGCACGAAGGAGAGAAGGCTCAGGGGTGGACCTGACAGCTGCCTGCAGCTGCCTGCTGGGAGGGAGTAGAGAAGATGAAGCCTGCGTCTTCTCTGAGGGGCTCTGTGGCAGAAACGTGAGCAGCACCAGGCCCACACTTGCAGGTGGAGACAGCCCAGCTAGTAATTTTTGAAACAAGTGCACACTTTCCTAAACTTAATATGCTTCATACTGGAGTTTCCCTTCATTCTCATAGAATCGGAGACACAGAGTATAACAGAGTAAAAAAACGTTCATATGTTAATATTCTTGCCCTGATATCCACACCCACTTCGTGCCTCCACCTACCATGAAACAAGTGAGCAGGCAAAAAAAATAATAATAAAAAAATAAAAAATATATTATTAAGAACTCTTACAGAATTATTTATGTGAAGGCAAAGCAGAGCCACATCCTGGTTTTAGTTGAATCAGTAATGTCCACAACAGAAATGCTTTCAAACATTTTACAGTGAAAATCTTTGTCTGTGCAAATGACTTAGTCAAAGCCAACTATTTATGCAAGTTAACTAAACATGACTTCAGTACAAAAAAACTGGGTTTATGTTTCTTTCCCAAAGAATTGTCCTCATATTCTTGCTTCCAGAACAGTTCTTTCCAAAGACAAAGAGGAAAAAAATATCTCATTTCAATGCAATATGTGGTAGGAGACAAATAACACGACAGGTGATGATAAACATATGCAGAGAGAGCAAGTTTGCTTCAGGAGTAAGAAGTAATCCACATATACATTTACTTTTAACTGAACCTGAAATGTCTTAGTTTCAATCACTGAGTCCAAAGATGCTGTCCGCATGCCAGTTCTGCTTAGAGTGAATGGTTAATGGAAAAACAAAAATCTAGTCCTTTTTTTTCTTTTCTTAAATAAAGTTAAAAAAAATAACAATTTATGTCTATTATAGCTATTAGAGCGATTCCAGAGAAGGGCCAAGAGGATGATCAGAAGGCTGGAGCACCTCTCCTGTGAAGAAAGGCTGAGGGAGTTGGGGTTGTTCAGCCTGGAGAAGAGAAGGCTCCAGGGAGACCTGATAGCAGCCTTGCAGTACCTAAAGGGGGTCTCCAGGAAAGCTGGGGAGGGACTCTTTGTCAGGGAGTGGAGTGATAGAACAAGAGGAATGGTTTTAAGCTAAAAGAGGGAGATTTAGATTAGATATTAGGAAGAAATTCTTTACTCTGAGGGTGGTGAGGCAGTCCAACAGGTGGCCCAGAGAAGCTGTGGATGCCCCATCAATGGAATTGTTTAAGGGCAGGTTGGACGGGGCTTTGGGCAAAGTGGTCTAGTGGGAGGTGTCCCTGCTCATGGCACGGGGTTGGAACTGGATGATCCTTAAGGGTCCCTTCCAACACAAACCATTTTGTGATTCTGTCATCTCATTTATGTATCGTGCTATATAACACACAGAAAAAAAACTATTTTTCTTTTTTAAGAGATGAATTCTAAACAAGTTAAATTTTCTGAATCTTTCTGCTGGAGAATAGCTTATTCATAATACTTTACCTTACATATTTTCCCAAAAAGAACTTCCTCTTAAAAAAAAAAGCTACTGCTCTTATTGCAAACTATACGTACAGCAGAACTTGCGTACTTCCTTAATTCAAAATCATTTAAGATTAGCACAATAAATTGTCCTGAACAATACCAGGGTACAGAAGAATTGTCTCATCGTGGTCATTTTTGATGTGATTGATATATACCTCCGCAGCCTTTTACAATGCTGCCGAGACATTTTCTTTTGTGAATCACAAAGAACTTCATAGTAAAACAACTAAAACTAAGATTACTCCAAAATGAGGTAAAGAAAACAGAAGATGCCCATTTGACAGGCAAGTAATACAAAGCATGATAATATTATACAGTTTATAATGGTAAATTAGTGGCACAGGTTAGAAATCCTGAAATATAGTCTAAATTCCAGTTGACAGCTCTAGAAATAGTTTCTGCCACAGAGCCCCTCAGAGAAGACGCAGGCTTCATCTTCTCTACTCCCTCCCAGCAGGCAGCTGCAGGCAGCTGTCAGGTCCACCCCTGAGCCTTCTCTCCTTCGTGCTGACCAAAGGAGTTCCCTCAGCCTGCCCTTGTATGCCGTGTGCCCCGGCCCCTCACTCCCTCATGTGCCCTGGGCTGGGCCCACTCCACACCCATCAGTATCTTTCCTGTCTGGGGTAGACCAGAAAGGGATGCCAGAGTCCAGGTGCAGTCACAAAAATGACACCAAATCAGGGAAGAATGCGGTTTTTAATACTGTTTTAATTTTATTGTTAATTTTAATATTTTTTTAATATCATATTACTCTGAGGATGACATTGCAGTGTCATTCAGAAGGTATCTCTGCATATTTCTCTGTTTCCAGCACAGGACATTAATGAGTGGCAGATAAAATATTAGGAGGATACATGTCATTTATCTAGGTGGCTTGGGCAACTGGCCCACAAAAACATTACTTCTATGTATGTCAAGAATTGTGAAAAGCAAGCTTCAATGAAACCAGTTGCAAATGACTGGCATGACATGAGGACAAAACAAAGAGAAGCAAATGCAAAAAAAAAAAAGCTACAGAGGGCATCAAGAAGTCTGTTCAAAGTGATTGGTCACATCTGATGACCAAAAAGAATTGATGTGCCATCAAGTACCTTTGACTTTACATGATCATGTGCCAACATCAAAGGAGCATGCTTACATGAATGTGCCTCTTCAAGATGCATTCTACCACTTGCCCTTTCATTCACATACCACTAATAAACTGGTGTGAGACACAAACTTTCCAGCAAAGTGAAAATAGAATTTATTACTCATGTATTGACCTAAATAAAATCATGGAAAGAATGCATCTTTAGTATTTTATGTTTATAGATAACTATAGGCGCTGTATTTTGGAGAAACAGCCTTATTTAATACTACCCCTAAATACCAAAAAAGAAGAAACGCAACAACCACAGATGCCATTTATATTGCTTCTTCATTAGCCAGGAATACTATAAACGAAGTAAACCAAACATACTATTATAAATTAGTTTGGATAGATAACGTGTTCAGATTTCCTAAAAACCAAAAATAATGTTGTTGAGAACCATATTTTCATCCCTGTGGCCAGAATCCAATATATATTTTTTCTCTAATTCTTATTTTCCTTTCAAATTAACTTCATGTTTACTGTAATTTCAATTACAAGATTAATTACTGGCATCCTAGAATATCAGTCTTACTTATATTAGGTTATGTGCCCTGAATGCCAGTATTCGGATTAATTGCAAACCTAGTGTATATACTAGCCTGCAGTCTTGAGCAAATCGAAGAGCAGTTTGACAAAATGGGATCTTTTTCATTCCTGATGTTTTGTTCAAGGACTTGAGAGCTGTGTGTGGTTCATTATACGTGCCAGGAGTTGGTGTGATTGATTTCACATTTACAAAACTCCAGTGAAGCACAAGTGAAAAAAAATATTCCAATGATAGCCTACAGCACATTCAGGAACTACAAAACCAGAAAGTGCTTACATCAGTACAGTACTCTTTTTCTTTATGAATGTAATTTAGAAACTGTGGCAGCTACCAGCTTGAATCTTTCTGGTCACATAGGAGTGATTTTGAACTGCATATTAAGGGCAAGCATTGACACCACTTGTTTATACAGAATATTTTGTATAGATGCCCACAAACAGATAGCCATATGACTAGCTGATGATATGCAAAATGTTTATTCCATCAGCCTGTGCATTAGTGGTATAGCTACAGGTATATTTTCAAAGCCATGGCTACCTTTGAAATATTATGCCTTCTATTTGCAATTTTCATCATTGCTATTTCTATACATAGTGCATATCATATAAAATTTGCATAAATTGCAAAATAATTTTTTATACTTTGATACTTAAATACCACAAACCGACTAGTAGACGTAAAAAATAAGGAGGGAAAGAATTGTAAATTAATTGTAAATACATTTTAGGGGAAAAGAATTTAGCTCATGTGTGGGCATGAGTTGTGCCATGCTAGTTGGCCTTGGCACATGAGAATAATCCTTTGTATGGAACACAGTCCCCAGGCAGCTGAAATTACTGTGTTTAGATAAGTCCCACTAAAGGCCACTATATCCCTAAACCACATGACTTTTCAAATCTTATTCAAAACACTTGAACTAATATTCCTCCATGGAATCACTCTCCAGTTACCAATGCAAACATCAAATTTAGTTGTGCTCACCATCACTGAAAAAAATAAATTAAAAAAAAAAAATAGGTACGCACCCTTGTTTTTAGGCTGTTTCATTTTATTCAATCCTGCCTTTTTTTCCCCCCCCATGAATATTATTTTCAGAAAAGAAATGTTTCTGAAGTATAAAGTAGAGGGGATGAAACCTTTAAAGCTGCTAAAGCTTAGGAGCTACAAGCTATTCAAAGCCTGGTTCCCACACAACTATCACATGGGTCTATATAATATAAATAGAACATGGATTATTTTGGAATTTTAAAAGAAAAAACAAAGTAAAAAGAATACAGTAAATTTTAGCTGACTATAAAGTGTGAAAAATAAAAAACTGCCTTGATAAACCCAACCAGTAACTTTCTGAACAGAAACTTTCTAAAAGTGTTTAAGAAAAGCCAGACATGCTTATTCAGCTATAATTTCAGAATACATTACATTATTAGTGAGTAAGAAGAAAAAAACAGAAAGATAATCTAATTGATAGAAACAAAATCAGGTTTTGTCCCAAAAACTGGGGCAGCTATCTTATGCTAATGAAGATGAATACAGATGGGAGAAAAATAGGCCTTTGGAGAAATAACAGGGAAAGAGAAATGAGAAGCAAAGATTTGTTCAAAACTGTACTACATTATATGTGTATTGCCAGCTTGCATTTGCTGGGTATTTCATGATAATTTTAATAAATAATTTTTTACATTTGGTCACAGAGTCATGAAAATGACTGAAAGATGTAAATTAGCTTATATATATATATAGATATAGATATATGTAAACGACTTTTAAATATCGTATGAAGTCCAGCACCTGACCTATGTATGGTTCAGTGCAAACCTCCTTTTAATATGAGACAATACCCATTGTAAGTGTATACACTGTACGTTTTACACTGGTTTACACGCTCAAAAAAGATTGCACTTATTTCTGTCACCATGCCTTCAGAGCACACACCTATGTACTATCATTACCTGAATTACGTCTATAACCACTGAAAGGTTTGTGAAATTCTCCATGCATTGCATGTGAAATAAAGCAAGATTCAAACTGGTTATTTATGTGAGAACTTTCAAGTATACACATAAACACAGACATTTGGATCCATAAGTACTTCTATATCTGATGGACTTTCATACAGATCTCAACATCAACAGCTAGACTAAACAATGCAAAAACATACAAAGACATTAAAAACAGTTATGGAACACTACAATTATTATTTCTTGACAGTTATCTTACTGTTTTACTATTCAGATTATTATAATACTTCTGAATGAAGAAAGAAAAACACATATGACTTACTTGATATTCTGAAAGAAATGGAGCACACAAAAATTAATTTCCCTTCTGTATTATGTTTTCTTTCTTCCAAAACTGACTTTTCATTTCATATTATCCAGGTCCTTGAAAACCCTGAAAAAAATATATATAACTCATGTCATATAACTATCTACATATTTATGGAAAGCAACAATTGCTTGATGTATGTATCAAGTTGAAGTTAAATTAAAAGTGAATGCTTATGTCTATCTCATTTTAAGACACAGATAAATGAGCTACTAACCAGTCACTGTGAGGGTTGGGATGGGGCTGTATATGGAGTAATGACTTACTAAAGTGTTCTGTTTTGTGATTTGACTCCGTTATTCAAACACTTTGCAGCAAAAGTAAGATTTAATGAAAAGTCCTTTAGCTTCTTTACCTTTGCTCCATAGTTCAAAGTACTCAGATGAGGTATCATGCTTCATAGTACAAACAGAAATATACTACATGATCTTATGTGAACTGAGACAATAAATTGGAAATTTTTGCTTATGCAAGATTTGTTTACATTAAAGACTACATATAGCTTGCATGGATCTGTTTTGTTTGAAGAAAACAAGGTCAGATGTTGTAGTTAATATGGTAATCCTCCAGAAGAGCACCGCTTGTTTTGTTGTCATATAAATAAAATAAATAAATTAAAACTAAATCTCTATACTTGAACATAAGATGTTTTTTCTAAACACCTCCATACTACCCAATAATATATAAAATAACAAAGTGTTTCATGAGGTTTCATGAAAAAAATTTTGCAGTGCAGTTCAAATAATTTAATCCAAAATTATTCCACATTTAACAACTACTGTCTGTCTTGCATGCTGACAAGTTATGGGCACATGCAGAGCTTGGTGTTGGTAGTATCCTAACTAGTTGAGTCTACAGAAGTGATAGCATAACCACAGTGCTTCCTCTCATACAAAAAGCACAATAAATCATATTTAAGCAAACTGTAAAGAAAATGCTGCTTGTTTAAAATTTTAGGTATGGAACTTATTTCAAATTCAGCATTTTACTAAATTGCTATGGCATTATATGCTCAATACCAGGAAGGACTGTTATTAGAACATGATGTTAGTGGTTTTTGTGAACTGTAATTAAGAGTTGATTGTCTAATTCATAGTGCATACTTTCTATCTTACAGAACCGAAAAGATTTTGCATCTGCAAAACTTCTTTATGCTACTGCAACATAAATTTACATTAGCCTGAGTTAACATATATTCTGCGTTTCAAAAAATGATATCTGTCCTATATACTCAAATCCAGGAATTTATTAAAATCGAACAGCTTTAGATCAAGCAAGCCTTGTACAGAGATCAAATGGCTAAAGAGAATAGAAAATCAACTTTTGAGTTGATCTGTAATAATAAAATGAAAAATGTTGTCCTTAAAATGATGTACCTGATATAATTAAAAAAATCCAAATCAGAAGTATTCAACAAATTCTATACAAACTGCAACTGTACACGCCAGCATTTTTTTATGCAAAAAATATTTAACCAAATATCGGTGCAGAGCTGTTTTTTCTTTAGCTTGACTGTATCACAACTGTTCTGAATTTGAATAGCAGCAAAAGAATGACATGAGATGTACATATGCATTCCTGCCAGCCTAGCTCAATTTCCACTTACATCTGTTAAAAAATGACAGAGTTTACAACTAGCATTCAGAGTGATTTACAGCAATTCAAGAGAAAATATATTTTGAAGATATCTGAATCATATTGCAACTGAGAGCAGTTCCTTTATAGTCATAATGCACCTGTTATTTAAAATACTTAACATAGGTGGGAGCTGAAACATTTTAACTCTAAGTTACACAGACTCAGGTTAATAATGCACATGCAGCTTTTCCACTCCATCTGCAAACCTTAAGATCCATTAGGTTCTCATACTTATGAGACAGTATTTCATAAATAGTAATATTTATTGTATAATCATTTACCTTTCCTTTAATTTGAAGGAAAACCAATTACTACTGTTTGTACATTACTACTATGGCAATGAAGAGAGAGCAATACTTTAATTGACAACTAAAGCTACCCAGTCCCAGGATGTGAAATAGTGTCCAGTCTTTGAGGTAAGAGAATTAACTTAGAAGGTGCAAGTGAAAAAACAAAACATTTTTCTTCTTTGGAATTTCACAAGTTTACTAATTTTACAGACAGCAAAGTCTGAATAACTGTGTCTAATATATCAATGTGTTTTACAACATGACCTCAGCATTCTCAGGGAAAAAAAAATAATGGTACATTTATGGTACATACAAGCTATGGAAGATGACAGAATTAGAAAATTCTTCAGTATGGTAGGATATTTCAGTAGATGATGAAACACAATGTTATAAATTAGAAGATATTGAGTATAATAAAATCCTTATATATCAACAATATTTCCCTATAATTTGAAAAGAACAGCATGTTATTCTTTAGGACTATGCATTTTTACTAAGATTTTACTTTGTCTAGTAAGCTCTGCTTATATTACAATACTTTTTTTTTTAAAGTACAGAAAACTGATTTATGCAGGTTATTCACTGCAGTAGGCAAGAATATTTTGTTCTGACCATCTCTGCCATAAAAACATATACTTACAAGTTAATGTTTGATGGCTTTTAAACACCATTCTTATATTTTAACCCTTTCATTAAACTGATATACTTACAATAACATGTCTTATTGAAGCATTCAGATGAAACATAACACTTAGATTAGTTTATATTGTTAGCATCAAAATTTTCTAGACTAGAATGGGTGGGAACATGTATCAGACAAAAAATTAGGACTACTTAAGCATGTTTGCTATCAGTTATAGATTTAGTGAGAGTTCAGAAACTGTTTTTATTCTGTAAGACAGCAAAACATGACAGAACTGCAAGTATTGCTTACAAGATTTTAATGATTCAAAATAAAACTAAAAATAGAATCATAATCAGCAGTGGAAAAACAAATTAGGCAAAAATAACAGTGCTATCACTGGGATGGTTTCTTTCTTCCAGAAAGTGTTACTGTGCATTTTGGATGTATGAGAACATTGAACCAGTCCAACCATCAATTATAATACAATATTTTTATTTTTGTATAAACAGAAGAATGCTTTATATATTTACAGTCTTTAACCTAAAAAACTTGAATGTCTCTATATGGGTTATTGAAGTAAATTCTTAACAACTTGACATGTATTTGAAAGCAATATCATCCATATTTTAATAAAGAAACAGGAACCCCGAACAGAACTGATCACGAATTGATTTACAGGTAATCCAGAATACCTTTAATTCCTCCCCAAGAACATAAAGAAATACTTCAACAAAACACTGAACTAAAGTGTTCCACAAATATATAAATGCTTGCTTCTGTTTAATATAAATAACCCCAGGGACGCATAGAAAGGTATTTAACAGCAGTGTTGTTGTTTTACCACAGAAAAGGACATCCATTACAAGGAAATATGCATATGCAAAACCTTTATTTTGGCTTAAGTATGAGAAATATCATTAATAACACCTAGCTTAAAGCTGAGATACCTCTTCCTTCCTTGGTGGATCTCTTCAAATATAGGAAAGCTTTAGATACTAGAATCACTTAATATTAACACAAAAGAAATTTGTTTATTTCTAATTTTCATGAGGGATTTGGTCAAAGTGTGATCAGCAGGGAAAAAGAAAAAAAATAGGATCAGTAGCAATGGGATTTCAAAAGTAACAGAAGAGAATCATATTTCCATGGGCACCTAGTTCCCTTAAGCAACCTCGAAAATTTCAGCCTGATGTTGTATCTCAGAGACTTACTAACTGGATTTCTTTAATAGCTATCAGTTGTGTTGCAGGATTATAAGATCTCAAGGAGAAACTGATTTCACGAAGCAGCTTATTTCCTCCAATTTAACAGGGAATTTCTAAGTTTTCTTAATTATCCATGAGATCACCCATTAATGTCCACATAACAACACATGGTTACCATTACAATATTCATACAGCACTGCTGTCACCATTAAAACAAGACAGGGAAAGTTTTAGCCTGCCTGTAACAAAGCAGTAACACTGTTGATTTAAATCTTGTTTTCTACTAGAATGTTGTACATTAAATTTTGCTAATAGCCAAACTCCCACCCACCTGCTCGCTCATTCTCCCCACCCCTAAGTGGGACAACGGGGAGAAAATAGGATGGGATAGGATAAAGACAGTGCGATCACTAATCAGTTACCATAATGGGCAAAACATACTCAACCTGGGGAAAAAAAATTACTTTAAATTATTGTCAATTAGACAAAATGTCAAATAGATTCATAGGATCACAGAACCATAGAACATCCTCAGTTGGAAGGGACCCAGGAGTCTAACTCTTGGCTCCACACAGGAGCACCCAAATATCAGACCGCACGTCTGAGAGAGTTGTCCAAATGCTTCTTGCACTCCGTTAGGCCCGGTGCTGTGACCACTGCCCTGGGGAACCTGTCCCAGTGCTTCTCGGTGAAGAACCTTTTCCAAACACCCCGCCTGAACCTCTCTGATGCAGCTTCAGGTAGTGAGAAACAAAAAGACAAATATTAAAACACCTTTCCTAGCCCCCTTTGCAAGGCTCAGCTTCACTCCTTCATTCCAGATTCTTCTACCCCCCTGAAGAGGTTCAGGGACGGCTGAGGACAGGGGCTGCTGTCAGTACATAGCAGCATCTCTCCGTTGCTCCTTCTCAGAGTTTTCCTCTGCTCTAGAGCTCCCTGAAGGTCGCAGTCATTCAGGAAATCTGCCCCAGTGCGGGCTTTCCATGGGACACAGCTCCCATCAGCAAAAATCTGCTGTAATATGGGCACTTCACAGGCTGCTGTCTTTCCAAAATAACCATCTGCTCCAGCGTGGGTCCTCTACAGGTTTTAGGAGAATATCTGCTCTGATATCTGGATTACCTCCTCCTTCTTTGACCTTGCTGTTCGCTCTGCTGGTGATCACTTTTAGTTCCCTCCTCCTCTGTCTAAGGTTTTATGCCCTTTTGTAAATGTTTTCACAAATACTCCACCAAATTGGTGGGTGGGCTGAGATGTGTCCTACAGCAGGTCCATCGAGGTGCTGCCTAGAACCAGCTATGTCTGGCACAGGGCAGCTCCTGGTCACAGGGGCCACTCTTGCAGCCCCTAACCCCTGCTACCAAAACTTTGCCACACGTACTCAATACAAATAGCAATTCAAAGAAATACTAGGACGTAAGAAAATATTTTTCAAGAGTTTACCTATTGGATAAAAGTCAACTGACCCAACCCAAGACAGAAGCATATATTTAGAACATAATGGGTAAGGATGAATATGGGTGATAAAAATAGACCTTTACATAGTTATACTTTCTCATAATGTATTCTAACTTAAATTTAACTCATATTTACCCCTCAGACTCAGATTCTACAAAAAAAAAAAGTCAAAAAGTCATATACTGAAAATACTCTTGCCATTGACAACACAAGCATTTGCTTGACTAAAAGCGTGTTTAAATCCCACTGTGGGACCCTGAAAGTTGTCTGTCTGCTGCTACTGTATTTTAATATTTGAAACTCCGTGTTCCATTAACTCCACCTGCTCCTGGCAATTCACCTATTTCGTAAGAAAAAAAATGCACATCATAGTTACAGCATGGCTTCATTAATGTTACCTTGAAAGATTTACAATCACAACAGTAAAAAGTTATCTTACTTTGAAGTATGTAATTACATTAGATGCATCCTGCCTTGTTTAGTCATTGTGCTTTTGCTTTAGTATCTCCTAAACTGGTAAATTTTTTGATTGTTAAATATACATTACTAAATACTCCACATGAGAATTAAAAAAATTGGCCAGGTAACATTAATGAAAAAGAAAGAGGTTTTTCCATATGTGTTACTTATTTGTACTCCATTTTGATGGAGTACCTGATATTCAAGAAACACTCCAAATTTACCCAGCCAGAGCTGTCAGCAGGCTTTACGTCTGCAAGCCTCTGCAAGACAATCATTCCTTGTGAAAATATGCACTGTGCTTCTTCCCCTCCCTCCTCCCTCATCTTCAGACTGTAGGAATACAACTTACACTTGTCATCAGTGATGCACAACTCAGTAGAGCAGAGGTATAATCTGGGAGTCTACAAACATTTATAACTTCTTTTTTAAATGAAAAGACTTACTTCAATTAAGCCTTCTACATTTGCCACAGTTTAGAAACTTGCTGACCAAAGAACTGACTCCTTGGACTTTTCAGTGCTTAAAAAGCCAGCCCTTGGACCAAGATGAATGCTTATAGATGCCTCAGATGTGAAAATTTACCAATGAAGAAGTGTTAAATATGCAGTGGTCCTACAAACAAACTGGAGAGCCTCCAGAGCTCCCCTAAGAAAAATTAAGGCACAGGATTATGTCTGATTTATTATCACCCATGCTCACAAATTTCTCATTCATTTTCCTTTAGATAACCATTGATTAAAAAACAGCAACAGTTAGAATCCCAGAATACAGTTAGTCAAGCAATTAGTAGAGTTAAGTCTGTCCAACCAAAAAGCTTTGAAGAGCTAACATTCATCTATTTCTGAAGTTATCCAAAAAATATTAAAAATATCATTCCTTTAAAATGGTAATCTTATTTACCTCATTCTTACACAACTTAAAAACCAGGTGAGAGTCTTTTGTCATTTCTTAAAAACAATATTTAAGTTGTGGGCAGAAACTAAGAATGGAAAATGTCATCCAAGCAACACGTTACTGTAAAAAGTCTTTAAAAAAAAAAATAATTATATAAAACTCTCCTCTTCGTATAATTTTCAAGGTTTTTTTTTTTTAAGTCTGAATATATACGTTTTAAAAACCTAAGTCAAAAAAAATACTGAAATTGACACAATGAAGTTTATTGTTTCTAGGTCTGACAGACAACTGAAAATTTTCAAGATAATAATGCACTTATCAATATAGACTTACCAAAATGCATCATTTTTAAAAAACTCTGAAGATGTATTGGACATTATTATAAATTTCAGTGTTTTGTGAAAAATACTTTTCCCTAATATGTAAATAGTGCCTACTATGAAAATCATGATCTACACTATGATGACATTCATTTAGCCATATTGCTTCTGTTTGCTTGTACATCTCTACCATTTTGTTGCCCTTTAAAGCATTTTCTCTCCAACAAAGTGCATTACAGTGACAGAACTAGAAATTATGCATGTTTCTGCTCTAAGAACTGCCAGATGTTAGTTTTAGTATTAATGACTTTTACAATTCTGTCAAACCTTTAATATTTTCTATACTAAGAAATGGAAATCAGCTCAAGACAGTGTCAGTGCCAGGCACAGCTGAGCTGTTGCTGAGAAGTGTATAAATGCAAATGAAGACAAAAGCAAACTACATAAAGCTTACTTCAAAAATCCTGTCGGAGCTTTGCTGACTACAAAAGCATTTTTAAAGGTCTAAAGTACTATCAAATCAGTTGTCCTTAAGTATTAACAATATACTAAAGTAAAATTCTAATCCCAAAAACCACTTACACCCTGTGAATGACTATTTATACACAGCATCTATTTGTACTGGCTAAAATAAGATTCACTATTCACAGGATTAAGTTAAACTGCACAGTTGTAAGCATTTTTCCCCACATGCCCAAGCATACCTATGGAGGTTTGTACTCTGAAAGAGCAGAGGTTCAAAAAAAACCTTCAAACACAGTCACTTCTCAGCAACCTTTCAGCATATTAAGTAATGGAACTTTTCCTACTGATTTAATAAAGATCGGATAAAGAATTCAGACACCTGCATGAAGCCCAAGTTCCAGTGATTACTAAGCCACCATATCTAACAATTTTTCAGAATCTTAAAAAGCGTAATTTAAATGTCAAACTTTACTCTCTTGACAGTAAGAATTCGTCATGCTTCTCCCATATTAATGCAAGTACAGCCAGTGCTAAATTAAAATACTTTTGGCTTCTAGAGCAGGACGAGTCACAGTAGGAGACACCTAATTTCAGTCCAGCTAAATGCACCCTCTGATCACTAGCTGGTATAATTATCTAGCTCTACTGAGATGGGGAGAAACCAAGCTGCACTTAGTGTAACAGAAAAGTGGCAAAAGCAGATAAATACCACTTTCCTATGTCACCTGTCCTGAAAAAAACAAAAGTTCTGCCTATAATCCTCAGAGGGTCACTCTAGCAGCTGGTTAGTACCAACCCACGTAATTTAAAGAAATGTTGGTAAAAATCTCTTTTCCTTCCAAGGAAGAGTAGAGATTTGGAAGTGACCAAAAAAAAAGTCTACATTAGCATTACCTCTCACAGATTTTTCTTGGCTTCCAATATTCAGTTTTTTGAAATGCTCTGACACAAATTATGACATAGCTGCAGATATCAAGAGCTACTCCTACCAAGATTTCTTTACACAATAAACAGGCTCTCCTTAAGAAACAGGTATTACATCAGTATTACTTGTTATCAATACAGCCCCGTCAAATGAATTTAATCTCTAAAATGCTCAGCTAACTTGCATATTCTAATTAATATCATGCTGAAAATAGTTAATGACACTAAATTATAGCAATCTTTCTAAAAGGGTCAAATTTGTCGATCTGCATTTAAGCTATAAACATCAGGCAAGAAAATGAATTGGTTTTGAAATAACATTAATTTTGAAAGGTCCTACTTAAGGAAATAATTTCCTTGACTTTTTTTTTTTTAGTGTTTAATGTTTAATCAAACCATCCAGTAAAGGATTATAACTGATAGCAAATTGAAGTGTTGTCTCTCTTCCTATCACTCTCAGCAGAACTGCTCATTTTTCTTCCGTTGAGTTTTGAGGGAGAAGACTATCAGACAGTGTCCACAAGGATCTATATAGGTACACAACGGAGTATGTCTTTAAAACTATGTTAACGTAAGAATAATATCTCTTAAAAGTGAGGAAGTATTATTAATCTGTAATTTTTATGCCATTCCAGAAGTTATATTATACAGTGCTTCCCACAACATTATGTATTATAATTCTTGATATTTTACAATTTCACATTTTTTAAAGCTACAAAGCTAACTAAACCCAATGATATTCCTGTGGAGAAAACATGTTATTTGTGTTTGGATAAAATTTGGTCATGAACCTGATGGATTAGCCACTGTGTTTGCTGTCAGACAGAATACACTGCAGAGACAAATAAGGTCATAGGACCTCCACAAAAAATGTCAAAGCTTCTTTATTCTGCACATACATTTCTTTAAGATCCTACAGTCAAAATCTTGCACTTCAACACAGTGGATTTGATGAAGAGGTGAGAAAAGAATTAATAAACTGCCAGGCCGATTCTGTGCTCAAAAAGATATAAAATAAAACAAACTTCAATATACTCATATGAATTTAATTTCCCTTGACAGTAAGAGTTCAGCACATGGGTTTCTCAATCCAAAAGGAGATCTATGAAAATTCAGGTCACAGAAGATCGTTTAGAAGCTTGCTTGAGAATAATTTGATTTTCTGAGTCTAACATACTGAATGAAAAACCAGTTTGAATCAAAAAAATATTATAAGCCAGAACACGAATTCCACATGATGATCTCATTAGGAAAGTACAAACAATAAGTAACCTTGAGGACAGGAGATTGGACGGTGTGAGGAGATGGCCAAACAAGACCAGTCGGTATAATCACTGGTTGGAGGTATGATCCAGTCTACCAAACATCTTCAGAACACTATATCTCAAACCTAAAGCATAAGGAAGGCAAACTGAAACAGATTGTCGTTGTGCAGATTCAGGTCACGTTCTCTCAGAAGGAATTAAACAGAAAAAAGTTTTATGCAGATGTAAGAAAATTTTCAAGAAGCTGATAAAGCATTTTTCTTCATTTATAGAAAAGGAAGTCTGAAAAAGATTGGATTTTGGCATGCTACTGAAATCAGTGGTATAAACGCTTGAAAAAAATACCAACATCTGGAGAAAGTTTTTTCTCACACACACAAAAAAAAGTATTAAAAAAATGCATAAACAAGTAGTCTGTAGATAGGAGATACTGATATATGGCAGATCAAACATATAAACGTGACAGCGGTAGTTAATTTGAACATGCAAGTGCCATTATCACATTATGTCATCCTATTAAAATCTCTGAATTTCTTTCATCATCATTTCATCAGGTTAAACTGCAGCAAATAGTATCCATATAACAACACCTTTTCCAGGAGTTTTCAGGAACATAGCTACATAAGGTGACAAATACCAGCATATGAGGTAAATAAAATTCATTAGACAACCTGCTTTCAAGTAACCACCATCAGAAAATGACCGGTATCTACAATTGAAGAGGCAAAATGACGTTAATTAATATATTATTCTTAGAATTTGTAATAATATTCATTACAGTTTTACTATTAAAACCCATGAGCTTCAGATCTTCTCAAGGGTCAATACAAAGTCTTTATTTTGCCTTTAAATTTCCATATATAATTTTCAAATAATCACTGGATACAGAGGTGAAATGTAGCTTTTTTTTTTAAAAAAATAAGACTCCTGTTGACAATTCTACAGTGCACAAAAAATGTTTCACAGATATAAACAACAATTAATAGAACTATATCAAAGTCTTTAAGAGTCTGTATTAGCAGTTGCCAAATACAGATATCTTAACAGAATATATGTTGGGTTTTTTTTTTTTTTTTTATGAAAGGTAACTGTATTTGAACATGCCATTATGATGCCCCTAAAAATATTAATCATCCTATTATTTAGGTATGAATTATCATACTCCATTTTCAGGTTCTAAATTTAAAATTGCTCACGTTGTCAACACAATAGCAAAAACACTGCCATTCTTTCTACTAACACATCACAGCATAAAGTTGGTGGTATTAATTAAATAGAGACATTCCAAAAGCATGCATCCATTTTCACATATTCATAGTTTATCAGCAGAATGATTACATGAAAGTGTTTCATGTAATTTTGGTCTACATCAAGAAAGCCTGGTGTTAAAAAAAAAAAAAAAAATCTTTTTAATGAGGAAACCAAGGATGAGAGAGGCACAAAGGATGGGTGCAAGAATAAAAAGGTGCAAGGCAGAGAACAGTACAGAGAACAGTGGAACAGAGAACAGCAGCAGTGAGAATGAACATGACGAGATTTCAAAGAAACGTGGTATGTTTTATGTTGTAGAGAGGTTAAAAAAACTACAAGCAGCAGGATGATGCTAGAAAGGAACTGAATCACCTGCATTTCAGAACACCATAAAGAGGATGTGTAAAATATAATATGGAGCTCACACAGGATGAGGAACATTTAAAAAAAAAAAAAGAAAAAACTCTTCACTGAGTGAACATTGTCTATTCTGTATATCCTAAGGCAAGATTCTGAAGAAAACACAGTGTCATCATGTAATTAAAGATTGTATCACAAACCATAGATACAACAAGGCCATATTAAGGTTACCTGGGCAATCTTAAATCAAAGCTTACCGGATTATTCTAATGGCTTCTGTAAACAGCATAAATGCATGCACATATTCTAGATAGGTGCTGAATATGATCTTTAGTGCTGGATAATCTGAGATCATAAATATATAGAACGTGTTAGCATAGTATGCTATTTCTCAAAAACAGAGGATGAGTAACTTTTAGTATTTTCCTTAAGTCATAGCAACAAGCCCCTTTTTTTCCAAGCACAACAGCAAAATATATCTCAATCAACAAAAAAAAAAAATGAAAAAAACATAGCAGCAGCGAGATATTGCACTTTTCAGGAGACAAACTATTAATGCTCCCTTCCATGTGCCAAGCAGAATTAACTGTCATAAATCATCTCTACTGCAAGTAAAGAGCATGTATTTTGTTTGCTGTCCAATTCATCCGTTGTACACGCAACTTGAAAAGTTACAGTTTTATCATGCATGAGTATATTATTTCTGACAACTTCACTAATAGCATTCTTCACTAAATACATAAGAACTTTTCTGATAACAAAATTGTTCCAGCTTTTACCAAAGAAGATGGCCACTATTTTTAATATAAACTGAATAGACTATTCTTACATGAAATACAACCTTTCCAGCAGACAAGGTCACACCTTCCTAATGAGAATGGTTTCTGTTCGTTACTAAAACAGGCACAAGCAAACAGTGATATTACAGAATTTTGAGCTCCAAAATACATTTGCCTTTAAATTCTACTTCAAATGTCCCACCACATAAAACAAAATGTATATCTACACAATCACATGGAATGAACATTCTCTTATAGAAATAAACTTCCACAAAAGTTTAGTATAAGAAATAGTTTATCCAGGAAAATGTAAAACGTTCTCTCAGCACTAAAAAAAAATATTAAAAAAAAAATAGACAAAAATCAGTATCTGTTCCATATTATGAGAAGAGAAACAATATACTTAAGATTTAAATTTGTCAAAGAACTAAGTGGGTAACAGCTTACTTATTAGGAAAAGAAAAAAATATATAATAATTACATTTAAATAAATTGTATGCTTTTTCCAGTAATGCAAATTCCATCCAAAAAAAAATACTGTTCCTGAAACTGATACAGTAATATCCCATCAGAAGACACTCATAATGACCTCTTTGGTTTTCAATCAACTCTTTTGGGGATACAAAATAAGTTTACAGAAATGATTGTCCTAATTACCTGTGATATTCATATTACTACTTCTTGTAAGTGAAAATCCATTTATACTGGTATTTTTTCCAAAGTATTGCTTTACTATTCCATGTTATCCACTGACATTTCAAACACCACTAAAAATAATGTTTGTAAAATTATTTTGAGTGTAATTTTAAAAAGAAGTCATGCCTAGCATGTAGGCTAATCAAGGCTCTACATGGCACTGAGTTATATCCTCATCAGTGCTGCTATACTAAACCGTTCAGCCTTCATTCTAAAATGGCCGAGCAGAACTGGAAAGCTTTTCTTATAAAAATATCTCTTTTTGTGTGAGTGTTTAAATTCAACAATATAATTTGTATTTCGTATTCAGAAAGATATACAAATGTAAAAACCTTTATAATGAAGAGAATTACAGACTTATGCAACAAGAAAAGCCAGAAGGAATAACACCCAGACAATGGGAAATGTTGGTCTCTTAGTTTTGCTTTATATAATAAAAGCTGGTACTTATATGACCCTCACTATCAGTAAAAAAAAAAAAAAAAAAAAAATAGGATGGCAAAGGAAGGGGGAATAACAGCTTGGGGTTTTTATGGAATTCACCAACACCTTAGAGTGGAAAGGGGAGTCTTTCTTCACTGGTGAATGTAGTCCTTCCATTCTGGAGAATGTGGCAGGGGAGAAGGTAGTGCTTTTAGAATCAGGCTTTCTATCAGAAATTAGTTTGCTTCACATTTAAGTGTGCTTTACATTGAAATCAGTCACTAAACGCACTTTAAAAAAACAAACACTGAAGTGAAATATTGAAATATCAATTATAACACTACTAACACTGAAAATACATGCTTAACTATATCAAAGTCTTGAAGGAAAGCAATCTGTTGTGATCATTGATACATGGTGTTATATCGAAAACTGTTTTCAACCATGGTGGTAAAAGATTTGACTCCTGTTTAAATAGCAGTGCTGATGGCAATAAGGGAAGAAGTCTTTCACTTTCTTCTCCTGGCAACAGGATTATGAATGCATTTTATCTTCAGCCTTACTTCATAAAATTCTTAAAAAAAAAAAAAAAAGCTTAATTTAATTTGTGTAGGAAATATCCTGGATGTTAAAAAAAAAAAAAAAGAAAATGAGATGGCGAAATTGGCACCTAGAGTTTGGATGCAAACACTGATTAACAGTTCAGCACTGCAATATGTTATACTTTAATATTTTTTAAGAAGTGGTCATAAATAATTCAAGTCTCTGTTTTAGCCATATTTCCCTGTTCTTAAAGCTGGTATCAGACAGAATAAATAAAATACAACTGCTAAGTATAAATTAACTAATCCAAGGAAAAAGCCTAATGTTATTAGACTTGCTATAAATATTTTGGTCCATTTCTGTGAAGGAACTATGCATCCGTGTCCTGCACAGAACGACGACTTTGCCCGTCCTCCAGGTACGCCCGGAGGGCAATGTAGGCTATAATGACCCATCTGTTCACTACTGGCAAATAGCAAACTTCTAATGAAGACAGATGTGGGTCACCCTGTACAAGAAGGCTGCAGGGTGTTAATGAATCCACCTAATGGTCACTACCTGCCACTGTTGACTGATTGATGAGCAAAAGGGTTAAGCTTCAAAAGCAAAGACAAGTATCTCAGGTAATCATTAGTCTTACTTGTGTATCTCTGTCACACGCACTTCCTAATACATACATACATATATGTGCGCACACACATACACACACTTTAATGTTGTCATGTTGTCTTCCCCAATTTAAAAAAAAAAAAAAGCTTCTCTTATTTTTTCTTTGAACAGCCTGAAAAATATGAAACAAAGACCTTGTGAGAAATTTATTATCTTTATTGCCCAAAGGAATAGAAGTACCCAATATTCACTGTAATTTTTAGACACAACCTCTGACACTAACAGGAAAACTAAAAATCTTAAAGGAAATAATTACCAGTTGCAAAACTCTACAAGTAATCACATTTAATAAAAATTATCATCTGATAGCATAGGAAGGAACTTTTACAGTGAACTCCATTCACACAAGGATACAGGGTAATAGATTTTTGTTGTAATGATCACCACAGGAGTTAGAGAGGATTCAACTAATCCTGACAATTCCGTATGAAGGTGATGGCACCACAAAAAAAACAGCTATTTACAAACAAAGTATTGACATAAATCCAACCATTCATCAATTCAGATAGTAAGCGTCAAGAGATATTGCAATGTGAACGCTAGAGAAGGAAGTCTCCCTTGAGAAAAAGAATTATATAGATAGATAGATATAGATATATGCCCTCTAGTGAAAAGTGTTATGACTGAGTTACTGTGAGGTGAAACTTGCGCAGAATTTACCAGCTGCCAGGATTCACCAGGATTTTGTTAATAAACAGCTAAAATAATGCAAACTCACAGCACTATGCATGTATGTTAAAAAGTAAAATATGAAGTTAATAGTAGAAGGAAGTATTTTTTATGTAACAACTTTTGAGAGGTAGATTTTTTACTTTTATTTTCTGAATATGACAAAGAGAACCAACTAATTTAATTTTTGATAACTCTACTGATAGAGATAGGTAACCCAAAAATACTAAGTGCTACAAATCACCCACAGGGAAATATTCTTTACCAGCCATACCAGGTGATGGTATATTAAAAACCAATCCTGTAGTAATAGTGTAGTGAATAGCACATTGCTTTAGTAGCAGGTTTCCTAAAAATGTGTGAAGACACCCTTACTAGAAGATAAATTTTTATCCCTTGCCATGTTCATCTCTTGAATAACCCTGAATCAGCCCTGTAATCTCATTCTCTACATTCTTAACTGTAAAGCAAACACCAGGATCCCAGCACATTCAGCCTGTAAGCCTCAAAATATTCATATAGGGAGGTGGGGGACTATAGGGTATGAATTTCAAGATAAAATGTATTTGAGAAGTAAACAGTATTATTACATCCTTTTTTTAGGTTAATACATGGTGAATTTTTGTCTTGGTAGAAGTCAGGTTTTTTATCCAAATCACAACATAGCAAAAAGTCTCAACAAACAAAAGATAACACTGAACTACTTGTAATTCTCAGTATTATCAGACAAACAGCCTTTTCAAGTTTTCAGTTGTAACACTATTTTTGAACACAATGGGATATAGTTGTTGTTAATCTTGTGTATGCATTAAACCCACTTTTTCCATTCATATTGTAAAAATCTATACAAAACAAGTGAATCAGCAGCACTCAAAAACTTTCCATTTGTATAATCAGAGATTTCTTGTAAATATGAGGAAATTTATGCCTACTCAGTGAGAGTAAAAACTGCAACTTTGCCTAATGTATGCCAAGAAAGTCTCTAGTGTAAGCTACCTTTTCAAACACATTTAAATTCACAGCTGATTTACTGTTGTTCCCAGAATTTAAATGATTAAGAAGCTTCAGTATTTTGCCTGAGGCAACAGAACTTCTCTCTTCAAGATCCAGTAACTCCTATCTATATGATTCTTTTTGCCAGCAGCTATTAACATTACATCCAAGATGAAACTTTATATATATGGTCTATTGATATGTAACAGAGGGTTTTCACTGATTTATCCTGAGAACAAGCTAACAGCAAGGTTAAAAAAAATGGGAGCAATGTGTACTAAACATAAGTGAAGTGTAGAAAATAGTAATTCTGTAATCATGATTACATAATTAATACATGGATTAATCCATAATACATGGATTATTCATGATGTCACTGGCAAATAAAAGCTATCGGGATATAAAAACCCTCCTAGCCTTTAAAGAGAAACTCAAGTGTTAATGTCATCAATAATAGCGTATATACAGAACATTCTGAAAGGGACTGCATTGTTTTTCATTTAGCTCACTTGCCTGTTGAAGAACTGTAATTTATTAATGAGAAATACTTACGATTCCAGTAAAACGTGATTATCAATGTATTCTATTTTTATCCATATCAACTTTCCTTCAGGGGTGTCATCACAACTAAGAAAGGATCATGTAGCTTTAAAACTTACAGTGCATGCAGAGAAAGCATTCTTTTTTTTTTTTAAATGTCATTTGGGCAGAATGTCATTTCCCTATATACGCATGCTTCGCTCATGCTTCATTCTGCTCACAGAAAAGACAGATTCCTGAAAAGGGGAGGGGAGGCAGGAAGAAGCAGTTGCACGCTTAAATAGCATAGCATACACATTAAACAAGCACTTAAAGTCAGGACAGCTTCAGAAAATTTGCTGGTAGTATTTACAGGTTTGGATTAACTTGTAAACTGATTCAAACATAAATGTGAGGTAAAAGTTGCAGATATTTTTTAAAAGGAAGACTGGTTAAAAGGTACTAAGTACAACGTCCAATATGTGCTACCCTCATGTCATGTAGAAAAAGTTGTTGCACATGTCTTTTCCCAGAGATGTCCCTCTTCAGAGCCATAGGAATATAGCAGACTACTAACTTGGGGCACAAATAGTAAAATAGTACTACATTTTTCAACCATCTTATTTTGAGACAACAAATCAGTCGTTTACCAGACTGGCAAAGGATGCATCCCTAACACAGGGACAATAGTATTGTCTTACTTAGTATGGCAAGTGAACGTATTTTTAACTTCACAATGTCCTGAAACTCATAGGACTATGTATATGTTGCCAGTTCAATACATATATATGCTTAAAACACAATAAAGAAATGGGAACTGAACTGACTACTTCACATTTTTAATCCTTTCATATTAAGGCATTGGAGCTTAACAAATACACTCAGAATTTGCATTTATTTTTATTATTGGCAAAGTACATCCCTCCTCACATGTAATGCTTTGTTCTAAAAATAAATAAATAAGATTTGTTCCACAGATATCTTCCAGAAATCTGAGTCAGGAAAAAAAATAAAATCCAGCCAAAATCTTAAAAAAAAAAAAAACAGCAGTTTCCTTCCATTTCAAGGAATCGAGCCTTTGATAACCCTCCATAAAGAAGCACATTTACACAAATCTGCATTAGGCCAGAACTTTTCTCTTTCTCCTCATCTTGATTATAAATGGATTTAGAAACGATATCATTTCTTGTCTCTCTTCAGCAACCTTTTACACAGTTGAAGTCGATTACAGTAGTCTTCCTTTGTTCTTAAACTAATACAGCTCAATCATTCCCTCCATCTAGAAACAATCTCACATTAGTCTCATTATTTTCCTCTAAACTATCTCTGATTTCTCTACAAGTTTTTGACTTGAAACGCGCTAACTGCGACACAGCACCCCAGATGAAGCCTGCTCTGTGTAGCACTGCCAGTAAGTACATGCCTTGAGTTTCACATGCCTTCCAGGCGATACTTCTACGTGCACATACTAATACAGCATCTGGGATTTATCTTTCTCACAACGTAGCAAAATTCTTGACACAAACTCAGTATAGAGATGGTTGCCCTTTGGCGTTCTTCAGGGTATTCAAACCAAAGCTACCTAAATGTCATGAGTATTAGTGAACAAAAAGTTGACAGCATTTATCCAAGTTGTGTTCATTTTTGTTGATACTATAGGGGATACTGTATTTTGTTGATACTATAGAGCAGAGCAGGCCGAGGGGAGGCCTCATGGCGGCCTGCAGCTCCCTCACGAGGGGAGCGGAGGGGCAGGCGCTGAGCTCTGCTCTCTGGGGACAGCGACAGGACCCGAGGGAACGGCACGGAGCTGGGACAGGGGAGGGTCAGGCTGGGGGTTAGGGAAAGGTTCTGCACCCAGAGGGTGGTCGGGCACTGGGACGGGCTCCCCAGGGCAGTGGTCAGGGCACTGACATTTCCGGAGTTCAAGAAGCATTTGGACAGTGCTCTCAGACATCTGGTCTAATTTTTAGGTGGTCCTGTGCAGACCTAGGAGTTGGACTCCATTCTTTCCAACTCAGGATATTGTATGGTTCTGTTCTGTGATTCTATACTAGCAGTTCTACCAAATGAAATTTGTGTCTCTAGTTATTTTTCCAAAATGATTCAAGAAAATGTCATTTTGCACTTGGTCAGTTATTATAAGATGCATCTTTAAAAGCTTAACTTCCTTAAGATAAAGTGTCTTGGTTGTACTACTATAGTTGGAAAAAAAAATAGTTTTATGGACTTTTCACCACAAAATACTAATGCAGTAAATTTTAAGTATCCAGATCAATGCTTTGCATTTTTAGATGAATTACTGCTCTTTTCTGATGTGATATCAGTCTGTTGCTTCCTTCCTAATTCCCAGTTTAAAAACAGCCTACAGATTTTTTTGAATTTATGAACTACTTAATTTATGAATTCCAAGGTCATAGTACTTCATTTTTAAGTACATATTTAATAATACAAAAAATGACTATAAATATATTAGGATCAGCAAACTATTTACTTATTGATTTAAGTTCCTACAATAAATTTTTACAATAAAAATGTACATATCTTCTTTATTGCATATAGATTACTTTCTTGTAATGTGAAGAAATCAATCACAACTCATAAAAAGCCTAGATTAGTTATCTACTGAAATTTTATTTATATTCTACTTATGTATTAGTACTTATTTTGATTTTGTAATACACTGCAATGCAATCTATCTTAGTATATTACAAGAAGCCCAGTGGCATGGTGGTCAGTCTCTTCTCACAGGTAACTAGTGATAGGACTAGAGGGAATGGCCTCAAGTTGCGCCAGGGGAGGTTCAGATTGGGAATTAGGAGCCATTTCTTCTCAGAAAGAGCAGTCAGGCATTGGGATGGGTTGCCCAGGGAGGTGGTGGAGTCACTGACCCTGGGGGCGTGTATGGAAAGGTTGGACCTGGTGCTTAGGGACATGGATTAGTGGGTGACATTGGTAGTAGGCTGATGGTTGGACCAGATGATCTTGGAAGTTTTTTCCAACCTTTATAATTCTATGATTCTAAACCAGATGTTTGTTGGATTTTTTTTTTTTGGTAGTTCTATTTACTTTTTCCCAGAAAAACTTTTCTGTATTGGGGACATATTAAAGGAAAATTTGACGTCTGTTCTTTCAAAATATTGCCTTTTTATTTTTTTATTTTTGTCTTCAGGACATGATTCCAAGCAGGGAGAGATAAAACAAAGCAATAAATTGAGTGGAAAAATGACTGTGTCAAGTTTCCTACAGTTTTTCTTTGGTTGGTTATTTTTATTAACGTTTCATTTTAAATACAAACAAAATGAAATTTATAAGTCCCTCCACATTTTCAGAGATACTGGCTGCACTTTCAGCAAGATTTTACCTCTTGATAACTTTTTTTCTCCCCTTTAGTCCAGTAGGACTTTGCATCTGCTTTGGCTAAAAAGTTTTTTTAAGAAACTAGATCTTTTTTTTTTTCCATTAAAAAGCTGGGGCAGAGGAACAGAACAGTTCATGATGAGACAAGATTATCATAAAAACTTACAGTTGTTAGTAATCACCCTCTAAAATCAAGGACCAGTCCTGCAAACCTCACTGACTCCATTTGTTTCTCATTCATGAAACTATTTATACAAATATATACAGTATATATATACACTAACAAAAAAAAAAAAGACAATATAAAAAAAATCCTGTAAAATACACCATACAGACATTGTAACAAAAATAAACATCCTAACCTCTGGAAATTCTGACTAAATTACAACTTTAAAGAAGTCCAAATATCTTCAGACATGAAAACTCTCAGTAAGGTCATTTAGAAAACGTTTCTCTCTCCCAAAAGAGTCTCTATCATAAATATGCAGTCACAGACGAACATTTTAATGTTTTTGATCCTAAATTAGAATGAACTGATGATTAAAAACAATGCAATTTGCAGCCTGGTCTTTAGAACAA
Organism: Anser cygnoides; assembly: GCF_040182565.1. Lineage (NCBI taxonomy): Eukaryota > Metazoa > Chordata > Aves > Anseriformes > Anatidae > Anser > Anser cygnoides. The sequence goes on from NC_089876.1 coordinate 72,852,992, forward strand.
AGAATGGACATGGTAACATTTGTAGGCATGTAATTCATCCTTCTGCTATAATTTTGAACCTATTAGTCAATCGTAACCAAATTTGACTGAGAGCTTACAGATACGAAATTCTTACCAGCTTTGTGAAAAAGATTACTTTGAATATCTTTTTCTCTTCTGATTTATAGGATGCACTGTAAGCTTAAGTCTTATCAGAAACCTGTGGATCCACAGGAAAATGTCATGAATGCCTTTGCAATAGAAAAAGCATAAATTAGCATCTAATCTTTCCTGGGCAGCTGCAAATCCAGTCCCAAAGCTCAGGGTTAAGTCTGGTTGTAAGAGTAAGGTTTCCAGTTACTGCATTCAATCCCAAAGCACAGAGCAGAGTTCAGCTGACTGTTCACATGGCTGTTGCCCCCCTACACCCTTTAACTGTAGTATTGTAGCTATAGACAAAAGATGGTTTTTTTACCTGGCCAGTTGTGCTTTTCACACTTGGAAATATTGAGATTTTGTTACAGTAATTACAACACATTGTTCATCAACTTAAATTACTGGAATGTATTCTCAGCTTTAATTCTCACTTAGCTTTTATTTGAAAATATGAAGCAATATTCATTCAAATTTTTATTGAACCAGCTTGGAGAAAAAAAAAAAAATCAGTGCTTCCACCTACATGCAAAAACCTACTTATCTTTCCCTTCTCTAACCCTTCCTGCCTAAAAAGACCAGTTTTCCCCTCCTTCCTGAATCTATCTAGTTTTCTTCATTGCTTACTACTAGGTCCTCTCAACTCTTTTTACACCCTCCTGCATATGCTTTTATGTCACTGTTTCTGCCTTCCTCTTCTGTCAAAGGCAGCTTTACCTACCCAGAGAAGGCTGAAGTAGTTCATTAGGGCTAAAGGAATTAAAGAGCCAAGAAAGCATAATCCTACGTTACGACCCCTTAGCATGGCACACATATGATCATACACTATACATAATAGCTATACGTAAAGCTTAAGGTCTTTGAACTTTAATAAAGCTTTTTACCTTGACAAAATGATTTATTTGCTTCTTTCTTTCAAGACTCTAGATGTTTCTGTCTTTTGTCCTGGTAATGGCTGTTCCTTGTTTAATAAAATTCCAGCAAGTTACCTCTAGTACTCACAACTTTGAAAAAATGATGCTTGATGTTCCTATATTAATTAATACCTCAACTTGTTAGTATCTATCCCCTTTTAACATACCCTTTAATCTATCCTTCTTATCATACTTTACAGAAACACCGAGGTAAAGTAGAAAAAATAAGAACACAAAATGACAAGAATGTTTCTTCATACACAGTCTTCACCCACAAATACATTTTGCAGGAGACATGGAAAAGTCAGTCAAAAGAGAAAAATGCAGTTGGATCTCATTAAGCAATTTTTTCTTTTAATCTCAATCTCTAAAAATATAACTATATAAGCAAACAAAAATTAAAAAATATTTAACTAAGGAAAAAGTATAGAAACAATTACTTTAAGTTTTATTGCTTAAGCCTTCTCTCTGCACGAATATCTAAAGGCTCCAAAATTCTGCCATGCAATATAAAACATCTGAAATATTCCAGTTATTCAGTTTGAAACATCTTAAAACTGAACAGCACAGATAATTTATTCTGAGTGTATTTTTATGTATACTTATTGGATGTTGATGAATTCTGAGAAAAATTGTGACTATGAATCATTCAATTTTAACTCTGACATATGATTCCAAGTGTGTGAAAATACACTTCACAATCTCTACAAACAAAATATAGAAATCTTATGCTATGAGATTATTTTTAGGGGTTTTACAATGAAATATGGTAGCAAAAAGAAGCCCATGATTTTTGATTCTTAAATGTTTGGAGGTTTTAGTTTAGTTTTGTTTTGTTTGATTTTCAATATAAATGCAACATTTTTTCATCCTGCACAGAAAATCTTTACACCTGAAATGCAGATATAGATTAGTCTTTAAGTAGTATGAAAAAGCTGAAGTGGCATTACCTTCTTTTCTTCCTGTAATTCTATTACTTCATGATACCATGGGATGAGGAGGTCATATTTTTTCTTGCCTTCTTTTTGATGTTGACGTTTTCATAATGCAGCACAGTCTCCCTTTAGAAAGTTAAAGGAAAGATTTATGAGCCTTCATTTTTAAATGCTTATCTAAACACACTTAGTGAAAGCCTATTCTCCTGTTACAAACAGCTGCTGTTTGCAATAACTAATGAAAGCCTAGATTACTTACTAATGGGAGGGGTCCCACAATATTGTACAATTAAGCTGTAAACCCAAAGAAGCAACACAAATCATGTTTCAATAATGGCAAAATCATGTAGTTGTTATCACAGGAGGACCCTAACAACCACTCAATGGAGAAAAAAATAAAAACCATACAGGAAATATGACACACCATTTTTGAGATACGTTACTGTACCACATGTAAAACAAAGCTTCAAGTGAGTTATGAGGCTCTAACTCTAATTATGAGAATTACCAATGAAATCATCTAGAATAGACCTATCTATATCACATACACTGAAAAAATGTTGAAAGCTGTCTTGGTAGCAGCAACACTCTAAAGAGCTGTTTTATGATTTAGTTTTAGGAAAAAGAAAAAAGAAAGAAAAAAAAGAAAAAAAAAGACTTTAAGGAAATCCCTTTAAATACACAAATAAATTTTATGAACACTTCAAATGGTCATAAAAAATGGTAAGTCTGTCCAAGACACTGGAAGGGATTTCAACTATGTGTACTGGGTCTCGCTGGGATGGAGTTAACTTTCCCCACTGTAGGCCATATAATGTTGTGCTCTGCACTTGTAGCTAGAACAGCATTGATATCACACCAATGTTTATTGCCAAGCAGTGCTGGCCCAACATCAAGACTCTCTTCAAATTTCCTCAAAACCAGCAGGATGGGGACAGGCAAAAGATAGGGAGGGGACATTGCCAGGGCAGCTAACCTAAACTGACCAAAGGGATATTCCATACCTTGCAGTGTTACACTCAACAATAAATGTGGGAAAGGGGAAGGAGAAGGGAGGACTCTCATTATGAAGACGTCTGTCCTCTCAGACAACTGCTATGCATATTTAGGCCCTGCTTCCCAGGATGTGGCCGAACATTGCTCGATGATGGGAAATAGAGAATAATTGTTTTCTCTCTCTCTTTGCTTCTGAGAGGCCTTTGCTTGTTTTTTCTTCTTTCTTTGCCCTTAATTAAATTATCTTTATCTTAACTCATGAACATTTTTCCTTCCCACCACACTTTCTTCTTCCTCTCTCCGTTTGAGTATAAGGAGTGAGAGAGTGGTTGTGATGTAGCTCAGCCATCCATCAGGGTGAAACCAACACAGCCCTTTTTGGTGCCCAGTGTGGGGCTTGAAGGGTTGAGATAACAATAGATTTGACCAGAGCGCTTTAGAGGGAACTTACAATCATCATATTTATTTAACAGTTGCTGGTCACAATGTTGACTGGTGTGCTCTGAATGTTGTTCTTTGTGATCCTGTTATATGTGATCCATGCCATGTTCTCTCTTTTGCTATATATCACATCTGAGAGCTTGTTAATGGCTGTGGTTTTTTTGTTTATTTGTTTGTGATATTTTTTTTTTCCAGACTGCTGTGCTGTGAAGCACTGGCCTTTACCCTAATCTGATATTTGGGCCCTGCATTTTTATCATCTCTGTACTTCGGGAACCACCTCATGAAGAATATTAAAAACTACATTCCCTCTTTTTCTCCTCTGGAAGTCAATTGGTGGAGGATATCAGGAATGGTACCTCTTCCTCCTTCCCCTAAACACTAATTACAATAGCTTTTGAGTATTTTGAATGTCCTTGTGTAACCAACATACTCGTATTGATAGTCTCCAGAATGTGTTTCTTGGTTTTCCTAAGGGCAGTGGATTTATGTGGCAAGGTTTTGGTATCAGGGGGCTGCAGCTGTGGCCTCCATAAGAAGAATCCAGAAGCTGCCCCATGTTAGACAAGGTCCACTTTCAACTGGCTCCAAAGGGACCTGCTGCTGGCCAGAACCAAGCCTATAAGCAATGCTCTCTGGAAGAGCATATTTAAGAAAGGGGGAAAAGATCTGCTGCGGAACAGCAGCTGGGAGAGTGAGGAATGAGAAGCAGCCCTGCAGCCCCCAAGGTGAGTGCAGCAGGAGGGCAGGAGGTGCTCCAGGCACGCAGCAGCAGTTCCCCTGCGGCCTGTGGAGAGGCCCCTGGTGGAGCAGGCTGTCCCCCTGCAGCCCACGGGTCCCACACGGAGCAGATCTCCACGCTGCAGCCTGTGGAGGAGCCCCCGGTGGAGCAGGTGGATGTGGCCTGGAGGAGGCTGCGGCCCATGGAGAGCCCCCGCAGGAGCAGGCCCCGGGCCGGAGCTGCAGCCCGTGGAGAGGAGCCCACGCAGGAGCAGGGGTCTGGGGGGAGCTGCCACCCGTGGGGGACCCGTGCTGGAGCAGTTTGCTCCTGGGGGATGGATGGACCCCGTGGTATGGAGCTGTGTGGGAGCAGTTCTTGAAGAGCTGCGGCCTATGGGAAGCCCACACAGGCTCAGTGCTATAGAGTGGCCTCATCCTCCATTCCCCCATTCCCTTGCGCCGCTAAGGGAAGGAAATGGGATAAGGTGGATAGGGGGAAGATGTTCTTGTTTTCTTTCCTTGTTTCTTACTTCTCTAGCTTGTTAGTAATAGGCAAAAACTTTTACTGATCTCCTTTCTCTGAGTCTGTTTTGCCTGTCACGATAATTGATGAGCGATCTCCCTGCCCTTATCTCAACCTTTCAGCCCTTTTCATCGTGTTTTCTCCCCCTTTACCTTTGAGGAGGGAAGTGAGAGAGCGGTTGTGGTGGAGCTCAGCTGCCCACCTGACACCACAGAATACCACCCAGGAATGGGCCCCAAGGCAGCGTGGTGGTGGGTAGCAAGGTGAGTGGGAGGTACCTGTCACTGTCTCCTCCAACGGTTTTGGACTTCACCCCTGAACAAGTGCAGAATCCTAAAAACCTGACAGAATGTTTGAAAGACGTATATCCTGACCCTGGCAATGCCAGAAAGTGCTCACTGCACTGTGCTGGGGCCTGGCCTGCACCTATCCAATGACAGTTAACATTATTCAGCACCCTCAGGGGGAGAAGAAACTCTCTGAATCTTATGACCAAGTAACAGACAGTAGTTAGACCAAAGGGCCAACTGTCAATGGCATTATTTGCTCCCATAGTCAAGACAAAGCAATGGAAGCAGAAGTCAGCTCATTTAGTAAGGGAATAAGCTCCTCCTAAGAGCTCTGGAAGGGAAAACCGTAAGGGGCGGGCTGCTCTAAGGCAGGGCCATCACACAAACAGGAAGGACTGTGGCATGCAGGCCACAGTTTAGTTTCACTTGGAGGAGCATCCAGTACACCTGGAATCGACTGCCCCAGGGGTGGAAACACAGCCTTACCATTTGCCATGGACTGATACAGACTGCACTGGAACAAGATGGAGCTCCTAAACACTGGCAGTGCATTGACGACATCATTGTGTGGGGCAACACAGCAGGGGAAGTATTTGAGAAAGGGAAGAGAATAATCCAAGTTCTTTCGAAAGCTGGTTTTGCTATAAAGAAAAGCAAGGTGAAAGGACCCGCATAAGAGATTCAGTTCTTGGAAGTAAAATGGAAAGATAGACGTAACCACATCCCTATGGATAGGATCAATAAAATAACAACTACACCCCCACCAACTAACAAGAAAGAAACACAAGCATTTCTAGGCCTTGTGTGATTCTGGAGAATGCATGTTCCAGGCTACAGTCAGCTTGTGAGCCCTCTGTATCAAGTGACTCAAAAGAGGAGCTATTTTGAGTGGGGTCCAGAGCAACAACAGGCCTTTGAACAAATTAAACAGGAAGTAGCTTGTGCAGTAGCCCTTGGGCCCATCCAGGGGCCAGCTGTGCAAAATGTGCTTTACACTGCACCTGCAGAGAATGGCCTCACCTGGAGCATCTGGTAGAGAACCCCAGGAGAAACTTGAGATCAACCTCTGGGGTTCTGGAGCAGGGGATATCGAGGATCAGAAGCCCACTACACCCCAACTGAAAAAGAGATACTACCAGCATGTAAGGGTGTTTGGGCCACTTCAGAAGTTAGTACAGAAGTACAGCTCCTATTGGTACGATGACTACCTCTGCTACATTGGATGTTCAAATGGAGAATCCACTCTACACGTCATGCAACTGACGGTACATGAAGTAAGTGGGTAACAATTATGGAATGAGCTTGAATGGGGAAACCAAACCACCCAGGAATCCTGGAAGAGATCGTGGACTGGCCAGAAGGCAGAAATTTTGCAGTATCACCTGAGGAGATAACTTATTCCCAAAAGGCACCACCATATAATGAATTATCAGAAGATGGAAAGCATTATGTTTTGTTCGCTGATGGATTCTGTCATGTTGTAGGAAACCACTGAAAGTGGAAAGCTGCTGCATGAAGTCCTACATGACAAGTTGAGGACATCACAGAAGGGGAAGGTGGGTTGAGTCAGTTTGTGTGTGGGGTGAGTCAGTTTGTGGGGGGGTGGCTACAGCGATGGAAGCAGAGCAACTAGCAGTGCAGAGGTAAACCCATCTGGGCTGCTGCATTGTGATAAGACATCAATACCCAAGTGGAAAACACTGATGGAAAACTATGGCATGTAGATGCCCACAAGCCCAAGAATCATGCTACTGAAGAATATCAGAATAATGAGTAGGTGGGCTTCAAAAATGGAAGTGGTTCAGGTGGACCTGGACTGGTAACATAAGGGTGAGCAGCTCGATGGGCTCATAAAACATCAGGACATCTGGGGAGAGGTGGCACACACTGATGAGCTCATGATCAAGAGATGGATCTGACCACTGAGGCTATCACACATCACCCATGAGTGTGAAACCTGTGCTGCGATCAAGTGACCCATGCAAGTAAAGTCTCTCTGGTGGTGGCTAGGATTTTGGTGTGGTGAGGCCTGGCAAATTCACTATATCGGGCCACTCCCATAAACATTCCAAGGCACATATCATGGTAGAAGCAACTGCCGTGTAGCTGGAAACATACTCAGTAAACCATGCCACTGACCAAAACGTTATCTTGGGCCTGGAAAGGCAATTTCTATGGCATTATGGTACTCCTGAGAGAATAAGTCAGAAAATAGGAATCACTTCCAAAATAACCTTGTAACCTCCTGGGCCAAGAGGCACAGCATTGACTCGGTGTATCACATCCTCTATCAGCCACAAGCCTCTGGAAAGGTGGAAAGGTATAATGGATTGTTAAAGAGTATGCTATGGGCATTGGGTGCTGGGGCATGGAAAAACTGGGATGCAAATTTAGCAGAAGCCACATGGCTAGTTAACAGCAGAGGATCTGACAACCATACTGGTCCTGCTGAAACAAAGCCCCTATACACTGTGGGAGGAGATAAAGTCCTCACAGTGCATATGGGAAGCCCAGGAAAGTGGCTGGGGAGGGCAGTGTGGGTTGCTCCTACCTTGGGGAAAAACAAACCCATTTGTGTGATTGTATTCACCAAAGGATGGGTGATGCAAAAGGATGGGGATATCAGGTGTGTGCCTCGAAGAGATTTAATCTTGGGAGAAACTAATCTCTAATCTGAGTTACATGTTGTAGGAAGACACCACAGAACCAATGACAGGTCAACTGGGCAAGTGCAGCAGTGACTCAAGCTAAGCTGGTGTTGGAATCCAGAAATCCTGTTTGCCCTGTCCTGAGTGACTGCCTTGGCAGATGAGACCTAAATCATCACTGGTTCTTATGAACATTTTGGGAGAGGCCAACAGAATGAGAAAAATAGTATCTAAATATCCATTAAGGGACCAAAATGAGATGCTTTTCTTCTTAAGCTCAAGGCTATAAGCTCAGCTAGAAAAAACACTTCCTTACATCCTTTTTGACAACACATCTTTTGGAAGTTAAGAGAAGGGGATAAATTAAGATTTAGTTAATTAAGGGCTAATTTTACTGTTTGTTTTGCACACCTCTCAGGATCTTAAATTCAACCATCTCTTGGACCTTCATATCTCCAACGAATTTATCCTTTTCCATTAGTAACACGGCTGTCAGAGTGCCCCTCCTAGATTCGACTTGCTCAGGGATCTACTTGACTGTTCCCGTGGGGCATGGCTTTGAAAAGCCAAGGGGCTCAGGAGAGCTGAGCTGGTTGATATTCAACAACACTCTCTTCAAAGTACATTCTAATGTGTGAAAAGGCTATCAAGTGTGGCAAGAGACCAGCCTGGATGAACAGTCAAAAGCTCAAGCACGTTACCCAAAGTCGATTATATTTTTTACAAGCCATCAAGTATAAAGTAAATTGACTTTCAGTAAAATAAACCTGTAAAAATGTGTTCATTGCTCTGAAACCACAGCAAAATTAATAACTGCAAGGATTAAGTTTCCAGTGAAACAAGCAAAAATGTCTGCATATGTGAAAGGAAAGTCTTAGTGAAGTATATGAGCTCAGGAATAGCAAAGAATCCTAACTGCTGCAAAGAGAAAGGTTAAAATCATACATACATACATACATATATATATATAAAAGCATAATTCATATAAATCTGAATGCCATAACAAACTAATTCTAGAGAACAAACAATGATTTGGAAATCAACAGCTAGAAAACAAAATAAAATATCCTGGCATATTTTTACTTAATGAGTCACATTATATTGCCCAGATGGGCATGAGGTTTAAAATCAGTGTTTTCCCATTATTCTTCTAAAATGTATTCCTTTATATCTCATGGCAAATTAAGTAACACCCTCATGTAAATGAAAAAAAAAAAAAAAAAAGAACAGTTGTGGAAGAGTATTTTCCAATTTCTTGGCTACATTTTTGCCATATTTACAAAGCACAGTGAAAATTTATAATAGCTACCAGAAAAAAATATAAACATTACTTACATGCTGTGGTGAATCTTATGTACATGTATTTTGTATGCTAGATATACCATAATTACACTACAAACCACAGAGTAGTTTTATTTTATTACATTGCAAAGGCCTCCAAGCAGGTTTTCACCTCATTTCCTCAGTTGCATGATCTCCATCCCACTCAGTTTCACTGTTCTCTACAGATACCAATTCTGAAACTAACGATTCCCTACTAACATCAGTTTGTTTCACTAATGATATTGTGATGGGTAAGTTGCCGAAGTTAGAAAACAACAGCCTCAGTTATCTGCTAGCAGAGCTTTGAGGATTTACAACTCCACTGCAGTCCAGCAGGTAGGCAGCTTGTGATTCCAGAGAAGATATTTCACTCTAGAAATCTTTTTAGATGCTTTTTCGTTTATTCAAGTTAGATTTTTCATTTTAGTTTCAAAGCTGCTTCTTAAGACAAAGGACACATCAAGCAGAGCACAGAGCTGTCTCCAAGAGATGCACTGAAAACTGCCATAAGAAAGTACTGATTAACAACTTAACTTCAAACTAATAATACGGAACAGAAGGCATAAAAATGGCAAATATAACAAAATGTAGGTTATCATAGTCCACAACAAGCAGCTACAGTCCTCAACACTATGACCCTGCTCAATGGACCACTTATCTGTCCAATTACACTTCCTGCACACATCCACATGTTCATTTTCATGGCTGTCAAATGCACATACAGTTATGTCCTATTCCAGATCTTATGAAAGTTAGACCAGAACCAACAGTTCTATTTAACATGATGTGTGTCAAAAATTTTGAAATTTTATGTTCATGTATGTGTCGTTTTCTTCTATTACATACTTATGTCACACCCCTTGCTGGTTGTTTGTTTGCTTTTTGTTTTTAACCAAAGTTGGGGCCTGAATTGCTGGTTTCCAATGTCAGTACATTAATATAGTAATCATGAGTTGTAAATGACTGAAAGAAAAAACTAAACTGGATATAACACATCTTTTTTGACTCTCAACGGGTTGTATACATGTTTAGTTTCACTTCATTACCAACTTTTCAGCTTCATACTCAACTCTATATGAAATTCAGTCTAGGCTATTAAAGGTCATTCTGCATTAGTTAAAACCGTGTAAAAACACTAACTATAAACTATTGGAGTTTGTAGCAGATCTTACAGCATTTAGTATCAAATTCAATAGGTGGAGCACTTAAATCCAGAAAGTTAAATCCAGTGTGAACCTTCACACAAAACATAAAAATACTTTTTTGATAAAAAGAAATAGTGAAAAATCAGAGTCTGATGATAAAGAATTACCTGGGGTATGCATGTTTCTTTGTAGAATCTGCTTTTACTGGGATAGTACAATGAAAGATCCACAAAACATTCCACAGACATTATGTAGAATTCTACTTCTTGACCAGTTGTATATTATCTCATCTATGCAAACTTACTCTCCCGGTTCAGTTATTACTTGCTCACAGAATCAAAACTATGCTAAATAAACACCACACAAGAATGGAAGTAACGTGGCCTGTAGACTGAATGTATTTAGAGATTCAAAAAGCAGAAAAGCAACCAGTTCAGCAAATATGTTAGATATCTAAGATTTCAGTCACTAATTCTATACCCAATCAACACAATTCACAGCAATTTTTACATGATCTCTGAAAAATACGTTCTCTCTGTGATCAATATATCATTACTCTCAGAATCACAAGCTAGGAATAAACTGTTCCTCCATTCAGCTTCTGCTTAGAGAGCACTGTCTTTACAGTATTTTGAAAATGAGGCTCTAACACCATTAATATAATACAAATCCAGGTTAATCCTGAATATTTTTACAATTAATTCAATAATTTTAGCATCGACATCAGTCCCATCTCGGGAAAAAAAAAAAAAAAAGAAGAAAAAAAGAAAAAAAAGAAAGATCTATTTTTCCTTCATTTTGATTTTGCACATGTAACCTCAGAATCATGAAAAATATCAGTTAGTGTTTTCCTTGTTTATTCCTTCTTTATAAATATGTATCAGCTATACCTATGTTAGCCTTTACTGGAAAGAAAAAAGAATGACAGAAAATAAAATGTAATGAAAAGTAGAAAGGAAAACAAAAATATTTTCCTTGCTTGTACATTTCTGCCTCCAACATTTAAAGCACCTTAATATACCATTATTGCAAAGGAAAGATGAGAGCTAAACTGAAATTTCTGAGTAAAAGGGTGACAGCACCATCAAGTGGCTTCTGTATGGCATTATTTACTACTGTTCTAGTGCATGATAGAACAAGCATTATTGTCCAGATATGTACAGAATTAAATTCTTGAAGTTGTTTTAAATAGTAATATATTGGATCCTATAGAAATCTGATTTACTTTGAAGTCTATATTAAGGATAAGCAGACTGAAATTTTATACAATTATTTTTGCAGAATTATCTACATTTTATTATACTAAGAAAAGAATAGCATGATATATTAATGGAACAGAACCTTCTCACGGCAGGAAAAGTATGTTCAAACCACACCAGTGGAGGTCTCTGTGAGGTGGATGGCCCTGATCTCCAGCATATCCTCTATGATCCGGGAACATGTTGAGCAGATAGCAGCCTCACATCAGTCAGACTTATTCTGTTTGGCAGCTAAAATTGTAAAGTGAACTCCAAATTGAATCCCATCCAGAGGGATGACAGCTGGAAAAAAAAAAAAAAAAAAAACACTTTATCACAGAAACAAACTAATAGTATGCTATTAGAAGTGATCCATACTTTGCAAATCCAAATTAAAAACAATTAAAAAGAAAATGACAAACATTATATCCTATTTTACACAGGTGAAGTTTTTTTTTTGAGAGGTACCATTCTTACAAAACAGTGAGCCTTACAGGAATGAAACAAATTGCAAAATTATGAGCAACTTCAAATACCACTGCTGACTGAACTCAAGATTAAGGATTTTCTGATGAAAAACTGAAATCCTGAACAAAATGTTAGATGTGGTCTCTGCTTTTAAAATAAAAATCTTTAATTCTAATGACTTGCTAATAGAAATGAACATGTATTTCCAAATAAAATTAATATGAGAGAAAACTTTACCACAGAACTACATTATCCAATCATGTGATTGGCATTTCTAGCCATATTCTAACACTTATGGAAGAATGCTCAGCACAACTTTACGGAAAACTTGAAAACCAATTTTAAAAGATTTTTTTTTTGTATAAAGAGATTAAAGTATTTATATACCTAGATTTATACACGTGATTAAGTACCTTCTTGAACTGAAATCTTTTTGTGCTACTGACTATTGCTAATGTCTTGTGTGTGGTGCACTACAGTGGTCTACAGTGGTCCACTATTGAGTAATTTTGCCCACTACTATTCAACATAATCAAAAGTATCCAAGGCACCTCAATCTCAAGGTGCCTAGAGAGAAACTGCATAGCCCAGAACCTGTTTAATATTTTATTAGACATGATACGGAGACTGAGAACAGAGATTTAGGGTTAAGAAAAATAGATTACAGTAATTAGATCATATGGTTTCTCAGTTATGGTATATGCACATCATGATGACTCCATTAAAGTCAATTTTTATGGCATATTAACTCAATTCTTGAAGGCAAAACAAAGGGAGTAGATTCTTAAAGATCTGATAGAGGAAAGATGGAGGTTTGATTTCATTTTTTTTTTTTTTGTAATGGCCTGTAGTTGGCAGTACTATCAGCATATGGAACAATAATCAGAACAAGTGAACTATGAATGCATAAATCAGAACATTAAGCTTAAAATATTTTTAAGTAGTAGATAAGTATTTTTAAGTAGATATTTACTTATTTCTAAAATCACTAAGGTTCTTTTTTACCCTTGAAGTCAGGTACAATTTAATATAAAAATGTGAGGAAACAGGAACTAATGGCAGCTCCCTGCAGATAATGTGCATGAATTGAAAGTGTGATTATGTATGCCTCTTGATTAAAAAGACATGCAACATCAACTTTCAAAAGGCGAAATGTTATAACAACTAACAGAGAAATACAGAAACATTTTTAATGACATAACAGAGCTCATTCCTGCAGTCATTTATCCCAGATATTATTTTGGTTGCCTAAAATGTTCAAACTAGCCCACTGTAAATTACATCTAAATACGAAGGTGTTTTGCATTATTATTAAACTATGACTTCTAAATGTTCCAGTATATTCTAAATATTTTTAAGCTGTCTAAATGTAATTTTATTATTCATCTTTGTCTTAAAGAAGCATTCATGAAAAATCAACATCTTACTTTGTTCAATTATACTAGCATCTTCTTTTACATATATGGTGAAATAAACTAGACAATGATAGAGTATAACTTGAGATACTGAAATTCAATGTCTAAATATTTATAAATGTATTTATATAAGTAGCTTACACCCAAGAGAAATGTGACAGTAATAAATTGCATTTGTAGTGATTAAAGCAACTCAATTTTAAAAGACGACTCAATTTAGTACACTTTTTCAAACTCAAAAATAATAAAAATGCCGTCATACATACACCCATATTTAAAATCTGCAGTAAAGATAATATAAATTGACTGTTACTTAACTTACTAACCTGTACATTATTCAGGTAAAGTATCCTATCTTTAATGGAATTAAAAAGCTTTTCAAAAACACTGACAAAGAGTGAAGAATAAATTGATGCACTCTTAATAACTCTAAATCACCTAGCTCTTTATACCAAGAAGTGTTGACAATACCAACTTCAAGGTCACTGTCAACTTGGTAAGTCATTAGCAAATAAAATATGGCTTAATTGGAGCAAACTCAGCAAGGAGCTGCATTATTTTAAGTGAACACTGCAATATAACTTGAAGAAGAATTACTAATCGCCACTCCCGTTGACAATGAAATGGATGAAGAAGGTGCTTTGTAACTTTTTTCTATGACTTTCCCGTAATTAAATATGGAAATAGATTCTGTGAAGAATTAAAAGTCCCTGAGTGCATTAATTCAGGCACTAATGGACTGCCTTCCAGTGTTACAGCACACAGGTAGTTCCCAGCGTGTTACCAACATTAGCTAATAGATCAGTGTCAGACACCAGCAGTACTCTTGGTTTGAATACGCAATGCTGTAAAGCAGATTTAGGCTGATTACACATGCTGCTTTAAAAGGACATATTTTTCACATTCTGAAATACTACCTCAAACTTTATGTGCATTGATGAAAAAGCTTGATTTAGTCCTGAGATCCAGTTGCCTGAAGATGTATCATGTACCCACAGTGCTTATGAAGCCTTGCAGCCACCTCACTAATGTGTCGCATAATTATCAATGGCTTGATCTTTAAAAATTCTTTAAATACAAAACTCTTCAAAAAATAACCTCATTTTAATATTTTTCATTTTTCCTAGCAAAAAAAATATCACAAACTCCATAACACAATTACACCACTGGGGGTTATAACATTTAAACAAAGGGAGCTCCTCTCAGCACGGACCTCTTCCTACCACTGCTCTGTTCAAACACTTTTCTCACTTTATGCCACCTGCTCCAGCTCTCCCTCCAAGCCACACTTTACAGGCAAGCAAGCCTAAATCTGCAGAGCTCCCTAGGTCCCAGCCTGAAACACCAGCCCTTACATATTTCTAAAGCAACTGCTAATCTATCAGAGCAACTGAAAATTAAAAGATTTTTTTTTTAAACTAACTCTGTGACATTTACAGTGCATATGTTTAAATAGCTAAAATACTTGCATTATAAAATACATGGAGTTTTTTTTGATCGAAGATGTTGCAGACCTGTATGTGTATCAGAGGGTCTACTTTGGTACCACAGTGCAAATCTGTTGCTCTTCCTTCGGCACTACATGTAGGCACCAATCCGCTAAAATACTTCAGTATCTAGTTAGTTCAAAATTTGCAAGCAGTCCTACTGCAGACAAATGCAACAGTTACACGTTAATAGTTAAATACAACCTTAACTGCTCTGTTGGACTGAGACCTACATTTGTTTGACAGTCAAACTGTGCTTTGGGAATTCAAATTATCCAAAGTATGTGCCTATAATAAGAAAAAAAGCAGCAACTTGAAGCACCTCAGACAAATGGATCAGGTTTGAAGGATCAGTGAAGGAGCTCTGACCTAGATGTAGTGATTATGTAAATATAAATAAAGATTCAGTTCAAACAATTACTACATATACTCTGTCACTTCTCTAGGGAAAAGATGATGCTGTAGGAGCTGCTGCAATTGCTAAAAGACTACTCAAAATAGTGTATTATCTGCTAAAGAACTTATTGTATTTGTTTTCCATGTTGTTTCATGTTGTGCTATTATTTTTTAACTGTGAAAACTCATTAAATTATTAAAGTTTATGTACTGTATTTTAAGTAATTTTATATTAAACAAACAAAAATGTTTCTAATGAGAAGGCACTATCAAAAAAAAAAAAAAAGAGAGAGAGAGAGATGACAGAATTGCTTTCACTGTATTTGAAAGCCCTTTCTCTCCTGAGGATCGTAATGCTTTATATTGTTGGTGTGCAACCCTCATACTTGGGAGCTGTTATTGCTTACATATCCACATGCAAAGTATTAACAGATGCTATTGATCCTGTAATAAGTATTAAGAGAAATGTACATCTGCAGCAGGTTTTCTCCTGTGAAGTTTAACCTTACAAACAAGTCCTTGGGACAAATAAAAAATTGTCCCATTCTAAGGGATATAGAAGGGCGACAATACTCAGGCATGGTATCATAACGGAATCAGAAAGTACTACTTTGTTTGATATGTTTATTAGAAACAACTGATACAGGACAAAAAGTTCAACATATGGAAAAAGAAGCCTCCAAAGAATCACTATAATATTTTCCCCTCTAACCCTTAGTAATGATCACTTGGAAAGTGTGATCTGAAACTAGGACCAGTGTTTCTATGCTGCATCTACGTCTAAAACCTGACTAAAACAGGGCAATGAACCTTGAGAAGCCAAAACAAATAAAAATAAGAAAAACTATAAGCAGAAACCAAGAAGAGCTACACAGGAAAAGGCACACACACAAACCAAAACCAAACAGGGAGATATGATGATAATTTAATAATCTATTAATAGTGGTTAGAGATATGGTAACAACTGCCACGATGATCTAAGGACATGACTTAGAAATGTACTGAGCCAAACAAACATTTTGATCTGGGTCACTTCTTTAAACAGAAACTAATAATTACACTTTTGAAAGATGCCTCTTTCTCCATGAAAGTGTTCATTATCTCCCTTAACAGACAGAAACAAAGCTCCTTTTTGTCCTCAAAAAGTCACATTTTTCCAACAAATTCAAGATATAAATATAGTAGGCAAATCAACATACAAGCCCTTGAAAAGCTTTATGATTTTGTGGCCCAGCCATTCAAGTAGAATAACTACCTCAGAAGTGGCCAACCTTTTTAAAATACCATCAGTCAAACAAACAAAGTGAAAGCTGTCATGGTGAAAGACCTATCTCAGCCTCCAGAAACCAGAGCTGATGAAAGGCGCCTGCTCTTCTTACACAGTTTCTTTAATCTCCTTTGTATCAGTATTTGGCAATATTTATGTCATAGTAATAGTTGGTATTTACAAAGGAATTTGCATTCATACAGAACTCGCAATGCAAGCGTTCTGAAGTTCTTGTGCATTCATACACACCAGAGCATGGAATATAATATTACAGTTGTTAGATTTTAACAGGGATGACATGGTCAGCATTCTTTAAAACACAACCATTCAAATTTATCTTGAAAAGCTGTCTTTTTACATCACCCAGTTAATACAGAATTCAAACAGTGTTTCTGAATAAGTTACATGAGAAATACAAATTTTAAATAAAACCTTCAGTTGCACGTTCTACCATGCTTTTCTTGACATTTTGTCTCTCCCTTCCTAAAACAAAGCTAAAATACTACCTAAAATATTCCAAATCTAGAAATTGGAAACTTACTTCAGATTGAAATTCAGACATTCCCAATCAAACACCTTGTCAGTATACCATTTAATCTCCATTTGTATAAATACAATAATTACAGATAACTACACGGATTTACACATGATTACTTAAGAACTGCTCATTTCGCTTATTCAGTGTTTAGAAAACAGGATGCCTTAGATTGGTGCAACAGCGTTCACAAAAATGTGATTCCTAACAAAAATACTGAATACTGAAGTGCTCGCATTAGGAATGGTTGCAAACTGGATCAACTAAACGACTCTTCTGCCCCCTGCTGTATGTCTTGGAAAAATATTACAGGGAAAGAGTAACCAAAAAGAAGTGATTAATTATTCTCTTTTGTTTTGGTTAATTATGAACTATAATTCACTCTATGCAATTAGAATTGCTGAAGCATCCCCTTTGTCATAAATGCTATATATAGCTGAAGTTGCTACTTCAGAATCATATGTAATAAGGAACAATGAACATTAGCTATTTCAAGGAGGACAATATTCAAAGAAAAGACACCTTTAATTTACAATTTGTTTGAGGAGATACAACAGAAACATTAAAGAACATTGTAATAAACATCGTTTATTACAAGAATATAAAAAGTTACATCGCATTGCAGAACAGAAGAGTTATAACCCATGATTTACAAAATTTGAATCCATCACATTTCAGACTGGTTTTAAAGTAGAACTGCTAATCTGTATATATCATCTCATAATAAAAAAAATAAAAAAAATGTTTTGTAATGTTGAGTTGATACCAGACTAATGGCCTTTCAGCTCTAAAAGTGATTTAACTGCCTGAAAATTTGTAAAAGCTCAGTTATTTGAATAAAGCAGGAAGTTGAGCTAGAATTAAAACTGCAAATACAAAGACTTCAGAGTTAAGATGAAGTGGCAATCTACACACTTTGAAGTTAGCATTTTTTGCCACAGACTGTGATCTACATCTGCCAACTATACCAGAAGCAGGAGTCACTCAGTTAAATCTCAAGTGTCTTTTTGAAAAAAATAAAAACCAAGAATACACCACTATCCTGACCTACAATGATACTCTCTAATAAAGACAAAACAAATCAAGATCGTTGAGGACATAAACTTTATAATCAGGAAATTGAATGTTGCAGCCAAAAAACTATCAGCAATAACTACTCAGTATGTAGATTGCTTTACTGATGCTTTAGATTTGGAACTCCTATTTTTCTTATTAAAGTTGCCAGATTTTACTGTAATGTCTGACATTTTGGAGAATTACAGATAAAACCACAACCTACTAAGATTTGAAAACACAGTAGAGCTAGCAAAACTAATTATTTTTTGAGTCCTTACTTTTCTAAGATAACAAAATTATGAGAAAATTGATTCAAAGAATTCAGGTATGTCTGTCATTCAACAGGTCTCACATACGGAAATTTTAGATAAAATACTAGAACTTAAGTGTTTTCTGCAAAAGTTCACCTGTGACATTAAAACAGAAGTTCTGTTTTATATGTATAATACAGATACATACATATAGTTATATGCTATTATTCCCTTCTTCAGGAAAGGAGTAAAGGGGGAAAATCTCTTTCCTTTAAAAGCTTTTGTGACCTGCAGTTAAGAAAAAAAAAATGCCAGAAAGTGGGAAATCTATCAGGAATATTTGCAAATTAAAAAAAAAAAAAAAGAGTTACAAAGATGTATTTTTAGGGTAGTACTCAGGACATGTACTGCATTATCATAGTATCATAGAATCATGGAACCATAGAACGGTTTGGGTTGGAAAAGACCTCAAAGACCACCTAATTCCAACACCCCTGCCATGAGTAGAAACACCTTCTACTAGACCATGTTGCCCGAAGCCCCATCCAACCTGGCCATGAACACCTCCAGGGACGGGGCAGACACAGCTTCTCTGGGCAACCTGTTCCAGTGCCTCACCACCCTCAGAGTAAAGAATTTCTTCCTAATATCTAATCTAAGCCTACCCTCTTTTAGTTTAAAACCATTCCCCCTTGTCCTATCCCTCCACTCCCTGACAAAGAGTCCCTCCACAGCTTTCCTGGAAGCCCCCTTTAGGTACTGGAAGACCACTATAAGGTCTCCCCACAGGCATGATCCCCCAAATACCTGGAATCTTGTGTTTGAGCCTTAATGTTTTCCTTTTATATCTAATCTCAGGTGAAAAAGTGAAGAGGGAAAGCAGCAATTTTGTGGTTTAATTACTTCTCACTTCTGATGTTCTAATAAAATGGATGGCTAACTCAACAGCTTCAACTGCTATATGCAATTCACATGATCATGGAGGTCCAGTCCCACAGACTCAATTAACAAAGAAATGAATTTGCTCTATTTGCAAATAAATTTAGCATGTACATTCTATCTCAATGGAATGCTTTATCAAAAAGGTGACTGTCTAATTAAGGACTGCAAAAGCAACATACATTTACAGAGGAATAAGTCTGTTGTACAGACAGCTCTGTTGCTGTGATTTCTGATTTCAGTATTTTACTTTCATTCACTAAAGATGATTTTAATGTAGGAAGGATTTATTTTTGATGCATATTCCTAAATTATTTGGAAAGCAAACTGAAGTCCCTGAAATTCTCTCCCATGGAATGATACAGGTTCTATATGAAACTGAAATTTCTCCAGAAATACCCTATATACAGCCAGCAACAGAGTAGGAACAGGTTGTTTTTTTGTTTTGTTTTTTAATTCTAAGAGAACATATAGCAGGACAATCTTAATACAAAAGCCTCTATACTTCAGTATCTCAAACTAGAACCAATAGACTGTATTTTTATAAATAACTAAGAACCTACAGCATTTATATATATATATATATTCTGGAGAATTTATACTGTTTTATAAAGCAGCTCCATGGTAATTCTTAAAACAAAGGGAGTAGCCTATTGTACGTCAGAAATATGTCATCATCTGCCAAGAAAATTAAGTAGGAAACAAGACTGAAGTATTTAACTTCCTCTTGTAAATGGGACCTAAGATATGAATCAGGAGGAAAACCATGGAGAAATTCCAAACAATTTCATCATTAGTGCTGCTACTGTGACTGTCAACCTTTCAAGATATTTATTTTAAAAGCATGCAGAAAATTCATCTTTAATTGGTGTAAATTTTCAGATATAGCTTATTTTTGATCAACATTATCTCACATCATAAAATATTATTTATGCAGTATTATGGCAGGTGTGACTGAAAACTGTGTAGCACAAAAGTAGATAGAAGTACATAACATGCATCTCAGCTGAAACATGAAAAAAGAGTCATTCTACAAAGCCAGTCATATGCCAATTTTTGTAGTATATTCTTCTCACCGCTATCCTCTCATAAAATATGGGTGATCCACAATGATCCACAATAATCAAATAGAAGTGCCAAAGTTAAAAGGATTACACATTTATATCACTAACTTCAAAATATCAGGTCTAAAAGCAGAGCAAAGGTTCTCGTATGTAATGCCACTACTTGATGAGTAATTTAATCTCTTTCTATTGTAATCTAAGCTGGAGGAAGATTCAGGAAAAAGATGATAAATGAGGAAGAGCAGTGAAGACACTTTATGATACTCTGTCCTATGACTGTCATATCATCATTCTAGTACAAAACTGAATGCAACAGCATTATCACCTTTTCCCACCTGGGGATGTATACAGCAGTCAGCCTGTCTTAAATGATTGTGCAGTAAGAAAAAAATAAAAGCCCTAAAAATAGGTACACTTCATTATGTATTATGCAACTGTAATACGGATTTTTTTCATTGTCAGTTAGCCCCATGCTTAAGACAGTTCTAATTGTTTCTGTAGTTTCACCGTTTTATATATTTCATAACTGTTGGCATTGATACCACTTCAGAGACATGCTATGCTCTTGTTCTATAAGGTTTACCTAACATATTGAAGTCTAAAAAGCTGAATTTACATTTTTTCTTCTTGGCATATGAACTTAATCATACATTTAAATATGGATTCCATTTCAAGTTACAAGCATCACTCTTTTCTGGAGTAATAAGTACTGCCTCAGGCAAACAGCATCCCTGCTCAGCTTCCCATAGTGAGAGGCACTGTTTCCACACATTTAATTATCTTTGCTAACGGGAGAAGAGCCAAAAATTTTCCGTGATGCCTAGAAGTACCCAAGAAAGCATTAGGAAGATCATCCTTCTGCATTCCCCAAAGCACAGGGCTGCAACTGCAGCGTTTTGCAATGCGAGGACAAAGGAATGGGGAGAACTTGAAGTACATCTCTTTCCACAGGTATCACAAGATACGCGTCCAATTCTGATTTTTTTCCCCCATCTGATCCCTGCTTTGTGCTTCCTAGCTAAACACCAGCAGCCCCTGTGGCAGCAGGTTAACAGCATTGCCTCCCTCCAGCTGTGAGACCTCATGCAACTGCTGCTGTGGCTGCTGCAGCTGTATAGGAAGGCATACAAACACTTGTCTGCAGTTGCTGCCACATTTTGTTCCCATCACATAAAAACATAAGAATGGCAACACTGGATCAAACCAGAAGTCCACCTTACCACGTGTTACCATCTCCCTGGCTGATGTGCTGTTGGTCACTGCAGAAGAATAAGCATGCAGCAATATTTCTCTTAATACTGACTGCTATACTCTATCAGGCGGCAGCTAAAGGAACTCCTAGTGAAGCACATTTAAGAGCTGTTCTGGATTCCTGCTTCCACCAATTAGCCTAATCGTTGATCACATAATTATGTATCCTTTTGTTATGAACATCCCATTGGATACCCCAGTTTGTGCATTGAGAGGACTGGGGGCAGGAATTGATCAGCAGTCACTTCTCGTTCATCTTTCTTGTGAAGCTCAGCACTACATAGACATAACTTTTCCAGGCTGAAGAATCCCAATAGCTCTAATGACTCCTCAAGAAAATGTCTTTTCATATCTATGATCATCCTTGTTGACCTTCTCTGCATGTATTTTAGTTTTATAACACACTTTCGGAAGCTGGATAACCCAAACTTCAGGTAACAATCAAGCTGCAGGCAAACTGTGTCATTTCTGCAAGGGCACAATAAGGTTTTATGGTTTGTTCTCTACTCCTTTTCTAATAATTCCTAATAGTCTAGTGGCTTTTATTTTCTACTGTCTGCTATTGTGCTTAGAGCAGACATTTGCGTACAATGAAATGTTGTAATTTGAAGATCTCTCTCACGCAGTAATACATGACTCAGTGCCTTTGGTTTTACTATGGAAAATTAAGATTGTTTTTTCCCAAGTACACTTATCCACACTGAATCTCATCTGCCATTTTACCACTCCATCACACAGCATCATTAAATTTTTCTACAGCTATAACTATTTCATTTTTACTACCTTGAATAAATTAGTAAATGAGCAAACTTTAGCACTTTGCTCATCCCTCTCTTCAAAATCACTTACAGAGATATTAGATGGTACAGACCCTAGAGCAAATTCCCATGAGATTCCTTTACATAGGAAAGCCAGTAATTATTTCTCACCTTGTTTTCTGTTTGTTAACAATTATAAAACCTTGAAAAGTGGAAGTTCAATTTAAAAGAAAAAATACTCATTTGGTGAGTGACACTGCTTAAAGTCTTCCTGTACACTCTTGGAAAATATGTCAATCCAATCAAAATATTGCATGTTTACTGGCCCTTTCAAATGCCCCTTGTAGGGCTGTAAGACATCCTTTGCAATTTGCACAGTCTTTCCCATTTTATCATTCTTATCCATATGCCTACAGCTCTATCCTTTATTACATACCAAATTCATACCGAAGCCAGACATATTACCCCTAGAGTTCCCGGTGCTTCTGTTAAACCTCCTCAAAAGTGGGTGTCACGTTTGCCACCAGCTGTTCTTTGAGTGCTAATGAAATTGTAAGCAATAGTTTGTACACCATAGTTAGTGATTTCATACATGAGCTTGGTTAAAACTCCTTGGTGAACACCATATTGCTTGGGAGACACGTGGTTACTCATCTTCTCTATTTCTTCTTCCAGCATTACAATTTGAAATAAGATTCTCCGAAACACATTCAGAGAGAGACTGTACCATGGGAACCTCCTCATGTCCCTCTCCAACCAATAAGGACAAGATTCAGTTTTCAGCTTTTCTTCTATGTCTGTTTTCTTTGGATAATCCTTTCACACCTGTAAAAGGATGTGCTTGCCCTGTAAATTCTCTGACAGACTTCCTACCTGTGATGGATTTGTACAGGAATTATTAGTTATTGTTTCTTTGAAAACTCATTCATTATATTAATTTTCACCTGGTCTGTTTTGTTTTTATATTAAATGTGTGAGTGAGGGGGTTTCATCTTACTCTCAGTAAATTGCTTTATCTGTTTTTGTTGTTTATTTTTATATACACTGCTTTGTTTTAATTATTCTAGAATCCAGCTGGTAAGTGACAGGCATTTGCCCTATAACTCCAGCATAAATTTTGTTGAAAAACTCAGTGCTAACTTGTACCATTTCCCCCATTTGGCTAAGCCTTTCTATTCCTTTTTCAAAAAGATTTATCACTCTATATAATTCCCCTTTTTGAAATTAAGTACAATAACCATTAACTTCTTGTTCCTTCTGTTCTTTCAGTGCTAGATTTAAGTATTTCATGGACACTCTCAGAATAGCTAGGCAGTAGTAATTTTCTGAAGCACGCTGCTCAGGTCAAAATGAGCTCTCTTTTGCAGTCCATAAATCTGTTGTTTACTTTACGTAGAGTTCTGTGCCACTCAGCACACTGCCAGGCCTGATGAGATCTCAGCCTAGAATATAGAAGATTAACCAAAATCTTCCCCATAATTCTGGTTTTGTCATCACAGCCTTCCTGATCTTCCTTCACATGTCTTCACCACCTTTATCAGTCTAGCACCATATTTTTGCTCCTGAGGTGTGTAATTTCAGTGCAGTTTATAAGAGCTATTGTTAAAATTAACTTAATTGTATGATTTGACTTTAAGGGGACTCAGGAAGGAGGAGTTTATTTGGGTTTGGGAATTTGATTTGTTTTACAAACTGCAATTAACACCAAATGTCCTGTTGTTCTAGAGAATTTGTATACTGACCGTGTCCAGCTGATTGTTTAATTTCCATCAATTTCTGATAATGTTTTCTCTCTTTGAAACCAAGCCTTTCCTATCTTTCACATTTCTAATATCTATAAAAAAGAGCATGAATACTTAGTCCAGCTGCCCATTTGTTTCCTAAATGAGTTGTATTGTCCATCCTATCTTTATTTGAGATTTTATAACAACCAAGAGGATATATCATGCCAAATTCTGTAGCCTTCCACACAGGTCAGCTTTGCCTCCAGGCTTAGCTTAAACAACAAGGTCATAATGCATGGTTGGGTTCTGACAGAAGAACATGGCACACCGCAGCCATAGTGCCTGCCGGTCTCTTGTTCTCTTACACATGCATTAAGGAACCAGACATCATACTAGACTTGCAAAGTCTTCAAACTTATGTTTCTAGCTCAGTAAACACAACAATAGTCAACAAAAACATCCATCTACCAAACACACAGAAAAATGTCACTAAACTAGATTACAAGCTCTATGTTTTGTTATTATTTAAGAATAAATATATGTGTAAAATATAGTAGTAAAAATCTGCGTATCTTGGGAAGGTCTCTACCTTTGTTCTCAACACACAAATCCACTTTTCTCTTTCAGAGACATCTATGTGGCAAAACAAATATATAATTCTTATTTCTTCAGGAATGGTTCTCTTGTCAGTTCATTAAGCTACAAAGATATTTTTTAGCTACAGCAGAATCTATAACTTGAAATAAGCAACAGAAGTGAAATGTTTAGGACAACTATTCTACAAAGACTAAGGCAAAACTGAGCTTTCTAAACATCAGACAGCTCTCAGCTTCAGGGGCCACATTATAATCATATTGCTACAGAAGAAAAAAATAGGTAAACCACTGATAGGACAAGTGAGATTAAATAACAGTCAATAGTCAAAAATCTTCTTTAATTTGCACAGTAAATGTTAAATCTCAGCTTGTCAATGAAAGAAATGGAGCATACCCGGGGGTGGGAGTGTATGAGAAAGAAACACACACACACACAGGTAAACAAAAAAAAAAAAACACCATTTTGAAACTTTGAAAAGCTCATTTGGGCATCATACTATTCCTTAGTAATTGAAACATTTGGTCATATAACACACACAAAAAGATGCTTACAAGTGTAACCAAAACAAGGTTTGAATGTAGGATGCTGTGACTGGCAGCTCTTCAACAACTACTCACAAATTTAGAGCTATATAAAGCCACTATCTGCTGGTCACTGGTAGCTGAGAATTAATTGAGTTTAAATGTAAATGATATCATTGTTATCTCTATTCTGATTTCTTCTGTGGACATAGGGGAAGTCAACCATAAGAATCATTTGTTACAGTTGGAAGGGTGTTGTCTTTTTGTTGTTACTGCTGTTTGGATGTTGGTTTTTTTTGTTTGTTTGTCTGTCTGTCACTTTTGAATTTTTTTTCCTTGTGGTGTTTTAGTTTGTTTGGGGATTTTTGTTTGTTTTTAAACATAAAGCTTTCTGCTACAGGGAGCACTACAGGAACACCTACAGATGTAAAATTTCCTCGCTGCAATATATATACTCTTATATTGACTACCAATACTCTTCAGTAGTTCAATTTTATTTTCCAGTGAATGTTTTTAGAGAAAGACCAATACAACACTTGGAATTTCATTTCCTTTTTCAGTCAGACCACTTAGTGAAGGAACCAATTTCCCCACAGTCTGGTTGTCTGGAATTTCCTTGTTTCTTCCTTTAATTTACCATCTAGTCTATTCACATTTAAATTCAAGCACATCTTTCATCTAGTCTCCAACTCCCCTTCCCTATTGCTTACCTCTCAAATTGTTATGGAACTTAAACACCATCTTAAACCAAAATTGTTATGATCACATTACCTAATAAATACAGTAAGTAGAAAGGGATGGACACGTAAAAGCAAACAACAACAACAACAAAATTAATGTTGAATCTGTTTCACTGTGAAAGAAGCAATGCCTAACTGTAAATTTATTTTCAGCTGAGACCGTGTTGTGCTCAAATGTGTTGCTCTCCTCAGGGTCACCGGAGTAGTTTTCTATCTAGTCATCACTTTATTTCTAAGCTATAGCAATGCTGAAGTAAAGGCAAAAGAAAATAAGAATATCACATTGTTTTACATGCTTTTGGTGATTTCTGATGTTTTCTTTAGTCAAACCAAAGTAAACAGATTACAACTTTTTGAGTTGGTTTAAAGCAGAAAGTTTTTCACGTAACCATAAATATGAATCTTCTGGGCTTAAATGCTTCTATTCTAATAAGCTGTATTTTTAATGCTACCATTACAAAACAAAAACAAAGCCAGAATTCTACAATCCTGGAACAGCTGTTTAAGAAAACAGTGCTGAAAGGGTTTAGAAGAATACCTCAAGGCATCATATGCCCTAGTAGTTGCAAATGCAAGGACAGGGAAAAGACTGATTTTTACATAATATTTTATAAATATATACATATATATATAAGCTCAAAGGCTAACAGAAATGAAACTTGACAAGGCCAAAAAGACAAATGTATGTGCTACCAATAGAAATACCAAGTCATTGAAAAGTTCAAGTCATTTTAAAGTTTAGTGAAGATAGAAAAATCGAACTGCCTTCATACTGTCACATCATTTACATGATGCTACGTTGCCTTAGTCTTCATAGCAACAGAAATGAAGAACTTATATGGAGAAATACAAGAATTCATAATAATGCATTGAAACATTACTGTACGCTAACTTCGTTCTGGAATTCACATTACTTGACTACTGGCTGTGCTAGCGATTCTGAAGTGATTTGTAGTCTTGAAGAGGTGGGCAGGGGAGAAGACACGCTTTTATACATTTTAGGTACAGCGCAGTGATCTCTAAGCTAATCAACACCAGAAACAATGTTGTTGAAGAGCGAAGCACAGGTAAGCCCCACACTGTGGAGAAACTGCCTGGCGTAGAGCTATGCATGGTGAACTGAGAGGGCACCTCTCAAAGCACCAGCTGAGCGCCATCTTCACAACAGCCCCAATGGCCCCAAAGGCCCCATCGGCCTCAAAGGCCCCGCTCATGCTGCCTGAGGAGAGCCGAGTGGGATCGGCCTGAAGCAGGTTGCCTGGCCCTTTACCTGCCTTTCACCGCCTCCTTGCCGGGCACCCAGGGCACTCTGGCCACCTGTTTATTTCCCATTCACCCTGCCACCGCTCAGCCTGCTCAGGGAGGCACAGTAAACCCGAACTGAACAGCTCCGTGGCACTTTTGGTCTGTGTTCATTCGGTGTGTTTTAACAGGCCTTACCTGGCTCAGAGTCCCCTTTTGGGAGTCCTGAGTGGTGAAGGTGGGGGGAATCCCTCAGGTGAAGTATGCAGGTTCGAAGGCAGCTGCAAGCAGAGGCTGGGAGACAACGGGAACTTTTGGGAGGCAGGTGACAAGCCGAAAAGCTTTCCTCCAGCAACCCTCAAAAGAGTCTGAACTAGCCGCCTGAATAATTATTTCTCATAATTATAATTATTACTACCTCTTGTGCCGTTTCCATCTTTGTTTCCCAAATGTTGCTTGCATGGCTTCGTGCTCCCACAAGGTGGCTGAGCTCCCTGGATCATTTCTAGCACTGCATCCATGCAGCACTAATTCTTAAACTGCTGACAGCGAGTGGCTCCACTGCCTGCTCTCTGAACAGAGCACCGTGTTCAGACGTGCCTTATTTCTGCTTGGGCTCCAGCAGCAGCAGCTAGCTGGCTTGTTTCTTTGCACTAAGCTCATCACGAGAGAGTACAGGGGATTTCCTGAATAGCGATACCTCATCTTGGTATATCCACTTAAAGCATGCAGAACTGTGGAAAGAACAAAGGAGCCCATTTTCTCCCTTGACAGGCATTCAGGTAAGAGATATTTCAGGTGAGATATTGACACCCCCTCACTGGTGTAAACAGTGGACAGAACAGTGACAGAATTCTTTATATGGTCTTCAACAATAGCTTTGTGGAGAAGATGTTAAAAAAGCAAATAGGATACAACCACAAGAAAATAAGTACTACAGAGGTAACTGTAGATGGCGCATCTCCCCAATTTTCTCACGTTATGTGCAGTACAACTGAACTCTGCCCATTTCACCATTGCAAACATGATGCAGCAGAAAGCTTTCCCCATTTTCAGTACTTTCACAAAGAAAAAAATACTTACAAATGCTATCATCAGGCTACCGCAGCTCTGAGATTAAACATGTGTATACAGTACTAACTGCTCACACAAAGAAATCATGTTTCTTCAACATACACTCCAGAATTACATGCAAGAAAAATCATTTTAAAAGCTGCTGCAAGTAAAAATCAATAATGAAACTCTTTTGTCAAGAATCATACTCTTTTGAGAAAGTATTCATCATTTTAATTCAGGTTACATCAGAAAAATGCAACTAGAGCTATCTAGAAAAATGCAACTAGCTATGCAACTAGAGCTTAAATTTGCATGACAAAGATCAGCATTCACATGAATATGGGCCTCTGTTCAGGCCTGACAGTGATCCCAGTGGGCTGTGCCAATAACTGCACTCAATATACAGAGACCTCTGCTCCTCTAATCATTTCTGGAACAGACGTCATAAAACAAGACCTGCAATCTTCTGCTCCTCTCTTTTTTTGTTAGCATCCCTGTGGACGTAGTCAGAGATTCTTGACTGATGTTGGAAAGAAGCTGCTGTAGCATAAAATCTTGCAAGGAAACAAGTAAAAATAGATGTGCTTTGCATCTCCAAAGAAAATTTAGAAGATCCACACAGGCCTCCCCGTAAAAATACTAACACAACATGAAATTTGCAGAGAAGGTCTATAAAAATACTCAAATAGGAGAAAAGATACATTTTGGGGTAGTTCACAACAGAAATCCCAAATTTAAAATGCAGAGGGAGGGAGAGAGAGAGAGATTAGACACGAATGAAAGCTTCATAGTAGTGCTTCATGAAACTTCTAGGAATAAAAGAATAGTGTCAATAGATATTTTTAAATAAAATTCTAAATATTCAAACACTGAATATTAACATTAACAAAACATTAAATATATTTAAAAGGAAAAGATGCAGCCAAGGCATCAGGAGCTTTGATAAGTCTATGGTCCTATTTCTGACTTCTGACACATACAAAACACTTTAGACTCTGAAATTCATCTACGCTATGAATTACACTATACAGGAATGCTTGCTAGGGGTAACGTAGCTCTGAGAAGACTATATTTTCACAAAACCATGGGGGAAAGACAAGGGAAGTAGGCTTATTACAAAAGAAACAATGAAGTGGGAAGCTGAGAGATAAATTACAAATGTTTTTAAATTATTCAGATGAAATAGTCCAGATTTCTAATCCTAGACCAGATGTCTTTTTGTTGGGAATATTCCCAAGTGATGATTCTCTTTACATAGTGTTTCCTTCTACATCCTGCTGCGAATCTTGCATGTTTCATTTTTCAAGCCTGTCGTGTGAAAATATCTAACCACAGTTTTCCACCAGTGTTCTTTCTGTGGCTGAGACTTCCCTCTGTTTCCATTATCATCTTCCAGTCTGATGGGAGATTTGTGGTTTCATTTCCTTCTCCCATTTCCAAATAGCTAGCCAGTCAGCAAGTTGTGATGCTGAAACCACTGCTACCAGTTGACATGGACATAGGTACATATACAGTTTGTATGAAGAGGAGATACCGGCCTGACCAAGGACACTTCTGATAAAAAGCCACATATTTGTTCCTCTAGTTTTTTTCCCTAGTTTCAATACCATTCTCTAAATCTTCATACATAATTTCTATTTATCACGATTTATATCTATTTCTGTAGCATCTAATAATCCAAATCCAGGATTAAATCCTCAATGCAGTAAGTGCAGCATGCACACACAAATACAAAGACTTATGCAGTAGAGAAATGCCTACACCATCACCAGAATAATTTTTCCTGTTAAAAATAAGCAAGCAGCACTGATAAATATTTTCCTAAATTGGCACTTTATACTGCCACAAAATGTTAGAAACAAGAAACAATTGCACAACATCCAAGACATACTGTCAGTTCAGAAAGGTAGCATGTTGCATTACTTAGTAAAGTCAAACATTAGATTTCTAAACAGTGGAGAACAGCCAAAGAAATGGTCTTTTTTTTTTCTTTCTTTCTCTTTTTCTTTTTCCCCTTTAAATAGAGAAGAAGATATAAATAAAAGTATTTTATCACATCAGTGATTCAGAAGAAGTTCCAAGCTTGCACTCCATGTAATATAAACACATTATATATTACAGTTCTTCTCTCCAAAGGGTGATTATCACACATAAATACTTTGGAACTCTGAAGTTCTCTTTACTCTAATTTTTTAGTAGTTTCTGGCAACTACTCTCTCGATTTGCTATCACCCCAAATGTCTCTTGACAGGAGACAATTAAAATGAAGAATAACTGTCTTCTGCTACAAGACAGGAGGTGGGTTTGGTCCTTTGGAAGCAAATCCCATCAGCTATTGAAAGGAGCAGGACAGTGAGCCCAATGGGCCATGGATTTATTTTTCATAATTTGTAGGTTTAGGCTCTAGTTATACCCTCTGTGTTCAACCATGCCTGAGAAAAAGAATTGCAGGGCATTTTGCTGTTCTCTCATCACATCACCATTCTTCAAAAATAACAGTCTGAGATTCCCTTATAACACGTGGAATCTCAGATAAAAAGTATAGGATCCGGAGTTGTATTTAGTAGAAAAAATGTATTTAATTGTGTCTAAGACAATGGCAAATAGATATTTCTCAAAATAAAACTACTTAAACAGTATAATCTACATAGTTAGCTGAATTTAGTATGTTCTATCTTGTTTTCATTAGGAACTGGATAAATGAACACATACTTTTGATATAAATATGGCACCAGAATAATCTCTCTGTAACATATTTTTCTTTGTTAATAAACTGGTGACATTTTTTCCACTTGGCAGCTGAGAAACTTCCTTTTTCAAGTTAAATTCCATAGTCTTACAACTCAGATTAAAAATTAAATTTTTAAAAAATTAATTTAAAAGTGTGTTTCTCAAAAATCACCTAAAAATCATTCTAAAATATTAGAATTTATTTTTTTCAGTGTCTTAAAAACATAGTAATTCAAAAATAAGATAAAACTATTAGAAAACACAACAATTCCTGAGTTCCATTGGGCACAATGAGGTTGAATAAAACCCATTGATTTACACCACAAAGATTACACAAATATAGTAATATTTAGTGGGGGGAAAAGGATCAGTCTTGTCTCATCTATAATACAAGTAGGTAAAAATGAGTGTGATGAAATCAAAGCGTAATTCCAAATTCATTGCTACAAATGAGGCCAGGATCTAACATAAGCAGTTGCAAAGGACTGGTAACTGGATGCAAAGTAGTTCGTGATTCAAGTGCAGTCCAGGAAAGTAGTAAGAAGTGGCTTCCCTTTGCCACCTGTTCGGCAGCTTATGGGAACTGAGAGAGCAATGTTCGTACTCCAGCTGCCAGCAAACAGCTGTCCATCTCAAAAAAAAAAAAAAAAAAAAAAGCAGTATCACAAACTGACAGTGAGACAAATCAGCAGTTTTGCCCATTTTCTCCACGGGCCGAAGCCATGTGGCTACAGTTGGAGAATCACACCAGCCCAGAACTAATAAGCCTGGGGACCACGGCGTTACAGTCACATAACTTCTGTTGGCTTAAAGAGCAGGTTGAGCTTGCCCATGTCTGCCTGTAAAATACTGTGTATATGTACCCAGAAAAATGACTGCTTTCTCTATATTGTGCATGGGTCTTTCTTGCCATTCAAAGTCCTTCACTACCTTCCATCAAGAAATCAGTGAAATATAGAGAGCATTATGTTTAGTAACTCTTCTGCTAAATAAACATTGCCAAAGACCTGGATAATAAAATCTGTCTTCTGCTAAATCTTGAAGTTACCAAATTCAGGCTTTAAGTCCAGCAAAATGGGCCTTTTCCTACTAAATTCTTACCATGACAGAAGTCTGAGAGAAAGACAGGAGGAAAAAGGAAAAGAAAAAAAGAAGAACTCAAGCTTCCAGCTCTTCAGCGTTCTGTGCATGCAGTTGTATTGCTTCAGCGCCACCCAAAATCCCACCCACATTCAGAGGCAAATTGGATTGCCAAGGCTGAGCTTGGATGTCAGATGAGCTTCTGCCGCACTCACTGGCTACAGTTTGCTAGGCTGCAGCTTTCAGTCAGCCTCTGTATTCATCAACTCTTGATTCATGTAATCATCTGCACCATCTCTATAGATTGATATCAGAGCAGAACTCTTGTTTGACATTCACATTGCCCAGGTGAAAACAATAACTAGACCCTAAAGCTGCAGAAAAACTAGCATCATCTCTATTGAAAGAAAAATGTGGATTTTGTCTCAGAACTGAAGCAAGCTGAATTCAGTGCTGCTTACCAAGCCAAAGAGTCCCCTAACAAAAGCCTGTGCAAATGCAGAGGAGAGCAAGGGTTTCCCCTGCTCAAGTCGGAAGGAAGCATCCTACCACCTGTTCCAACTGTTGCTTCTCTAAGGTGTTTTCTTGCACAAGAGCTTTGTCATCTTCCTTAACTGCTTGCTCAGTGACAGGTCAGTTTGAAGGCATGGTGACCCACAAAGGCACTGTGAAAAGAACAGCTGGGCTGGAGAAATGTGCATTTTCTGGAATAACGTGTTATCTGAATGCTGTTCGACAGCACCACTCAAATTCGCACTTTGCTGGGTGTACATCCTGGGCAATTAGAGGAAGATTTGTTCTCATCCCTACATTTATTATTCTATTTTGGGAGCTGAAAGACTCATCCCTTCCTCCTTGCCTCCTCGGTGGCTTTGCGCAGCCTGTGGCCAGTTTCTATGGTAACTCTAAGGACAGGTGGAAATGAACCGGTGCCACGTGGAGCTGCACTTCCAGCAGGCAGCAAGGGGTCAAGGTGAGAGGACTTCACGGATATATTCTTCTCAAAGCTTTTAGAAGTTAGGTCGGGGATGAAGGGAAAAGAGATGGCCAAAAGTTAAATACGAAGTGATTAAGAGAAGAAAAAGGAGAGAGAAATTTGAGAACTTGGAGCACAAAACTGAAAAACTAATTTCAGTAGTAAGGTGAAAGCTGTGAACTATCTCTGCGAATAGTATGTGCCTCAGCAAAAATTGCTATTTGCTCACTGCTCTACAAAGACACATACATACTGAAATAAGAAAAGAAAGACTTGCACAGTTGGGTTTTTGTTAGGTTCTTGCCCTCTGCTTAGTGCTGGACGAGTTTTTGTTTAAAAACAGCACTGGTTATTAAACACAGAGGCTTTTACTAAAATCCCACTGCTAATACCCTTTGGGATATTTGATAGCATGCCAGCTGTATTATGAGCTCAGAGGCAAGCAATGCAGGCATTTTAAACACCAGGCACTATAGGCTCCAGAGCAGCATTCCCTAAGTTTATATATATATATATATATACACACACACATATATATATGTATATAAATATGCAAACTGCACTTTAAGAGACCTCTTTTGCTGTGGACAGGTCCCCTTGCACCTCATTTATAAATGCTGGGCTTCTCTTTCCTATTTGAGAATGTGTAACATTATTTAGTAATTAAAACCCTTAAGTAGAGGCAAAAGTGATATTAAAAACTGTTCTGTGTATTTTTAGGGAAAAGTAACGGGAAAGAAACAGCAAGCCAGCATAACACAACATGGTACACAACTGTTCACTGTGGACTTGGGCGTGACAGACTCTAAAAGCTTTCACTTTGTTCCAACTTGCAGCCATATGCACATCTAAGGATAAAAGGATCTCTACTAGAGCTGGCAGGAAAGTGCACATAACACTGGGGTGAATCCAGCAGACAGGCAAAAAGAGGACGAACGACATTGTTCCTCAGAGTTACAAGGTGTTGCACTTCCATCTCTTCCCTCCCCTGGCAAATAAAATCTAAAGCCTCCTTTGTTTTTCAGCTTAGTTCAGCTCTTTCACAACCAAACCACACTTCAGCATCAACAAATAGAGAAATAAAATTGTAACACAGTGGGTCTAACAGAATGCTTGCCAAGTACTACACTTTGCTATTTCACTAGTATAAATTATAGACACACACAAATAAATAGTAATACATAAACAACAGAAATAATAATAATGAATGAAACACACAATATATAGATATTTAACTACGTTATATCCTCCTGTCCATCTCTGGAAATGTAAAGTCTTCAGGGAATGGATGATTATGTTACATTTGTGCGGTATCTGCAGCACTATGAAACCTTGATCTTAGCTAAAGTCTATACATGCTGCTAAAATACCTGCTTTGTAAACAGAGATAAAGACAGCAGTGACACAGAATGTAAGATCTCTAACCTACATGCCTGTAGGTTGCTGATGAAAAGGGAAAGGAATTTCTCCTTTGTCTTAAACACTGATATACAGACAGCTAAAATGTAAAGTCAGAGGAATGACTGATGACTCTGATCAGCACTTTCCAGAAGTAAAGATTGTTCCCCAAATGCTAAGCGATATTGCACATTTCTATTGTTACACTTGGAAAATATATTACATAAATATTTCCTCTGACAAGAAAATGAACGTTTATGAATATTTTCTGAATTATTAGTTCTTTCTACAAAATACATGTTTTGCAGGGTGGCTGATTTAATATTGTAAAAGCTTTTCAGGATTTTTCTGCTTTTTATTTAAATTTTAAGTCATACCTATAGCTATCGGATTAGTTTCATGCATTTAGTTTCCAGTAAAATGTATGTATCCCTACAGACATTTTCACAAACATATGCAAAGTAGTTCTCTTCATTATTTGGAGAAAAAATCAGTAATATACATATATTTTAAAACATACATTCATGCTATGACTTCTCTACTTCTTGCTTGCTTTCTCTGATTTCTGTTTGCCTTCCGTGTCTAGCATACCATACACAGCCACAGCTGCCACTGGCCTGTTCCTGAGTCCAGTATCTTCTTGAATTAAGTTCCTCAGCCTCCCACGCATGCATTCATGGCACAGGACACTGGGCAAAGACTTCTGAGTTTTTACACTACCTTATTCAATAAAGAAATTTGTCTGTCTCTTCCCTTTAGCCTTTAGGAAGGATGATTAGTACATGCATTATCTCGAACAAAGTCCGCTGTTGCTTCCTCGCGCCTGCTCCTGCATAATGTAGTTTCCTCCCCTGCCTAGCAATTCTACTCCATAACTACTGAATCAGTCAAGTAATTAACGCTCTGCTTCATTTGACCTTTTTCAAATCCTCTGGAAACTGAAAAGCTAGTGTGTAAACTATGCGTATCGTAACACAATTCATTAAATGTTACTGCTTGCCTTAAAACTGTAAAAGCCACCTGACAGGTATCCTTTGGGCTGTGTAAAATATTTATGTTAATGGTTTTATACAGAACTTGCACAGACAGTTCTGCTGCATGATCTCAAGCGCCCAAAGGCCATTTCAGCTTCAACCTTGTACACAATGAATCAGAGAGCCCTCAAACCTTGCAGCACCTACCAGTGCCCTCACATAAGAAATCCCGTATCAGATGCAGTGCAGATGTGTGCACTGAGCATAGACCCAGCACTGCAACCAGGCTCATAAGCTCTCTTTAAACTCTGATTAATAGCACAGTCTGATAGTCACACACCTGAGTTGCCCAGTAAGAGACAACAGGAGACCTGGCAAGGCTTTAAGCTGCAGCTCTTTGCCAAACTTTGCCAACTCTGCAGCATTCTTAGGTCTGTCTCTATGTTCCTACCTTCAATACCTCAATTAACCAAGTGTTTTCATTAGCGTTTTCTCCACTGTTCTCAGAAATGGACTGCAGACTGCATAAAGATTATATCCTGGCATGCCATCGACTGTTGAGCATACCATCAAAACAAACAGTGGTTAGCTGATTATCATCCTTTTATTTCCTCTTTTGGCTGGAGGAAAGTGCTAGAATGACGACTTTTTGACTGCTTGGAATTAAACATTTGCAATTCAGAACCCCAAGAACAATGGAGAATTTAGTCAACAGAACCTTAGATGCTGTTACAACATTTTGGATTCCTGCCAGCTGAATTTCCAACTATAAGTTACCCTACCAGTCCATGTATTAAAGAATACTAACTGCCAGACTCTCCCAAGCAAAGCTCTCACATCGGTATTCACACAGGCAAAGCAGTCTCCTTTAGTATTCTTACTTTGCAGTCAGTTTGTCTTCTGCTGGGGCTTTTCATCTTTAGCCTTAAATTCCAATGAACAAGGAATTGGCACACTACCAATCTACTCTAGAATGCCTCAGGGGATTTTGCCTATGTAAGGAACAAATATCATCTCACACCTATAACAGTTCAGATTAAATTTACTTTTTCTCTCTCCTTCTAGTGTTCAAGTGTCTCCTGGCCAGCTGAGATGGATGGCTAGTTCTAAGGTGCATATTACAGATTTGTTTAAGGCTTGGATGATGAGATTTCTTTTCCTACGGGTAAATTCTGCAGCACCCTCAGAGGTGGGTCACTCAAACTGTCTACTGAAATCCCTCTTTTTGTCCATTACAGTCAAATAATCATCACAAAGAGTTTTTTCCTCAAAGATAATATCATTTAAACTGAGACGATCCAATTTCTTGTCTCTGTCTTCTGCAGATTATGAATAGAGTGTAAAATAGGAGTAGGATGGAAAAATATCTTCTCTTACCTAAGTCCTTCGGATGTTCCAAAAATGCACCCAGAAAGCTAGCTCCTTTCTGAAATCTTTTTCTTTCTTTGTGAGCTAATTATTTAGCTCCTTCACTACCTACAGCATCTTATCTCAGCATTTTCCATGTTGGCCAGTAGTTTCCATGTCTCCTTTATTTCCTGGAAAACTCTGGGTCATGACAGTCAGGTCACTGAGCACCTCATCAATCTGTCTTGCTCTTATAGACCAAGAGCTCTGCACTTTGGCTTCTACGTTTGCTCAGACACTTTTAACTGCATGGCTAACAGAGGTTTTATCTCCTTTGACAAGTCATCTCCCAGTCCCTTTTGAGAGATGTATAGCCCTTAAAGCAGAACATGGTTAGCACGGTCCACTGTCAACTGTTAAATGCCTGTCTTCTGTCAGACATTAACATAGCACCAAAGCTGCAGGCTAACTGTGGAGGCCCTTAGCAGGCCAAGACGGTAGCTCAAAATTACATCCACACCTTCTTTACCTGCCAATAGCCTCTCTTCCGGAAGAAGAGAAGTGTAGGAGCCATTATGTGAGCTCTGCATTATGCCTGCATTGTGATGCTGCTGTTACTATTAAGGCAGCTCTAGGGCTGTTTTGTACCTCTGGTCTGGCCCAAAGCTCTTATTGCTCAATTGCAGAGCAGCATTTTTGTGTCAAATAAAGCTTGAAAAAAAATAAATAAAATAAACCCTAACCTGACAGCATGCCTGAGATAGGAATGAAAATTGCACTAGTCCAAGGGTTAGTTCTTGTTCAGATCAGTCTAGATCAGTCCCACAAAATATTACATTGGAAGAGTCCCATTGAATTCTAGTTGCTCATGAGTCTTACTATACTACATTTTCTATATTTTGTCCAAATTCTACACCATTCAAAAACTGAGGACCTCACCTCACCAGTAATAATGGGTTGCTTCTAGAATTGGCATGGACCATAGTTCCAAATTAACGTGTTTGTTAACAGGCATCTATACCCAATAAAGCAGGTTAAGTACTATTTAGGCATTACCAAAGTAGCAAATGAAGCTTTAAACTTGCTTACAGACATATTAGAAACTGAAGAAAGCAATGAACTTTCACCTTTGTAAGGTAGTTAGTGCTGCACACAAGCACATCCATCTCCATCTTAAAAACAGTAAGGTACCTCAACTATTCAGAAGGCTGTTCCAGAAGCCTCTTTTTCTTTTAATTAAATGGGAAGGACAGAAGAAGCTAAATTAATGAACAGTCTATGTCCATATGCAATCCCTGTTTTAATTCTGTTTCTCTTCCTCTCTGATTTTTACCTCAATTCAGTATACTCATAGAGAACAAATGTGGTCTTTCAGCCTGCATTTTCAGGATCCACAACAGGCCACAGTACCCTTTTAAATTATGGTCTCCATCTTCCTGTACAGCAAATTTCTATTAGTTATTCTTGCACAAGGATAATCATACTTATGTATAGATTACAAGTAAGATCTAACCAGTAAGAGATGTCTTACAACTTGAAATGTTATGTTGGAAACAGATCAGGAGAGCTGTGAGATGCTAATGAGGGTGCAGTATTAGGGATGTGAATGTTGACCACTTACTAGGGGATGAGGCTATGGGTTAATGCACATACCCTTCTTAGTTGAAATCTCTTAAACCCCATATTAAATTACTGCAAAAGAAAAAACAAAAACAAAAACAGAAACAAAAACAAAAACATACCTGATTGCAGGCTAGGTTACAAGAAGCACAATAGCCAGACCGTATGTACTTCGTTCTTTTACTAAAACAGCAAGACTAAAAAGACTAAAAGAATTATTCTTTGCCACTTTTTGCCTTGTTTAGCCCTTTGAAGCTAATGGACCAGGTTAATGCAAGTCAACTAAGACAGAATTTCATGATGCATTTTGAAATCAAAATCATTTTTCCTTTTTTGTGCTTTTTATTTGAAGTTGTTTTGTGATTTCTGGCTTGTTCATAGAGATTGTGCCACTTGAACCAAGGACCAAATGTAGCAAAAAATAAAGATAGAATCCTCTTGTGTGTGTTACGATATATTATGCCAGGCCAATATCAAATGTTCAATATCAAATGTTCTTAATGAAAATTAGTTATATCAATATCGAATGTTCTTAATGAAAATCAGTATTAGCATAAAATTTATATTAAACTAGTAAATAATAAACTGTACTTAACATTGACACAACTGAACTGTTACACAGTTTCTCATCTTGCAACCGATGTTCATACCAAGAGAAATACTCGATTTCAGCAATTATCTTCCAAGTATTCTGGAAATAGGCTTCATTATCATTAGCACCAGAGTGCTTGGTAGCTTTTAGATCATTTTCCTTCTCATTTCTAGTTGTACTATTAAAAGCATTTCCTCAGTACTGAGGGCTGCAATCACACTCTGCCTGTGCCTTAAACCTCATACCCAGTCCATTTAGTTTCTCTGACAATCTCCCATGAGGCATAAGTCTATTTCCCTCACCAAGCTCATTAGTATCTACTCCCACTCCAGCAGGTAGATCTCAGACTTCGAAGGTCTTTTACTTGAAAGCCTATTTTAATGGCGACTGTATACAGAGAAAAGGATTGTTATGAATGGAAGATTAAAGGAAATCAGCGGGTATCAACTTTTAAATAAAAGTAACAACATCTTTGCCAACAAAACCTTGCAGTATAGATCTGACTTGAATGACCACCTGAACCAAAAATCCAGAAAGAAAAGTGGGTTTACATAGTAAGATGCTAATGATATGGTTACACAATATGCATTTTACTGACACACTGATATCTGCATAAAGGTAGTTCCTACTGGCAGGTATGCATGCTTAAAGTATGTCTTTCCCATAAAACTGCTTCCACACTAGAGTTTTTGTCATTGTGCCAATTTTATATTTTAAAAATGGTATCTTTATCTATTAGAACAGAGTAACTATTCATAGCACTGCACAACGTTAGGATCTGCTCTTTAAAGGTATGGGTAAGATACAACTTAAATGAAGCCCCTGACCCTTTTTCCCTCAGCAACCAAGTGCTTTTTTTTTTTCCTCCAAGAGTCGATCATGCTGTTACAGTTATTGTGTCTGTGCTCCAAAAAAGATAATATTTCTTCTGAGAGATATATTTGCATCTCACTATGTGCCCTTGATAACACTTAAGACCTTCATGAGTTTTCCTGAACAGGATAAAATTCTATGTACATCTCAAAAGCGTGACACACCTTGCATTTTAAAAGCATTCGTTAGGTGGTATAATACATACAGCTCTGTTTCTGAATGGCAAAGCATAAAAAAACATCTGACAGAGGAAGAGAAAATGTGGATGCTGATTATGGGAATGCTACCAATTTGTATAGGAAGAGAAATGACTCATCTTTTATGAAAAGTTATCTGAATGCACTTAGCCAATGCTAGCGCTTCATATCCGTCAGGCTTAGAGTATTTCTGGGAACCTAAAGAGCCTGACATTCCTGTCAGCTCCAACAATGTGTACTCTTAATTTAGATATGCATACATACATTTATGAAACATTGCTCCTGTCAAGTGATCTGGGGGCTCATCTGCAGAGGGAATCTATTCTGGAACACGCCAGGGCGTGAATGTAACCTGTCCACACAGAGAGTTGCACAGAACTGGTACTGTGTAGCTGTTTTATCCTGATTCCCCTTTAGTCAAGGATGAAAAAAGAAAATAATCAGTATTTTGCTGGCTTTTGTGAACTTGCAGTCTCGTTAATTACGTCTCTTTAATGCTCAACTCTCAATTTTAAGATGATACTTTACAGGGTACATCAGGAAGGAATACAGCACTTACATAAAAGCAAAGACAAAATTATTCTGATTAATTAAGCACTTGATAGATTTAAAACACTAAACAGAAGAAGTAAGAAGTCTTAAACAGATATGTTAAATTGCTTTAAAAAGAAAAACACATACTTACCTGTGGTATTAACTTAAAAAGGCACTTGCAGAAGTATGGAAATCAGCAAATCAGTTGTTGAAATCAAAGACTGGGGAGTTCTAGTAGGGATTACAGGCAAAAACTTTGCTGAATATCTAAGAGAGTCACAAGCTGTGAGTATTTGAAAGGAGGTCATCCTTGAGACTGCTTGCAGACTAGCCTCCTAGACAGCTTCTGCAATCATTTATTTTCAATATTCTGGGAAATAAACACAAGATTTTGCTTTTGCGTTTATGTATTTCTGGAACTATTTTTGTATTCTCTAAGTTCTGAGAAATAGAATGTGAAAAATAATAATTTGATAACAAGAACCTGAAGGTCTGGACTCTCCTCCTCAGAAGGAAATTAAATAGAAATAGTGTGTTGTGTACATCCCTCCTGGTCTGGATACTTCTACCTGTGGTGCACAGTTACTCTAAAATAGAAGCAGACAGCATAAAATGCCTGGAACGCAGTCTGTCTGGTCTTTTTTCTTTGTGATTATTTTCTTGCACTGTCTGTGACGTGATGTAAATGACAGTCTCAGTTTCAATCTGGAATTTCACTGTGGAAAGCCCAAGCATGTCACGTTAATTCTATTATACAGAACGTCTGCTCTACAGTTTGCAGAACTATGCTAACCGCTCTAGAATAACATCTTTGATGCGTGGCTTATCATGGCAAATAGCAATAGACACCCTTTGCAAGGGAATTGCATTCCCAAGACCACCAACGGCAGTAAGACTGACCAAATACATACAATAGAAACCACTCTGATGAGTTATAGAAGGCGAAATTGAGAACGATTAATACTGATCACCCTTGACATCTTAATAGTTTACCTCTACACGATGCAGTGAAATAGCAT
This sequence comes from Anser cygnoides, assembly GCF_040182565.1. Classification (NCBI taxonomy): domain Eukaryota; kingdom Metazoa; phylum Chordata; class Aves; order Anseriformes; family Anatidae; genus Anser; species Anser cygnoides. The sequence continues at coordinate 72,894,404 of NC_089876.1, forward strand.
TACTTCTCTAAAGATTGCAGTGGTTACGAGTAATTTCTGTTCCTCAGACTTGCTCATGGCAATATTTTCTCCTATAGCCAACAAACTTATGAGAAATTTAAATTTTTATGATGAAAAATGATCACACTTCTTACTGAACAGTTTACAAAAATGAAACTACCATAACAACTGTGCCAAAGACTAGGAAGTAAAATTAATTATGCTTTTCAATAAAAACACAGAAGTTCAAAGGCGTAGTAATCATATAACAAGAGAGCAGTTGTCCCGTAATGCACATACCCACATACCTCATTACAAGGGCCCTGTCATTTAGGAATTACAGATCTCAGTCTTGTAATAATGAGTTTAAAGCACTACTCATTACTGAGTTTGAGGGCTTCGCAACTGTGAGTAGAGTAAAATGTTACAGGGGAGACTGCAGTGGAGCAGGACAAGAAAAAGATGGCTGGAAACATGGAGGTGTTGACAAAGTTGACGGGAGAAATTTAATTTTTAATTGTATTTAATTGTATTTGGCCTCTTATATTGACCTTAAAGCACACACTTTAAGTTTCCTCTTCTAACATTCAAAAAAATATCAAGACGCTATTGTAAAGTGTAATAAATACTAATGAATGTGTTTTAGTAACATATTATTGTTTTGGAGATCAGTCACACAACCGTTGTACACTTCAGGCTGTATTTTCACATCCAGGCTTTTTAAGGGATTTATAATTTCATTTTCCTCTTTTCCAAATTCCCCTCCCCCACCAAAAAAAAAAAGATGTAGCTTCTGTTTAACCAAAAGGTAATCTCACCAAGTTTATAATATAAAACACGATGAAAGCAAACAAAGAAGCAAACTCAACTCTGTTCTTGGCACAGCCTATCTATTGGGATTATCTCCTTTGGTTTAATTGGAATTTTGTACTGACATTATGGTGAAGAGCATGGCTAATTATCTTCTGAGTTTTCAGGACATCACCATAAAAATACAGTAAAATCAAAAATCAGTAACCGCAAACCTGCAAGAGATTAGACTTGTTCATTCTCCTCCTAGACAAAGTAGAAATGAGTCAGTGTGTGCATTCCTGAGTCAACAGAAATACACGGAAAGTTACAAAAGGTTATAAGGACTCCACGAAGGGGTTACTTGAGCTCATTTCCAATATAGAAAAGGATCATTTTTCACATCACTAGCCAATTAAATGAGTTCAAGCAAACCTCTTATATCCTGGGGCAATGCAAATTCACAAGGAATAAAAAAATAGCACTCAGTCTTAGAAATCCAAAGTAAGAGATCAAAGGAAAACACACAATACCGCAATGCAAATGAGGTTTTGCCTGGAAAATAAAAAGCTCTGAAAAAATGTCCACAACAGCAGAATTCCTAGAGCTCTGCGTTTTATAAACCCAGTTAGCAGGGCTTGACTCATCATCTTTTTGATACAGAAGCATGACCCTTAGAAAGATATCTGTGCTATTGGAAAGGCAGTCTCAGCTCCCCAAAGTTTGAAGCTTCAGAAATATTTAACTTCAGTTAAATGTTGTATTGTATTTTTTTTTGTTCATTTTGAAATGATTACATCCTATCTATGGTGCACGACACAAACTTCCCATTAAAATAAGAAGCTTTAGGAACAGAATTTTTCAGTCTGAGAATAAAGAACTGAACCCAAAAGCCTACAAGTGCAGAATCCCCTTACTTTAGACCCTCTCTCTGACAAGTAAGTATCATCTGTCTTAATAATGCTTCTAATTTGGTAGAGGAAGGTATCATGGGAAAGTGGATCAAATATTGCAGTGAAACTCTGAGGCAGAAATTACAGTTGCTGAAGACTCCAGTTACTTCTGGTTTTTCCCTCTTGTAAAATTACCCACAAACTTTTTATTTTCAAGGTTTACAATCTATCAGGGTAATACATTGTCAAGCACTGATCATTAACTTTTCCCTTCTGAACGGCCCATTCACTAGCCAGCGTTTGCTCTTACTTCCAGATATTTTATGTAGATAAGCCATTTGTAATGCTGAATTTCGATAGCATCAGATCCCACCGGCATCTGTGTATGAGCCCATATGGGGTCTGAGAGGCTCAGCTTAGGCTCTGCTGTGCATTGATGCTGTCAGAACGCGCAGCTGCTCCGATTAAGGCACTTCTCTCTGTTGTGCATGTAGTCCGGTGGGAGACACAGAGGTTTGCCTGCAGTTAGATAAGCACGAAAAGAAAAGAAAGAGGCTTCCCTGCAAAATACAAAGCCCTACAGAATCTCTCTGAAGATGATGAAACAGGAAAAACACAACACATATGGAACAGTACAGAAAAAAAGATGAAATTGTCTCTCTGCGTAATGATGTAGGCATAGATCTCTGATTAGGCATCAATTTTAAGCAAGCCCTTCGCATGAGAGGAGTTACCAAATTTCAGACCTACATCTCTGTGACATTTGCAGGTATGCAACATATAGATTCACACATGCTTCATAATGCATGTGAATTAAACTTCCAAGTCTGATGTTTTCACAAAACTAGCATGAATACACAGGTGTACCCATAGGCCCAGCTCTAGCTAATCCCCGAACTATTCCTGGCATATCACCAAGCAGCAGCAACTATAATGAATGGCAACAGCAAGCAAAGATAGCCTTATCTTTCTGGCAAGAGCTCTGAAAACTCCACAAGAAACTCATTATCACTAATGCAAACCCAATAAAGGAGGGAAATGTGCATTTGCTAAGCGGCACTCTCACTGGGGCATCCGTTCAGAGTAACATCCACAGGAGCTTATAAAACTTCCTATAATAAAAAAAAAAGCAGTAAAGATTCTTGCAGTACAAAGCAAGTGGGAAAGTAAACAGACATTTTAAACCATCCTGGATCGTGACTTTTTCTATATTACTATTGTTTTCTCCTGCTTATTTCCCCTTGGGGTCTGTTCATTTATTTATTAATTTGGCTTGTGAAGATAAAACCTTTTGGGGAACTATTAGTTGAGAATACCAGAGATTTTTCTTAACAAGTTTTAAATTATGTTTGTAAATTTAAAGCTTGGGTAGTTAGTAGTTTCATGGACTGCTAAAGAAAAAGTACCATGTTGTGCCTAACCTCAAAAAATTAAAAATTAAAAATAATCAGCAATACAAAGCAATAATGAGACTCCTTGAAACCTGTTCTTAAATATCCCTGCAGTCCATGCCATCAGCACGTGCAAGAAGCGCAGCTGTGGTAGGCCCTGCAGTGAGGATGTCAGGACTTCAAAGCCAAGCTTTTCAAAGGCCTCTCAGTTCCTTGCTGCCCTGCAGAAGACAGCAGTGGTTCTGTTTCAATTCCAGAGGTCCTTATAACTAAAAATACTGAGATATGCATACCTACGGGGTGTCTCTGAATGCAGACTAACATTAAATGAGAGATTTTTTTTAATGTAAAAAACATCAACGGGCAAGCCATGGTATCAGTGGGCGGAAGGCGGGTTTCAGGGCCATGGCAGAGTCAGGAAAGGTGCGGTACACTGTTCTGGAAAACTGCCATTGAAATCAGAAATGTCTTTAAGGCTACAGAAAATGTACCTCTTAGAAAACTTTCATTTTAAAACTCCTTTATATGCTCTCTCTCTCTCCCAGCTTCAGTTTTTCTGCCCTGTGTCAATGGACTGGATTTCCTCTTGCAGGCTGCAAGTCCTAATGCTGTGGCAGCCCTCCTCGCCATGCCAAAACCATTCAGATTGCACTCAGTCAGCGCTGCAGGCTCTGAGTCCTGCCTTCCTGGCTCTCCCCCAGGGGAAATCACTCCTAAGAGCAACTTCCATTGCCTGAAGATCAACATATGCAGCAATTATGTTCATCGTGACTGCCACCCCCACTCACACCACTATGGATAAGATTTTCAGACATGACAAATACCAGCGAGGTCTTGCAGTTTGTCACAATGCCTGGCATTATACATTCTTTTTAATTCATTATTTTATTTTCTTTCCGCTTTTGGTCACTAGCTTAGTAGACAGTGAAAATACGGAGATATTAATATATTTCTGCATTCCTAATCGCATCTGGTCTTCAATTCTTTGAATATGATCTCATCTTCTCTTGCTTTCTGATCTGATCTTCTCAGGCTTTAGCCTGCACACCTCCTGGTCTTCTAGCTTGGCAACTTTTGCTACGTGTCAGAACACTGCTGCTGACCACTGATCCCTTCTCTAGCATGTGTTGAAAACATTAGATACTCTATTGCCTTGTTTTTTCTTGAAGCATCACATATAAGCTTTCCCTTGCTACCTAGAGCATAATAATCTTACTTATTTCTTTTTCTCAAATGTAATTTCCCAACACAAGTGTAAACTCTTCACAATCCTATTGTCTTTCTTACTCTTTAGTCCCTTCCCAGTCCAACTGCTGCTGGATCTTGTATCAAGCTGCTGTCTTATACCTGGACTCTTCATCCATCATATCCATACCATCTTCACAGCCCTTTCAAGTATTGTCTTAAATATTCTAGATTAAGCAATACATCTTCTCTTCCATGATCATCAAGAATCCCAATGTCCTGTATTATTCTTCTGCCTGTTGTATTGAAATTGTAATCTTTCTCAGTGAAGATACAGGTCTCATATACATGCCAAGGAGCTCAGCATCAATTGAACTTGCCCCCAAAAGCAAGATTTATTTATTTTTTTGTAAAGACACTATTTGCATATTTCCAGTCCTACTGGGGAAGGTAGACATATATGGGTGGGCCTGAAATATCCTTGTATATAAAGTCTGTTCCATGTAAAACAAACAACCAATCAAACAAACAAACACAAAACAAGAGCAAACAATAAGTAGTGTGGTACTTGTGTCAATGAGGTACAAAGTTGTTTTAATAACATTTTATGCGAGAAAGGTAAAATTGAGCCACTTCTCAGCTTTTGAACTCCTCTACTGCAGTTTGTAGATTGATTTACCTTTTTTTGGTGGAAAGGAAACAACATTAAGGAAGGAGAAACTGCCACAAACATTTTGAGACACCCAGCCTTCTGTGAATGCAAAGCTCAAATCTCATGAACCAAACATCTTGATTTAACTTATCAAATAAACATAAACTTTACAGTTACACATCTGCTGTTAATCACCTTCATAGCATAAGCTGCTATTCTACCCTGACCTCCTGAGTGACGTGGTAGAAGGAAATACAAGGAAAAGAAGCTGGCAGAAGAGATCAGACCAGAGCGCTACACCTATCTGGAAACTCAGTTTTCTTATCAGATGCTTCAGATGCCTCAGACCTGCCCAACTGCATGCTTTCAGCTGTCAAAATCACAGCTGTTATTACAGGCTACAGTTCTTGCAGTGTCTCAAATACAGCATGAGTTTTGAGGACTTGCCTGGGAAATGTGACAACTCAAAAGATGATTTCCAGTCACCAGGATATACCTGCAGCTGCCTGCTTGCAAAGTAGGTTCTACCTCTGACAGCCAGGATAACAGGGTGAGACTAACAACTTCTGTTGTGGAATACACTCAGAGAAATATGGGTTGCAACAGCTCAAGAGGAAAATAAGAGTGAATATATGTATACACACACACATACACACGTATATATAGGTACGTAGCTGCAGCAAAATGGTGCATTCAACAGGAACAGGAGGACTTCAACATACTTGGGAAAATGCCATATTCTGTAATACTGAAAACTAAAGTCTAAGATTCTGTCTCTGATATTTAAAGTCATTATTTCAGACCTGCAAATACAGAAAGACTTTCCTCATTCCATTCTTAATTTATATTTTTAAGATATTCCAGAAATATATATGCATGTAGGCACACATGTTTAAATATATTTAATATGTGTAAGTCTCTCTCTATATATACACATACACAAATAAGTGAAGATATAGATTTGTTTTAATTTAGTGAAACTTCTATTTCTGAAATCCAGTGAAGCCTATAGCCAATTTTAAAGTAGAGGAATCATGAATGCATACAATAAGGAATTTCTGCTACCTTAAGATACAGCCTGAGTTCCTGGACTGAAGAACCAAAAATTAAATAAACCACAGAATTCAGATTTCATCTGCTTGAAATGAAGACAGGCTTTAAAAGGACACATTCCAGGCAGCTCCCTTCCCCAGCTTAGTGTAATACTAGCATGTCGTGGACAATAATGTGGCAAGACACTGCCCTAGGAGCTGCAGATTCCTCTGAAGACAATCATCTGCATAATATATTACTCAGTTACCTTCAGTCAGAATTTCAGTTACCTGAGTATGGCAAAATTATGTCCTAACAGTGATGAAGCAAATGGAGTCAAAACAAAGAAAGAGTTAACGAGTACTCAGAAAGACCAAGCTTACTGGATTACAAGGCTGAAAGGATACAGAAAGATAGAAGGGAAAAAAAATGAAAGAAAAAGGCTGCTCTACACAGTTCTCTAATACCTATTTGAATTCTGAGAGTTTACCGACACTGTTGAAGCACAGTAGTATTGAACCTAGCACTGAGAAATATACTATGTGCTACAGCAAAGTGGACTTCTTTTTCCTCTGTTATTTTGCCTAAATATATATAATGAACAATAGACCAATTCTTACCCATCAGTTGCTGGAACGCTGTCCTCATGCAAAGACAATCGGACAAGTGCAGCACAAACACATTTGCCTACAACATCTAGGAAATATAAAAGGTAGAATTTTCAATCAGGTAATTTTTGTTAGAATTCCCTAAAACATCGTTTTTGTTGTATTGCAGTGTATTGTTCTATGCACTCCTCTAACAACTGAGCACAGTGGCTTTACTTAGTTACAGCTCAACTCTCATAATTATTATTGCTTAGGTAGAATTCAAATGATCTCTGTTAGCATTATCCAGTCAGAATCCGTTGTTACAAATTAGAAGTTGCTTATTTGGCTTATTTTTATTTGCACCAAAGTAGATAGATTGATAAAAGCACAGAAATTAATAGAAGGTAATTGTCCCACTGGAGGAGTAATATTTGCGTAGTGACAAAGTATAACATGTACCTATAAAATGCTTCATAACAATCAAATAAAAAACTGTAGCAAATTCTGCTATGGATGTGTGCAGTTCACTGGGGTAAGTCAAAAACCATATGATTTGCATAATAGAAGATACATTGAAGATACGCAATTAAAAATCAAGAGCAGTGTCTAATAGCTCTGTGCATTTGACAACTCCAAAATAAGCCTTTCTCCTAGAACATGAATGTATGTTAGTACTTATTCAGGGACAGTGGTATAAATTCATATATATATATTTTTTTTTCTTCCAATTCACTTCACAGCCCTATAACTTAAACATGAAAATAACAAAAATCAGGTGATGACAGTCAGTCATGAGGAATATGCTTACAGAACAGATAAGAGATCTCCATGGACAGAATCTTTGTGGTGAATATTTTAATGTCTTTCATTTGATGGCATTTAAATTGGCTGAAGAGAGTTGAGCTTCTGCCCTCTCCAGTTTAAGGGATATCAGGCAGAAAGCTGGTCCATCCTTTTATAGTTTCTTCTGCCACCCCTCTCAACATAACACCAGAAGGGGCCACAAGATCACCTGTGTGTCACAGGCCACTAAATTTACCCTAGATGCTCCATAGATCAGTCTGACTTTACTCTCCTGAATGCTGAAGGGATTTGGTCAAATTCAGCTGTGTAACACCTCCGAGGAATGGGAACCACCAAGTTACCATGCCGGGGGGGTTTCACACAGGTAGCTAAACTCCACCATGCAGCTCCCTTACCCCTTCTCCTCAGGACAGTGGGAGAAAGAACTATGAAAAAAAAGCTCATGGGTTGAGATAAGGACAGGAAGATCATTCACCAATTACCATCATGGGCAAAACAGACTCAGCCTAGGAAGATTAATGTAATTTATTGCCTGTTGTTATCAGATTAGGGCAACGAGAAACTAAAAGCAGACTAAAACCACCTTCTCCCCATCCACCCTCTTCCACCTCCTCACCCTGAGCAGTGCAGAGGAACAGGGAGCGGGGCCTGCGGTCAGTCCATGACGCTTTGTCTCCACCGCTCCTTCACGGTCACTTTCTTGCCCCTGCTCCACGCGGGGTCCCTCCCACGGGATGCCGTCCTTCCCAAACTGAGCCTGCGGGGGCTGCACGGGGTCCATCCCCCAGGAGCAAACTGCTCCAGAACGGGTCCCCCACGGGCAGCAGCTCCCCCCAGACCCCTGCTCCTGCGTGGGCTCCTCTCCACGGGCTGCAGCTCCGGCCCGGGGCCTGCTCCTGCGGGGGCTCTCCATGGGCCGCAGCCTCCTCCAGGCCACATCCACCTGCTCCACCGGGGGCTCCTCCACGGGCTGCAGCGTGGAGATCTGCTCCGTGTGGGACCCATGGGCTGCAGGGGGACAGCCTGCTCCACCAGGGGCCTCTCCACAGGCCGCAGGGGAACTGCTGCGACGTGCCTGGAGCACCTCCTGCCCTCCTGCTGCACTCACCTTGGGGGCTGCAGGGCTGCTTCTCTCTACCTTTTCTCACTCCTCTCTCCCAGCTGCTGTTGCACAGCAGATTTTCCCTTTCTTGCATCTGCTCTCACAGAGGCCCAACCAGCACTGCTCACTGGCTCAGCTCTGGCCAGTGGTGGGTCCCTTTGGAGCCAGTGCTGGAACTGGCCCTTATCTGACACGGGGCTCTTCTCACAGAGGCCACCCCTGCAGCCCCCCTGCTACCAAGCCCTTGCCACACAAACCCAATATACATACTCAACTTGGCTGCATGGCTGGACACTGTTTGGGTGAGATTTACAGAGAGAATCCCATCTAGTGAAGGGAAAGATGAATATACCCAAGGCCCCAACCAATCTAACCTGGAAGCAAGGTCTTTCCCAAGCCCAGATCTTGTGACTAGGTCATTCAAGATGATTTTAGACATACAAAACTATCCTGGGGCAAGTTTTCCCTCCAGTTGATTTCCTGTCTCTTGTTGAGGGTTTCAGGAGAGTCATAAAATATAAAAAGCAGGAAGTTAACAAAAATAACACAACAGCCTGGTTATATGTGATGGGAAGAATGAAGAGACTCTTTCCTGTGTAGGAAATCTCCTGCAGTTTTGAAATGTAAGGCTATCCTATAGCTACAGTCTTTATGTGTTATGAACATACCAACCACTAACCGGCCTTTTTACTCTCCTAGAACCCAGGAAGAGGGAAACGTGAGCCATTCAGAAAGTCCCAGATTTTCAGGCCAGGAAGAATTTCTGCAATATCTGAGCTTGATGAACAAAGCATGCACACTCATGGACAACACACACAAGAATTAAGCTAAAGCTTTGCTTTTTGAATGATAGCTAAGATGGGGTGCAACAAACAAACAAACAAACAAAACAAAACAAAAATTTACATTACACTTTCCCAGGTCAGTCATTCTGGTATTTAAATTGCACTCACAGCTAGAAAATTGCACCTTATGCCAAGGTTGGAGTCTTCTAATTTCAACTTCCAGCACTTAACAGAAAGACTTTATCATGAATACTTGTACACCGGACATGGGAACATAAATGAGTTATCACAGGACAAGGTCAGGTGTTAGCTTCTGTATTAATAACTGTTCTTATCCCATGGAAAATGTGAGGCAGCTTGCTTTCAGGGACAGCAAACGTCTAGCAAACATTGAGCCACCCCGGGAAACACTTTTTCCCTGATCACACTTTGTTGTCTTCCTATTTGCATATTTCAGGAAAACCTCAAGAAGTAGCTTGTCCTGTTTTTTGCATGCATGTTCACAGACAGCCCTGCAATATCTCCACCTCTAGTTTTAGAAGAACTTGAATTTCTCACAGTGCCAGGACTCACAAGGTTGGTTGCCTGTGCCTTAATAGCAAGCAGGGGCAAAGCACTACCCACACTTCTGCTTTCTTTGCCCTTCTTTTCTTAGGGAACAGTTTATGAAAGTCTATTCCTGTCAGATGATCCCAATTCCACTAAATTAAAGTAATACCAACCATATCATATTTTCCTGTGGATTTGAGCATCCCAACATCCTCTTGTTGATCATGTAGGTTTCTAACATTAGAACAGAGTCAATTAAAATATATTTCTTACATGCACCTTTGTGCCAAATTAAATTAGATAATGTATGCGAGAATATTTTCAAGGAGTTGCTGTGTCAGGGGTGAGGAGATGTGCTGAGAATTTGAAACTGATGCAAGATATGGAGAAGAAAATTCATGAAGTAGTAAGCATTGGAAAGTCACTTTGACCCAATTTTCCATTTTCTTGCAGAATGTCAGATTTAGTCAGTATCTAGGAGTGCACAGACATCGTTAGGTAACAACTTCATAATTTCTGCAGTCTACAACTCAGTTTTCACAGCTGCATTACAACTGCAGAAACAAGCGGTGTTCTCATCAGCTGTTCCAAAGGATGTTCTTTTCCCTTTCATTCTCTTGGCTGAAATTAAACATCCCCTGAAATCCACAGAACGTGCTTGTACAGCTTTCTTCCTCATTTCTATTGCAAACCTCACTGGCAACTTAATACATTGCTTCTACTTCCCAATTTTCCTCAAAAACTTGTTTTTTAATTAATTTTTTCCTTGATGAATACATGAAGGCTATCATCATTTCATTGTTTTTAATGAGATATTCTCACAGGCATCACTGCATCGTACTTTACAGTTGCTAATTTCTTTTTAGAAATACAGTGCACTGATTTTGCATATTGTCTTTTATAGCTATGGCACCTAAAAAGCCTGATGGCCTAAAGTTTTCCTGTGTATGCTCTTGGAGATGGAAATTCCTTTCCTAAAGACTCCTCTCCCTTTTTCAATGTACCACGAGTACATTCTACATTGTGTATGTACATGCATACAGAACTTGCATTTAACTGCAAGAAAGGCATGTTTTGATTTGGATATTTTTACAGTCCCTTCCTCATGTTATAAACTTGTAGCTAACTAAGAGATTGACAAAAAGCAAGTCCTCAATTCCTTCTCTTTCTCTTTCTCCACTAGAACTAAAACTCAGTCCAGAGTCAAAAAGTCTCCCTAGCTTAGTGCAGTTTTTTTGGATCTGCTAAAACAGTTGTGAACAAGTAAGTTTTGCAGTGCCAGGCCTCTTTATAGATTTTTTTTCAAAAGTAGAGCCCTTTGAAAGTCACTATTCTCAACATCTTCTCTTGGAGCAGGTAATACTCTTACCTTTCTTGGTCTTGCAAAGATATAGGTGTATATTTTAATTAAGACTTGCAAGTACATTTGTGAAACTCATGAATTTTACAGAATGCGCTGATGTATCCCAGGTATCCAAGTAGGGGATAACATGGAATAATACGTGGAAAAATAAATTTCAGGCTAGATTTGAAAACAGATGAAGGCAGAAAAATGCAGCACTTAGACTCATCTAGGAATTCCTGTATTTTATTAGGGATTGAATTATGCAAACCCTACAGATAAAAATGTGTGTTCTGTTTTGAATGAATTTTCTGCAATCTCAAGGCTATGAAAACTGTTTTATTTATGTAAGCATTGTAAAAACATACTAATTTTCAACATCAGCTGATCATAAAATTACAGATTTTCAGGGTCAAGATCTACATAGTGGGAATGTGGTTAACCCCATTGAAGTCAGCAGCAAAATTCCGCTAGAGTCAAAAGGAAAGATGTGGTGAATCACAAGGCTACACCAAAGTAAATGGACAAACCTCAACATGTTTTGTCTGTGCTCCCCAGTAGGACTGATGAATTACTCAGCCTGTCATGTCACACTGCCCTTTTTTAGGCATAAGAACTGCTTGGACCTCTTCCAGAGAGGAAACCCCTGGAAGCTACTGACTGCTGGTGTCACTTGTGAAGCCACTGCAGGGGTTGACTCATTTGCAACTTCTTTTTGCCTCGCTCATCTTTATTGTGCCTGCTATCCATTTCCACACAACAAGCAAGACCTCCTGTCATTCTCTTTCGTCCTATGCTGTTCAACCAGACTTTAGTATTTACGCTGGTAAAGCTGTGAGTACATAAACATGGAAAAATTTTGAGAAAGTGAAAATGTTACAGGGCCCATTCGGTTAATTTTACCATTAACAAAAGGGTTCCCAGTGGAAGTGATATAATGAGAGGACTGTAAAAGCAAATCGTCCCCGCTTGTTCCCATTACAAAGACTGAGTCTCGCAGGGTAGAAAGGAAAGGGGAACACAGTGATTCATTTGCTTGGCAGAAAAAACCTTCCACACACAACCACCTTGGGCATAAGCCTTATAGTTGCGGCTGCAAAACCCCTCACGTTACTTCAGGAAAACGTACAGCAACTGGAACGTGCCTGGTGGTTTCCCTCCTCCGGAGGGTTTGCGCTCACAGAGCCCACCTAAAAAATGCTCTCCCAGCCGGCTTAGCCCTCCCTTGTGACAAGGGTCTTCTCCAGAGCTCCAGTGAATGGGCACACACGGTAACACACCACACCACCACACACCGCCGCCTCCCAGGCCGCAGCCCCGCAGGCGAGGCGCCGCAGCATGGCCTCGCTTCCTCCCGCAGCCCCCTCGGCGGGGAGGGCTCGGGGCCGCCACCTCTGCCTGGTACAGCCGGGGAGGCGGCCTCAGACCCCTCGGAGGGTGCCGGCAGCCCTCGGTCCGCCATGCCTCCAACAAAGGAGCCGAGGGGCGGCCACGGCCACAGCCGCAGCCCCCCCCCCCCCATACCGGGACCCACCCCCGGCACCGCCCTCGGCTCCCTCCTTCCCCGGAGCGCGGCCGGGGGCGCTGCCGCTGGCGGGGCGGCCCCGCACCGCCTTCTCCGCGCCTCCCCTTCCCTTCCCCTCCCCGGTGGCGGCGGCGGCGGCGGCGGCGGCAGGGTGCCTCCGGGAGGGCGGGCGGGGTGTCTCCCAGGCGGCCTTGCCCGGATGTGCTACCCTGACTCATAGCCGCGCCGCACGCAGGCTCCGCGCCCGCCCCAGCTCCGCGCACACGGCTGCCCGAGCACCCGGAGCAGGGCGAGGAGGAGGAGGAGGAGGAGGAAGGCCGCCGCTATGGGTAAGCCCCTGCTGCGCAGCCCCCCGCTGCCGCCCCTCCGCCCCCAGCGGCCGCTCGGGGCGACTTTGGTGCAACTTCCTCGCCGCCCGCCGGGCTCCGGCCCCTGCGGCGCAAAGTTTTCCCCGGCTGCTGCCGCCCGGTGCCGGTGCGGAGCCGCCCCCGAGCCCCCCGGTGGGTCGGGGGGAGGCTGGGGGGGGGCCGCCCGAGCGCTGGGTAAGGCTCGGGGTTATGTAAGGCAGCCCCGGGGCTGGGGCGCAGGTGGGATAACGCGGTCAGGAGGTGATGGTGTGAGCCCCGTGCGGGGTCTGCGAGAGGCATCGGGGTCTCCCTGTTCCCCCCCCCCCCGCTTTGGGGAAGAGCATTACTCATGCCTACCAATGCAGCCATGTTACCTCTGCCTCTTTTTCTCCTAATATTGTACGCTAAGTACTTTCACGCCGAGCGCCGCTTCCATGAAGCCCGTGTTGCACCTAGGGAGCGTTTGGTTGTCTCCACAAAGCGCTCGCTGAATTCCTCCTCCCTTGCCCACCTCCTCCTCTTCCACAAAACTACAGCTCTCCACCGTCGGCGAGAGTCACCAGGAACCTGGCCGCAGCGTAGGCGCTACGGATGGGTGAGGAGTGTCCCCCTTGGTCCGCCAAGGGCCCGGCCATCCTGCTGAGCGTGGCAGAGGGGTCTGGGTCGCAGATCCTGCTTGTGAGGGTCCTCAGGGCAAGGAACTGTGCTTCATGGGCAGGGCAAGGGGGTGGCAGCTCCTGAATTCGGCTCAGGGGGTTGACACCGGCACTTCCTGTGGCCTTAGGTAGATCGGTTAGTTTCTTTTTGCTGCTCGCTCGCGCCTTTGCCTTGTAGCTAGAAGTTTCCATGGAAGGAAGCAGTTGCAGGGCCTCAGTGTTTCTGGTGGTGAAATGGGGGGTAAACAGTCGTTTGCCTCCTTTGCAGGAATGGAGAACTTGTGGAGAACTGTTCAAAATGGAAGCTGTCAGGGGCAGGCATAGAGAATAGCTACTGGGTTTCCTCAGAATAAGATACAACAACGTAGCAAAGTTGTCTTTATTTTCATGCAGGTTGAAAAGACAAGACACCAGAATTTAGTTTGAATATATATCCTGTCTCTATTCACAAAGTACAGCTACTAAGTCCGTCGTTCTGGGCAAAGTATAGATGTAACTAATTCTGTTTCGGCTTCCGAAAATAAAAACTTCAGGACATCAGCTAAAACCTGTTCAGAAAAGCTGATGCAGAATTAGTACAGCTCTCCTTTTTAGATGAGACTACATTTCAGTTGCAAGCAAGTTTGTAAACGGCTTGAGGATCTGCTGCAGCTCGCTGTATAAGTAAGAGTAATTGTAATGTTTTCAGGAAGACTGAAATAATTTTCCTGGAGAATCTGTCATCACCTGTCCATAACTGACCAGAGAGGTTACTTGTGAAAATATCGAGGAACCTTTTTTTTTTCCCTACTTCTTCCCATATCAGGGCCTGACTACATTGTCCTTAAAATCAAGGCAAACTCCGACAGCCTCTGCAGCAGCTCTTGTTGCTCCAAGGAGTGAGTGGCAAAGGCTGAAATTGGTTTAACCTTGACTAGCAACTAATAATGACTTCCCCTGTTGAAGGTGTATGTTTAAGCTCACAATCAATGCAATAGCTTCCCTTTTTCCTTGTACAGTATTCATTTCATTGCACAGCAGCTGAAGACTTCTAAAATTAAATCAAGGCAGAATATTTGCAGTGTTTAATTTGTTCTTCCTATAGCTCGTACATCATTCCATAAATCATGCTCAACAAACAAGCATTTGCAGCAGAGGGTGCAGTAGTGTCTTACAGTTAAACATGTTTTATTCTGTGCTTAAAAAGGCAGGTATAGTATTAGCTGATTTGGATACTAATGATATAAAGTGGGAGACTGAGTAAGTATATTTCAGTTCCAGTCAAAAGATTTCTGCCATTAAAAATATTTATTGTGTATACATGGATGTGCATTACCTTTATTGTATAGAAATCTTTCTGCCACTTTAGCTCCATGTGTCAATTCCTCTGGATTTTCTTGTGGTAGCTCTTTCCTCCAAGAGGTCAGTGGCTTCCTTTCATTAATATCAGTTATTCTCCAAATTGTTACTTTTGTTGCTTGTATTTATGTGTTTTTTTAAAGTCGTGTATAAGTACAGTTTAAACAATATTCATCTTCTGGCTTTGTGCGTCAAGTTGCTTGAAGTACTCCTGGCAGTACAGCACTTTGAGTACTTGAGATGATGTGCGCCACCAGTAATTTACTTCTATTTTTATAAGGACAATTATAGGTTTTTACTTTTCAGTTACTCATGTAATGCTACAGTTTCCCAATGAATAGCCCCTTCCCTAGTCAATTCTCTTGTTTTGTTTTGTTTTTTAATCTTGAAAAACATCTTTGTATACTCTTTTGCAAACATATTGTAGCCAGGGAAATTTTACTGTTTTAGGGCAGTGGCTCATGGAGGTTATTGTAAGCACGCTGCAGTTACTGCACAAACACAAATCAGTAAGATAAAATCAGGAATATGATTACGTGTTGACAATTCAACAGTAATCCATTGGCCCCAAAAGATGGAGAAACACCATGAGAGTTTGTATACAGAATACAAATACAAATCACAAGATTATTTTTAGAGCATGTATCAGTTTGCCTGAAATGTAGATGTTATGGTCCGCAATAGTGAAAGCTCATGAACAATATTCTTGCATTTTAAAAGCACTGTTTTTGTTAGCAGGAAATGGAAGGCAGCCTCTGCTCTGATGAGGCTTGATACCTACTTGAGTGCTTAGTTGGGCAACAAACTGTGAAAGCGACCTGCCAGTTACATGAAGAGACCGAGGAGTTTCTTAGACTCTCTTTACAATACCTAGCAGTAATATCATCATGGCAAGATACAGGAGATACACAGGCTATAATGTAGATGGACTTGTTTAAGTACTGCCTATTTAGCTATGCTGTTGTCAGAACAAAGGTTTATATTACCCTTCTCCTCCCAAAATACTCAATTTTCTCTCCCAGTTTCCATACAGGTTTACCACATGCAGCTATGTATTAAGCTTTGGGGTCAGCCTGGTGGCCATGAACTCCAAACGGAACCGCTGTTCAGGATATAACAGGCCATCCTGTCTTCAGGACATTGATTCATTAAGTAAAGGAGGCAGAAGGGCATGAAGATTCAGGCATAGTTGTATGCAGGAAGATGGGGATAAGCCTGCATGCTTTCTGTTTAAAAAAAAAAAAGTCATCAGTAGCTTCAGATGCGAAAGGAATGAAAGTCTTCCATCTTGAGAGCTCTTTTAGTACTTCTTTTACAAGAGCTGCAAGTCAGCTTAATAGATTGCTTGGAAAAGTGATGTGTTAATTGCACAAAAAGATCATTTTAAAGTCTTCTGAAGTTTTTGTTAAAACAATGAGATTTCTTACAACGCCAGCACATTAGTTCTACACAGCAAGAATACACCAATTTAAGGCAATAAAAAATGTATTACCGTTTCCCAAAAGCAAGACTGATTTTAGCAAAAGACTTGACTTGAAAACACAAAGACAAGAGGAAACTGATTTTAGACTGTCTCTTCTGTTTCAGTAATGTTCCTCGAAGCCAGAGAGGTTGTGTTAGTTCTGACTACCCTTCCTTAATGAATACTGTTCCTGTTTCCTGACCAATATTTGTGGTCTTTCATTATTATATAAGACAGAAACCAACCAATTTTGTCTTCAGCTTTAGGTTAAGGGCTTCATTCAAAAGTATGTTTCCTAAGAACAGAATATTAGAGGTTGCTTCAGAAGTCTCTAAGGAACATCTGGCTTTCTGTAGAGTCAAAATACAAGTGGGAAGAGAACGGGAAAAAAAAAAAGGACAGATGAAACCTGAAGGAAACAAAGCAGTGATAATGGAAATGAGAGAGCTACCAAGACAAGAGACAAGAATAGAAAAGAACAAAAGTCCCTTAAGGGAAATCTGTAGAGGGTGAGAAATACTAGAAGCAGAGGAAAGACAGGGATAAGGAATGAATGAATGGAACAATAGGGAACAGAAATAGCAAAAAGAAATTGGGAACTCTACTATCCATCTTTGCATCCTCCCCACCACCACCAATCTCCCAAGCTGAGAAAATAGCCAGGGTATAAATGATGTAAATAAAATCAGAGAATTCTTACCCTCTTTTTTTTGTGGTTCATTCTGGCTGCAGCTGACAATCCTTGAGAAGACTCATTATAATTCTCAGCCTTCCTCAAGTAAAGCTGATCTATTTCTGGAAATTCTGAGGACTTAATTATTTATGAATATGTAAAAAATAAATATGAGATTAACATAAACTAACAGTTGTTCAATAAAGGGGAAAATAACGTCACCATTTGACAGGAGAGAAAGCGAAGTTCCATCTGCGGCATCTGTCAGTGAGGCTGGGAATGATCCCTTCTTAAGTCTGTCGCAGGATGCAGTTCACGTGTTTGGAACATTAATGGTGACCCTGCTGCTGACATGAGAGAAAACCCACTTTCCACTGTTGGTTAGTCCACCTGGGTCTGCATGTTGAGGAAAAGAAGTATCCCCACTGTCTTTATACTGTTGGAGGTGTTAGGTTTAAGGTTGTAACTTGTTTCCAGATTAAAATTGCTTAGGAGCTACATATAAACTTCTGAAAGTTGAGTCTTAAAAATGTTTATGTGTATTCTCCAGCTACTGGAGAAATATTTTAATGACAGTTTGAATATTAATTAGACAAGGAGCTTTTCCTAGTAAGGCATTTTGTCCTTGCAGTGGAAGCTGCTACTAACAGTCTCACAGGACCTCTTCTTGTTAAATATGGTCTAGAAACTTGTTTCTATTTACAAATTTTAATATAATAGCAACCAGATGGAATTGGTTTTGGTAGAATAAAATGATGGTTAAAAACCACAGACTTTTGAGCATTGAACTTCCATTTAGTCCAAAAAATAGCTGATGTGTTTTAGAATTTCCATGTGCTCCAGATATGCCTAATCGAATTTGTAAACTCTCTGAAACAAATGGCTTTGGTTCAAGGAGCTTCAAAGCCGTGCACCCAGCCTCGCGACGTTTGTTCAGTCCGAGTCGCGCAGTTCTAGTTTAGGGAGCTTTGAAGTTGTGCAGAAACCCTGGTGATCTCATACGCTCTTTAAGCTGTGGCTCAAGAAGATTACGAACTCGGCAGATATCCAGAAGAATTCATCAAGTCTATAAACCAGATAACTGCTGTTCACTTCTCTCCGGATAGAGGACGGAGTTAAGTGCAGGGTGCTTTGATACCTGCAAATAAATACAGCATACCTTAAGTATTCAGGAGAGGACAGCTCTTAGAAATGTCCCAGACTCGAAGCACTTTCCGATACATCTTTGCAAGTTCTGATAAGAAGTGGCAGGGAATAAATGTGTGTGTGTGTGTCTATAGTAACTGGAATTCAAAACATGTATAAATTGAGAAAACGTAGATGTCTATATAAAGTTGTGTTAAAATTTGCAGCCTAAAATGAAAGCATTTCATGCTTTCTATCTCCACATAAAACAAAAACCTCTTATAAAAATTACATTTACGTATTTAAAAATCAGGGAAAATTTAAAAAAAAATCATGCTTTACAAAGGAAATATTTCACATTATCCATTTCAATACTTAGTCCCAGTTTTCTCCCACTTCACATCTCTTAACAAGCTTATGGCTTCCTAATCATGTATTATAGGAACATCCGAGGGATAGGTCAATTTTGAGCTTTTGTTAAATCTCTGAACTCTTCTTTGTGTTAGCGATAGCTTGGTGAGATTCATGGAAGATAAACCACAATTGTTTACATTCATCAGTTGGTTTCAGCCGCTGATATTTGCCAACCTGACAGGCACAATTATTTTGAAGAAATATGCAAAAAAAAAAAAAAGTCAATTTTTATTTTATTTTTTTTGTTGACATTTCCTACCAGTTGACTCAGATTTGGCAAGTCATGTTAGTCTCTGATTAAATCCAGCTAAGCAGGTGCTTAGATTCACTTGGTGAGTAAGCAGCCTTTCTTTCAGGCTGAGCACCTCTGCTCTCGCAAATCTACTTGGGACCAAGGCTGGACAGAGAGGAACGTGGAAGTGATCGAAGAGGGAGATGGAGACTGAAGGATAAGACCGAGATTCAGGGAGGAGATCAGCGAAACAGAATAGGATGTATGATGTGACGAGGATTGACCAGAATTTGGGAATACTTGCCACTAATCCTGTGGGGATCAGGCCTTTGGGAGGCCTGGGGAGGTGACAGCTTGGTATCTCCTGGTAGCGTGGAACCTGCTTGTCCGCTGTCAGCCGCCTCTGCATTTTTAATGGCCTTCTTGATATACTAACATGGGAGCATCAGGACACACAACCAGTTAAAAAGCCCTCTCCTTACTGAATTCTTCACTTTTCAGTGGATATTTTTACCTCTAGAATACACCGGTCCAAAAATAACCCCAAATATAACATTAATCCTTCTCGCATGCTGTCTTAAGTGCAGTAAAGAGGTCTGCAGTTTAAAGACAACTCTCTTACACCTAGCACTTTACAAACTCTGTTCTACCCCCTTTTTTTCTTAATTGTATGCAGACTGGAAACTAAAATGGCATTGCACCGTATGGATTAATTCTGTGATAGCATTTTGTGGCTGGAAGCTGAAAGCTGTTGGCTTAACAATTCAACTTAAATATAAAAAGACAAAATCCGAGCACCTGCAAGGCTTTGTGGTTTCCAGGTTAAGTGGAGCATTTGGCTGGGGAGATGCACATGGTGCTGAGCATGGCCTGCTGTCTGGCAGCTAGGAACTCCTCTCGAGAGCGTGTTTAGAAACATTTCCTGTCTTTGATGTTGCACCAGTCTCATGACATGATAATCCCGTGACATTATTGGGACTATTTTAGCATTTCTAGCCTTAAAAGAACCCTTACGAGTACATGTCACTATTGCACTGTAGCACTCCCTTTCACTTCTCTACCCTTGCTAAGTTCATTCCCATATCCCTTCTCTGTTGAGAAACCCAAGATGCTCTCAATTTGCAGCGCCCAGTGCCCTGCAGGCATAACTGAGTTCAGTACTGCCAAATAGCTACTTGTGCTACATGAAGGCTTTGGAACGATTTCCGTAAATCAAAATGCTGTTTTATCTTGACAGCAGGAATAAAGCATGGGAAGAGAAAAAGGCTTTAAAACCAAAGCAGGATTGTACACATCTTTCTTATCCAAATCTTCCCTGTCCACAGAATGTTTAACTTACCCCTCCTGGGCCTCTGGAGGAACTGACTGAAGTCAGTCTTTGAGCCTGGTGTGTATGGTAATAGGATGCACCACCTCTGACTGTTTTCCCAAGCACACCCCTTCTGAACTTCACCGAGCAATTGAAGAGGAAACGGAGGGAGTGAATACGACCGTCGAGAAGAGTGGCAGCAGCAATGAAGTTTTGAGGTGTTTCACGCTTGCTGCTGCCTCCCCCTGAAGTAACTAGTAGCCATCATTTTGCCTTCTTCCCCTCCTGTGTCTTCCGTGCTTATGCACTGAACTGGTTTTAGGATCAGGATGTAGTTCTACCAAAAAAAAAAAAAAAAAGACAAGCTACAACAGAACATTGGCCTGTGAACACATTCATTGTAAAAACGTCTGGTGTGATTAAATTCATTCAGAAGTACGTTTAATAGGCTTTACACAAATACATTTGCTCTCATTCTGCCAAGCCTGTTGAGCAGTCCCCTTTGGTAGTGGATCTCCTCGAAGTTCAGGGGGGTTATACAGACCTGCTGCTCCTGCCATATGGAATTAGGGGAAAAGCAGGGAAATGATGGAGTTTGAGGGAAAGGTACAGAACATACATATAAGGGATGGCTGACAGGAACCAAGCAGGTTCAGTTTTGTTGTGGTTTTATTTATTTTTTTAAACCTTCACAATAAAAATTTTATCTCGTGTGTATAGTAAAGTAATGCTTCAGTTGAATCAGACACACTAACCAATAAATTTACGTGCAGCAGTGCCCAAAATACACTGTGTACTTCTCAGGCAAAAAACATACTTCTCTATCTGATGCTACAATGTCCTTATTTTCTTCAAGTCTTTTCTACTTTACCTAAGAATCCTTCCCACTCTCTTCCACAGCCATCCTGTCCCTTCGGTTCTTTGCCCAGCTCCCTTATCTCATTGCCCAGTTTTCTCTAACGTCTTCCTCCTCTCTACTTCCTCCAGCTGTCCTTTTCCGTCTTTCCTCCCATCTCCCGCTCTCTCTCCTCTTCTGGTTCTGTCTTTATTAATTATCTGACAGCTTCTTCCATCCTCTACCCTTTCCGCTGTCTTTGTTAGAGAAGGAATTGAAAAACTGGTATTCCACTCTCCAAGTTTCAAAAGCTTTTTCCTTTAGTTAACTATCAGCTAGTTAAAACCGGTTTAAAACCATTTTTTAGTTTTGCCTGATGTACAGTAAGCAAGACTATGTGAAAGAATGTATCTCGCAGGAAAGAAACCATACAGACTTGGGCCTTACTCATGTAAACGCTATTTATACAGCATTCTTGTACCCACACAAAGCCCACACTGAGTACCACTGAAGTCACTGGGATCCTGCTTTTCTGACTCAGCAATAGTAGGGCTAAAGCTGCATAGTTTGGGTGAAACTGCAAAATGGCGTGGATCACCCCATCCTTTCAACACTTAGAAATACTGGCTTTCCAATTTATGCAGTTGAGGGAATGGAAATACTAGAAACTGGGCTGATTTTGACTATCAGAAGCACTTTTACAATGTCTTTTATTGATAGATAGTGATATTGATAGACTATACTAGCATATAGCATGTGAAGGAACTTGTCAAACGAAGAAAGCCATATTCTGTGTTGAAGAAAATGATCTGTTGAACTCAATTTTTTCTTAAAAATTGATGGAATTGTATGGTTTATAGTAATATGTTATTTCAAAGAAGAAACCAATTTAACATGGAGATCATATTATTAGAACATCATCCTGTAAAAGCAATAGTAAGCACAGTGTCATAAGCTATTAATATCCATACAGTTCTATCTTGTAGCAGCATGGGGAAAAAGAAAAAATATGGTTTCTGAAGTCTGTTTCAGAAATTCATTTTGCAGCTATTAGATAATGCCTTTTGATGCTTTCTGATATTCCCAGAAAATGTTAGGAATCCCTCTCTGCAAGACTGCTACACGTTATGCTTCTAATGACACATATTAGTGTGTGGACACTTAATGCTCCAAGGGCAAGAATGGTGGAGAGAAACAAGAACCAATTCAATGCACTTCTTCAGAATGCATCATCATCCCAGAAATGATCTGAAGTGCTTGTTTATCTTTATGAAGGCTATAACTTCTCCTTTTATGAGGAGGGTGAAGGCATCACAGTTTCTTTTTTTGGCTGTGGAGAACAAGGTAGAATTTAAGACTTCTCATACAGTCTGTGGAAGAGTTCTCTTGTGAACATAAAATTCAAGTTCTGTACATGTACCTAGTTCAAAACAGATGGCTGGAGGGAAAAATGCCCTAGATAATACAGCAGTTTATGTTAGCAAGGGGTGGACTGTTTTACCTTTTTTTTCTTTTTTCTTTTTATTTTTTAAATAAATTGATATTGTGTAGGTTTTCTGATAAAAAATACCAGATGTGGGCTGCTGGATTACTTTTAGCATGCTTAGCCCTTCAAATTCTGAACAGTTCACAGTACTCAGGGATCACAACAAACAAGGTGTCAGTCAGAAGCCAGCATACTTCAGCAACTATTTAAACTGCTTGCTTTTCTAAAATCAGAAATAAATGGTCATCAACAAAACAGAATTTTTGGCTGTACATAAAGAACTTGCTGACTTTTTCTGAAAGCTGATTAATAGGCACATTTTACAAAATGACAATACTTGGCAGGTTGCTTGAAAAGCTGGCTCTTCTTTTTGACCCTTTTTATGTCTTTAAAATAAACAGATCAGTCTATTAATATTTTTTCTATTACTGGAAATGTATTTCTTACAGTCAGAAATATGCTGAGAAGCCTGATGCACATTAAGTTTAGACTACATTTGGGGGTGCAGAGATGTAACTTTTAGGTCAAAGAGTAGATATCAGAATTGAAAATTCAGGAATTGTTGCAAGCTCCCGATATTTCCCTTCTTACCTTCTCCCCAGACTCATGTTCTTCTTGCAGAAGCAGCAATGCTGTCAAAGTAGGCCTCTTCTGGTTTTGGTCAACAATGTGGAATAAAAATACAGCAGCAATTTTCATTTTAACACTCAAGTCAAGTTAGACTTGCAGAGAACATTCAGGATAGGTTTTTGATGGCTGCTGTGGTTATTTTATTTATATAACAGTAAAACGTTCTGTACTTAGGCTTAGATCACAGAGCATGTGTTGGACTTCAGTGTTAATTTCTAACACCTTAAGGGTGCAAGTGCAAATTTAGAAGCCAAATTCTGCTTGTTTACATGAGCATAGTATTATTCCACTCTGTGCTTGTGGAACTAATTTGTCCCCAGAAGTCAGCCTATCATCTGAATCTTTTCATTAGAGATGTTTCTGCTGCTTCATCTAATACAATCTAAGGGTAATGTAAAACCATCA
This sequence comes from Anser cygnoides, assembly GCF_040182565.1. NCBI lineage: Eukaryota > Metazoa > Chordata > Aves > Anseriformes > Anatidae > Anser > Anser cygnoides. Next base: position 72,917,934 of record NC_089876.1, read on the forward strand.
GACAAGAAAGTCTGGTTGCTCTGACGTGAAAGGTCTGCATGCTCAACACAGTAATTATAAAAGGCATTAATTCAATGGAAGAAATGTTGTTGGTTTTTTTCAGTGCTGAGACATGACATCTTTAAATGTGATACAGCAAACTCTATCAAATGACAGCCTGAAGTGTGTGTTGATTTAAATGATGCTGGATTGCAGTGCTTCAACTGACCTGGTTGCAGAGCATTTAGAAGAGGTAATCTGTTGAAACCAGCTTTGCCGCTGAAGCCTCTGTGTAGTCAGATTATAGCCTCAGTTCCCCATTGCCCTGCATTATGCATAAAGTGACTGCAAATTTGATTGAAGATGGTAATTGGGCCCAAATTGTAGCTTTTATGTTCTGCCCGGGCATAAATGACCATGGGATAATGAGCAATAAAATGATAGGTAATAAAATGATGCCCATGGTGCCTTCATATCTGAGATGACTTGAAGAAGTCTTGTTTTTAAACACTCATCCTGGTTTAGTAGAGTTATTGGTTTTAAGATCTGCGTACGGTTTTGAGGGCTGCAGTGACTCACAACTGTGGAAGCCAAAAAAAGCTGCAGATGTTCGGTGTGCTGAAGAATTTGCGGCACCAGGGAATCAGAGGTTGTATTCTCAAAAGGCTACAGTCACTCCGGTGTATCATGATGTCAGACTCAGGTCTGAGGAAATCTGACTTTTCATGCATCAGAGAGAAAAGGTAGATGTGTTATTCACAGGTGACCAACAGTGACTGAAAAGATAACATTATTGAGCTCTATCATTGAAAAAGTCCTCTTCAGAGGGATTTATAAACATTAATTCATCAAAATAGCCTTTTAAATGAGAGATTAAAGACAATAGTTTGTTCAGCTACAGGAAAAGTGAAGCAGGGAAGTAAAACCAAATTCGAATTTAGCACCTTCCACCCAATCCATTTATTTAAAAAAGTGAAAACAAGCAAAAGAGTAGATTGTAAAAAAAGATTTCTTCCTCTGTACTGCTATTCTCATGCAGATTTACAAGTGAGTGGATGGCGGAAGGCTGCTATTGACTCAGACAAGGAAACAGGAAATAAGTGAAACCTGGGTAATTGTTTTCTACCTTAAACTCTGAAATGTGAAAGTAAACAAGTAGTCTAACAAATGAAAGGCACAGTGTGCAAAAGAGATATTGATTCGATGTTTCTGAAAACATTTGCTCCCAAAATGTGGTTTTCTAATGTGGCAGTGCACCGTTATGAGATGTATCAAGGTACAAAAAGTGTCACAAAGACAAGTAGAATTAAAAGCAGCATTTTCAGGCTTGAAGGCCTGTGTGCAGTGTGCAACTCCTTAATTACTTCAAAGCATAAGGTTTCTGGTCATTTTGATGATTATTTCATTGTATGCATATCATCTCCTAACAACTAATAGGCTGCAAAGTTCTTATCAGCTTGTTTTTTTAATAGAGTTAATGTATTTTTGTAGTTCGACTAGAAAATAGTTTACAAAATTCCAACTGTGGTAATCATGTTCCATTTGTGTCATGCATACTGTCATCTCACAAATTTTGTCATTTTTTAAAAAATCAGAAATCACGTTTTCATTTTTTTCTCTTAAGATCTAGAAATCATAATCTTTACCAAGTATTTAAGTCTTGCTACAATAAGCAAGCCTAATTCTAGCTCTTTTTGTTTGCCTTTACGACTGAAGACTACAGGGAAAAGGAGTCCACCTTCTCTGTTCATCAATGGTACGCTCAGATCCTTCTTGAATAAAATGATTTGCCAAAATCAAGATCAGTTAACAAGTTGCTTTGTCGGAGTAGTAAGACCTAGCCTCCACGATATTTTACAGTCATACTGTCTGTCTGCTTATTTGTCGGAACTCTGTTCATAGTAAAAATAATACATATACTGCTGAGTAAATGCAAGACAAGAATATAACAAAAATCAACAACGTTAGTAAGCAAAAGGAAACAATTTTATACGTACACAGGAGTCCTCTTTTATCCGTGATGGAGGATTTTCCATCTCGAGCCCAGAATTGGAGAACTGAAAGTTGTATATCTGTTTGGAAAGGAGGGGAAAACAGATCTGTTACCTAAGAGTTTAGACAGCAGGAATAGTCAGATCAGGATTTTTCCAATCTGTGCTCTGCTGATTTTTAACAAGACCGAGCAGTACATTTCTGTCACACAGCAAGACAGACTTAACCTATAATAAGGATGTCCTACTTGGAAGCACTGTTACAGTTTACTTGGAAGCCTGTAGTAGAAACAGTGAAGGTGTTTGAGCTGAAATTTGAATAGATTCACGAACTCATAGAAGGAAACAAGAACTGTCATTTGGAAGGATTTTGAAGCAGTACTCTTGCCAACAGTAGAAACAGGTCAACTGTGTCTTTGTTTAGGTGCATCTTGAGGCCTCCGTGGTCTTTGTAACTTCTCTTTAGGTAGGTGCACTATTCAGTAGCCCCTTAACCTCCTCTTTGCCACACTGAGGAAATCCAGCTGCCCCAACCTCCCCTTACAGGTCATGTCCTCTGGGCACAGGCTCTTCTTGGGAGCCCTGTCCTAGACTTTCTCCAGTTTCTCAGTATCATTGTTGACCTGGGACACCCAGATCCAGAGAACGAGCTCTGGGACATGGAGATCCTCACCAGGCACCAAGCAGAACCTTGGTCTGCTGGCCACACTCCTAAAATAGCCAATATGTATCTTTTTGGGGTTTTTTTGTTTGTTTGTTTGTTGTTTTTTTTTTTTTTTGCATTAACAGTGTGCTAGTGACTGAGTCATGTTTTTCTTGGCTTCCACTGTAACCCCCTGGGTCTTTTCAGCTGGGCTGTTCCTCAGCCCGTCAGATCCCTGCCTGTACCGATGCTTGGCGTTGTTCTGCCTTAGCTGCAGAACTCGGTGCTTACCCTTGCTGAACTTGAGGAGACTTCTGGTTGTCCAATCCCCAAGTTTCTGAAGGGGCCTCTGGATTGCTATTTGATGAGTCAGCTGATTGCCCAAATTTAGCATCATCTGCAAAATATTACAGCTGTTCAAATGCGTATCTACCTTCACACTATACTGGTTTCAAAAAAAAAATCCACACTCAGAATCTGCGGTTTGACCAGTCCATATAGAGCTGTGCAAACTCGCATTTGATTACTTGATACTAAGTAAAGCAATGATAAACACTTCATATCTGTGACTCTAGGATAACTAAAAAATGATTGCATACTTGAACAAATGTCTGGGAGTTTGTTAGACTAGCATTTGCAGTTGCACGTGAACTTGTATTATTGGTAATCATTTAATTCAAGTGAGTAGAGGATGGCAAACCTTAATTTGTAGACACCCAACAGACTTGATTCTGCAGAATTACACTGATGATGAAATATGGATTCTCAGCTGTAGTCTAAATGAAATTCCACCTTCTCTGTGCTACATTACTTACTCAGCTGAGGAGAAGTGTAGAGAAGACTGACTTGCAGGAGCAATTCTTGGGAAACCGTTATGTCTGTTAGCGTCTAACACTATTTTTATTCCTCTACAGCACTGATAGTGTAGACTTGAACATAGGACAATCAGAGCTTCTGCTCAGCTGTATGAGAGAATAATTCCTTTTGGCAGTGGCATTGAATACATCTGTAGTGGGACGTAACTGCACTATTTCAAGGGATTATCGTGGTGCATTCTACTCACGGGGAAGACAAGCTTCAGTATAAAAGGGTGGCAGTGCACAGACATGCTTTCCCTAGGACGGTGTAGATTTTGTGGTGCTGGTAGAGTTTGTTAGTCCACTCTTTCTGTGCCTTCATGTAATCTTCTTGGAGCAGTCAAGCTGAGATTACAGATGGAAAGTGCTGACAGGGAATAGGGGAGTGTTTAGTCTGAGAAGGCCAAATGAGACATAGAAGGAGCTGTGCATGCCATGTTGTCAGCAGGATTTAGGGGGGATTTAAAATTACCAGCAGCTACCAAACTACTGCTCATTGTGCCTAAGTGCCTATTTAAGTGTGAAAGGAGGAAAGAGAAAGAAGAGTCTCTTTATCTTGTGCTTATAGTTAAAAGATTAGCAATTTTCCTGATAAATATTGCTGTAAGGATCAATTGCTGGCTGTATTAATTAATATTACCTCAATAACTTTCTATATGAGGCTTTTGAGTGTTAATAAAATGGAGAGGAAGGATATTAAAACAGATAATGCATAATTTTTTTTATTATTATTATATGCAGCTTCTGGAAGTAAATGGAATACAGCTATCAGCAAAGCTGCGCTGATTTATGCCTGCCGATACAGAAGCATCCTGGTCTTTTCCTCTCGTTTCATTAAGACCTCAGCATGTGAACAGTAGTTAAAAATGACAGCAGCTTTTGGCATGTGCATAATCCACACATTTACTCCATGAACTGGGTCTAAGCTTTACTCCCATAATGTGACAACTTCTGAACTGCTCTTTTTCTCTCCACTTTCCCTTTTTTTCTACTTTCAAAGGAACAATAATAATTAACCAAAAGAAAAATCAGAAAAACATAACTGGAAAACTTAATAGGAGACTTCCCTCAGCTGTGGTCTCTCTGCACTGTTCCAGCAGTGGCTGGCGTCTGTGGGGGTTATATGTGCTGACCAAGAGGAATTTCCTCAGTACAAGCACTGTAAGCATGTGCTGTGGAGAAGTCTGTGCTGTTCCCTAATCTTGCTGCAAGATGCCTACAGGAGGAGGGGCTAGGGCACATTGCTGGAGGTTTTCAGACAATTGACTGACTGTTGCAAAGGTTCTTAAGTGTCTCTTGCCTGTCGAGCAGTCCATAAATAACTCCTCAGTGCACTGAGATATGCTAAAGACTGCACCAATCCTAGCGACACGCAGGAGCTGGTCAGGAAATCACCTCTGCCTCTCAGTCTTGCTGGGTTTTGACTTCTGTTCTCTGCCTCCTGAAGTAGCACTGCATCTCTCAGCCCTAGTGGCAGAAGGATTGGCAGTCGATCAGTAGCTCCGTCTGTGTTGGGTAGTTGAGGCCAATCTAACAGCACAACCGCATTTAGCAGGGATGCAGCGCTCTGAGGCTGTCTTTGAAAGTGGCACAAAATAAATAACATGGATATTCGGAAATACTGCAGTAGTTTTTCTGTAGGCTTGTGGTTAGGGATAGACTGCATTACACATATCCTCTGGGTTTTAGGTGTTGGTTCCCTTTGTGGTATTCAGAAATCTGAGGCAGGTGCTTTGCCTCTCTAAGCAGTGCCTGCAGAGTTCAGAGTAGGATCAACTACCAAGCTCAGCAGGAAGCCACCCATAATTAACATGCACGCTATTTTCTGTTCAGCACAATTTCCTCCTTAAGCCAAGGGCACGGAATTATTTCTGAGAGATAGGTGCCTGCACCCTTTCTATGAAAGCCTGAGCCTTTGTTACTCCTCCTCTTCAAATGTGAACGGAGGATTCACCTTCCTTGGGATGGGCTGCCAACCTCAGTAGTCTTTTGATTTACACAGGGAAGAGTAATTCAGTCCTTTTCTCTGCCTGAACTCAAAGCTCAACCATGAAAGAAACAGGACCTTGGTACGCTTCTGGGAAATTGTGTTTAAATCACTTCAGGCAGAGGACGGGATTGAACGCAGTTTATTTTAGTGTTTCAGCCAATGTGTAAAAGGTGCTTCCATTTTTTTTTGCCATCCACTTTCTGTTGACCACTAGCGCTTTCCCCGAGGCTTCCTGTGCTGCCTGTGTGCCCGGGCGCTTTCTAAGAAAGGCCGAGAGGACTCAGTCCCTCAGAGATCCCCGTCAGGCTGATACACGGATTCGGTTACTGAACTGTCTGAGAGCTGTGGGTTTGGGCTGAAGCCAAACACACGTGCAACTCCAAAAGGAACAAAGGTTAAATTTCTCCAGAATTCGGTGACAGGTGAATGGGACCATTGGAGGTTCGCTTCCTAGAGCCATCTCTGTGTATAAAACTGATTTTTAGTTTTTCCCTGTTGGGCCTGTGATTTAAGGGTCAGTCAAGATTTGCTTGGTCATCAGAGGAATAAATATCTTTGGAGGTATACTGGATGTTCTTGATTTGGGGGCCCCAACATTGAGAACTTTGCAAAAAGGAGCTTTGTATTCCTTATGAAGCATGTCCCAAGGACTTGTCTGTCCTTTCCATCTCCTTCGGGCTCTGCCCTTCCTTCCCGAGGCCTGCAGATCGCACGCTCCTTTCAGGTGCTGTCAGTGTGACTCTTCACATGGTCTGAGGGATGGTTATCAAGCAGTGAGAGCAAAGCACTCCTCCGCTTCGCTGCAATACGCTCAGGTCCTGCTTGTGGGGGAAACAAATGACTTGCAATTTAACGAAGTGGCATTTTGCAGTGGCATCTTTTGTCTTTTAAGAATATATTTCCTTGGGGAAAAACTCAGTGGCCTTTTCTTATTCAGCTTCCTACAGATACATGTGTTTTTGGAGCATTTCACTTATTTTTGGGGTGTTGTCTGAACACAGCTGATTGCAGACTGGGAAATTAATAGCCTAATTGAGAGTCATGAGATTTAAGACATATAAAGTAGCCTTTTCTTTCAGATTTTTTTTCCTGATTTGCACTGTCAGATTGTCTTGCTCTGAAAATATATTTTCAGTGGATATGTATTGCATCTTCTCACTCATTCAAATGTTCATCGGAATGGTTTGAAGTAGTACTTGAGGCCAATAACATTTGGATGATGATTTACCCAGCTGTGCATACGTGCTGTCATGTGCTGCCTTGGATACAATAGTGTCATGTTTACTGCTCTGTCACTGTTGTATAATTTTTACTAAATAAAGCTCCTAAATGTCGTGCAAAGGTTAATGATCACTTACAACTACAGTAATCATGCAGAATACTAGTGGGTTTTGTGGAAATATTTCTTTTAAATGGGGCTATATTAAGCATTTTGTGCACCATTTAAATTTTGCCTTCTTATTACTGCAGGTTTGTGTCAGCATCAACATGAAAACCCAGTTGAATCCTTTTCCTCTGGAGAGCATCTGAGCTGATCCTATCAGTGCAGTGTTTTTATTGATGCTGTCATTCCTATCCATTCCTAAGTGAGAACAAATAACTTCATTAATAGATAAATATTTATCACTAGAGCGATTAACCACAGATGTCTACTGATCTTAGTAGCACCAGGTTTAAGGGAATACATGATACCTTTAAAAACAAACTCTGGAGTACATTTTGCCCCTAAAAGCTTCCAGATGAATGATATCAAAACCTAAGAATTCTAAACATTAGATAAACTGCTAATTTGAAGGACTCGCAGTATCAGACAATCTCACCAGCCAAGAACCAGTGCTTTTTGGGACTTGCTTTCCTTTGTATCCTTCACTGGCATTAGAAAATATTTAAATCCTTTTTCTCCTAGGCATGAGGAGGCTGACACTATTTACCAACCCTTCTGTGGCTAAAGGAAATTTTTGAATTACAGAGTTTATAGTTGTGGTTTCAGGAGGAAAGGCTATTTTTACATCCTTTTCTTTCTTGGGACAAAAATGTTTTACCAAGAGTAACTTGGTAGGAAAATACATGTGGATAAGCAGTTACCACCACATGGATTTTAAGTTGTAAATAAAGGTTTTTAGAGTCACCTATGAGATTTGCAACCTATCTCTTTCTAACAAACTTTCCCAGAAAGCAGAACAATAGAACAGGTTGAAGGTCATTTCCATTATGATTTTGTTTGCCCATATTCATCAAATTCAGTTTATTTTCAGTGCTGAAAGTTTTCATGCATAGTTTGTAATTACCATGTAACTTGTTATTAAAAATAGTGATTTTTTGGGTAAATTTTGGGAAAAAATAAGTAGAAACAAATGAAAAGCAAATGAAGAACATTCTCTGGAGAGCATCATAAGCCACCATTAGGACTTAAATCTAAGAAATATGTGCCTTTTTTGACATCTTTTTAAAGTCCCTCAATCTGACAAGATGCAGAGGCTGCAACTCTAAGCCTTCTGCTGGGATAGAAAACTGGGAGAATGCTGCAGGTTTCAGTAAAAAGTAAAAAGACAGCACAGGGACAAGTGTAGTAGATCAGTTGGTTTTAGGAAAGTGGAACTTTTGAAGGAGTGTGGCTGCATAAGGAAATTGTCATCTTACTGCCTTTTTAGTTAGGAACAGTTAAACTAATTTCATTTATGACATTCTTTATTTGTTTTAGGATTTATTTTACCAGTGATATATATATATATATATATAATATTTATGTGTCTATATAAAATAGAATAGAATACAATGAGGCCTTTATAATTTTGTCAGGGTAAATACTTACTCTCTTCGTTGAGGTTTTGTTGAAGTATAAGCCCTGGGTCTTTCAATGTCTAGTGTTAGGTTCAGAAACAGGCATCAGAGAGGTTTCTCATGGAGCTAACATGCAAAGGGAATTGTATCAGCACAGGATACCATGATAGCAACTGCCAGGGAGAAACTCAGATCAGTAACTGGAGCAGGGAAAAATGCTTGGCTGGAATGCTCTGAACTACCTTGAATTTAAAGCCAGCTGCTTGAAAATCCGTCAAGCAAAACAAAACTTGGAAAATGGCTAGGAAATACAAATCTATGTATTTTAAGAGTTTTTAAAGGACTTAACCATTCAGGACAATGCTCAAGGTCCAGGCTTCCTTCTAGAATGCTGTGCGTTTGCAGGCAAGTACAACAATTTATATCCCATAATCACATGCAAAAAGACAGTAACAAAACAAAGTTATTAATGGATAAAAATTGAAGATTTTAGACCAGGAATACCAAAGCAGGTTACATTAATTGTTCATTTTCAGTGACAACTTCATCTTAAGTTGCCAAGATATCTTTAAAAATGTAGCACCAAGTGAGTAATTACGGAATATGTAGAAACATCATTATGCCCTGTCAGGAGGTATTTTATAGCCTTTTCTTAAAGCCTCAGAGCTTTTCCTAGATCAGTCACTCTTTTTCCACTTCTTGGGCCTGTTTTATTTTCTTTAGCTCTATGGATCCTAACCATATATCTTACAGCTCTGAAGAAGACTAATTAAGAGTCTAATTAGAAGACTAATAAAGTCTAATACAGCCAAGAGCTGAAAAGAACGTCAAGGTGAAGATCTTCTCCAAATCCTTTCCAAAACTATGTTTTTTTAATTGGTCACAAATTAATCAAAACAACAATAAAAATAGTTTATACTTTTACAGTCTTATTCCCTTTCATATCACGTTGCACTTTAGGATCTCCAACTGTTTATGCGTTTGTGGAAGACAACAAAAACACTCTAGGAAGAATGAAGTTACTCACCTGTAAGTAGTGACAGAATCAGGCCTTTATCTGTCTCCTTATCCTATAGAGATTTAAGATATAAATGAATCCCATTGATTTAAAAAGTTTATGCTTGATTCAGTTAAAAGGTGTTAAAGGCTAGGAGTGAGGAAAGAAAGTTACTCAATCACGACTTATACCTGAAATAGCATTTTTGTCTCACTTTGTACTTCTCACATCCCAGACCAGTGACCTTATAGCTGAGGCTCTGATGGAGTACTGAGTGTTGTTTTACCTGTCTTTTGACTCAATATAATGCAGAAGTGGATTTCCTAAATTACATCTGCCACTCCTGCAATGTGTTGAATCCTTAAAAATTTAGCTATTACTGTGATTGTTTTACAGTGCTGTGTATTTGTGATGTACATAACCTCATCAGATAGACTCGGAGCATCACATGAAAAAGCAGATTGTTAGGGACCTTGGAGGCTAAGCTGGGCTAACTTTGATGCTAGATCATGTGGCTTCTGTTTACTTGCCCTTTTTTTCTTTTGGCAAGCCAATTTTGTTTTTCCAAGGTAAATCTGAATGCAGGTTACAATGTAGAATTTCTTTTCACTATTAAATATACATATTTTAGCACAACGATTAAGGAATAAATCTATAACTGATTTTGGCACTGAAAGATATGTACTTAATACATACTGAGTGTAGTACCCATCTGTTGCTGAAATCTCTCTCTCTCACCATTCAGAGTGGTTCTTGTGATGTTTCCCCCATGAAGATATTTGTCACAGGACATTTCTTTAATTTGCTGCGTACTGGAATGTGATTTCACACTACATACTCCCATTCTCCTGGCCTTGAGCAGGCTGAGCAGAGTCTTGCCATGGTTGCATTTTTAGAACAACCGTGCAGCAGGTCTTCACTTTTGATTTGCCTAAGAAGGAAATCAGAGCAGCAGTAGACTGAACAATCCTAAATGTTAGAAAAAATACATAAAACCAAGCAACAACCCAAAGCAGGAACTCCGCAGTTTACTTTCAAGGGTAGTTTCAAGTTTACATGCAAGTAAACTTGTTACAGCCTAGCCATCTGTACACTATTAGGTGCGTATCTGACAAAAAAAAAAAAAAAAAGGAGGGAATAAATAAAAAAGCTGTCAAATGACTCTTGAACGTTTGAACGGCTCAAAGGCTCTTTGTGTGGTAATGTTGGCACAGCTCCTAAGTGACCAGATGGAATTTTGTTAACACTCAACAGGACAAGGGCTGAGATTTTCTTTCTTAGCTTACTATATTTGAAAAGCTTGCATAAAATGTGTCAGAAAGCTTAATATTTTTTCCTAGTATGCAGAAATACACATATACTTTCCCTTAGTGCAGATATGTTGGTTGACAGCTTCAGAGGCTATCTGTAAGGTGGGTAAGAAAAGAGATGTGAGAGGCTTTTGTAATTTCTAAAACTGATGCCAATTAAAAGGTAGGAAACTTAACAAAGAAAATGCATAAATTTTCCTGTTAAAATTTTGAAGGTGTATGGTAATTTAAATATTACAATTTGTTAGTGAAATTTAAAAAGGTGTTTTTATTTACACAGTTAGTGATTGTGTTAAAACTAGAATTTAGAAACAGACTTTTTAATAAACAGGCAAAGTTTATATTTTTGTAAGAGGTAACAAAAATATATAAATATTTAAAAAAACTTGTTTTCTCACATCAGGTACCACTAACAGTAGCGATGTCATATTTCTGTTTAAAGACTCTGCTGAATATATAAAACCACGTGAATGTCTGTGAATCCCCCTATTCTCCCATCATCATGGCTTCATTGTCAGTAAGAAATTTCAGAAAACTGAAAATCTCCATAGTCTCTGGTAAATCACGGGATGACTTTCAAACCAGACAGCTTAAGAAGCAAAGAAAAGAAACAAAATCTCTAATCTCTCTCTCTCTTAAGAAACAAAATCTCTAACAAGCCCTGGACTCATCATTTGCCTTTTAAGTGCTTCGTTTCCATTTTCAAGGCTTTCAGGGAATCCATGATAGCCAGAAACGTGCTGTGTTGCAGATTACTGTTTCATAACATCTGACTTATTACAGTATCTGAGGCTTCAGGAGGAACACTAATGCGACATACAATTAGAGTTAGCAGTACTAATTTTGAGCCTGAGTATCTTATTTAGGCAGAATTCTCGCTGTGACCGGGGAAAGATGAGCCTGGGGGCTTTGCACAGACTCAGATCCTGTATTTGTTCAATAACTCAAACCGATAACATAAATACAGTTATGACAGATACTGTACTGTGTACTTATATTGTATGATTTACGTATACTCACTTGCATAGTGTAGGCCAAAGACTAGACCTAGAGCTCATTGAGGTCCAAAAGAGTTCTTCTCAGCTTCTTCAGTACTGGAACTTTGTATCCTCAGCCTTGTACTGCTTGATTTTCATTTACTTATTTATGTATATATTTTTATTGAAGCCTAAGTTTTGCGTATAACTTAAATGTCAGAGAAGCCCAGCATCATTTAACAAGCCATATTTTGTACAAAACTAGGAAAATGTATAGAGAATTGGGAGCCCCATTAAATTATTAAAAAAAAAAAAAAAAAAGGTCAGTGTTTGTTCTTATATGTCAGGGAAATAATTTAAAGGAAAATTCAAAAACATTTTTTGGAAAGTGTTTTCCTCTTTTTTTTGGTGTGATTAGTAGCATTTGCCATTTCTAGTCAGTTAACTAGAGTCGTATTAGGATCAAAACTTTTAGAGTAGGTACAATCAGAAAAGGTTATATGCAGTAGCATAGGTGCAATAGCACCCCAAAGGAAAGATCAAGCTGAGTGAGAAAAAAAAAAAAACAAACAAGATTTAAATATTCTGTTTCTAGACAGTACTATTTTTGTAGATGATTTTTATTCTATCACCTGCTCTCTCTTCTTGCTATCTTGACTTGACAAAGTCTCTCTTGGTTGCTAGATTAAAAACGCTTCAAGCAGATAGGGTCTTGTGTGGCAGGAGAAGAGACAAAAGAACAAAATAAACCAACAGTTATGTGAACACGAGTGGAAGGAAGAACCAGTAAAGAGAAGCTGGCTTTTCTGTGTGTGTGCATGTGCATGCATGTACACATTAGCTTTCCTTTTCTGTGTGGTTGTTTATTTCTATGTAATGTATCATAGGGAATGATAACATTGATTATTATTTGGGTTACACTTTATTTTCAGGATTGTTTCAGTCATTTGCAATATGGCTGACCTTGACTCTTCAGGAAGAGCTTTTTAAATTTTCTCTGTTTCAGTTTGCTCGTCGCTCAAGTAGTATATTGATTCCATCTTACCTTATAAATACTCTCTGAAAACAAGAACATTAATATCTTTGAAGTACTCTGACATAATGTAATGATGCTAACTTTGTAATTGCTAATGAGGAAGGAAGTAATCTTTCAGAGGAGGATTTTTGAGTAGTGTTTGGCTAGATTCACTTGAAGGAGGATACACCAAGACATTAAATTGTTGTTCTTTGACAGAACATTTATCCTGAAAGAGATATTGCAAAAAACAATATTCATCATGTATACATCTTGGTATGGAAAAGAAATATTGCAAAAAATATTCATGTATACATCTTGGTATGATATTGTATTGTATGTCATATGGCAAATATTTTCCAGGGTCAAATGTACATGGGATGATTGTATTTTGGAACTTTTTTTTTGTTTTTAATACTTTCTTTGCAACCTAACAATTTTTTGTTTGCAGTGGTGTATATATACACTATATAAGCCTTTGTGTATACACATCTGTAAGATAAAGGAATTATGGAAATCTTATGGACTGTATTAATTTTTTGCACGGATATCTGTTTTACTTATTTTCGGGATTACACTAGTAATGGTAGCATTTGTTTAAATCTAACCGATGCTTAAGGATATTGTGACAAGTACGTTTATAACTGTGCCCACATAACAGAACCTGAGAATGACAAATTATGAGCAAAACTGGGGAAAAAAAATCGAGATTGGTGTAAAAAGTCATTTTTTGGGTTACTTAATACCCTATATATATATATATATATTATTTATTTGTTTGCTTGTTTATTTTCATTCAGACCTGAGTGGCGAAAAATGTATTTTGAGATGCTGAACTTGATATTCTCAGGTATATGAGACTGAGAGCAATGCCTTTGGAGAAATACCAGCTAACACGTGATAATATTGTGACAATTGACAACGTGGGAATTGCATCATTTCAGCTGTTCTTGGGAGCTGGTGTGGGAGGCCACAAACACAGCAATTCATTTCCATAGTTGGGCTAAAAAGTCAGAATCAAGCTGCTAGCAGAAACAGGCCTTTTGTGAACTAAGTGGGCAGACAAGAACTAAACAAACTCCTAAGATGCTAAAAGTTACTCTTTTGACTGTCTAGCATCTCTTTTTTAAAAAAAAAAATCGTTATTGCTGGCAGTAGCTGAAGTGTTCAAGGACATTTCTATTATGGAAGGACACAGGGCAGGTGCCATGCCCTGCTTTTTCCTGTTTCTCCAAATGGGAAAAGTACTGCAATGAATTTTGATTTTCCTCTGGATTCGAAATTCTGGTGCTGCTTTCCAGAAACACAAGTGCGCTGAATAGTAATATGGGGAGAGAAATCACTTAAAGATTGTCTTTAAAAAACTTTTTAAAAAGGGAAAAACGGTAAGAGCTCCAATTCAGTAGGGTGTCTGAAGAAATGAACTGTGATACACATGAATTTATGAAACTAACATATTTATGAAAAGAGTCATATGAACATACGAGAATTAAGCCTGAGGACATAGAGGAAGACCAGATATTAATTTTTATGTGTAATTTCGACTGCTCTAGATAAAACACGTCACTTAGGATAAAGCAGGCATCTTACCTGTTTTATTACCACTTTTATAACAGAGCATTGAATCAATTCACTGAAGGGATTCAGTTTTGCTTGTAGATGATGATGTGTGTTTCTTGCTTACTAAGGATCCAGTGAGAATTTAAAAGGCTTTTGTCTAGCAAAGGTCCTAATTAGTATTTTATGTTCTTGCCCTGCATGTCTCCTGGGTTTTGGTTGTGTGGCTGGAAACAATAAACTATATGAAAATAAAATGTGCAGTTATTTGTCAATTAAATGTATTTTTTAAACGATCAGTAGCCATACTGTATACGGTTTTATGTTCTACTCCTAGTAATAAAGTACCAGAAAAGATCTTTCCATTAACTGAGAACCATATGTCTTTGCTAGTTGAAATTATTTTTTCTAACATCAGCTGACTTTTAAATGAAATTTTAGTACAGATTCTCTTTATCAAACAATGTATTTTTTATTTATGAAAAGATCTATTTCATCCTTCTTTTAGACCAGGTTTTAAACATGACCTTTAAGGGTTTTCATGTTTTTAAACACCCTGCAAACCAGTAAAAATTGTTATGCAGATTTCATTGAATTTTAATCAGTTTCTTTGGACCTTAAGATAACTCCAAATCTTTAGTATTTCATTTTGAAGTATAAAGATACCTAAATCTGTATCACATTTTCCTTAGGAAGGGTCAATAATCTTCCACGATCCTGCAAAATCTTCTGAAATGTCATTCTTGTTGTCTTGCCTTTGCAACTCAGGACTAAGTAATAAGGAAAGGATTGCTAACATGTAGAAACCAATTACAGCAGCTACAGATCAATGTACCTTGCAGTAGTGTAAATATGTTTTAATTATATGATATTGTATTAATTAAAAGGGTTGATGCTTTTAATTCTACTTACGTGCAAAGGTGTATGTTTCTTGCATTTTTTAAGGCATTTTACTGAGGGAATTCAGGGGTGAATAACAAAACAAAATGCCCTTTTTTGCATAAAACTGCAGCAAAATGAATAATCTGCATTGGTAAGAAACTTCAGGTGAACTGAGTACTAGCTGGTGCAGTTTTATTTAGGTTTCCCTCCTGGTTTTGAATACGAACTAAGTAGTTGTTAGCGTGTATAGGCTGACCTGATAATTACCAAAAATAATTAGGTAGATTACTGCTCAGGTGGCAATGAGCCATAGTGTGTCAGTATTTTCAGGTAATAAAAATGAAGCTCTTTGAGAGATTGAGGTGTCAGCAGAACAGATGCTGAAGCAAATGGATAAATGAAAGAGTAACAAGTCTCTAAGACCAGATGGTATATATCTAAGATTCAGAAAGTGTTTAAGAATGAAGCAGTTGAACTGTTGTCAAAAATAGGCAATCTCATTAAAATTAGCTACTATGCTGGAAAAGTAGAGCAAGTATACCTAAGTTAAAAACAGGTTGCAGGAGGAGCCCTGCAATTAATGATCTATCAATATTTCCTTAGAAGTAGTAAAATTGGTTGAAAAAAACCTTAACCCACCTCTATGAACATGGTAAGGCATAGGCAAACAAGAAGGATTTCTGTTTTAAACAAACAAAAGTTCCTCCTGGATTAGGAGGTGGATTCATGGATTTAACTGCTAACCTGGTTTAGGGCCAGGGTCAGCCTCAGGACCCGTTCAGCACCGCAGATGCAGTTAATAACAGAGGAATTACCTTACTGGCTGTGGTAAAAGTCTTTTCCAGGATGCTGGGTCTAAACAAACAGCCCAATAACATCCAAGCACATCTGGGGAGATTTGTTTGGCCATCTTCTCCTCTTGGTGAACTAGAGCACCGAGGCACAATGTGACCATGCGAATGCCATGTACCCGCCCTGTAGCCCTGTGGGTCGTACTGAAAGCTGGGGCACCCAATTTGTCCTATTTCTGACAGTGAGTGCCCAGAAGCATACGTCTGGGAAAACACTGGGCAGGGCAGAGACGGGATGGGGCAAGTGCAGAGTGGTATTCTCCCAATTTATAGTAATCTGCAGGTTAGGAACTTCCTACTCCAGAAGTTTAGTGCATATTTTAGTATTAATAGCCATGGGTGGGTTTTAGTTTCCACACAAAATTTTTCTCATTGAATAAATTAAGTGAATCTGTTTACAGTTCCATTTTGACAGTTTAAATACATCTGGTGTGAAAATATACTTTCTTTTCTAAGTTTATTACTTCATAATTTCATTTTGATATTGTAGTTGTGTTAGGAGAAATAGTAAATAGTAGCTTTCTTCTCATTGATTTAGGGCTATTCTTAATTCCATATATCACAATCATTTTTACCCTCAGTCACTGTTTTTTCAAGATGAAGAGTTCTTGCCTGTTTAACTTCTTGAGGCACTCCTTCAGCCATGTCTGTGCCTTTTCTAGTTCTTCAGGGTGTCATTTACAACATGGGGTGCCTAGAGTTGCATCCAGTATTCAAGATGTAGGACCAAAGAGGAAACCTGTGCTAGGTTGTCGCTTGGAAAGGTTACACACCAAGAGCACCAGTGCAGCCGAAAGCATCTTGCTCAAAAGATGCTAAGTGAAAAGAGATGCCTGCAGATATAACCAGCGTGGCTAGAGCATCTATGCCTCAACTTTCCGAGACTTGTTTCTCTGTGCCCGGAGATCCTTCTCTAATTTTGCAGGCTGAACAATGTCTGCAGAATGGACATTTGTAGTTCCTGATCGTTCTGGTTCAGTACGTCCTATTTATTTTGAATTCCTTGTCTGTCAAGTTGCATGTATAATCGAATAGTACCTGTACTCAGAACAGTATACTGAGTGTCAATCAAAAGATACAGGAAATGTTAATGATATGTTCAAGGTGGATCTTTTATTTTCTTTTAAAATCTCTGTACTGGGTAAGATCACAAAATTTAGAAAAATAAACCATGCAGACAAAAGCTATCCATCTAAATACTCTTCTGAAACATTTTAAATATTTTTTTTAATGTCAGTCTTAAAAGATGGCTTTTTTGTGTGCCTTGACTTTCTCTGTGGTTTGGATGAAGATGCTGTGAACTCAATGTAAAATTAGCAAGTTGGCTCTTGTACACAAAAGCTGCATCCCCAGATATACTACTGGCTACCTTGTAAAACTGTTTGTAGCATATCCAGCATTCCTGTGACCCTGATCCAAAACAAGGCTGATCAACTACCAGATTTTTATGAGATGAAGGAACAGTACTTTTGTATAAAACGAATTAGTGATTGAAAATGAGTCACCGAAAAGCTCTCAGAAACAGAATGGAATATTAAAGCATTTACTTACGTTAGTCATCTTCTATTTTTCTCTGTAAAAAAGCCTGTGCAAGAGGTAGTAGTAATAATGTGTTGCCACCAAAAGTAACACGTTACTGCAGGATTTAACCCACCCCATTTTTGCGAGTTTTTGTGCAGGAGTAATTTTCAGGGGAAGTCAAAATGCAACAGGAGGTGGAATGGGCCAGACAGTTGGGTCTGACAGCCCTTGCCAGACTCCACGTCCTGACTTACCAGTTTATATTGTTAGGATATCAAGTACTAAAGGTTGTGGGGTTCAGGATTTTCTGCCCAGATGAGAGAACTAATTATACTGAAAGCAGTCCTTTAAGCCAGGTGTTAAGAATGAGTCACTCCCTGTGCTTGGGATAGACAAAATGGTTCATCCTACTGTTAAACTGCTGACTTGATGCCTCACAAACTCACGACATGATACCAGGTTGCTGAGCAACTGTATCATATGTATCACTACTGCCTTATTTTTATCTTTACCATCCTGACCTGGTCCCCTTAAATCTTCCCAGCTAATGTAAGCTTTCACATGACCTTACATATTGACAAAATCTACTTATTCACATTTCCCTGTCACACAGCCAAAAAGATTCCTTACATTGGTTTTATCCCACGGGTTTTTATCTCTGAGAATATGATCAGCCTGTGCAGTAACAAGCCTACTGGAAACAGATTCTACAGAAACAGAGGAAGAGATGGAAAAGTAAGCAAGAGATGATCACAAGAAAACAACGGGGGTTTTGTACATGGAAGAAAAGCATCTGCAGCTTCCTCCCTAAATGACAGGTTCAGCGCAACTGTGAAACTGCAGAAATCGGGAAGCCTTGTGTAATTATATGGTAGGAACCCACGGGACCACTGCAGTCTTTTCACTCTGAATATCCCTGTCGTTGTCATCTCAAACTGTAAGGTTTGTTCTTTTCAGAATAGCAAAAGAAGGGAAAAAAAAGGAACAAAGCCTATGAACTTGTTTAAGATGTATTTGCATATATCCGATACTCCCAGATTTCAAAGATAAATATGTCTTTCAAGGTATTAACCCTGTTTAGAAAGGAGAAAGCCCTGGCTTTGACAGAAAGAGACAAAATGAGCAAGTAATGTGTTTCCTGAAAGGTACTTTTTCCCTCTGTCCCTGTGGCCTTCTGACTTTGTGGCCAGAGGTCTAGTGTTCCTTCAGTATTCCTACATGTGTTTTCTTTTTATGCATATGGTTTCTAATTTAATTTCTGTGTATTGTATTTTTAAATCACTTATAGTATCTAATCATATCTACTGAGTGGCAATTTCACATTTTAAAGGTAATGTGGCATACCACTGCCACAAGCATTGGCTGACTTTTGAAGTATGTCTCAAGCTAAAAGTCTGTGTGTGTTAGTGAGATGTGTACATGCTCAGTACCATGAAAAGTTGAGGGGTTGAAATATTTAGTCAGTCACGTCTGAAGATTTTGCCCAAAGTACATCATGGTGCACATCATAGGTAACTGTGGAGTATTAAAATGGTAGACTTCCCCAGAAAAAGTAAGCAGCAGGCAGCCAGGAGGGAGTAGGAAAAAAAGATGGGGGAGACGTTCCCAGCGCCTCCTGCAGGTTCTGCTGTGGCAAGGAGTGGAAGAAATTACAAACATTTGAGATAGAGCACTCATCTCTTTGCCCAGTCAAATACAATTGTAAGTGGGAGTTTGTTATTTATCAGGCATATATGTAAGGTAGAAGAGGCTATAAGAGAGAAACAAGGCCTGGGTGAGGTCTCTGATAACAGAAGCCTCTCTCCATCGTCTGCAAAACTGATGTGAAGGTGAATTTCTTACCTATGCATTTTCTTCTTCCACAGACACTGGGCACACCTGCTTTTTTGATACCTCCTCTCTCATAGTCCTCTTGCTATAAACAGCTGCTGCGATTTCAAAGCTACATGTGTTAGCATGCAGGGAGATGAGATGAGGTGCCTGTGTGATGGAAGAGAGGTAGTGCCACAGTAGATGAAAACTGAAGAGAGAGAGATATGAGAGAGGGTAGTGGGTGAAGAAAATGGAAGAGGAGGTGAAGCACAGTGTTAATTTGCAGTAACATGGTTGGTCATTGAGTACCCCACAGCGGTGTAACTTGACAAATTCCAGTGATATTTCCTGAATAATTTAAGTAATGACATTTTTCATCGCACGTGCAGCTCTATCGCTGCAACACATGCACTACATTTAAGCCCACTGGACACTAACAGGGAAAATGATATTTTTTTCTTGCTGGCTTGTTCCAGGAGGTGTTGGCTTAGCAGGGCGAGGGGAAGGAGACAGGCTTGAGGTCTCAGGGGGCAGCACCAAGTGCATCTGCCAGAAAAGCTCCCAGAGTTGCCCGCACGCTGCTGGCTCTCATTTAGGGGCAAGGGGGCTCCTTTCTGTAGCCTAGCTAAGGCCACATGCATATTAGTCAGTAAACAAACCAACTGCCTGATAAACAATTTAATACCTAAAGACTGAGAACTTAAAAAAGTGAAGCACCGTACTTTTATCTGTATGGGAACTTGGGCTACAAAAGGATAGGTGAATCAAAAATGGAAGTGGGATGAAAGCCCCAGCTTTGGATGGGAAGCGAAGCAGCTCCAGGAGTGTGATTCCGCTGCCTCCGTGGCACACCTCCTGAGCCTCCAGCAGGCCGCCAGCGCCTCAAAGGCAAAGAAAGGCAGCATAAGGGAAGCTCTTGCCTCCTTTCCTTTGCACCATCCCGTATGTGGGCAAATGAGGAGGAGGCAAAGTGCAGCAGCTGCCAGCTTGCTTCTGAAGGGGGCTTCCTACGTCGGTGCGAAGCTCTGAGGCAGCGCTGGCTGCCTTTCAGGCCCAGAAGATGCCAGCGATGTGTGGCGAAGGGACCGTACCTACGGTTCTGTAGGGCTGGGGTGAAGGCTTTCTGATTAGTCACCAGGGAATGGTAGGCGGCTAGACACTATTTAACATTATTTGTTTTGAGTAACAATTCCTGCTCACTGACAGAGTTGGCATGGAAACCGAACCAGCACTCGTTTTTAAAAGGGTAGTCCATTCACGGTGAGGTTAGTCATCAGCGGGCAGGCCGAAGAGACCCGGGCTGCAGCTGCTAACGCGCTTACATTTTGTTCCCAAATAAGCAGAGTACTCAGAATGGTAGCAGGGATACTACCCTAACTTGTATGAGAATAAAAGGGCATCTGTTGAGAATTGTATTTCATAGTTTGAATTGATTTGGTTCTTTTTTGTTTTGTTTCATTTTGTTTTGTTTTCTAAAGAGGGAAGAGCTATTGAATTACCTGAAATTCAGAAGGTTCTGATTTCTGGAAGATGCCTTGTATTTTCACAGATCAGTTGAATTTAAACAATTAACACAGTTCATATAAACCGTGGTGCTTGTAACAATGTGGTGGAAAATGGCATAGTCCTTAAAAGGCTCTGAGCTTAGCACTATGGCTTTGTGAATGTCTCATCAAGATGGAACCCTATATAGCACACACAAAATGGCATTTTCAATTACTTTCCCATTGTTGATGAAAAAATTCAAGGTGTGCTTATTTCCATCATATTTTTGCCCCGCACAAGGATAGGAGCAAAGATACTGCTGCTGGTTTTCTGAACCAGCTAGACTGAGGCAATATTGATGGCTAAATTGCCGTTCAGCAGCCTTTCATAAAGTGCTTGCTGGCATCCTGTTCTCAGCTGCAGAATGATAAATGTATGCATAAATTTGAAAAGTTTAACTTCATGCATAACCTTTGACTTCTGGCTTTTTATATACTCAGAAATATATACTATAGACCATTCATTCCTTCTTCATTGACACAGGATTTTGTTTACTTTACAGTAACTATTTACATTCAGTGCTGTTACCAAATTGCTAATGACACTGATTTCTCGTTTCTTTGTGTTTACCAAGCAGATAATCTAAGTGATGCCCTGAAAAAGCTGAAGATAACAACCACTGACAGCACGGCAGATAGCTTGGAGGGATGCTTGGACTGTCTGCTTCAAGCTCTGGCACAAAACAGTAAGTTCTATGGACCTTTCAAATTTTAAATCATATCATGAGATCAGTGAATAAAAAGGGAGGTAATAAATTGTGTCTGAAAGACTCACTCAAGCAATGGGCTGCTAGATTGATTGCTCTGGGTTTTGTATTGTTTTTTTAACCCATATATGGGTGACATTCAGGTGGTAACAAAGACATGGTAGGTAAATTCCCGATATCTGAAACAGCTGTAGTCCAGTCCTTTTTCCAATATTATGAAGTAGCACAAGAACTTTGAAAACTGAGTGAAGATTTCTTCACATGAAAAACAAAGGACAAAGATGGACAAATGAACTTGATGGGGCAGGGAGAGGGATATGGGAGCTGCTTGCTAATTCTGGTTAAAAGAACATGGTTTCCTATCCATAGTGTATTTTTCCTTGTATTTCCAATTTATATTTCTTAGGAAAGTAGTTTTAATTAGCAGAAGTGGGCCTGCTATCCAAAGATGGTCCAAATTTGACACCTAGTATGATAACAAAAATAACTTAAGAATGGAACAAGAAGAGTTTGTTTTTTTTGTTTGGTTGTGTTTTGTTTTGTTTTTTACTGAAAGCTGTGGAATGTGTGTCCCTACTCCTAGCAGGCAGAAAGGTATGGTAAATGAAGATGACAGCTTATGAGACTCTTCCAAGTTTAACTTTCTTAGCACTTCACATGGTGGCAGAAGAAAAATCTGTGTACAATTTCAGGTCAGAAAACGTGTCAGAATAGATACAAGTCATGATTAAACTTCCTTTTTTTAAAAATAAAATGATGGTCCTTTGTAAATATCAGTACTCTCAAAAGTATATGCTATCAATAAGTCTTGTTTCTTCCCCATGATGTTATTCTACAAATCACATCATTTTGGTTTTCTTGGTGTAAAATACTTCATGAGTTTTTTCACAATAGGATATAAGTTCCATCCATATCACATCAAAGATGTCATGTGGATAATAACATGTCATTTAATGTCATTTCTTTGCAATGGTAGTGGTGGTTTTTTTTTGTTTCAATTTAATTATTTTGCAAGGAGATGTCAGCCAGGAAATAATAAACTCTATTTTTTAGATCAACCCATTTTTTGAAGATGATGAATCATTTTTATAACAGGTTTATTTATTAGGCATATCCAAATCTTTAATCCAATTTTCAATTGGCTTTGGTATTTCCAGTATTTTAAAGTCTAATGCTTAAACTTAAGCAATAAAAAGAAGACGGTATGAATAATGACGATGCACTTAGTGCTTAGTGTAAATAGCAGAGTTTATCATTTTGCCTATGAAGGTTGCATAGCTATGTCACAGCACAAGTTTGGCAGATGCAAAGTAATTTTGACTAATGCACAGCAAACATACCAGTGCTTCCTTGCAACCAGATGACTCTCTTCCATTGCAGTCTGGGGCTTTACTCTTCTTTACAAAATCCTTTCTCTTCTGATCTTGTGGCTACCAAATCAGATAAACAGATTAGGATTTTGACCTCTCTCTTCTTGGGTAGTTTTACAGAATTTAGCTCTAATCCCTGCCTGGTTTACCATGTTTTTTACATGTAAGTCAGTAATATGAATATAACCCTGATGAACTGCCATGTGATACAGATCTGTACATTTTTTCAGTTGCCCAAGATAGAGGTAGATTTGGATCACTTCACTTAAAGAATACTGAACTAGATTCACAAGAAGCAATAAAGGTTCTTAAATACAAATACCTTCAAACACACTTTGCTTCCCCTACTACACTTTGCCTTTTCTTCTTTCCATTAGCCAGTGAAGATGGTGACTCTTTTTTTGCTATTGCTTGGTATCTGTTTTCTCTCATGATATTTTCTGTGCCTTCTTATCTTCCTGTACCACCTTTCATCGCATTTTTCTCTGCCCAGAAGATAATCATTTTATCCACCACCTATTCATTCTCCTCACAATGATCTTATACATGTAGTGACATTGCTTACCAATGCACAGGTTAGGCAAATCTCAACTCTTAAGTGGAGGTAAGGACAATTAATTTCCAGTGGATATAGAGATCTTCCTCCACTAAAATTCTTAAGTGGGCTGCCCTCAATGGAGGTGCAGTTTCAAATATTTTTTCCAGGGTGACCAAAAAAACACAAAAATGTTTAATAATGATCACTTATTGATGACTTGTGTGAACTTTTCATCAAAAAGCTTAAGTAGAAAAGCACTATTGCCCTTTTTTAAATTGCTCAGGACGTTAACTGCACCTTGAATATATATATCTGAAAGACAATTCAGATGATATCCTTCAAAACTGCCTCCTTAGAGAACACGGCAATCTTTTTCTTTTGGCAGAAAAAAAGGGAAGAATTAAGTGCCCCACCTAGAGCCTTGGTAAATTGCTGTAGGATATTTCCAGTCTTACTGGAAAGAACAAAGCAAGCAGTAAGTTGTCCTCCAAAACCGAGAATAAGGTTCCAGCTTTGGGTAATTAAACTGACCTTTCCATTTCTAGGTAATTAATTTTCCGGTTTGACAGTATCCCAAAGGAGAGGATGTATTTTGTGATAAAGATTACCACCCTACAGCTACAAAGTAGAGGAGATTAGGTGCCAATACGCTTATACCTCTGCCTGTGTTCTGTGGAGAAGAGAGTCAGCTTTCTTAGTGATCAACTATGCATCCAAAATTTGCTTCTGATACCTTTGAATGAGGGAAGACATTCTTTGCTAGTCCAAAAAGAGAGTATGAAAAGGCTTGTTTTACAGAAACTATCAAAGTAAAGACATTAAAGAAAGTATGTTTAATGATAATCCAATTTAGGGGGAGGGAAGAGCCAAAATGGCAAAAGCATTTTGTCTAAAATAACTCATTACAAATTAGATGGGTTAGATAGGACAGTTTTTTCAACATCTTGCTAGTAAATTAGGAGCCTATAAATCAGTTGCTTTTCAAGTAAATTAGACAGTTTGATACCAAAGTTTTTCTGAGTTTCCAGAAAACAGGCTTTAGTTCCCAAGATAGTCTGATGATTTTGAAAAAAAAATTCAGAAAGAAGACAGGCTTCTCTTTCGGCATAAATTTGTAAGAACAGCAGCTCGTTCAGAAGACTTCAGAGATTATTAGGTAAATTGCATGTAATGGATTGGTTCAAGAAGTAGTTACAGTATATAATTGTCTTTCTAAACACTTCAGTCTGTGGGATACAGTTGAGCTACTGATATATTGTGATGGTCCTTCTTCCTTTGACCAAGCAGCCAGTGAATGTCCTTTCTCATAGTTCTTATCCATCTAGTTAACTTCTTAATGTGGATTTATTTGTTTATTTATTTGGTACGGTGTGTACCATATGTACAGATTACATATATGATATCATATAGATGTGTTACAAACTATACCTCTGTGTATTAATACATCTCTCTCTCTCTCTCAATATATGTATATCAAGCAAACATTTAGGGCTAAATGATCACAAATGTTATACCATTAACAAGAAGTCAATCATTTCACAGGAATGACATAATTTATATTGGTAGATAGGAGCAGTAACACGTAACCCGTAAAGAAAATAAGACAACATGACAGAATGGTTTAAGAGATGACTTCCATACCCTTCAGAGAACATAGTTTAAATGGTTTAGAGTCAAATAGCCATTTTGCCATTTTAAAATATGATTTTTTTCATGAAACATTTTTTTTTATACTTTAAATCAATTTCTTTTTAAATAACTTGATTTGCCTGAAATGAGTTGAAACAGGAGAACCAGTGAGCTACAGTGCAAAGACACACTGTTACCAAGTTTCTGCCAGATAAGTCGTGTTTGGGTACCTTAAGAATAACCTATTATTAAAGCAGATTTTACAGAACTAGTAGTCTAACCTTTTGTGACTATAAATATATATATATATATATAAACATACATATATATTTAAGGTAAGGGAATTTACCAGGACTGCTCTGAAGACTGTTCATACTTTACAGGCTGTCCCCAGAGTGCATGGAGTGATGCCACAATGATTGATTCATAGCTAGTCTCTTCTTTTGTGGGTAAAATTAAATAATGTCTAGGTAGATAATGTGGAATATGTTTTACATGGGAAAGTTTCATTACTTATGTTTTCATATAACATTAAAATAGCAATGTTTCCACTGTAGATCCTTCAAAGAAAGGTAAAAGCTGAATAATAATAATTAGAAATCAGATTGTTTATACTAAATTATAGGTTAATTGTAACAGAAATAGTTTTAATAAAATTTTTCAAATAATGATTCTACTTTCCCTTAATATATTCCCATGTGTAGGATAATATTAATGAAATTTGCATTCTGATTATAGTTCAGTAAGTCATCATATTAGAGTAAGAACAGAAAAATAATCCATGCAAGGAATAGCGTTTATTTTAATAAAATTTTATAGGTCTGTGATTTCATTGGGAGTTCACAGTGGTATCTTAAGTC
Source organism: Anser cygnoides (assembly GCF_040182565.1). NCBI lineage: Eukaryota > Metazoa > Chordata > Aves > Anseriformes > Anatidae > Anser > Anser cygnoides. Next base: position 72,943,745 of record NC_089876.1, read on the forward strand.
ACATAACTTATAGTTATATTCACTAAGACTTAGAAATGTAAATATTATTTTAACTTACATAATATTTACTGTATTTTTAATACACTGATGTGTACACTCCCATCTACCACCAGCCAAAAACCACAGTTAAACCCTGTGTTAGTACAAAATTGTGTTTTTAACAAAGGAAATAAAAATGTATCATTCCCACAAGTTCAGTGTAGAAATACTGCATCTACACAGGAATTTTTCTACACAAAGAACTATTACACTGCTTTTAATTGCTAGCTGCATGCATGCAGCATATGTTGTGGTTGTTGCAGAAACATAAGGTAATTTCCTTAGTCTCCAGCAGTACAGTGACAGGTTTGGTTCCGTTTACTTTGCATGCAATCTTTTAACTTTTTCTTATGTTAAAATGTTACAAATTACTTTCTTCCAATATCATGTTACGTACCATATAGAAAGGGGTGGCGAAGTTGAGATGAATGTTGTAGCTCTAATTTCTTTTTATGTCATCTGTTGTTTGTCCTTTTTTCTTTTTTTTTTTTAACAATCCATTTGTCAACCCACCACTTGTTTGATAATGGTAGTACCTTGGAACATGATACCCCTTGTCTAGCCTTATGTGCTATTCTGCCATTTGTCACACCAACCAAATTAAGGCATATGCATACACACGTAGTATACTACACAAGGGTGAGTCGGATAATAATTTCTGATAACTGCCAGTAAATATTTAGCAAGTCAAATTGAAATGTTTTTAGCTACTATTTGTCTAGGGAGATAGCAGTAAAGCCTTTCACATCTGAGACCTGGGTCTGAAAATTCTGCACAGATGGTTTCTTCAGGAGACATTGTTTGGAGAGACATTTATTCCTATTTATGCAGATATTTTAGTTCTTATGTGTCACCAGCGCTTGTGGCTGAGGCCAGTCATATATGGACTATCTAGGAGGCACTGGATAAAACTGAGGGCTATAGGCTTAGAGAGGTAGCAGTGACAGGGGAATAAGAGATAAGCACATGTTAGAAATGCTTTACAATAGGAAAACATATCTTATTGTGTGAACTTCCTTCAGCATTCCCAGTGAAGTCAACTGGCATAGCTGGGGACTTTGCACTCATCCTGTCCACCATATTTCTGAAAGCAAAACACAAGTGCTTGATCTCCTTCCACCCAGCAGCATTCATAATTTCTAAACAGCTGAACTTTCTGTATTTTAGATCTCCGAAGGCAGGCTGTGGTGCATGATACATAAGCAGTGTCAGCAGCAGAGAAATAGAGTCAGTCAGCCATGCACTGAATGAATTACTGGCTTCTACCAAATCAGGAGGTGAAATTCATATATCACATGTGTTATCTTTTAAAAACTATATATTAAACAAGTGGCTCCATTGTCTGTCCTGTACAATTTAGATGTATAGACATGGTTTGGTGTGTTACTGTCAGGAAAGAATTTTGCTGACCTGTGAGCAGATAGTTTACAGTAATACAAAGTGCAGAATTATCATAACAATTGGAAAAGTTAAAAAAAAAAAAAAAGAGGAATTAGTTTGTCAGAGCATTTGATTCTGAGATTCTGCAGCTTTTTTTTTTTCAATTCAGCTTAAAAACAACAATGCTAAGATTAACTGTGCATTGCAAAATGTAATTTCATTTTGTGTGTAATATGTTAAAATTCCTTCCATTATAATTTGAAAATGTTTAACAAACAGGGGTTGTTTTCGTCCCCTTCCCATCCCCTCCCCAAATAGGCTAGAGTAATAAACAGTTTGCCTTGTAGCTGCTTTATAATAAAGTCTGTAAAGAAAAAAATGAATTAAAGTCTGCAGAAAAATCCACAGGAGGAAATGAAAGCGAAGAGAGCTCTGGTAGGTGAGTCAATGCATTTCTCTCAGAGAAACATTGTCATGTCATCTCCCTGGGTTCATTGCAAAGCAGGGAGCAAGTTCCCTTCCCTGGGGCTTCAGACTGCCCTCTGACACCACAAAAATATCACATACTCGTCTCAAGCCCAGAGCCATCTGCCTACACGTCTTGGCCATAATAGTGAAAGCTTTATATTTGGTGTGATATTTTTGCTAAATTGCTGTCGTATTTAGCAACTTTGAAATCAAAGGGTATTTTGCATGTTTGTTATTTTGTTTTAATTGCAATTACAGAAGGACATTCTCTGAAAAGTCATTCTTCCCCTACATACAAGTGGAACTGAAGATGCAAGGGAGGCATATTTGCTTGCCTGACCGACAGAAATTCTCAGTGCAGATACTGCAGAAAAATGACGTCTAATGACACCATCTCTAGTGGAATCCTTAGACTTGGTGTATTACTGAATGTTATTACTTTTTGAATAACAAAAAGTAGCTGAGTATTACTACATGCTCACGTTATTTTCTATTTTGGAACCAAGAACTGTTATGAAAAAGAAAACAATTATTTGGTTTCAAGAGTTTTGTTTTAAGAGCACAATGTTACGTGTTTTATTATTATCATAATTCAGACGATGTAGTAATTGGAACTTAAATTGTTTTATGCAGAAAAAAATCTGTGAGACAATGGATACATCTTCATCCATTTATGATTTTATTGGCTCAAATATTTTCAATTTAGGCCTTAACCAATGTCAGCCTAAACTAACAAAAAAATGTGGTAGCTGAATTGCAGCTAGGAATCTAGTTTTTTATACATAAAACCTAGGAAAGGTAAAGGTAAAGGTAAACCTAGGAAACGTTACATGCTGGAGAAGAGTATTTTGACAGATTATAAAACTTACATTTCTGGTAAGAAGTAGCAAATACTCTATTCTCACATCTAAAAAGGGAAGTACAATAGCAAACAATATTGGCCATCGCTGCATATTATTACATAGTGATTTATACCTATGAAGTGCTGTCTCATAAATGTTAAGTCTATCAAAAAATAGTTATCCTAAGATCCTCAAATAGAGGTCCACAAGAAAGGACTGCCTGGAAAAAGAAAACTAGAAGGAAATATTGTTTTTCTTTTAAACCACAGGCCTTCTGGGACAATTATTGCAGTAACAACAGAAAAATGAAAATGTTATTGCTAGTCCAGTCATGCTGCATTTTAGATACAAGAGGTTATAGCAGACATAAATAACCCAGATTTGACAGATGAGAAATCTGAAAATCGGCTGAGAACATTATTTTTGGCTCTGATATTCTTTCTCAGCATAAGAGGCTGAAAATGCCCACTAATCCCAGCCTTCAGCACCTGGCTCCAAAAAATGCCTGGCGTGTGACTGAAGTGCAAAGGCAAGCACGCGCATTTCCAACCATTTTTTACACATGCTGTTTGAGAGGCTGCCTGTGAGTTTGCACGTTGGTGTGTAAAAAAATGCTGAAGCAAAATTATGCCAATAAAGATATGCTTAAGTGAGAGGGCAGGGCCCCATTTTTGAAAAAGGGGTTAGAAATTTTGTAAAGCAGTTACAGTTTAATGAAGAAGGTTTAAAATAACACTTTACCTTAAAGAAGTGACTGGCTAAGATGCACAATTTTCTATTTATTGAGTTATGTTGATCACTGATAAGGAACCATCAAATGACACAGGAAAATTTTAGCTTCATGTCTGAAACTGCAAATTTCAGCGTTATTGTAAGGCTTCTTTGGTATGTCATTTTTTTCTGCCTTTTTTTTTTTTTTGCCCTCCAACATATTTTAGCTATATACTGTAAGCCCTGTTTTCATTTGTATATACTCACTGTGTCACATCAGAGAAAATAACACAATGTTACAAACTTCCTGAGCAAATGCTAGCAGGTCTTTTCCATCACTTCCTGCTGTTTCAGCTTTCTGGTGTTGAGATGGTGAGCTCAGCCCTCCTACCTAAAGCTGCTGTTCAGGTTTTCTCTTGAAAGTCATCAGTGGGTTTTCTGAAACCCCTTGGATCCCATTTGATGGCGTCACAGAGGAGGATGCGTTGGCATCTGCTAAAGAAAATGGTGGATTTCAGCAGAAAGTACTGATTTCTCACTTCCTTCATCAGAGATGAAACTTACCATCCTATGCCCTGAATCTTCTGTAGACACTTGCCTTCAAAGGCATCTAGTTTCCTGTCTTCAATGTTTTGGTGGATTTCCAGTTCTCACAACCATATGTTAACACAGAGGTTATATCTGAGTTGGAAATTCTTGATTTTGTTCTGTTCTTTATAACTGTGACTTCCATATGCTGTCGAATTTAGCTTGTACTCATGCTCTTCCTATAATTGACGTTACTTTTTCTGATCTTCACTGGCCATAGAACAATTCAGAACAATTCCTGTACTGGAAGAAAAAAATCACAGAAGATTCAGAGAGAGTTTTTTTGTAATTGCTAAATTCAGATCTCACCTAAGAAATATTGGCTTAACTGATTTTTTTCAAATGCATTGCCACTGCTGATGCCTTTGATTTATGGAAAAAAAAAAAAAGTTATTTTTTCTGTTTACCTACCTTTTTTTCTGTTGTCTTTTTATACATTTATGGCAGTTCAACATACATGCACTTAATTGCAGAGTCAGATAAGTGTCTATCTGCTTAACTTGTAGCACGTCAGAATGCCATGCTATTTCAGAGAAATGTTGTGCCTGTTTAGTACATACAGTATTAAGCAGTGGTCATTTCATGTTTTGTTTCTGTGATTGTCTCACACATTACTATGAAAGTAAAAGACTGGTTACCCTCCCAACCCAAACATAGAAAAAACTGATCTATAGAACCCTTTGTCCTAGCAGAGTTATTCTAAGATACAAAAATTACCTGAAATTACATTCATTCGTTCCCATTGATAGGCATTTTAAGCTGACCTTTTCTGAAGTATAGAGAAAAATCTCTACATTTCAGAGGTTGCTCAGGCAAACTTCACCATAAACAACACCAAACTAACCTTTTGCAGTTTTGAAGTCAAATTTAAGCAGAATAAGAGTAAAATGAGGTGTCTCACTTCACGTACATAGTGACCGAGTAACAATGCTTTCATAATTGTGAACTTTTCCACAGCATTATAGCCTAAAACAAAATAATAACCATCTGTAGGCCCTATTCTGACACTCACATGTAGGATTAGCTTTTGGCTACTGTCATTTCACATAAATAAAAAAGAGCACTCAGCACCCCCACAGATTTAATGCTCATTACTGCCGAGTGAGCTGCAACAACACAAGCCTGTGGACAAGCACAGCAAGACAGCGTAGTGCAAGCAAGTAGGCAAGCAATGATACCAATTAATCAGTGGCCTATTAATAAGTAGTGGAGTCAAGTTGAACGTTAAATTTCCTTGCTCTCTAACTTCTCTTTGATCTTTATCATTGCCCTTTCTTCTTAGCAGCAGTCTCCTTTCCAGGTGGATTTCTGAGCCTCCTGAGGTCTGCCCTCCATATTCCTAGCATCTGTCAACCATGAGTGGTCTTGGAGGAGGCAGCCACCCACGGGTGCCTATTGTGTCTGAGCAGAGCAGCCCTGCCTGCCGGTTAGTCCTGATGTCTAACACTGGCCTAGCCTGAACACTCAAACGGGCAGTGGTAACTTACGAAAAGGAAATATGCAGATGAAAGCTAGAATGCCCTCCTCCAAAAAGGCAAGAACAAAACCATATTATTGCTAATCGTCTACTGCTATCTATAGTTGTCTACTGAGATGACAGTATTCTTTGGGAAGATGATGGCCTTAGCCCGTGACAAAGATTTTACTACTTTGTTGCTCCTGCTTTGTCTTGGAAACTGCTAAAATACTAAGAGTAGCACTGAGCTACCTTAGCTCAGTGTAGCACCTTCAACAGCTCCTGTTCTGTGCATATTGGAGACACGAAGTGGTGCCTGTTTAGCAGCTGCTACGTCTTGATCCAGCATCTTTGAATTCAGTGGTGCAGGGATAATTCATTTAATCTGTCTACTCAAACCAAGAGAGGGAGAGGGAACAGAAACGGAAAAGTTGAGACTAAGTGGATGAGTGACAAGGAATAAAGTAGTACATATTTTTTAAACGAAGGAAGGAAATGGGAGAAGGGTAGGACAGATTTAAAGATATAAATTTTGAAAGAAAACCAACAAACTAAATGTACCTAGGTACCTAGGCAGTGATGGATGCCATATCTTCTTAATTCCCATTGCCTTCTGCAACAGCTGCTCACACTCAAAATCTCTATTGATTTAGCTCAGTTACTGAAGCACAAATGTTTAGAGCGCAGAGTAAAATTAGTAAAAGGAATATAAAGAAAGGTCCTGATTCTGCCAATATTTCCATGTATTCATGCTTTGAAGGACATAAATTCATATGTGCTGTTAGTCCCACTGAGTTCAAGAACTATACTCGTATAAAGTTATGTAGATGTTCAGATCTAAAATGTGTGTAGCCTCTTCTTGCAACTCCTTTGTTACGTGTCACCATCAGTCTTGATTTCTGTGTGACAGTAGGTGTCAAGGAAAGCATTCTTTCTTCAAAGGTGTATTTCTGGTTTATTTTTTTAGTACACCATCTTTGGTATCCTATAAACCTGGTCTTCTTGATGAGGATTATAATGTAATAAAATGTAAAGCAAAAGGCATAACACAAGCGTTTAGCATTTACAGTTGAATTATACTTTACATTTAGATTAGCAAAAAATAATATAACATTTAACATAATTTGGAATATTTGGCATGACAAAAATAATTTTGATTGGCTTGTAAGCATAAAATCCGAGTCTTACGCTCACATAGGTGGTGATAGTAGATTACAGAGGAAGAAATTTTTGACAGGAACATTTTCGTAAATGAAATGAGTTTTGATGAGAAAATGAAGATAGTACTTAAAACCCTGAGGAAGGTGTTATATTCTGCTGCCAAAGGGAAGGCTTAGAGAGGATGGAAACCATCTTAGTACAGATGCTGTTGCTACTGGCTAAAACATTCCTTTGCTATACCTTACAGCGTGCTATTCCTTTGTAATAACTTATACCTCATCCCTCAGAAAGTAACATTACCAAGAAAATGCATGTTAATTATTTTTCTGTCTTTTGCCAGTATAGTTACATCAGCAATAGGGTTTTGCAGGCAAGAAACTGTTGAACTGAAAAGACCACTTCTTAGACCAGCATGCTCACACAAGCAAGAATTTCTAGTCTGCCTCGGATACAGATAATCTCTTGTAGCAGAGGTACAAATCTAATTGGGCCAGCTCAGCCAATTAAGCTCATTGCAGTCCATTAGGTTTACTTGAGAAGACTGGTAGTCAAATGCCTTTCTGGAAGTTGGGGATTCTGATGGATATTTTGTAAGAGGGATTTTTGTCTCAAATACTGCGTTATAAAGCATTCTTTCTTTTTGCTACAGATGCTTGCTGCATCTTAGCTCATGAAACTGCTGCATTTTTGTGGCACTGTTTACACATAATGCAGAAATGTTTCATCATAAGTGCTGTATATTATATCTTATTACAGTATATCTATTTAATTGGAACATACTAAATCAAGGTGACTGCTTTTTATTGGACTATCTCCCAGTAAACTGGCCTAGCCTAATGATACTGGATAGTAATCACTGCTGCCTAGTGGGGTTATATTTTACATAAATTCCTCTTAATAGTGATACATTTAGTTAGTGCCAAATACTTAAATGATGTTTATCCAAGTGTTAAATTCCAAGGACTATTTGTTGAATATACAATGTGCCAAATAAAGATTAAGTATTATATGTTCCTTCTTCTCAGGAGGCCTCAGTGAACAGTAGTTCCAGATAATAGAATATAAAAATTTCTTTTTAGATTGTATTTTTGAAATGTAATGCAGAAGAAAAGGCCTGTTCTTAAAAAAAAAAAAAAAAAACTATTTATAGAGAGCATGTAATTCTCAATTTGAGGTCTGAAATTTCTTAGCTTTGGCCCAATCCCTTGTGACTTACAAACATGATCTTTTTTAGATTAGGTTTTCCCTTAAACTGGCTTTGGCAGCAAATCTTTTAAAAACATCAATAGCTGAGAAAAAATATTTTGTATGTAGACATAGTCTCTCAGATAGCACTGGGCAGAATTTTACGATAGGCATTTGAGCTTGCTTGAGAGCACTCTTAAGAGATTGCTTACAAGGAATATGAAACATTTCCTGAATATAGAATATGCAACTTTCAAGTCTGATCGTATTTTTAAATTGAAATCTCTTACACAGATTGAAAAACTAAAACATGAGGATACTTAAGGTTGTACCTAAGGTCCTGTAATAAATCCAGTTGGTACAAGCAATGGAGGAGGCAAATTAAAACGTCTGCACAAGCTGAGTATAAAACATGAAGGTGCTCGCGGATGACGTGTGTACTTGGATGCCAGACAGTGAACTAGGCAGCTCAGGCACTAATTATCAAACTCTTTAAGCAACTGGGCTACCAAAGCGGTTACCTCCTGCAGAGGGTCAATCAGAAATGTGGACAGGGGGAACTAGCAGCTCATACAAATCCACCAAACTAAGTGTCAGGGCAATAAACTAGGTCCAGCTCAGGAAAACAGATTCCTAGCCGCCTAACCTTAATATTCTGCTTTGTGCTGCTAAGCATCCATGGCAGTATTCATGTGTCTGTTTCTTTACAGAACACAAAGCTGGCATGTGTGTTTATTAAATTTCTTCACCGGTACCTGCAACAGGCTATTCAAGTCCTGAGTCTCATCCTGCAATTCACTTTTATTCTTTGGATACAGCTTTTGGAGAATTTAATCAGTGGGAATCATGCAGCTAGCTGGTTGGTGAATCTGTCTCTCCATCTGTCCTTCCGTCCTTGTTAGAGCTGAGATTTTAATTACAAACATCTGTGTGCTATCTCTGTTTCTTCATTAAAAAATAGGAGCTGAAGTTGCCCTGTTGCTGCTGGCAGTGACAGAACAGAGCAAACACCATGCTGAAAACATTCACACAGCTAAGGGAGAATCTTCCCTCCCTCCTAGGGGTCTAGTTTGAAGGATACATGAGCAAGCAGATTATATTTGTGGGGAATTCCCTATGTGGGGAGGAGTGTGCCAACAGAAGATGTATTTATACATTTAATTCTCTCTCTTTTCTTTTTCTGTAAAAACAAATCTTGGTAATTGGAATGGTCTTTTTGGCTAAGGTATGTTAAACAAAAACCTCCTTTCTCTGTGGTGTATGTCTTGTTGCATGAGATCACATTATTTGTTTTACTGAGGTTCTTTACAACCCACTATTTTTGTGCTTTTAGTCAGACTAAAATCTCCATTTTGTGGTTTGGAAAAAAACAGCAGTAGGATGCAGAGAGACAGACAGTGCTTCGTGCGAGAGGCAGTATATGGTATATGATGCGAGCATCGTACGTGAACTTTTTTTTTCTTTTTTTTTTTTGCTTTGGTAGATAAGAGAATGCACCAGTTAGAAAGATATCCCTTGCTCCCTTCGTTCTTTTCCCTCCTGTCTTTTGAGGGAACAGATGGAAGGTTCCTTTCATGATATACGTGGTTCATCATTATTTATTCATGTGTTCATCCTCCTCTTTCTGATGAGTACATGTGGGAGGGACGTTATAAAGCCAAGGTAATTTTCTGCAGTGGTTTCTGAAGGTTTATAAAACATCTTTGCAGCTAGAAATATATACATTTTTCAAAAGACTAACATGGTTGGCTTAATAAAGAGGACGCTCATGGAGCTGCTTATTTACAATTCTGTGGTGTGCCTCATTTCTCATGTAAAGCTCCACAACAAGGGAATTATTGCAGTGCTAGCCTTCGCTAATATTGGGTTATTTAAAACTCTTTTTCTTCTGGAATAAGAAATTGTTTGCACCAACAAAACATCTAATAGTGTAACTTAAACTCCTTGTTCAAAGAGCGCAGGAACTGTGCACCAATATTTTTCTTCTGCTAGCAAGTAGTGGCAATTCTGACAGGTATGCCTTTCCCTTCCCTTTCCACTCCCTGCCTTCTCTTTCACTTGAAGATGGAGGAAATGATGCAGAGATGAGAAAAGAGTGAGATAGAGAGGAGTAAAATCTAACAGGAAATAGAGCTGAGAGGGGAGAGACAATTTAATTTGAGACACTCATTGGATTTTTTCTTATAATGATTTCTGCCACTTAATTAAGCAGTCTGATAGCCCCAGTGCTCAGCTCTCCAGCTCTGATCTATGGCATTAAAAAATTGCCTGCCCACACCCGTTATTATTCTGACTTCAGGCACTGCAAAAACCATGAAAAGCGAGGATATTGACATTTTAATCACCCTGCTATGACGTTAATAAGATTTTGGAACTATGTGATCTAACATATTCTTCATCTTGATATCTGGTGATATAAAGAGACATCTAAAGCTGCAGGTTTGACCTTAGGGCTTTCCTCCCCCCAATTATGCTACCGTGGCACAGCACCGTATTGCATTGTGTGCAAAAGGACTGTTTCTGAAGCAGCATTATCACAGTCCTGCAGCTTCTTTCCTTCATGATAAGGGCAGTCGGTGCTCTATGGGTGGGTTAGTGCACGCAGGCTCAAAATCAGGCTTTAAAAGAAAGCATTTGAAATCTGGACATGCAGTTAGAGCAAAATGGTTTTGAGGTGTGGCGCCCTAATATCAGGCTGCCTTGACTGTCAGGTTTCCTTAAGGCACAGATCGAACAGATGTGAAAGGGAATGCGGTTATGCTAAAGGAGTTAAAATGGTAAGCATAAGGCAACTTGTTAACACATGATTAATGTTGACTATAATTCCTGTTTTCTCCATTATAGAAAGTGTGAGAGGAGATTACATGGTGGAAGTTTTGTCTAGATCTTTCTTGCTCCTATAGAAACATTCGGCTTGCATGCCTCAACTGCAATTGACAATACATTGAAACAATTCAAAAGATGACAGTTGAAATAAAATTCCAAAAGAATTTAGCCTCTAATGTATTTTTTTGGAAGCCCAGAATAAAACTAGTATGCAGCAGGTACACATCTTTAGCAGACTCCCTTTTTCTTGCACACAAACAGGAAGGCAGGCAGGCCTTCTCCAGCCTATGAAGAGAACAAGCAAAGGGAATACTTGAGGGTTGCCTATGCTAAAACCATTTCTAATGTTCTGCAGAGGAAGTACAGGGCTTAGGGAGACTTGGAGTAGACAAGCTGGAGCACCCCTATGGCATTTTTAACTCACTCGGGGTAGAGCAGAGGTAAGGGTGTCCCTTGCCAATGATGGGTGACGTACGCTCGCTGCTGGTAAATTCATCAGTTTTCCCACTTTCATTACTATCAAAAGTTTGTTGGTGGTGCTCAGCCTAGGTAACAAGAACCAGTGGGATGCTGGTTTTTTGAAGGGGAGAATATGTGCAGGTGTGGCTCCTGTAGTGCTTAAGAATAAAAAAGTCAATGTTCCGTTTTCATCCGTGTGATGTCAGCTAGCTGATATCCCAGTTTCCAACAGGTGTATTAAGCACTGTGTTTTTATTGATACTCACTTGCTTATCTCAGTTAAATAAATCAGAGCATATCTGCTACATAAAACTGGCCTGGAGAAGCATTTAATTTTATTTTCGCACTTCTTGCAGGATATATTTTGTCCTGTTTATGTAATTTATTCTTTGCACAGTAATAAGTCCATCAAACTACAGATCATAAAAATAAGACTGGATACTGTATATCTTTGTAGCGTGGCAGGAAAAAATGCATTAATGTCTCCTGCCTACTAATTCTGGTTAACATCGTACAGGTTCACAAATACCTACATGTCCAGTGTTGAATTCTGTAGTCTTGTTTTTGAACTTAAGAGAGGAGAATCTCTTCTTTAGTAGACACCTAAGAAAAGTCTGGACCAGTCTCTGGTCCTGTCATGATTTTTTTCTGGATTCAAATTTTTCTTTCATCCTTACATATGTACAAAGTATGTGCTATAAGTCAGAACTTGCAAAAGCTTGCAAATAAGTAAAAAGCTCCTTTACGTTGCATCTTCAGAGTTCTCAATGAATGTAAAAAATCACAATTAATTGGACTGCAAACAGCTTAATAATAATTAGTGTGTATATTATGCTTATATTGAAATTAATCTTTGTTTCATACCTAATCTGTTTGTAATCAGACGTCATCACTGTGTTGTAGATGAGTAGTCCTAGCCAGAGACTGGCATCCCAAGGTAACACAAGAAATACAGAAACACAGAGGCATGACTGCAATCCAGGCTAGAAGTTTTCTCCCTCAAATCCCTATTCTGTCACCTAGACATCGCTGGCTCCCGGCCAATGAAGCGTGTACATACCATACGTGAGCCACAAAGCCAACGTGAGTGACCTCTACCAGGCTTGTGGGGGCTGCTGCTCAGGGTCAGCTCGGGCAGCTGTCCCCAGCGCTCGGAGCATGGGTTGGCTTGGAGCTGCCACGAGTCAAAAAGGCGATTGCAGCCCTGAGAGTAGGGGGTGGGAGGAGGAGGGTGAGGAGAGAGGAGGCGGTGTGCCCAGTGACATGTTGTTAGCTATTCACAGGTGAAGCTCAGCTAAAAAATGGTTGCAAATTGCTACTCTAGAAGATTACCTGGTTGTGGTGCACAAAAAAAAAAAAAAAAACAAAAAAAAAACAAAAAATATTGACTTGTCTAGGGGGAAAGCAGAGAACATTTTATTGAAAAAAAACTATTGGATTAGTTTAAGGCCCCTGCTTTGCTGTTTAAGAGCATCTATCCCTCCCTTTACTCCCTGATTTGAAAGATTCTGTATAAAAGCAAAGCCATTGATTACTACTGTTGCTGCCCAGTCTGACTGTCTTGTTAGCTCTTGATAGCACCACAGTAAGGGTGCTTTGGAGAAGCTGCAGAAAGCAATGCTGAGAGGTCAGCCTTCTCAACACTGAAATGCCTGACAGCCAGCTACAGGAATAGTCTACATCGGTTTCTTGCTGTTACTGGCAAGCTCTAGCATTTTGGTTTTTTTTTATTTTAACTTGCACTTACCTTAAAGCTTTTATTTTAAGTGGTGTGAGGGGTTTTGTGCATGTTTTATGCATATCACACTCATATTCAGCTCAAATATGCTGTTATTTGAAAGCATTAGCAAAATACATTTTAGCATCTAGTACCTTATGTTTAATTGCAGTTAATGCTCATGTTCAGTGTTCATTTTCAGTTTGTACAGAACATTAGGCCAGCAGTGCTGGGTGGGGCCTTATTACAGAGCAGCTGCACAATTCCTTCAGCGTAACAGGCAGAAAGAGGAAAAGCCTTGTCCTGAAATCTTCAATCTCTATTACAAGGACTCTTATTTTTCCCTTCCTTTCCACGGGGACTATACCGGAGCTACTGTAGGCTAGCAGAGTAACATAGAAGATAAGCAAGCTGAGCATAAGAGGAGTCTAGACTAGGATCTGTTTAGCTCTCCTCCTTCTCCAATTTCTGACTCCTATGCTGCATTATACTCTGCCCTCAGCTGTTAGGATTTCCCCATCATTCTTTGAATGTTTGCCATAACTAGTCACTTCAGAGTACCATTCCTGCATTTTTTACACGGTACTTAAGGCTGCTGCATATCACTCCATAGCCTTTAGTCTTTCTGCCAGTCTCTGCAGTAGTTGCTCTATGTATGCATGAGTATGTATGCATATTTATTTATATAACACACAGTCACCCTGTAAAGATTAATTGATTCTGAATGGCAAATTGTAAAGATGTATGAACACATCATATGAAACAAACATGAAGTAGCCGTCTGCTTCCTATATGGGAAAACAATCACTTTGAGTATTACCTTTGAGAAGATATACCTTTCCTTTCTTTCTTCTTTCCTTCCCCCGTGCAAGCTGATGCACAAGTCATTTTTGTGTGATGTGTTTTTCAGATACGGAGACGAGTGAAAAAATCCAGAAAAGTGGAGTTCTTCAGGTGTTCGCGAGTCTGTTGACGCCACAATCTTCCTGCACAGCAAAAGTAGCTAACATCATAGCAGAAGTAGCCAGAAATGGTGAGGTTTTCTACAAGAACTTTTCTGCTGGAACATCTTCAGTTTTTCACCTCACTTGTCAGTATGTTTTACTTCATTTATGTTTTCATTTTGTAGATTAGACATCTTTTTCATATCTCTCCTTTTCACTCTTTTTGTTTTTGTTGTGTCAAATTTTATTTCTCTGCTTTTCAGTACAATTAAAACAGCATTTGGCTGCTGGAATATTTTCAGTCCTTACTTTCATGCTATTTAGTTTTCAAGACAATCACTAGTGTATGTTATCGGACAGAAATAGCATGCCATTAGCTTTAAGAAATGCATATGGAAAAAAAGATGTGCATGATTACATTACTATGTTACGCATAGTTATAACAGATGTATGTATAAATGTGGTTAAGGGATAGCAGATAGTTACTTTGGTCTGAGATTGGTGATAACATTATTATCATTATGTGGCCGTTGACACCACACCAAAAACAGTAATTCCCACCTGAAGAGCACTGTAAGTGTTAGAGTAAGAACACAAGATCCCAAATGAGAATCAGTGGTCCATTTTCATATGTATTATAAACATACAGTCATATAATGTGGAAGATAATCTAAAACTACTTATTTTTTCTTTAGAAATAATTATCTTAGAGCTCACCCGGTACCCTGCATACCTTAAGCACACAAGAATGGCCTAATTTTTGCAGGCAGGGGATATGGGCAAACCCTGCAAGGAGGGCAGAGGAGGTTTGTGGCTGACTTTCCTCACTCCTTGACTTGCTGCTCTACCAGCCAAAGAAGCACTGATAGCGTTTTGCACTTTCCTTCCCTGGGGTCCAGGGGGAGAAAAGAAGGATGCCCCTTACCTGCTGTGCGCAAGCAGTCCTGGCAGCTGAATCTGTCTCCCTGTGTAAATTGTCATGCTGGTGTCTCTTCAGAGAAGGGCCTACATTATTGCTGATTGTTTCCACATTCCTTTCCCACCTTTTCCATGGAATCACAATACTACAGCTTCTTACTGATAGCCTCTCTGTAATCTCTTCCACCAATTCTCTGATTTTGAGACAATGATATATATATATACACATATACACACGAATGTTCAACAACATTACCAAGATAAGAAGATACACTTTGTTAGTTTATAAGTTTTTAGATAAATAACCTGTAAAAATGTAAACACGGAAATTTAAACTTAGAAATGTTTCAGAATGATGGAGATTCATGCAGCCCTGTCACATGTTCCTCCATACTTAATAAATGCATAAGTATATTTAGACTATTCCAGTTGACTGAGCATCTTCAAGTTCTTTTAATCCTCCCTTCTGAAGTAGGAGCTAGGAATAAAAGCAATGTTCACAATAGTTTCACTGATTACGATGCATTGTTTCCTGAAAGATTCTCTATAGAGCATTTTAGCCAGTATCTTTCACTCTGAATTAATAAATGAAACCTCTGAATAGTTTTTAATTTTTCCCTTCTCCCTGCCAGGTTTTAAATTGCTGTTATGAGTACGCTCTTCAGAACAGCTGGCATTTTACCTGGTTCATCATGCAAAATAGCTTTTGTCTTTTTCTTGGAGTTAATTAGTAGGCACAACTAGGACCTCTGGCAGCTAAGGTTAACGTGAAAGTATTCAGAAGTGCCTACCACTTTCAGGACTGAGATGAGCTGGGTGTTCCTCTTTGGGTTCTATCTCTGTTGAAATAGTTGCTTAAGCAGGATAGTAGGGAACACCTCATTTGAATTCTATGATTTTCTTTGTCCTCTTACATAAGAATGCAACTGTTTCATGTTTATATTGCATCTTTTTTCAACAAGCTTCAGGGCACTTTGAGAAATTTGCATTGTTGACATCATACAGATAGTAGGCATTAAACACAGGCAATTGAAATTATTTCCCTGTGGTCTTGCCATGCAGCTCTGGCAGAGCTGGGAGTAGTGCCTCTGACTCTGAATCTGGACTTTACCAATAAAAGAACATCTTTTTCTTCCCCACTCCTTGTTTTCCTTTCCCATTCCCCTCATGTGGTCTCCCATCCCATCTTGCCATGTAAAATCCCTCTAACTTGCCTGCTTGGTTTTATCATATTTCGTTTCTTCCTTTTCATCACTTTGTGCCCTTGCTCAATTTCACCTCTCTAGCTCACATGACTCTTCCTTCTCCTAATACTGTATGTTAGTCTTTTGTATCTTAAAAATCCAAACAGGCAAAAAACACTTGAGTCACTCTACTCTCACCAGCTGCAGCCATTTCTCTTTCAACTATGGGCCTATGGAAGGCTCAGATGCATTTGCTACCTGGAGTTTCTCTCCCCACCTTTTAAATACTCTTCTGAGGTCTTTAGTCTCTTCTTCTTTGCTAGATTTAGGAATGAGAAAAACATCTTTGCAGTCTATAATACCACAACACAATTAAATGTCTCTGTTGAAATCTTGTCCTCCACTGGTTTATGGTACTCTGTCCTTCAGTGCTCCTCCTCCTAACCTTTTAAGTGATTCTTCAGTGTTTTCTTCAAAGGATCTGCTTCCCCTCCAGGTTAGTGGAAACCTTCTGAATGTCTCTGTTATTGGTTACTTTCCTTTTCTGCTATTTCTTCTGTGCAAATATAGTTGCAGTTAACACATTTTTGTTGCTAACAGATCAGTTTTGCTATGTATGGCACCACTTCTTTTACTTCTTATCCTTACATGACCTTGATAAATACAGGCTTGCTCAGCATATTGCCTAATTATTTTTTTTTTAATTTTTTTTTTTTTGCTGAATGAGAGACTGAAAGCTTCTGTTCACTCCAAATAAGAGGGTGTTTGGAGAAAAGGTTTCTTACCCTTTCTCACCACATGAGAAAGACCCCAAACATACAACAGCACAGACTGAGACCTCTACCTCTAGAACAAGTTACCATTTCCTCTCACAGACCAAGAGTTTAAAAAAAAAAAAAAAATCTGATCTCTGATGGTGCCCCATAGTAAACTATCAAGTTCACACTAGTGGTGTCTCGGTGGCTGCCTCTGTAAACTTCCCTCGTGAAATGAACAGCGCAGTGCCTAACTACAGATCCTCCTGGAGACCAGTGCTTTATCTCTCTGGCACCAGGATAATTCTCCACCTACTTGCACAGATGTAAGAGAAATACTTTGGTTCCCTATCACCAAGGGACATAGCAGGAAAAAAGGACAGAAAAGTAGAGAGTTTCCCAGTGGATGGGTCCTCTAACTTTCCTCCCATGGTGGGGATCAGTTAGACTGTGGAAAGGTACAGGGCTCACATAATCCCTCTTGTACTTCTCATTCCTTACCTTCCAAATAAAGACCCTGTTACTTGGCTTTGTTTACTTCTGTTTTGTTTTTCCTAAAGCAAAAGCTTTTTAGGAGTTCTAATTATGGAAACAGAAGGTTAAAAAGCGCTGCTTATTTTGGGAGTATGAGTACTAGTTTTAAGTCATCTCTTGTGTAATTCAGTAGTTCATGTTTGTTCAAGTGGAGAAAAAGATTGTGAAATCACTTGTTCTTTTCAGCATTTCTTTATGATTCTAAAAACTTTCTCAGTCTAATCTCTGTTAAATTAGTTTCCATGAAAGTCAATTAAATACTCTTAATTCCTTCTAAATTAACAAATAATAACAAATTATAACATAAGCCCAAATCCTGACCTTGGGCTTGTTCTCTAAAAACCTGCATGCAAACTTACATTGTTTGTCCATGCATATGTTTATTCTTACAAAAGGCCCGGTTGCGATGCTAGTGTAACTAGAATGGAGGAAACTGAAAATAGCAGGCTTTCTTTAATAGGCTTTTTCTTTTTTTGCAGAATTTATGCGGAACCCATGTGTGGATGCTGGGTTGATCCCTCCTTTGGTGCAGCTGTTAAACTGCAAAGACCAGGAAGTATTGCTTCAAACAGGACGTGCCCTGGGCAATATATGCTACGATAGCCGTAAGTGTTGAAATATGCCATCTTTTGTAGATGCTCTTGTAGAAGGGAAGGGAATGTTTTGGTACATTGAGTACTGGGGGTCATTTTCCACTTTTCTTGACTTTTATTTGCCACACGTGGCTATTCTGATTGCATGGACACTTGTGCATCACACTTGCATTATGCTTTTGTGACAGAAAGAATAAAAAACTGTTAAAATATCGTGGTACAATTGGACATAATATTAGAAGAGATTTGTGGGCTTCAGTGGTTTGTTTTGTCTTTTTTTAAACATAATGAACTAGTTTTTCAAAGACCAGGTGCTACGTATACAGTGTCCTGAATGGCTAATTATTCTCAAATAGAGTCATAGGGGAGTAGGTAGAAGGGAATATTTATATCTTAACCAGTCTCAAAGATGTGCAGAGCTACATATGTGGGTGAGAGGGATGCCTAAACTATGTTGCTGATTTCTCAAAATTCTGAAGTGGCCAATCACTTGCGCCAAGATTACATACTGATATTTTTGATAGTCTGGATTTGGGGTTGGTTACTTTTTAGGGATTTCTTGGCCACAATAAATATTGCAGTGTCAGGCATTAGCAAATTGAAATGCGCTTGTGACTCCATGTCTTTATATTCATATGAAGCTATTAGAAGCCTATGGATGTCTGCAGTTGGGAAGTGAAATTGCATAAGAACTTTAGTATCTTCAGATTTAGTGTCTTATGTCACATGGCAAGAGATTTTTCTTTGTGGTATATTTTGCATTTACTAAAAGTTTTTACTATTGTGAATTACTGTCTGTTTAAAAAAATAAAATTTTAGTAGGCTCTTCCTTAATACATTTTTCAAGCTAGTTTGGAAATTCGCATTTTATGTTGTTTTAAATTACTTTGTCTTTGACCTCAGGGATGTTAATAAGATTTTTCATGCTGGCATTTCCATTTACAGACAACTACTGCTTGAGGATGATAATGTTTAATTCTTTCATTTAGGGTTTTATTTAAGGTGACCAATCAACTGAACACCTGCTTCCCCATGGAAACTTCAAGAAGAAGCTGTTGAGTTTTCCATAACAATTTACTTACTAAATTTTATTTCAGGGTCATATATGATGTAAACCTCAGTCCCAGGTGGCACTGGTTTATTTCATATTAGTAAAAGCTACATAACTATTCATATCATTCTTGTTCAATCCACATGTTTCATGAAATACAGTAAAGCCACATGAATACTGGTTTTGAAGAATCAGGTATTGGGGACTGCTGATGCTGACTTTTACAGTTCAGGATTTACACAGTAGGGGAAAGCTGTACTTGTGATGCTCTTTGCTGTACTTGTGAAAGCCTCGTTATGCTCCTCCATGGAACAAAGCAGATGCTGTTAAAATCTACAGTGCACAGTGATGTGTTCTGTATGCCATGTGTTGCTGTGCTCCTGTAGAAGGACAGTTGCTACCTTCCCTGTGTATTTAAATGAGAATAATGAGTAAAGTGTAATAAGACGTCACAAAAATCAAGATTAGCATCCTAGATTTAAGTGGAAGAGGCTATTTACAGTGCTTATTTATTACATCCACCCCATTTTGCTTTGTTTTGTTTGTTATCTTTAAGAGTAATGATTCTGTAGTTAACCTATCCTGGGATCTTACATAAGATGAATACTTTCAATGTGTTTATTATTATAAAATTGAGTGTATTCTCATTTATGACTTACTTACTTATATAGAAATGATTTTTGCATAACAAAGAGCTTTAAAGGATAACAAATACAAGGTGTAGAGGACAATATTTCTAATCACAGATATTGTTATGTACAGATAGTCTTTTTCTTCTCAACTGAGACAAAAGCTTGTGTTACCCCTCTGATAAATGGGGCTCTCATAGAAACGTGGAATACCTCAGGAACTCTATTTTACAATATACACAAGTGATTTTTCACGTCTACCACCCTACAACTTCTACAATGCATGCAGTAATGAAGAAGGTCCTTAAGTCCTAAATCACTGTTAGGCTGAAATTCTGAAATCAAGCCCACATAGAATAGCTCATAACAGCATTCCTATTTATTGAAAGCCCCAGTTATCCTGTATTTCATCCAAGCAAGCATATATCATTTTGTTCAGTGACACTTTCTGTGAAAAGGAGCTAATCAGGTCTTTATTTTAGAGGAAAGTCTTCACAGAGCAGGATGGAAGCTGTGGGCTGTTTTTCGTATGGGCACCCAAAAAAGTGCCCTTCCAGAGGAGGACAATTCCCTGATACTTTTCTCTTGATAAAATGAAAATGGCACTGGTTTCTCAGAGTTCACAGATGCCTGAGTTTCTTCATGAAGGCAAGGCCATTTCCACATAACCACATAAGGAACTACTCCTGCAATGTTCCTGCTGCAGAAAAGGTAATTCATTGCTAAATCCCAGTGCTAGAAGAGGTTTAGTAGCCTTCCACAAAGAAAAACGGGAATTAGGCATGTGCTGACCAGAGACCTTTCTGAATAGATGCACCTCCTCACAGAAAACGTGAAATGGAAAACTGTTGTCTTAATGACAGATTCTCTTCTCCATTAAATTTGAGGTACACGTGGACAGTGTTAGCCCCCTAAAATTATACTGAATAAGCTGTTTGAGCAGGGAAGAAAACACAGGTAATTAAATGCATTTTGTAAACAGTTAAAGACGGAACATAGGTCAAATTTATTCCAAGCAGTCTTGAGAGCGCCTTTTTTAAAGCATTTATGTTGTGAAGAGATCTGCTTTATGTGAGCTTCTGAACGCCAAGAATACGGGAAAACATAATTACAAAGCAGAGTAGAAGGAAGCTTTGTTAGTACTGGTGAGGCTTCTAGTCTCCCAGCCTTCCTCTTATATGCAGAGATGAAAGAAACAATTGAGGCAGCCAAAAAGATTTTAAGTCAGGAGCAATCACAGTATGCAAACTGTTCAGTGCTGTCCTACGATTTAAGAACAGATACATTACTGCGTGTTCCTGTACAGCCTGTAAGTGCTCTGCCTGCTTTATCTAATAATGCCACATACACCTCATCCCCCAAATTTTAGTCATAACAGAAAGTTCCAAGCAAAGAAATGGAGATGTGATCTCTCCGTTCTCCATCCTGCTTTCTCTCCCACTTTATCTACATCATGTACTGAACACAGTCACTTGTACTTCTGTATCCCCAGACAGTGGATTCCATAGCCTTGCTCAGGAACAGAATTATGCCTGAACTACATTACTAGGTGCGAAGATCCTAGCCTACTCATTCCTTCTAACCACCAGTTACTTTTTTTGCTTACAAGCAAAGCTAAATTCTTAGGCATTGTCCAGTCAGCCCATAAGACCCATCTTTCTAGGTGCTTTGCCACTCTTTCTCCATGAAATAAATCATAGCTACCTTTCTACTTTTCTCCTTTCCAAAACCCCATGCCATTTTCACTAGTGCTGCTTCTTCAGTAAGTTTGTTCATTTGGGGCTGTTACAGATGTACAGGTGTTACAGATTTATAGGGCATACCTCCAAAAGTCTTCTGAGTTCCCCCTGCATCTTGGTTCCACATGCAGCATTCAGATCTCATCCCTATTGTTTGTGAAAGGTTGTTTAACATAGCATGGTTCTTGCTACAGAAAGCAATGTTGTAATTCAGAGCATAATGGTTAATTCAGCTGCAGATAAAGCCTAAAAGTGATTTGCTACCATCAGCTCTGGCAGTTAGGATATTAAGATAAAGAACAGCATATCCCAGTTGCAGCTTGTGATCACTTCGTGAGCAGCCTGATGGCTAATACACGCGTCAGCTCTGCTGGCTTCTTTCCCACAAATCTAGGAAAACTCTGTTGACTTGACTCGTGTGACAGGCTGAGTGCTTGGGGAAAGGGAGACTGAGCCCACAGTTTGGGAATTAGGATTGTGTTCTTGCAAGATCCACAGGAGAAACAAAAGCCTGGCTGTAGCCAGCTCTGTAGCCTACTTTTATACACCACACACCAGTGCAGTTTTTGTAGATGATAAATCAGGCCAACCAGATGCATTCTAGTCAAGAATTCTAATGGAAACTGATGCTACATTAAAACAGCAATATTTCCTTTGCAGATGATAACCTCACAGTATTTTTATTATTGTTTATGATACGAGTGCTGTCTTAATCTCAGTGATCTTTCCACAGATAGTTACTACACACTTCAGTTCTGAATTTACTGGTTGACGAACTATTTTCCTTTATTCAACATTAAGCACACTATAGCACCTACTGTAATCGTACTATAAAAGCAATAATTATAAGAGGAGGCAAAAAGCTGAGATATTTAGAGCCTGATTCATACAGACCAGAGGGAGACATTCAGATTGACTTCAGCTGAGACTGGATTAAGCTCTTACCCATTACGAAATAACTCCTCCTTGCTGTTCAAAGCATCCAAATATTCTGAAAGCTTTTAAAGTGAAATAAGCTCTCCATGTACCTTAAAAGGGAAATGGAAAATTTCCCATTCTGCCCTTCCAAAAAATTCATATTAATGGTAGAGCTTGGAGACCTCTTCAGGGAATCTCAGAGCAATTACTATTTGTGCCCATTCAGACCTTTGTTTCTACATGAAACCTCCAGCATGAGTTCATGTTCTCACCAATCACACTTCATGATATAAACAGCTATGGAATTGGAAAGAAACTAAAAATGCCAACATGTTCTATAAAGCTGACAGCTGCTTATCTTCCTTTTCTGCAGGAAATTTACTGGATCCTTTTCTCATTTCCCAAGCCATACATTTCTTTGTTATCTACTCAGTCTTACTGTATTGATGGCAAGACTCCTTGATGTATTTCACTTGTATGGCCTTTCACATAGATCCAAATCTGTCTTGATCCCAGCGTTAACACTCAAACCATGAACATTATACCACCTGAGTTAAAAAGAACTTACATGTGCAATAAATTCTGTATACTCAGCTGCCCATCGTATAAGGATGTACAGACCTCTTTCAGAAGGAAGGCTATGTACGAAAAATAAGAAACTACTTAATTGTACAGTTACATATATCTTTCAGGAGACAAGAATAATTTCAGGATTCAAAGCAGCTGAAAACCAGTCACTTAACAATTAAACATACTGGAAACAAATCAAATTCTTTTTTCTTCGGAAAATGGCATAACCTTTCTCAGTACCATATGGAAAAACAGCAGAATCCTAGAACACAACTGGTGTTGATAGTGGCACAGTACTGGCTAATCATTTTATGAAGGTCACCCTGATTCATGCAGCCAGGCAGCATCGTAGCACAGTCTTTCACTTTTCTTTGTGCTAGATCCTACCAAATGCAAATACCAGCTACTAAGCTGGTTCCCAAGCAGCGTCATGAAATTGAGACCAGAGGCTTTAACTCGTTGCTTGAAAACTGATTGTTTAGATCAGCTTACAGAGATTTAAAATTCTGGTTTTCATTGCACAGCAATACTGTGTTGCCTCTAGATCTGTCCTCTGTAAGGCATGTCTGAGTCTTAGAAAACTAAACCATTTTTAAGTTAAGAGTACACAATAATGCAGTATTTTTTCCAAGCCTCAGCAGTACAAGCATTGCATTAGCAAAAAACTAAGTATACCGTATGCATGCCAACACATATTTTCACAGTAATATTTAGTACTTATCAGTGATTAATCATGAATGTTCTTAGAAAGCTATTAAACAATATCATTCTGATTTACTTATTTTATGGCTGGCCGAAATGGAATCAGAATGAGAGAATCTTCCTAGACCATTGGAAAGAGCCGTTTGAGAGGTGATAAGAAAAACATGAATTCTCATTCTCAGACTATTACTCCTTTCAAATTTATGTTCTATATTTATTCGATGTTTGACCCTACTAAAACAAGTAACAAAATTCTCACGAGTTAAGCCAAAATATAACAACAGTCCACATGGGAAAAAAAATTTACAGCAGATTTTTTCCAATTCCTTACCTTTACCTCCCTCCAGCAGTTTATTCACCAACTGTGAAGTTTGTCTATTACTCATACTCCAACAGGCTCAGAGGCACCTAAAAAAAAAAAAAGGATAGAAGGTGTTTCCATAGCAAGCACTGCAGAAAACAGTTTATTAGTTGAGTGTCTAGATATGGCCAAAGAGTCTAGTTTATTCTATGCTAGAAAAGTAGGCATTATTTGACCAGAAATATCAACTATCACTAAATTAGCAATAGTAGAAAACATCAGCTGAATTACTATGGGAAACAGAAGAAAGAATGTATTAGCATCTTTGCTAAGCATTGTGTATTTGTAATTGGGAGGTAAGAGTTTGTTTGCTTGTTTTTGCTAAGCTTACAAACATCATTCTTCTCCTTTTAACACTGTCTTTTAATTCAGTCTTATTATATAATCATAGCTTTTAAAATAACAATATTGAATATAATATCGTTGCACTCTTGGATCCACTTCTATAGATTTTTGCAACACTGCACCATGAATAATACTGTAGAAGCCAAGCCTTTTAGTTGTTTACATGATAGCTACACAGTTATCTGGTTTTATACAATGTTCCAAACAGTGCAATAACAACACTTAGTCAATATATAATATGCAAACCACTTAAATTCAGTTAAATTTGTTTCATCCATATCTAAGGAATATTGTGCAGCTCTTGGACGCATAAATTGGACACTAGTGGCCAAGAATTGTATTCATACAGTCTATCCTTGATGCAGTAAAGTGCCTGGATATCTCAGCCAGGGTATCAGGACTTTGTTTGGTCAGAAGGTTCTTATAATACTTTTTGGAAACTGGGATAATCAAGAGACTGTGCCCATCAGAGGAAGTTGCAGCCTAAGTATTTGATACAAGACAGAGGACTGGATGCAGCAGAGGGTTAGGTAAGACTACAGATAGTAGCAAGATCATCAGCATTAAAAACAAAGCTGTATTCCTGTCATAGAAGGGGTATAGAAAGTTGGTCTTTGAGCCCCCTTGGTACTGAGACTGCTGACCGTCTGCATAGCTGTCCAGCCAGCCGAATGGCCTGAGGAATCAGGGTGGGTGCCGTAAGTGCCCTGTCTACAGCAGCATTCACATCTCTGTGAAAAAGATTCAGTTCCCTGAGACAGTGTCCGGTTGATTTATCAATGACACCTTGACACCTGGCCTCTTAGTGTGGGCTTTCTGCGGTCGTAGCGCTTTGCTGGTTGCCCTCGAGTCAAATCAGGGGGCTGCCTTCTGCTGAGGAGGTAAACGATTTCCTAAAGCAAAACTTTAATGGTTTTTCCCAAGTCTCATCCCCTGAGACACAAGCATCTCCCCCTGGTCAGCTCCTCGTGCAGGCAGTACTCAGTCACCAGCCCACACGCTGCTTCTTGAAGCTGCTTTAGAAGGCCGCATCTTGCCGCTCCCTGGGGCTTCATGCTGTGGGGCAAGGATCGCACTGGCCTGACACCCAAGACTCCCTCCCAGCTTTTCCCAGTTTCCAGGGCCACTTGTTACTTTCTCACTTCTCTGAGTAATTCTCTTTCTTCCCAGGGCTTAGTAGGATCTGCAAATATGCTTTATGGTGTGGGATTTTTTTGCTTGGTTTCACTTTTTGCCTCTTGGGCTTCTCCCAACCTATTCCAAATCCCCGTGGGCCACACACTTTCTGAGTCTGCTTCTCTAGCTGCTTTGTGGGAGAACCAGAGCTCCTTCAAGCTTCAGCTCTCAGTACTGCTCCTCGCACAATGCCAGGCTAAGCACCTTGCCAGGCTCCTTTCAACAGCACCCAGCAGAAGGGCTCTGCCTTGCACCAGCCTGTGACCATGCCTTGCTCTGTTCACACCCTCGTTCTCGGGCAAATGAAGCTGAGAGACATCATTGCATCCAAGGCCCTGGAGTAAAAAATCTAAATTAATTGATGTGTGCAGATTTATTCTATTAATATCATGAGATGCTATAAATCTCTACCTACGGTTGTAGAAAAACTGCCTGATGCGTTATTGTATAATTGGATTCCATGATTTATTTCATGCTGTATGAAACAAAAAGCATAGGTTGGCTTCAGTTCTGACTTATGTTCTCATAATCCTAGAAAAAATTGTTTGGCTGCAATGAAATGACTCTGGAGTTGCATAGAGTTATAAAATCAGCTGAGGAATCTGCTGTAAGCATTACATGTGGAAAGGAAGGCAGAGGAAAGTGCTGCATTCAGCACTCAGAGCCTTTGCCTGTCTTTTGCATATCTACTATAACTTTTTCATACTGCTTGGTTTCTTTCTGTTTTTTTTTTTTTAATAGAATTTACTAGTAGAAATTACTACACCTTAAAATCTCACTGGGACTCAGGATAAATTGCTTGCCAATACTGTGACTAGTAGTATTTTATGTCTTGTTGCTGAAAAAAAGAAAGTTTCTTCTGTTACATCAAAATCTCAGGCTCACTAGCAGAATTTGACTGGAAGAGAAGTATTGAAAAGTCTTGAACAATAAATTTATCACCATTCTTTTGTCTGAAATCAGAAACACATGATTTTTCTTGTATCTATCTGACAGAAGAGGAATATGAAAATCAAGCAATTTTTTTTTTAAATTAAGGATTTGAACTGGCTTGCATTTGGTTGTTGCACCAGTGGAACATTAGGGACATTGTGTTATTGGCACATTTACCTGTCCCTTCAAACACTCAGCCACACTCCTGACCCTGTAGACAAAAGAAATCCTGTGATATTCCACAGGAAAGATGAAGGCTTGTTAGTATTGATATCCTATGGTCCATTCATTTAACATACTATAAGGAGTCTTCTAAAAATACTGCTAGATCTCCATATGAATACAAAATTTTTAAAACTTATTTGCTGGAATAAACTAGTTGAATACGTGCTATTGAGCACCTGACAGTTCATTTTTAGTAGATTTTTCATCCATCATCTGTCAGTGCGTTCCCCAAACTGAACCAGGTTTTCAAAGCTGTGTGTCTGGTAGCAGCCTCCGGGCCTGTACGCTGCTGCTTCAGTTTTCATTACCCAGCAAATATGCTGGAAACAATTTTATCCAGAAAGACCAATGCTATTTTCAGTCCTTGAAGACACTATATTAAAAGACAGCTCTCTGTTTGCATTTCTGGTTTACTCTTAACCTATTTTAGCAATCAGTTCTGAGACAATACCCTCAGTGAAGCTGGAGTTAGGGCCAAGGATAGATAGCAGCAATATAAGATCGACCAATTACAAGACCGTTCTACTTATCTTTGCTTTAAGCATGACTAATTCAAGATGATTTTTTTCTTCATAAAGGAAAAAAATTTAGGGCTATGCTGATTGATTTTTAATCAGTAAGCAATTATAACAAAATTGTACTTCTGATAATCAAATTCTACTAATTCCTGAAGGAATTAAATAAAGGGAAAGGGATTTCAGAACAAGAAAGAGCAACCCCAAATCAATTTGATCTTTCAAATCCTTAAAAAATGAATCTCAAAGTACAGCATTGCTATGCCCAGTTGCTTTTAGGCAAGTGCACAGAAGATATGGAAAAAGCAGCAAACTGTAACAACAATGCAATATAATTACATGAAGCTTGCTTTCCTTGAAAAAATAAGGTCAATGTAATGCTGCTCTCTGTTCTGCAGCGGGGTTGTAGCTGTAGTCCTGCAGTCAAAGAATTTACAGGGTCCAGAATCCACAGCTTTAAAAAGCATACACAAACAGATTCAAAATAAACAGTAGGGTCAAGTATTAAAATTGAATGTCAGCATTGCATTAAAAGTTCCACCTTTACAGTGTTCACATAGAAAAAAAATAGTAAACTTCTAGGTAACACAAGTGATAATGTTTTCTTCCTAACATCTACATAGAAAATGGGGTTTGCATTAGGTAAGGCTTTGCCCCTAAAATTTAACAGTTTTGTTCTGATAATTTTTTCTATTTTCTTATTGAAAAGGGAAAAAGAGCAAGAGCAAGAGAGCATGTAAGCAGGACCTCTGTTCCTTTGGAGTTCTGCTCCTGCTGCTTTTTCCCCATATATAGTCATAGTATTCTGAATGTCACATCATAACTTCCTCTGCAGCAGCTAGTTTGATGTCACAGAAGATTATGACTTCAGGTGAAAGAATAAGCACCAGGAACAGATGTACAGTAAGAAAAGCCATGCAATTAGGCCCTAATTAAAAAAAAATAATAATTTTTAAAAAAGTAGAAAAATAAATTAAAAATAGAGCATGTAGAAAGAACTCTTTTTTTCCCCCTCCTTGGGCTACTGCAAATTAATTTATCCTAAGGAAAAAAAAAAAAAAAAAAGATATTCTCCAGAAAATACTGGTCCAGTCTAAGCAATATTTTGGTCACAAAGATTGGAGCCAAATGCAATAAAGGTGAAGCACTTCAGTGAAAATAGCAGTATAAAAATTAACTAATATGATCATTACACCCAATTGCAGAGGAAAATAATTTTAAAATTAATGCCTAAAATAAAAGTAATATTTCCATTTCACCCCAAAGCTACTCTCCAGGGAGCTTGGTTTATGCAAATCAGGGACCTTTATCTAACACATCATGCTTTCCCTCACCAAGTTGCACCACTTAACCCAGTGCAACTATTTATGCCAATAAACTTTTGGAGCACATGAATTGGAGAAGAGAGGATTCAGGTTTCCAGTTGCAAGACGAAACCAAAACATTTCAAAAAACAAGTCTTAAAATTTAAAGCCCAAAAGATGATTTTTAAGAAATGCTGTCAAATAGTTTTCTAGCTGATTATCTGAGAAACAGGTGCATTTTTGAAGCCTACATTTATAGTAAACTTTATAAAAACTTGCTAATTTGTGATTTCTGGTACTTTTTAAAGGTTAAATCTATTTTCTGTGTTTCAAGTCTGCAAAACAATATAAGGCCCCTACAGAGAAATGCCATTATATTTGAAATACTATTGTGAATCATAAATTTTGGATTTCAGAATGGAGATATGGTAACAAAGATTTGGGAAAGAACTGTTTGGAAAGCAATGGCACTGTGGCCATTCATGATGTAAAGGTATAAGAGGCAAAGGTAATATGGAGTATTCATATCTTACCTTATTTTGTGAGGAAAAAAATGAACAAGCTTTCAAACAACCCTTCAGTACATAACTACACCAAACATAATTTTCTGTGCTTTTACTTAATTTACTAAATTTCATATTAAAGTAGGCCCAATATGAAAGCAGCAAGCTAATTTAGGGTTTAGATAAAAGAGCATTTAGATGAGCTATTTGCAAAAATATTTTCTGATATCTGTCTGTATTATGGCAGAGGCCTTTGCCTGATGTCACTGTGTTTACAGAAATAATTGCCTCAGAGTAAGTGACAAAAATCAAAGTGCCGGTGCATGTATTTTAGAAATAACTCATTAGCTGTATATAGCTCATGGTTTACATCGTTTTCATGTTTTAAGCTGTAGGTTTGTTCATGTTTTTTTCCTGTTATCTTTTAGTATCCAGTAGTTAGTTTTAAGGTTTAGTAAACCAGGGAAGAAAGCTCAAGGGAAAATGATGCAAACGCATCTTGGGAAAAGCAAATTGAAGCTGTTC
Organism: Anser cygnoides; assembly: GCF_040182565.1. Taxonomy (NCBI): domain Eukaryota; kingdom Metazoa; phylum Chordata; class Aves; order Anseriformes; family Anatidae; genus Anser; species Anser cygnoides. Next base: position 72,973,001 of record NC_089876.1, read on the forward strand.
AAAATTCATGACATTAAGAGTTCTGGGAGTACAAGTTCAGACTCACAGACTGCATCTGAATTGCTGCAGCTCTGTCAGATACCTGAAAGCATGTTAATGCATAGGAAAACAATTTCTAACATAACGTATTATTTTAGTTACGCATATTGATCATACTGTATCTGTATGGCAACATCTCTTTGTGTTTTTCTTAAGGGTCTTTCATTCTTGGAGCAAAAACATTCTGCAGTACATATACTTGAATGAAGAACAGACAAATCACATGAGCAGAGGGTGGGCACAGAAGATAAACATACTTTGCAGTGTGAAAACAGAGACATGATCAGATTGGAGAAATGGCTGCACCAGCTCCTCTCATCTTGGAAAAGTTTTGGGTTTTTTTTGCAGTAAATGAAGGCTGAACTCCTGTAGGCCCTAATTTATATCAGGTCCCCCACTGACAAACAGTCCCAGCCTGGAGGAGAGCCAAGCATGGGTCCTGAAGAAGCCAAACACCAGTGAGGAAAGGTTGAGATTCTTTAGAGAAATAGGCTTTAGGCTGGCACGTCTTCCCAGGTGACATTCAAGAGGAACAGGTGGACGAGACACTTCCTCCTGTCCCCGTGGCTGAGTTTTAAAGATCTCCTAGTCACGCATTAAAAATAATTTGCTCTTTGGCTGGGGCATCCCTTAGATCACTTGTGACTGGGCCATGGCAAAATTTGACAAGTGTGCGTGGGAGGCATGTGGGCAGTCACAGTAATTTGATAATCCATATTAAAACCCATTTTTGCATAAAACTGAGCAACTAAGGATGGAAAAAAAAAAGACTGTACTAATTCTTAGAGATAGTTGTGTTGGGTTGGACTAAATAACATTGGGGAAATAACTTATTCTATAATAAATCTCACTATACATTTCTTTGTAGGAAAAAAACATCCCTCTGGTCTCCTGGCTTGTTTTCACTCTGGCATCTTTAAATGGCATCATGCGTACTCAAAAAAAAAAAATACAACAGCATTGCCCTTTGTGAGCTGTAGAGAAACATTTTTAAGTAGAAATGTGAATGCTTATTAACTGTTCAAACGTTGATCTCATAGGAATAGCAAATGTTTATTTTAAAAGGTCACAGGAAAAAAAAAACTTCAACACAGCTTCTGGGAGGCTGGAAGCACTTTAAGTGTGGGAGTTCATAGAGCTGCTGAACTGCAAGGTAATAGCTGGACTGAGAACAAGACACAGCAACATGCTGTGGTCTTGTTTTGACTGTAAATGATTTGGAACTCGGTGAGTATTCTTGTGTGCAAAATCTGTTTCTTAGCGATAGAGCAGGGAGAAGCGAGTCCGTAATAAGTACGTGTAGCACTCTGAGTCAGAAATACACTTTTTGCTTGGGGATGCAATGGGGTGTCGTAGCCTGAGCGTGGAGTGGGTAGTCAGGACCTTCAGAATCTCCCTCCTACACCTGGTGCAGGATTCTTTGTGGCCCTGCACTAATGAGCTGAGTTAATCCTCTTGGGCATATGAAGGCAGCACCAGGAGATCCTAATTATAGTGCTAGCCCAGGTCTGCTCTTTATCCAGCTTCCTTGGGCAAAAAAGCAGCTACACAGGGTGAGCTCTAGCATGGGAAAGAGGTACAGCAACAAACTCAATTAAGGTCTCTCTCCTACTTTAATCTACCAGCTTATGCAGTCATGTCAAAGACTGGCACTTATATCCTGCTACCTACCTGGGAGGAATCCTGAAGTTCCTACTTTTTGAGTACTCTGTACAGACAGACTGTTTCTTGGAGTGAGATTTGTTGCTGAATCTTTCCTCCTTAGTTATGCTGTTGGTACAGTGGAAGCTGATTATCTACCCAATGAAAATATTGTGTGGGTAAAAGTGTTATCATACGTCTGAAGTGAGAGAGTACCATATACTTAAAACATAGCAGTTCTTGATCTACAACTTATTTGACAAACCAGAGAGAGAATGGAAGTAGAAGGATGTGTGAGTTCAGATCTTCAGTTGTTCTAAGGTATTACTGCACAATTATTTTCAGTGGAGTTGTGCCAAATTCCACCCAGGTAAGGAACTTGGCTTGTAACTGGTTTTTTTTTTGTGTGTGTGTGTTATTATTTATTTATTTATAACCTTTCTTTCCAAACCCTCATCAGACTGTACCTTTATATTATTTGTTGTTTAAATATTATATATGCAGTTCCATACCAAGACATGGAAACTAGCTCAACACCTGATTTTTATCTCACGCTTAATTTTATCATGGTTTTAGTTTGCTGACTTTAATTCCATTGTAATAATTTGAGAATGATATTTGGTCTATTTAATCCAGAATTGGTGATTCTGTTTTGTTTTGACTCACAAAAGAGGTGAGTCAAATACAAAATCATGTAATTGCATAACTTTTGTAATCAAAAAAAGTTCTACATGAAGAAACATAAAACAGTATGCTGGAGTATTAAAGGAAAGTTTATTTTTTTTATTTTTTCTCTACTGATTTGATAAACATAAGTGCTTAATCTGAACAACTGTATTGTCTTTCTATATTATGCTGTAGAATTTTATTTCACTTCAGCATTATGCCTAAGTTTATCACTGCATCAGGGATGAAAGAGGTTTATTTTTTTCATGTTTCTCCTTTTTTCACACTCCATCCTTGATACAGAAGTGCTTACCTTGAATTTAATAGAATCATAGCATAGCTTGGGTTGGAAGGGACCTTAAAGATCAAAGTTCCAATTTGTTTGGCTATAAATAGATTCCAGGTTCTAATTTTTCAAACTGAAATATACATACCTGAAGTGAATCACATTCCTCGAATGTCCTGAGCAGGTCAGAGGTGGAGACAGTCATGGCAGTGACATTTTTCCTCTTCTGCATGTCTAATTTCATGGTTATTCAGCAAAATGCTTATGACTGTGGTAATAAATATAATAGTTAAGATCCACCAAGAATTTCCCTTCCAACTCCACTCAGTAAATTATCTGAAGTCCCTGCATATGCCCCTTTATATGTATATACACACTATAGTTCTCTCTCCCTAACTCAAGGGGTATAAGAGGTATAATATGTCCCTTATAAATAGCATTGACAAGAATTGGAAGATTTAGAAACTTACAGAGCTCTGGAACACTTCTTAGTGGAAGATTGTATCATAAATGAGGGTAACCTTGGTTTTCATACTGAATGTGCTGTAGAATTAGGAAACCTCAGTATCTCAACCTCCAAGCATGATGGGGAGAGAAGAGTATGATAAGAGTGCTGAATAGCAAAGGAAAGAGGAGATCTGTTGTTGGGCCATTAAGAAAGGGAGGGGAGGGTGTTGGTTTTTTGTTCTTTTTTTTTTTTCCCTCTAACTTTAGTGATTTTTTTCCGCTGAAGATCTTGTTTTCATCCAGATTTTTGAGTTGGTTCCAATTGTAACTCACTTGGAAAGCTCTCCTTTTGGAAGCCATGCAATTAAGGTTATTGACTGTTGTCTATTGCCGACTGCCTGCTGGGAAAGGAAGCGGTATTGTTGATTACTGTAATAAAGGCCAATTTTTCCTTTATTCATACACTGATAAATCAAATTGGATTTGTTGTACAGAGTTCCATACAAAGATTATGGTGTGTTATTTATGAAACCTCAACACTGTAGTCTGTTGCTGATGCAGAGTGAATTTTTCTTTTAGCCATACAAAAAGAATCTGATCATGGTATTAAATTCCAGGTATAGAAGTACGAAGAACATTCTGTGTGGCAGACTGAGTGCATGAACAGAGTTTGTCACTGAGAACTAGTACCTCTGGTCTGCTTTGTCCATTTTTTCCCCGTCTCCCATTGCTCATGGTGTGTTCTCTATATTTTGATTTCTCAATCTGCATAACAGTAAGAGCAATTTACCTGATCCACAAAGCCATAAGGATGTATGGACTAGGCGTTGCAAAATGCTCAGCACCTTCTTCTGCATAATCCAATGTGAATCAGAATATTATTTATCAGCTTCAGGGGCTCTGCCTCAAACTAAACTTCTTTACAAAGGTATTAGTGCCAAGTGGTTAATTCATTTTGTTGTAGATGTTTTCACTTTCCTAGCTCTGTTGCACTAAAAGCTGGCCCTTGAGCATCTCTACAGATGAATTTGACAACACTGGAGAAATTACTTCACTGTTTAAAGAACTTGCTTTGTATAATTACTGTCATGTTTGGGACTCTATGGTGGGTTTTGGTTTCATTTTTTTTAATGTAACTCTTTGTTTTACAGATGAGGGCAGGAACGCAGTTGACCATGCAGGTGGTGCACATATTGTAGTAGACCATATAAGGTCACTGTGCAATAAGACAGATCCAGCCAGTGAGAAGCTCTTGACTGTCTTTTGTGGCATGCTGATGAACTATAGCAATGAGAATGGTAAACAACACCAAAAACTTGCTTTATGTCTACCAGGAGAAAAACCCCATCAAAAGAGGGGGAAAAAAAAAAGATAAGCGTTAAAGTCAACTGTAGGTTTATGTTGTGGAAACTAACACTAAGTTATTTAAAAAGATCAAGTAACTCAATTCATATATACAATTTTCCATTTCAGTAAAGTCATGTTCCAAAAATACTATCTTCCTGAGGCAAATCCATATAGCAAATCATATAAAGATTTAAAGTCAACATTTGGAATTTACTTGTGTCTGAAAGCAATACAGATTTGCAGAAGTAAACTAGATGGTTACATTAAGTCCTCTTTTTCATTTAGTATCAAGTGACACTATAATACTGATTTGTCCCAGGTATTCTTCTGTTGAAATTTGGAGTAAATACGCTAAACAGTTCATTTTTCTCTGTGAGAAATGTATACAAAAACATGTTACTTTCATCTAATATAAATGGGGAATAATTTATGTTTATGTCTAACAGTATTCTGTGCCTACAAATTATAAGTGGATGTTCTTTATCACATTAAGTAGAGGTGTTTAGGGCCTGGGACAAAAATCTAAGACAGTAGCTTAAGTGAGAAATCCTTGACCACTGAGGCTGAGAAAACACTGTTCTACAGTACTTGTACAAACATACTGCTGTTCTAGTACCTAGCTTGCAAGCATGCAAGTGTGGTAGTATGCCAAGGCACATTTTATAGCATTCACATATTTCCAGGTTTTTCTAAATTGGGATTTCTAAGAAAATGGGGAGAAATGTAGAAAGCTGAATAGAGGCTGTTCTCCCAACTTGAAATGGCACAGATTGCAAATGTAGTCAGCTAATCACATTGTTTCTTCAATCATGCCCATTTCCTAATTTGTAGTCTTTTATCTTAGGAAGAAATAGCTTCTGTATTAGCTACTTACCATTGTAATTTATCAGTTCCTGTAACTCACTTTCCAAACCTGTGTCTCCCAAACTCTCCTGCTTTTGAGGAAGGTCCTTAGGTTTAATTTTTTTTTGACCTTTACTCTAAAAATTTTTAATCTACTTTACCATCTCTTCTGGTATAGCTTTTCCTTGTGTGTTTTCTGCGCCATCTCTCCAGAGCTCTCAGCTCTTAGTGTTACTTTTCTGCCTCCAAATATCACTGCTGTATATGTCTCATTACTTTCTCTTGTTCTTGCGTTCTTTTTCTCTCCTCTTTTCCTAGTACTATCCAAGAATACTTGTTTACAGTACTTCTGCCTTCTTCACCAAATAACAGCTTTCTAGCTCCTTTATTTCATAGTTTTCAGGAACTTTTTTGCTTGATGTCTGTGTGTCACATTTTTCTGAATTTTATAGAGTTAACTCTAAATTTCCTTTATTTGTTAAGTTTTTTTGAGCAAATAGATTTTCTCACCTATAAGCTGCCACAATCCTCTGCATTAAGACTAATAAGCATCCAGTATATTTGATAGCTCAAGACAGACCAGTCCCAAAGTGCTGTGTAGAGATACTGCATCAGTTTTGCTTCAGTGACCAAGCTCCTAGCAAATCTTCCCTAGGTAAACTAAAGATAAATCTCCAAGATAACAGTTTAACTGTTAAGAACATTGAGTAAATGACTTATCCCATCTAGTAAGATAGCTTGTTCTGATGCAATCAATAAAGCAGTTGTATAGTTCAGTGTCAAATAGGAGGATTCACTAGCTGCTCTCTACTCTGCTAAATGACATATTTTCATCTCACATGAACTAACAAACTGATAACAATGCTCGCAGGATCTACTGAAGCGGTGTCAGAAGTGAGAAACACTCCCAGCTCCTGATTCTGGCTGCAGACCACTGCCCTGTCCCACCACCACATCAGGGAGGAATGCTGGGGACTTTCCAAATCCTCACCTTCAGTCCATGTACTTGGTGGTCTCTGTAAAGGACCTTTCTGTAGGCACCCAGCACCTGTGGGTATGCTGTGTATTCTCTGGTCCTGTAGTTCCACTGTGGCCAGTGAGTCTGCCCACCAGCTGTGGCAACAACTGAATTAAACTCTGAATTTTATTTTTTTTTTGAAAAAAAAAGAGCTTTAAGAAGAAAACTCAGGAACATGTGCGTGGTGAGACAGGTAGTTGGCCTGTCTTGCCAGATTTGTTTTAAGAGCCATAGGTACAGCTGTAGCACAGTTGTGAACTGCTCTGAAAATACTACCTACAAACCATATTATATGTTCAGTACAGCAGTCTGTGTCAAATGTAAGCCCAAGAAAAGCGCTTACTTCCACATATTGCAGCATCAGGTGGATCATATGCTAGGTAATTCCAGTTCTTTACTGACCTGTTAAAGAAGCAAACTCAAATTGCCCTGACAGTGAACTGTATGCACAGATTAACAAATACTGTTTTCAGGATTTACGTGCAAAAACTCAATCCCATGTTACCTACGAAGAAGATAAACACTGTATTGGTTTTACTGAGAGATGAGAAGTGTGAGATTGCATCCTAGAGCCCCAGATTGCTTTGCCTGTAGTTATGGAAACAAATTGGGCAAAAATAAAAAAGAATACTAGAATCATGAGAAGGAAGTGTTTCAGTCTTTGAAATAGCACTTCTACCTTCTGTTTTATTGTTTTCCCTGCTTAGCATGCTATGAAACAAAGTTGCAGGTGGGGACTTTGAAGATTCCTTTACTGCTTTTAATGACTCACACTCTTTCAAGTTGCAGTAGCTGTCCCCGTAAGGATGATTACAGTGTATTTGGTTTAGTTATGTTTAATTATCTGTGAACACCCTAATATTTTCTAATTCTTAGCATTTTATGAGCAAAGAGCATATAAATTGTTTATTTGATTCTAAACAGCTCACTATTCTCAGTCTACTAATTGCCCTCTTTTTCCAGTAGTGACTACTTTATTTTTAATAGCTATAAACTACCTTCTTTTTTTTTTTTTTTTTTAACACTAGAGACTCATTCTAGAGTGCTTCGTGTTTTTGAATTAGCATAGGGCATTTACCACACATGAATTTTACCAAAATGGCAACTAAAGTGCAGCTACAAGTAATATTTTCTTTTCCTAACCAGAGCAAATTAGTGTTCTTGTATCTTGTACTAGTTCTGGACGCTCAGCTTGCAATTGTAACTCCATTCATAACGTTGTTGTCTAAGCTTTAAAACTGAGATTTCCTTTGTAAGGTTCTTGTGCCATCTGCTCGTGTTCTGGAATTATTTTTGCCTGCTGTCTCTCAATCCTTCGTTTGCTTCCTTGGTATCTTATCATTTCATTAGGTGCTACAATGTTAACAGAACAAACTTGGCTTTGGCATCTCTTCCTGTTCTTTTAAGTTTAAAAAAAAAAAGTGTTGATTTTTAATTGCATTGCTAGAAATCAGAGGGATTTTTTATGGGATGCATCCCTTTGTCTTCAGCCTGGGATTATCTTGACCCTGTCTGTCTTAATCGTATTTTAATACCTGTTTTCAGTCAGACTCAAATAGCTCATCCCTGCTTTCCATTATTAGTTCATAAAATGCGAAGTTGCAGGTATGGCTAGGAATGAGACAAGTGTGTTTGTGAATGTTTTTGCTCGTGGCATAATTTCTGTAAAGAAGCAAGTCTTGACAAAAGCCTGTAGCAATTATTTCTTTGTCAAGCCATGCAAACTTTCTTTAGGGAACAGAGCAACTGTGCTTTAAAACAGCTGTTTTGTATGTGATCAGTGTGTTGTTACACTTCTCCCATTCTGAAGACATATTGGTACATACAGTCTCTATATAGCTACGAATCTGCTTAAGAGCAAGAGGCAAAGCAGGCTTGGATAAAGAGTGAAAAACTAATAACTAATAAAACTAATAATCACATGCAAAGAGTCACATAAAAGAGCTAGTGACATGAGTAGTTATTCTGCAGATCTCATAATCCTGTGACCTAAGACTATTTACAAGTTAACGGGATCAGTCTATAAGGTAGCTAATTGTCTCTTGAGACTTACAAAACAAATCACAAAAGCATTTTTAAATGGAAGGAAGAACTAGGTCAATTGGATTCTTAGGTAGTCAAACTGTAGATCAGAAGTCAACTGGATACAGTATGCATGTGTGAAAGTACATATATATATTTACGTATGGATATATAAAGAAGTCTGTTTATAGATTACTTTCTCATCTCATTTCATATTAAACTTTAGTCTGTCAAAGTTGTCTTTTTCATTCAGTGCCTTTGTAAAATGTAAAATTACGATGTTAAATCATACAACTGCCAAGCTTTTCTTATTCTCACAAAACTCTTAGTGACTGGAATGAATGTTGGGGACTGTCTTGCATTGTTTACCATCTACAGAAGCTATGTAAATATACAAGGACTGAAAGGGAGATTTATGGTACCGTGATCACGGTCTAATAGCAATATTTCAACATTTCCTTCTAAGACTTACCTTTGCTAATTTTCATGCTTGCCGTGGTTTTTGTTTCATTTACATCACAGCTAAAAATGTTTAGCATGCTTTCAAGTCCTAAATATACCTAAATGCAAAGTAATCTAAAGCATGTAAAAGCAGATAAGAAGTATGTTTGTTTTTTTTTAATGATAGTGAGGTATGTTATATGATGATTTAATTTAACATAGATGTGGGGGTCACAAGCAGTTGTGTTGGTTTTTTTTAGGGTATGAATTTATGTCACCAATTTGTAGAAAACATTAGTGATATAATCACTGTTACTGATAAAACACAAAATGACTAGCTGTTTTCTGAAATTCTGTCCAAAATCAAACAGTAGCCTAAATCAGCATTTTGAATTCAAATGCCCCCAATAAAGTTCTCAATTTGGGATATTCTCCTCAGATCTTACTCTTTGGAGTTTCCATGTGTGTCACCGAAGGACATGGAGCCATTGAAATTCAAGTTTTAGGTAGGTAATTATTTGTGCTGGCGCATGTATTGATTGCCTTTTATCTACCTGTATATGCATCTGTGCAGCATCACTATCAGTGCTTTTCTGCCCCGAGAGAACACGAAGGCGTCTAACTAGTGCAACATTTGATAGCGGCGTAAAATTTGAGAGAGTTTTCTTTTCTAGCTTTAAGTCAGAAATTCAGAAGAGGCATTCGGTTTTTCATGCTTCCTATTCAGTGTGCACCAAGTTCTGCTTAGGAAGCTGATAGAAATGTTGTTTCATCCTGAGACACGATGTTGCAGGGCCTCGTGGTTTAGTTTAGCCCTGCATCAGGCAACTTCTTGTAGGATGGATTCATATTTCCCCTGAGACTGTCTCCTGCCCTAATAGGGCCCTAACACTTCATGCAGCGAAGGGTCGACATTACACAGTTATTCCAGGTTACCCAGTCCGTGCTCTTTCACAGGAGAGCCTGAGAGTTGCTGCTGGTCTCTGTTCTGCAGGCTGAACCATTCCAATGTTTTTAATTTCTCCAAACTAAAAAGTGCTGCAGGTCTCCATACTGGTGAGAAGCTTATTGCTTTTCTCCTCAAACTTCACGCTACACTCATTTACCTCAGGGCATCACATAGGGGCAAAATTCAGATGAAAGAATCTTTTTGTTAAAGATGTCTACAATTTCCCCCCAGCATTACTTTCCTTATTTTTTTTTTCCTTTAAGCAATATGAAAGAAAATATTTCATCAGGAGAATGCAGTTTTGCAAGTTTACCCTTAATAGAATTTGCTCTTGCATTTAATAAAGAAAGAGCCTCCTATTGGTGATAATGACAGATATAAAAAACAAATTCAGAATTTGTATGGGAAGCCCAGGCTTAATTATGGCAAATAGCTGCTGTCGGCCTTACACTTTTGAAGGTTTTGCCTCCTGTGCAGCTTTGTGACTCACAGGGTTGTCCTATCTTTGTCAGAGGAGAAAATATATCCTGCTTACCACAGCTAAGGCATCGATACAGTGCCTGAATTTTCCCTTACTGGCAATTCTTGATAGCCCGTTCCCACACTGTAGGCCATTCCTGTGCTCAGGTGCAGTCCTACACCGGTGAAATAACTCTGGTATGGAGTCAGATGCAACGCCTGACTTTTAAACCAGTACAATTATTCTTTCGTGGTATATTTTCTTCTTCCTTTTTTCCTATTAGGGATTTCTAGAGTCCCTTAAAGCAGTGCACTCTTGAACAATATATCCTTCCATTTAGCTCTTAAGATTCCTTTTTTCTTCCAGGGTTGGATATTGTTTCCCTTTTTCCACTCATCTTTTCCTCCAGACTTTTTGTATCTATTGTGTTAAGAGAAAGACAGCAGAAAAAAGCACTGCTCAAAGTACAGAGTTTGTGTTTCTGGTGTCAGAATGCTTTGCCAAGTGAAGCCCATAGAGATTACTCAAAGAGATTCTCTCTTTGTCCATTAGAGTTGGATGAAGTGATTTTAGAGTGACTAAAGGCATAGTCTAGTAACAAAGCAACTTCTTTCCACGTAATTTTCTATGGCATTTGTGGTTTGTGTCTTTGTTCTCCTACTCTCCATGACTACCAATTTTCCTTCAGCATTTTTAAGCGTCTGCAGGGGACAATCACAAATCAAGGAGAAAAACAGATTATTTACCAGTAACTTGAGTTCTCCTACACAATCATTTTCTCCAAAGAACCATTCCTCCACCCTCCCCCCCCCAAGTTTCTCTATTAAGACTTAGATTTTTCAGTTTGGAACGAAGTAGGAGGGCATTGTGTAGTGACTCACACGTCTGCTGGAGGTAAAATGGCATTCAATGCATGCGCTAGTGCAATTTGTACTTACCTGAAATTTGACAACTTCAACAGCTCTGTGATGTCTGAGGTGGTGTTCTCATAAATCTCTCTAAAGACCATGAATCTGTGGAAGAGGTAATACCCCCAGCCCACCCTCCCACCTCCCCCCCAAAAAAAAGGAAAATTCAGTTACTGGTAAGTAATACAGTTTTATTGAAGACATCAAGCCATAAGGATTCCTGTTCATCCCCAATAACCTGTAATAACTGCAACGTTTACTTATTTAGTGCATCAAATTGATGATTATTCAAAAAGTGTTTTTACTAAATATAAATGAACTAAACATTCCAAAATCTTTTCATAATTTTAATTACATGAAAATTTCAAATGCACTTGGCAGAATCTTGAAGGCAAAGAGGTTTCTGAGAGCATGAGATGATACTAAATCCTCTAGACTTCAGTTGCAAGATGTTTTTATCTCCCTATAAAAATTGCAATTTCTATGGCTCTGATTCCACAGATGTAAAAACTCCAACTGATTTCAGCTGCTCAGAATGAATTCCTTAAATAATAATAATAATAATAATTCCCCCTGTAGGGCTTGATCCAAAGCTAAATGAAGTAATAGAATTCTGTTGAATTCACTGGGCTTTGGATCCTTATCTTTTGAGTGTATAACATTTAAACGTAGTTAAAGTGTTTAGAAATAAAGGAAGAAAGATGCTTAGGAAAATTACTTAACATCTGGTGTGTTCATGTCTGCTTCATTCTATTCAACTGTGAAACAATGTTTTTCTTCTTTGCTATGTTATAGGTAAAATGTGTAAGAGAAAATATGGTTATAAATACTCCTTTAAAACAATCATGTTTCTGCCTAACTATCAAAGCACCTTTCTATTTGCAGACATCTAGGAGCAATAACTTTCTTACTTGTAAATACTATAAACTTTCATCCTATGCAAGAAATTATCAGAATGGCTTCTAAGGACTTTTCTTAAACCTTCCATTTTTTTTGTCTTTATTAAACTTTCTTTTTTCTCAAGCTCCTCATAATCTACATTGTGACTTCCTGTGTTTATAAAACTTTTCATGTTTATTTCAGTACCAGTTTATATTCATTCTACTTTTAATTTTCCAGTTTTGATCTTTAAGAGATAACAGTATATAGAACCATGCTCTCAGATAAATAAGTTTTTCAGTGATGTAGTTTTGTTTGATTTCAGTCAGTCAGTCTCAGTCAGCTAAGAATCAAACCCAACATATATTAGGAACCACAAAAGGACCAGTAGCTGCATAATTCACAATACCTAACCACCAGAGCAGGAGGGGATAATTCTGGGAAGGTGTCCCATTGCCAGGGGAAGGGGGAATTCTGAGTCCATATCCCGTGTCTGGACCAGATCCTAGTGTAGAGGAGACAGCCATTTTAATGCTGCTTAGGCTAGAAGTTGCTTTGTGTGAAAAATGCTTTTTTGATTTAAAGAATAATACTACAAACAGAAATACTAACTCATTGTTATACTTTCTTTTTATGTAGATACCCTGCAGTCACAGCTTATCAATATGGGTGTTATTCCTACGTTAGTGAAATTGTTGGGTATTCATTGCCAAAATGCAGCTCTGACAGAGATGTGCCTTGTTGCTTTTGGCAATTTAGCAGAACTTGGTAAGTCCACAATATTAATCTCAAATTTACATACAATTTTCTTAAAGTTAAATATTAAGAATAACAAAAGTCTTGCACTGATGCTTCTTCCATTCCTTCTGGTACATTCAAAATTTAAAGCGAGCAATTTCTGCTTATCTCTAAAACCCATAGTTGTCTCTTTCCTTCAGTAACTTAAATTTATTTGGGTACTTAGTACACCTTATGTTTTATGTTAATGTTCTTCAATGCAACTAGGCACATTTTAAATCACCAACAGTATTTCCTGAGCAGTATTTCCTACTTACAGTGAATTATTTATTAATAATATAAATAATGTATCCTGGTGCAGCTCCACAACATTGTATCAGGATTAAATTGGGCTCATGGAAATCACTGAATGAAACTGAGACAGGCACAGTTTGTAAATCTGCCTGTACAATATTCTTTTAGGTGTTGAGTTTTAACATGTAGTAGACTAAATACTTGCATATATAAATCATGAACAGTACCAAGCTAGAGATGGTATTTTTAAAAAGTTCACTTACAACTTCATTTAAATTGAAGTTTGTGATCGTGCTTTGATCCAGAGCCTTTGCAATTGCATTGATTTTCATTGGTAAATGAAAACTAAGTGTAAACCAGCAGGTTATTAGGTCCTGCGTTTTATCATTTGTGTTTTACATTGGTGTTGTTCTTTTGCTAACCTATTTTGTAGAATTCTAGTCTTCTATTTTTTATTTATTTACTTACTCCGGAGCGTAATAATATAGCAGTTAGGATCATCATCCTGAATTTCAAAGGACATTCAGCAATTCAAAATGTGAAAAATGTATCTTTGAGTTAGTACTATTTGGAGGCCTGAAATTATTTAAAGTGACGTATGTTCATAGTTTTCAAGGCCAGAGGGAATATTATGTCTTCATCTACTCTAGTCTGATCACACACGTAATACCTTTATTCAGAGGAGGCAAGTTTGCATAATAAAACAGCAACAGAAAGACTCATCATAATAGCACTAACGAAATGAGCAGATCAGAGATCTTCAAGATAGGCACTGTGTATTGTGTCTGCACAGGAGAAAGTGTAATACAACTCATTTATTGGAAGCTCTAGTGCTGCTAAAACACAACTAAATCCATACGGATATTAAATATAATAAATGGTATCTTTGCTGAGAATGCCATTTCCTTTCCCTGTTTGGGAAGAGCCAGCACTGTCCAGCTGAGCAAAAAGAGCCATGAGAAAGAAGCTCAATGGCAGCCACTTCCCTTCCTGTTCCTGGGTGGTGAAAAATAATGCTTGTTGTATGAGATTGGCACAAAATTAATTTAGCTTGTAATACTTTAATCTCCCTTAAGCAAAAGCTTAGTCAATCACATTGTAACCGTAATATTTTATTTTTGCCTTGTAACTTCAGGGAGTTTTATTGTTAGGTTGTCATCTTTCATCACTTAGAAAAGACAACTGCAATCCACAGATCCCTTGAGAAACATTAAATGAAACTCTTATTCTGTGTCAAAGCAGGGCAAAAACCCAATAGAGAGTAGTAGTTGTGCTTTTATAAATACTGGAAAGGTCAAAAATCCACTTAGAATATGCTACACAGTCTTACATATAGAGAGAAAACAACGATGGGATGTATGGAAAAGGGGCTAGGTCAGTCTGCAGTTCCTGCTTATCCCCAGTCCTTGGTCAATCCTACATTTAAAATAATCCCTAACGATCCATTAGAGCAGTAGCAAAGGTGCTGGAAGGTTTTTTAACTACAGATGGTCCTCAGGAGGTGGCAACTGGAGAATGCAGAACACCAGTTCTACCATCTGCATCCCCTGTAAAACTGCCAGTGAAGAAGAATAAGATGCAGGCGATGGAGGAGGAGATGCTTTTGTTGAATCTACAATGTGTGAAGAACCATTATCTGCTGGCTATCCTCCTTGTAGCAAGCTAGCCTGTCTGCAAAGCTGCCTTATGTGATCTGCGCAGTATAAAACAGCCATATACAGATTTCAAAGGAAAAGTCACCGTTGCAAAACCATGTAAAAATTAAAGCTTTCAGTATGACTCTTCATCTCTCCCATGAAAAATGCAGTATATAATCTGTGATTCTTCCTGTCAAGCTGAGGGTAATCAAAGACTTAATATATATTTTCATAACGTTACTGTTTCTATAGCTACCTTTACATTCTCTGGGGCAGAAACAGCCCCAACAGCCTTGATCATATATATAGATATTTTTTTAACAGTCTTAATCGTAATTAAGTCAGTACATTTGTTTAGAAGCGTTAGATATTTTTCTTTTCATTTAGTGACAAGCACGAGTCTATTGTTCTTGTCTGTGAAGAGCACTATTAATCATCTTACTGAATAAACACCATAACAGAGAGAAAATAGTTCTACCTTTTGATTTGTTTTGTTTACTTGATATGATTTTTTTTTTTCTTCACAGAGTCAAGTAAAGAGCAGTTTGCCTACACAAACATTGCTGAAGAGCTTGTGAAACTGTTCAAGAAACAAATAGAGCATGATAAAAAAGAGATGATCTTTGAAGTTCTGGCTCCCCTGGCAGAAAACGGTGAGAATTTTAATTTTAATCTTACAGTATTTTTTATACCAAAATGCTATAAAGGAATGGATGTTGTTGTCTTTTTTAGGGATTAAAGGCAGAGTAACTGGCTGCTTTGTTCAGAAGTTTGCATGGTTGATCTTTGTGATGACAGTTTCAGATGAAGTGAATGTCAATTGTCTGAGCACATGACAGGGGCCTACAAATTGTTGACGCTGATTCCACCTCTGATTCACTCTCTGTATGATTATGTTATGTTTGATTTCCCTGTAACAGCAGTGGGAATATTAAAGGCAGCTTTTTAGAGGATTTCACATTTGTCTACAAAATGCTCTGAATATCAAAGATGCCCATAAGAGCTTTTATAAAATTTTCTCATGATAGATGCTAGGAAATACATACTATCACACCTCTGTTTCATATTAATGTACAATAATAATGAAGCACTATTTTGTAGAACTAGTAAGTGTTAGGCTCTCCTTCAGCACCATATTCTTCTCCTGTGTTTTGAGCACAGTCTATTTGATTGAAAAGTTACATTTTAGACTCGATGGAGCTTATTATTGGTAGTCATTTCTCTAAAGTAGCCAGCAGATTTATCTGTGAAATGGAAAGAACTCCATTTTCCCCCTAAAGCTCGCAAGAGGCTGTTGTAGTTCTGTAATCCCTGAGAAACAACAGAAAGAGCATCACAATCGGCTGAAGCGTTCATAGTCCATTACAGCACCAATAAATCAGCCGCTACATCATTTCCTGGGATCTCAGAACCACCAACAATTTCATTTCCTATGGAAATATTTTTACAAGGGGCAAGCTAATTGCAGAGCTAAGAGCAGGACACTCTCTGCTTACTATTCATTGAGAGATCATTTAAATTTAATTTGGGTGTTGGGTGGAATATATTACTATTAGCCCCAGGAGACCTAGGTTCATTGTCTGGTTCGAGCAGTGAATGACACTGATGTGTGCAGGATCATCCCTGCAGGATGTTCCTCCAGAAGGACTTCTGGGTGGTTTGTATAATCTACCATCTGCCCTTAAGGGAAACTGAAAAATGAGTTAACCTGTGGAGCTAGTTCTGGACTGAAGTGGGAAGCAGCTCAGTATGAAGACAGCACAGTATTTGATGGCCCTATACTTTGTTTTCATCACCTCAGCATTAAAACTTGTTTAAATGGAATAAATTCTTAGAATTGTAGATTCTGAAGATTTAAGTCTCATCCTACTCTTTTCAGTGTCTGTCTGTTTTACATAGTATAAATCAAGATAAATCTTGACTTCAATTTAAAGAAGTGGTAATGTCTATTTTCAGCAGTTATTGTCTTTTATTGTAAATGATATGTGAAACAGGATTCCTTTCTTCAGTTCTAAAAATGTGCGTTTTGCCAAAACTATTCATTTATTATATAATAACTAGCGTGCAGCTCTAAAACTGTACCATCCTTGGAGACTGATGCAGAATTGGGTCCAACATTTTGTGAGTTTCACATATTTCAGTTCAAATGCTTAATTTTTCTCTGCGTTTTACAGTCACGGTAAACCTTGATGGGTTTACTGCTGCTGCACATAACTCAGCTGCTGGCACATTATGAGGTTGTCAGCTGAACTCTCTCACTGTGAATTCAAGGCATGCTTAAATGGGAGTGAGTTCACTGTGCTGGTATTGTTTAGGTGCTTTTCACTGTAGATCATTGGCAATAGGCCAGCAGGCAAAAACATCTAAATGAACAATTTACAGAATGGATTTGGGGGAGTTGTCTTGTTTGTTCGGTGGGGGAGGTATTTTAGTTTGTTTTGTTTTGTTTTTAAGGACCCTGGTGCAGCAATTTATCTTTCAAATCACAGCAACCTGAAGTTCTGCAACTTTTTAAGGACCTTAGTGCAAAAGTACCTATTTAAAAAAAATCCCAATTGAATATTTTGTGTTCTCTAACAAAGTTCACGAGAAGGCCAGCTGCTTTGAGAGAAACAATTTCAGTCAGGCAAAAAGCCTAGCAACAGCAGTAAATGGAGAGAATCAGACACATCCTTCACTGGAGGTATGACACCTCCTCACCCAATTGTCGCTTGTGAAAAAAAAAAATACATCCACTGCTTTGGCCTTTAAAAACATTTTAACTTGGGCTAAACTCCTTACTGTTAAAACACCATCTCGTGCAGAAAACTATGCACTATCCATTTGTTTGGACGTTTCCGCAGAGCTTCTTCTTTTGTCTAAAGTCAGTATGAAAAAACTACCAGAATCACTTTCGTGTAACAAAAAGACATGACACAGCATCAAACAGCCTGCCATTCCCTCTTAACAGAAAGGGAAATAAGGCATGTAAAAGAGGAGATGCCTAGCTCCAGTCGCAGGGGGAAAAAAAGTGTTAAAAACTGTGTTGTAGAGACAGAGAAAATGTTGCTTCCAAATCCTATTTCACCACCTGAACAACATGTTCGTCACCTTCTCTGTTGAGCCTTATTGCTAATAACTAAGCAATGAGTTCGCCGTACCAGTTTTCAGGTTTTCTTCGATCACAACAAATTTCTCGCCCAGCCCAGCCTGTTGGATTTGGCCTTACTGTACTCCTCCTGCAGCCTTTTCAACAAAGGCCAGAAACCTTGGCTCAGCTGAAAGAAATAGGTGATTAGTTGCTCTGAAATTTCATCAAAAAGTTTTGTATTTTATATGTGCACGTCCCTGGGAAGTCAGTAGTTCTTCTGTGGACGAAATAGAAGGTGAGACGTTAGGTTTGTTCTGCAGCACAGTCCAAAGTCTTTGGAGATCCCAAACACAGCACAGCCCTTATGAGCATGCTGTGTAAGGACTGAGATGCCAGATGTTTTCTGCAGATAAATTTGCTCATTTTTGAGAACAGAAGAGCAGCTCCACACTGCTTCACAGTGTGTAGATGTGGTCTAAAGGCAGTCCAGAGCTGGGGGAGCACCTGGTAGATGAGCAGTGATGGAAGTTGACCCTGAGAACGTACAATAAATAAGTTGCACTGACAAGCTGTCAGTGAAACACTTGGCATTGTTACATCTGTTTGCTGTTCTGCATGCAGGTACAATAGATGTATTTAAAATCATAATGTTGACTCCTATCCATGCTGTTCTTCAGATGTCATTAAACTGCAGCTGGTTGAAGCAGGCTTGGTGGAGTGCTTACTTGAGATTGTCCAGAAGACTGTGGATAGTGACAAAGAGGATGATGTTGCAGAGCTTAAAACAGCTTCAGATCTTATGGTTTTATTATTGCTTGGAGGTAAGTACAGTGTAAGTACAGTTTACCTTCTGCAAAGCAACAGCAGACACCTGTATGCCATTTGGCTGCTGAAGTTTACTATTTATTAAACAATTTTTTAAATAATCTAAAGGACCTGCCATTTAACATATACTAGGTCAGATTTTGTCTCTCATCTGATTGCAGGACTGGATAAATTGTAGTGAAGCCAGCAGAACTTGACACATATAAAGAGAAGAATTTTCCCTAACATTTTTTTGGCTTGCTGACAAAGCTTTGGCTTTTTATTCCAGATGAATCCATGCAAAAGTTATTTGAAGGAGGAAAAGGCAGCGTGTTCCAAAGAGTGCTTTCGTGGATTCCTTCCAATAGCCATCAGCTACAGCTTGCAGGAGCATTGGCTATTGCAAATTTTGCCAGAAATGGTAAGAATATGCTATAGTATCTTACATGTATTTATTTGTGCCTTTCTGTCATGCTACATCTGTACAGATACACAGAAAAAGTGTGTGCAGTGTTAAAGCTGGTATGAGCAGCTGTATATGGTATATACAGCAACGTTCATAGTTTTATACTTTAAAATCCCGGAAAGTGTTAAGCCTACTTTAAAAAAAATAATAATTAAAATAAACCTTTCACATTTGTAATAGATGTATAGGAGATTTCTGCCTTCTTCAGTGTTTCTCATATCACTGTTCTAAATTTGTTATGAGCACTGCAACTCCCATTGGGGATGGTGGTCAAATTCTCCAGCAATAAAATCTAGAAAGGAGCAGGGAAGTGACACTTCTGTTCTTAAAAAGCTCAAATAAAAATCTTAGTAATTTTCTTTCATTCACAAGTGACAATTGTCTCATCTTGCACAGACGGAAACTGCATCCATATGGTGGATAATGGCATAGTTCAAAAGCTGATGGATCTGCTAGACAGACATGTCGAGGACGGAAACGTAACTGTGCAGCATGCAGCCCTGAGTGCGCTCAGAAACCTGGCTATTCCTGGTAAGCCTCCCTTTGCATTGCTAATTGCACAAATGTGAAATTCTGTTCTCCCCCTGTAAGCCCCAGGGGCTGAGGGTGGGAGCACTGACTGACATTTCTGGAGGCAGGTCAGCCTGCTGCTTTTCATTCAGGCCCGTAATTGCTGTTGTAGGTTTTGCACAGCAGTTGCAGCCAGCAGTTTTCAATAAATCACAGACCCATCAGCCATCCTTCGGCCACTTTGAACCCACGGTATCATCCCCCACCAAGGAAAGGGCAGCTTTGTGGCAGGCAGGGAGCTGAGGCCTCAAATAGGATTTCTCAAAACCTTCCCTACAGAGCACTGCATTTTTTCATTTGTTTAATTTGTGTTCTTTCCACAGCTGAGGGTCCCCAGCAGACAGCAGTGCCCAAATTACTGAAGCACTGCATCTCCCTGTAACTCCTAAAGCTTTGACAGTTCAGAAGTTAGAGCTGGAGCTGAACTGTTGGAATAGCCAACCTGTTCCAGTTGGTTACTGTTTGTAGGCAATGAACTGAATGCTAATTTTGTCATTTTTAATTAACTCCACTTGTGTGAGTTTTGATTACCCAAATGTAAAAGAGAGAGTACCTGCACATAAAACAAGCCTATAATAATTATATATGCTTTCTAGTACAAGGCCACAAAATAAGCCTTTTATCCATTTAACCTTATTTTACTATTTTCAGTTTTGACAAAGAGTAATTTTCTAAAAACGATTGTGCATACATACTAAACCCATGCAGCTTTAGTGGTACGCCACTTGCTTATATTCCTTGGGTAGTTCTGTTAACCTCCATCGGTTGGAAAGCTTCCATGTAGCCTATGCTCAGGGATGTCAGCCAGAGACCTAAACAAGATTTAATGGATATTGTTACAGAAAAATGAGCAAGGAATAATTGGCCCCATGATGAACTGCTTGTTAAACACTACTTTGAATATGAAATAAGTTTTTTTTTTTTTTTTTTTCCTAAGTACAATATTGGACCAAGCTTGCACCTTACATAGATTTCAGAGAGGAGAGCTCCATGGAAGTGGAGAACTTAAGACTAGTGGAAGGGATGAAGGACAGTTTGGGGAGGCCTTACCAGGACTCCAGACATGTCAGGCCACAGTGTCTTTTGTGTAAAGTATTGGAACTGGGTATGAGGTTGCTCTGCTAATTGGATGCTTTAGTTTCTTTCTCTATGAGAAACACAAGAGTGTTGTTGGGAATCAGAGATGTTTCCCCATATTTTGGGGCACAGGTAAGTTCTAGCCTGGGCTTCTGCTTGGTTCATTTTATGGAGGACTCCTTTCCTAGCCAAGGTGGAGAAGTCGAGCCTTCAGTTCATGGTCGGGGGAACACTGGAGATCAGGCATGCGTGCTGGGACAAAGCAGTGCATTTCATACCTGCATCTTAGCAACCCCAACATTTTTCTGAAACACAGCGTTGTCAACACACGCTCGTGTTCCTGAAGTCTGTGTTCACAAGCTATTTTTCAAACTGTGTCTTAAAAATTGCATCAAGACTGTCTTGGAAATAAATTGCACCTTCCAGAAATGTTCTTGAGATCGTTCCTGTTCTTTATTCATGCAGTTGTAAATAAGGCTAAGATGCTATCAGCTGGCGTTGCAGAAGCAGTATTGAAATTTCTCAGATCGGAGATGCCCCCTGTTCAATTCAAGCTGCTGGGAACATTAAGAATGTTAATAGATGCACAAGGTAAAAATAAGCTGTTCTCTATGTTAAGTAATTCTCTTTGGTTCAGTCTGTGATATACTGCTAAAAGAGAAGAGAAACAGAGGGTTTTTTTATTGTTTTTTTTGTTGTTCTTTTTAATTTTAAGCCTGAAGTCTTGGAATAAACCTAATACATATGCAAAGGGAGAGAAAATGTGGGTTGACTTTTTTCAGCACTCCTAAACTGACTACTAGGGACCCTCAGAATAGGTGTCAAATGCTTATTTACTTTTGTACTTCAGAATTCTCCTACACTGTCACATTATGAGTATGCGTTGAGGCGTGGGAGTTTTAAGCTACCACTCCAGCTTTGCTGTTCACTTGCTGCATTTTCTAGCTGTACCTAGCTTCTTGGAGCACACTAATGCACTTGCTAATTGATAAGCTGCAATTTCAAAAGGAGCAGGCACCTTTCAGTTCTGCCTCTTGTTCTGTACCTAAGAACTGTATTTATGAAATAAGACATCTAAAAAAAAAAAGTTATTAATGAGATAATTAGCCAAGTATTTTTTTTTGACCCAGTAGAGCAGATTTTTTTCAAAAGATCCAGTGTAGTTCTAGCATAGCTATTAGATGTGAAATAGAAATTCATTGAGGAAACTTATGCAACTTAACATCTTGTTGTGGTTTAACCCGGCTGGCAGCTAAACACCACACAGCCGTTCGCTCACCCTCCCCCCTCCCTCTCTGGGATGGGGGAGAGAAACAGGAAAGTGAAGCCTGTGAGTTGAGATAAAGACAGTTTATTAAGACAGGAAAATAATAATGATGATAATAGTACTACTAATAATAATGTGTAAGAAAACAAGTGATGCACAATGCAATTGCTCACCACCCGCTGACCGATGCCCAGCCTATCCCTGAGCAGCCAGCCCCCCACCCCGGCCAGCCACCCCTATATATTGTTTAGCATGACGCCAGATGGTATGGAATACCCCTTTGGCCAGTTTGGGTCAGCTGTCCTGGGTCTGTCCCCTCCCAGCTCCTGCTGCACCCCCAGCCTGCCCGCTGGCAGGACAGAGCAAGAAGCTGAAAAGTCCTTGGCCTGGTGTAAGCACTGCTCTGCAACAATTAAAACATCAGCATGTTATCAGCGCTCCTCTCATCCTAACCCAAAACATAGCACCCTACCAGCTACTATGAGGGAAATTAACTCTGTCCTAACTGAAACCAGGACACATCTACAAAACGTAATCTGACAACAGTGGCACTTTCTTTTTAAATTTTTGAGTTGGCTCACCTGGGAGTGTGACACCACCTTTATTTTCACTACTGATAATCCATGCACAAGCCTCTAACTGGGCTGAATTAACTGAGTTTTACTTGGGAACTGGGTTACGAGTGTTTCTGGTATTTTGTTTCCATTTTGGCTTTACTTGCTTCCATGCAACCTAGACTTTTCACACAGCTCAAGCTGGCAAAGTTCTACTTAAACTCCTTCTAGTTAGTGACTTTCAGCTTATTTTTTTAACACTTGCTTTAAAAAAATGACAACTTTTCTGTTGTGTTGTTGGCTCCGGCAACATGTAGCAGAAGCAGCTGAACAGCTGGGAAAAAATGCAAAGCTGGTGGAACGATTGGTGGAGTGGTGTGAAGCTAAGGATCACGCAGGTGTGATGGGAGAGTCGAACAGACTACTGTCTGCACTTATACGACACAGCAAATCAAAAGTAAGTGAGTGGCGAAAATTTCAGCTTGTAAGTACAAAGAGTTACCTCTGCACTTCGTATCATTGGTAGCCGAGGCCTCTGGTATGTCATCTTTCTAGAAAGCCGGGTTGCTTAATTCATATGTTGGTTAATTCATATGTTACATCCTCTCTGCCTCCAGGACCTGCCAGTCAGACTCAAGCACCAGGTTTAAACAGTCACTGGAACTATGTAGGTAAAAAACATAGAAACGAAGCAAAACAGTCACGGAGTTGCAGGCCAATTAAAGAACGTTGTTAGGGTGAATGTGGCTCAGTCTCAACCCGTTTGAATTTGCATTGTATCCTGTAGAAGTTTAACATGCCATATTTTCTACTTTATGACGATATATATAAGGAGTCATTGCATTCAGTCGTTATTATCTTTCTGTATGGATAGATATCAAATAGGTATTAAATAGGTATTCACAGAATAAACATCTTTGGTAGAAGAAAATGTAGAGCTGAGAAGGTGGGTTTGTTTTTTGGGGTTTTTAAAATGCTTTTACTGCCCTCTAGGTTTGGATATGGGTACAACTGGTTCTTTACTGCACATTACATTTGAATTCAATTTTTTATTTAAAAGTATTTCGGCTAATATTTAGAAAGGCACTGGTAGTTTAGGGAAACTTATGTCCCATTTTAAAAAATGGAGTCAGTACTGGTCAGTTAAACCACACTGGTACAGAACCTGACTGCTGTCATCTCTTATCTGCTTGGTACTGCCTTTTGGAGGGTGATACTCGCCTATAAAATCATTACAATTTTCATGTCAGGGCATATAGCCAAAATTCTCCACCAACTCAAGTAGAAATTAACAGTTCCCAGAGTATTCAAGGAAGTCTCAAAACCTCTTTGGATTTCTACCAGAAAAATCACAAATAGGAAGAAGCATCATTGCAAGTAAGGAAAAGTATAAATATATATGTATATATATTTTTACACATACATATATTTTATATATATATATATTTATATATATACACATATATACTTGTATATATTATGTCATTCAGAAAAGAGTAAGTTTTTTAAATGTTAAATTCTTGAGGCATTCAGCTGTGACTTGCACCACAAGCATCCTCAATACGATAACTAAAAGTATTTCAGTTTTCAAAGTTATGATGATATTGTGTCTGTTTCCTTGCACAAAGAATGTCGCTGCATAGTCTGTGCAAGCTCTGGCACGTAAGACATTCTAAATACATGTAACAGTTAATGAGTTTTGGCTTGTGGTTGGTGTTTAGAAGGGATGTATCCTTTGAATGGAAATTCAACACTATCTTTAAAAATTTAAACTGGATTCTTATTCCAAGAAATAACTATTTCAAAACTTTGCTCCCTCAGAACAAATAAATAGTTGCAAATAATAATAAAAATTGATTTGGACTGTTGCCTTTCGGCATGCAAAGTTACCTGACTTTTGTCAATATTTTGCAAGTATTTTTTCACATATAACTGTGAAAACTTAGATTAGGTGCAAACTAACTTTTTAATGATAATGTACAGGTAAATCAAAGACCTAAAACACCATAAATGGTTAACTGGCATGGTTTGACATGTCCATCTTATAATTAGAGTAATCACAGATAATTTATAGGCTTACGTACACGTACATTTATGTATAAAGTTCTTCAATGTGCATATAACCAATGAGTAGCCTTACCTGGAGATAACACAGGATCGGTGACAACTTTGTTATTTAATAGTTTGTGTGCAATGCGGAATCTTTTCTTTTTTTTAATTTCTATGCTATTTCTTTTAGGATGTCATTAGGACCATTGTACAGAGCGGTGGCATCAAGCATTTAGTAACCATGGCGACCAGCGAACACGTAATAATGCAAAACGAAGCTCTCGTTGCGCTGGCACTAATAGCAGCTTTAGAGTTAGGTGAGTATCCCAGAGGTTAACTCTGCCTGCGTTCTTCTGAATCTGTGCCCGTGAGAATCGCACAGGGGGAGTCGTGCGAGCGTCTTTTGCAATGCAGAGCAGGCTGCTTCTTCCACCGGCCTTTCGGCAGCACGGAAACACATGGCAAGTCATGCACTGACAAACAGGAAATAAGGTTAAGCAGAAAACTGGAGTTTGCTCATGATACAGTTCCTACTCCATTACTCTGGTAGGTAAACACAATCTAGAACTCCCTCTAACAGATTTCAGATTTGGGGTAAAACCCCAAAGGCTAACTATTTTAGAGTGGAGGCTGTATGACCTAAGTCTGTGTGCACTGGAATGGTTAATCCCCTTTTGAGAGGGCTTATCGAAGTAAAGCTTTCACTTGCCTAATCCCTGAAAGCTAAAGAATACATACGGAGGTGGATGATGCCCCCAAATGTCTTTATTATTATTAAATTCCACAGCAATAGATGCAAGAGTTGCTGTATGAAGGCAGAGATGAGTACATGTCTTAACCTGCCTTTGTAATACTTCAGCTTACCAAACAAAGAAAGGTAAATGCACACTGGGGCTTTATTTATCCTGTTTGCTTGCTTGTTAACTAAGATGATCTAAACAAGTAACATTACATATTTTTGTTCTTGATTTCATCTCTTATCATTGTGTACTAGCGGAATGCTACTTTCAACCTCCCAATCGCTGCCAATGCATCAGGGAATTGTTTTGTTTTAACTGAAAGGAAAAATGCTTGTAATTACATGACACTTCTAACCCTTGTCTTGTATTCAGACATATAAAGGTTCTGAGGCTGAATTCAGTATATTAATGTTTCTTAGAAAACTACAGAGGAAATAACTCATATTCTGATTTTGCAAAGCTTTTCACGGTCTTAATAATGGATCTCTCTACCATGGAGTCAAGAATTACACTGCCTGTATTTAAGTTAGACAAAGTTTTCAAAAGCAAATTCAGGCAGTGAAAGTCTTGAAAGCTTAAATATTGCAGGTGTTGGCTTAAATAGCTAGAAAGCCAGGCAGATTTTCCATCAGCTCACTGCCCGTTTAAGATTGGATTTTATTATTAAACTCTGTAATTGTCCTTTCAAGCAGTTAAGCTATTTTGCATTTTTATAGCAAGAGCTGTGATTCCTATCATCATATCATCTGATACGTGCTTCAGTTCTATGCCAGTGAGCTAGGTACCATAGCACCAATTCCACTACAGTGAGAGATCCATGTTTCAATAAGCGGCTAAAACACTAAAGCATCAAACCAAGGGGCACGTCCAGGTTTACAAGTTTTCACTTGTATTTCAGTCACCGCTGAAAAGGACCTTGAAAATGCTCAGCTCGTTCAGATTCTACACAGACTGCTCTCAGATGACAGGAGTGCTCCAGAAATAAAATACAACTCCATGGTGCTGATCTGTGCCCTTATAGGATCTGGTGAGTATTCAGGAGGGGGTGCTTTTCCAAGAGATTTTTATTATAAAATTTTTGTGGCCTGAACTTGGAGCACATGCAAATGCACTCAGTCTTTGTTTCTGTTCACAGTGAATGTACACAGAATGGTTTGATTTACTATGACACTTCAGTGTCAAGAAAAAGGCTATTAACTCAGTTTTGGATATTAACTGCCAAAATTGGATTCAGGCTTCAGCAGTTTGTGGATAGCTCAAACTTCCAGGAGCTATCGGCAAGTTTTAAAGGAGAAAAACGAAAGACACCTTTTAACCGTACAGTGTCAGGCTCTCTGTGCAAACATGCAGATAACAAGAACTTAATTTTTACCTTTAGCTGTAAGCTCCCTGTAATTGATGGGTGATGGCTGGTTTTGGGGTTTTGGTTTTTTTTCTTCAAGTAAAATTAGGTGGAAGAGAAGTTTGCGAGGCACCTCCTTTAAATTCCTATGACAACAGTAGAAAGTAAAAAAAGAAAAAAAGAAAAAAAAAAGGAATACTTGCAGGGACACAAGTGAACATTTAGTACAGCATGTAGGCTGTAGTCCTGCTCACTGACCTTGCTAGGAAGAGTCCTTCCCTTGGCAGCCCTCACGTGCTCTGAGCACAACTGTTTGTGGTTATTTTGAAAGACGAGCAGGCCATGCTCTAACATGTGCCTGGGCTGGCCACTAAATTCTCTTCTTTCTGAGGTAACCCTCTGGCAATGGTCAGATTGCTTTGAGGATAGTGAAGAAGCAGGCTATGGCTTGAAATTGCAACTTCACACCTCTGCATGGACAAAGAGAGAGGGGAGAAATGGAGCAGAGTATCGTGAAGAGGTTTGATCCCCAGCTGAGGATTCAAGAAGTGGACAAATTTCTCTCACTCAGTCCTTCAAAAAGTATTTACTCTATGGAAGGATACCAAATTTCACGTGAGAAAAAAATCAGAAATTTACAAACAACTAAGGGACAAAGAACTGCATTAAGTGCAGAAAGGTAGAAAGTCAGTACCTGTTCAGTACCCGTCTCTGCACATGGCTTGATGAGTGTGAAACAGCTGAAGATTTGCCACAGATGAGTTCACAGCAATTCAGCTGAATTGATTAAAAAGTTACAGCTACATGCATGCTGTCTGTAACCAAAGCTGCTTTTCCTATATAGAGTTCACCACGCCAACTGCAAGGCTGGTGAACCCATATATTCATGGTGGCCCATGCATCCATGCTAGTGACTGCTGTATTACTGACATCTTAAAGGAACTAATATATGTTTTTTTGAGCAATATATACATCTCAGTGTACAAAAAAGGGTTTTGCTAAACAAAGTTTGCTAACAAGCCTCAGCTCCCACTAAGCATTTGCTTTAACACGAAGACACATGGTTTAGGTTTTACTCACGGCCCTCTTAAGCCATTTTGTGCTTGGAGTAATCCATCCATTTTAGAGCAGAAGCCCTTCTGCAGAGGTTCCCTCAGCCTCATTGCAATGCCCTTGTGATGCTCCCATTGCTTCCAACTAAAATAATCATCCTCAGAAATTCCGCTCAACGCTTGCATTTTCACTTACCTGAGTCTTGTCACCTGCAAGATGGACAGCGTTATTTAAAGTCAAATAACCCATCTCTGTTCCACTAGAGTAAGGAGCGGTCTTCCCTTATTTTTTTTCAGAGTTATCCAGCTGACAGAGGTCAGTCTGCCAGCACACTGCAAGTTTTGCATAGACAAGAGGCATCTTATCATTATTCTCCCAGAGAGCAGACAGCACATTACTGCAATACACAGCTGTGAAGTTAGGGCCCCACACTTGGCTGATCCAGTGGCCAGCCCCGCTTCTTGATGAACAGACCTACGTAACAATAGCCAGTACATAAAAACAATAACTGAGCAACCCTGGTATTAGCTTTTAATTCCCCCCCCCCCCCCCCTGATTTTTAACCAGGGAGGAAGGCAGTGCAATCACAAAGTTTGTTCTCCATGCATGAGAAAATATGAAATACATTTCTTCCAGCCCTGCTGCCTCTAACGTTTCTGCCACCGTCTCCACACAATGAGTATTTATGTTTACAAGTTCCCATGTTCTACTGTAAACAGAGCCGTAGTTCCACAACAGCTAGAAAGCGGTTGTACTGTTTTTAATTTCGGTAAGTTTAATTCTCCAGTGCCTGCTGTTACTATCCTTCATTACAGGGTATCTGGCATTGTATTTAACTTGATACTGCCAACAGCTGTGCTTTAGCAGTAAATATACATGTATAAATGGGATTTTTTGCCATCTGGAAGTTGCTGTTGCAACTGAATGAATGGCTGGAAAGAGGGAATAATGAAGACAACAGAAAATGGAAACGTGTAACCTAAGGAATAAGCAAAAGCAGAGCATTCCTAGCTAGCACAGTCACGTCTGTGTGTGAGGGTCCCAGGAACCTGGATTCTGGGCACAAGCGATCAGCCACAGTAAGTCACAGCAAGCTCCTGAGAGGTAGTTCAGTAACATCTGCTTAAAGACGGCGGTGTCTTAGAAGTAGAAAGAGGAAGGAAAGCACTTACACAGCATAAGCACCCTGAGAGCTCTGCTGACACTACCCGCTATACACCAGTTCCCAGGTGCACGGCCGTGTGAGCGCTCCTAACTCCCACACAGCAGGGGATAAACTGAAAGAAAACTGAAAACTTGTGAACAAGAAAGTTGGCAGGGAAAACAAATGGACAAAGTGTGCTTTTCTGTCCAAAGGAAAAGCAGTAAATATGCAGAGCTAATCTGAAACAGATGGTTGGGATTCCTCCCGGAAAGCTCAGGGATTAGGCCCCCAGCAGCACCTGGGAAACAAAAAAATACCTGTAGGTGTTTGCTGCTGAGTGAGAGTTCACTGGACTCTGGACTAAACAGGGCATGAAACAACACTGGCTGCTTTGACTCTTAGCTGCGGGATGCCTAGAACACAGGGCTCCAAGTAAACGCTCCACATTGTATTTTTTGTAAATTGCATTGTCTGGGTTGTTTCCAACCTGTCCTTACTGACACAACGTACGACGCAATCAAGGATCAGAATCGCAGCACAGTGTCACACTGTCAAGTCAAACACAAATGCTGTACACATGTGCATAGAGCACGATGTGTTGTACTGTCACGTTCAGAGCTGACCCATAGCTGGACAGCTAGCAGTGACCTAGTGGTGACACGGCCAGTAAAGAACTCTCTCACCCTCTTCACACTTCCCCACAAACAAGCAGAGCTGATTTACTACAGGTGAACTATGCAGCGAACCCTCCGGGCAAGCTCATTCACTCAATCAGACCAGTTTAAGTAATAAAGCAGAAAAATATGCCATTAAAAAAAAAAAAAAATACTTCCTAAACATCTCTTTTGGAGGACTTACCGGGTGGATCTTTGTAACTGCCAGGCAGCAGCTTCATCCTTCACGTCTACCTGAAATCTGTGGGGCCTGGGCATGCCCTAGGCCCAGGGGGTTCTCTCCATCCTCAAAAGCAATTCAGAACAGTAAATAAAAGGAACGTGAGTACGCACATTTGTGTGCATATGCGTGTACACCAGGGACGGGGTACTGCTGACACCTCCCTAAGTGTGCCTCACACCCACCTAGCTTTGCTGGTCTCTCGCCCGTCTCATACCAAGCACCATTTCTTTTACTCTTTCTTTTTTTTCCAGAACCTCTCCAAAAGGAAGTGCAGAGCATGGCATTTCTAGAAGTCGTATCAAAACTCCGCAGCCATGAGAACAAAACTGTTGCCCAGCAGGCCTCGCTAACAGAGCAGAGACTTGCTGTAGAAAGCTGAGGAAGGTCTCTTGTTTTCAATGCATCCCATCACAGATTCCACCTTTGTCCTTCGTCCTGCTGCCGCTCCTGCTATGTTTTCCACTGTATCACTTGTGCATGCGTGTAATGTTCCCACACAAATTGATGAACTGCTGTAGGTACCCGTCCAAAAAAGGTTTCTAAAAAATTCATAGGTGGTGTTAACATGAACCTGTCTCCACCCGTAACTGTTCTACTCGTATTCTTGTTGCTTGGGCCACATAGTAGAATGTGCATGTTGTAGTCCTATGATGATGTAAAAGTGGTACTACATGACGACTCCTTCCTCACAGCCCCTAACCGCGTAACAATGTACTACTAAATTAGGGACAATACAAGATGCAGCAAGTCCAGGCTAGTGTGCTGACTGTAGGATTAAGAAGTAAATCTAGCTCCATTTTTGGTGCTCTGGAGATTTGAATGCAATGTACTGCTGCTCATTCACTGGTCTTGCCTATTAATGTCAAACTCGTGGTACCTAGAGGTAAC
This sequence comes from Anser cygnoides, assembly GCF_040182565.1. Classification (NCBI taxonomy): domain Eukaryota; kingdom Metazoa; phylum Chordata; class Aves; order Anseriformes; family Anatidae; genus Anser; species Anser cygnoides. The sequence goes on from NC_089876.1 coordinate 73,003,537, forward strand.
AAATAAAAATTTCAGTGCTCTCACTTTATCCTGTGGTTTTGTCCTTTTCCATATTCACCCAGAGAAGCTGTGGCCACACCAGCATGCACTGGTGAGGAGCCCTTCTCATTCCCGGCTCTGGCCCCAGCGCAATCACTGCCTTTCAGCTCCAAGAATACAAAGGAAACAATTCCAGCCACTTTCCCTGTGTATGTGCGCACAGAGGCGCAGTGTGGTTTAACAACAGGGGGTTTTCACAGGAGCACACTATACAGGCCTTATCCCATAAAGCCACGTGGGTACAAGTGCTGCTGGGCTTGCTTCGGGTTGGGTTTTTTTTTGTTGCAGTGTTTTGTTTTTCTAGATGGATTTTTAAAGGCATATCTCGCAGCAGCTTTTCAAGAGAACCCCATTAAGTGAGAAATGCAGCGTGCAAGTCTTCCTTTTCTCCTCTCCTAGGTAAAGGAGTTGGGAAATTGCCGGTTTAAGCACCTTACCTCACAGCTGCTCCTCTGTAGGATTTGTGACGACGACAGCGAGCGGACCAGCAGACAGCTGTTTGGCAAAACAGGGAGCAGTGGGGATAGCAGTTTCCAGCAAGTCTGCACATGTTATTTTTGACTGTCTGATACCATTGCCATCTTGATGATGTCTTTAGTGATTGCACAAGATTGTATGATCTGTAACATTTTGAAGAGAATTCAGCGCTCCCTGTGCTAAAGTGGCAGCCTCAGGAGTCTCAGGCTCCTTGTTAATCAGCACAAGGGAAACCTAGACGCTATGCTATCCATGTGATCCCGTGCCACATGGTTGCAAAACACTGCTTTCGACTTTTCCAAATTCACTTTCTAGCTCCATCAAACCAGTGGCTATCCCATACTGTGATGGGAAGATGCCATTCATGACAGGAAAGGAATTACTTACAGAAGCTAAGTATGAAAAGAAGCTGGACACTTTCTTCATATAGTCAATGTAAGATCTGAGACTGTACCAAAACCCCCAAACCTAGCAGATGCTACAGGAGTATTCACACAACAGATCAACTTCCACAGCCATTTAAACTAGTGCCAGGAACTAACTGGCAACACAGTAAAGTTGGAAAAATAATAATAATAATTAAAAAAAAGCCTGGTACCAACTGTACACAGCCTCTTATTTAAAAAAAAATAAAATGTAAAAAAACACCACCAACATAGAACTTAGAGCTGTAGACACAGGCCAGGATCCCATGACATGAGGCTCTCAATAACACAGAACCTCTGCACTGGTGAACGTAGCCCACACACTTACAACCACTGTTCGTAACAGACCCACGTGAGACCCAAGTTTTCTCAGGCACGGAAATAATTTTCCTTGATTTCAATAAATTCCAAAATACCAGTTATCAATGGCTTACCTGGTTCTAGAAAGAGACTCTTTATGCCTTTTGACACCGGTATAAACTGCAAATACTCACATGAGCAGGCCGTAACAAAGCTGTGATGAGTCCCATTCACCTGCTTGTCTAACTGGAGCTCAGGTTAAGCATCAAAGCTATCTTTATCGCTGAATTTTTATTAGGGATACCACTGTCACAGCAAGCGTAAAGGCTAACAGGCCTTTAATTTTCAGATGGTTTCTCTGGACAGAATATCAAGCCATTTAAACTTCTAGATGGAACTTGTGCCAAGTCTATATACCGAAGGAAAGTCTGCACAAGGGCAAAGATGGTTTTATGTCATGGCAGAAGGTAAATGAAGAGACTATCTGTCCACACAAACGCATGCTGTAGCCTGCAGGTCATTTCTATGCAGCTGGTAAATCATTTATCCTCTTAGCCTCTTTTAGTAAGACAAACAGGATCTGAGGACATCACCGTCATGTGCATTTCACTAGTCACTTGACTGAAGTCAGCTGAATTGAAATTGCTGACGATAGTTCGGATGTTTACTAGATAGATTACAACTAAGCAGTTTGAAATCTGCTGCTCAGATTATTTTTATGGCAATGATGCTAGACGTCAGGCCTTTTCACTTGCCTATTGCTGCAGCAAGCCAAGCTCGAACAGCCTACAGCTGCCACGCTACGTAGGGCAGGCGGTGCCCGGCTGGCGTGCTCCACTCCTCTGCACCTGCGGGGCTCCTGCGAGACCTAGCATCACAGCAGCACCGAAGACAAAGAGCACACGCAAGAGTTTACATTTCACAGTGTGGAAATAGAGGGAAAGGTTTCTCTTTGTATGAGGCACAAACTCCAACAAAACGGGTTTTGGATCCAAAGGACCAATGGTCAAATGAGACCACGAGACCCAGTAAGGGTCACTTGTTTCAAAGGTCCCAGAAATGGTAACTAGTCGCAACTTCAGGAAACAACATACAAGTTCACTTTACACAGAATACAGGTAGCTACTCCTCATCTCCCCTTCACTGCGTTTTTTATATACAAATGCCACACCTATTGCGTGTTAACAATATTTAGGCAATGTCCTGGACTCTGCTTCTTTTTGGTTGACTTCTCCAAGCACCCCTCACCCCGGTCTCCACATTTGCATTCTTACTTTGCCAGAAGTCATTTCCATAAGTGAAGATTTATGTACATGCCTGAGATACACAAAAGGCATTTGACTTCAGTTTGGATATAAAGATGTGCTTTCAGATCAGTCACAGTGGTGCTTTGCAGACAAAGTAGTAGGTACAGATGGAGATGAACAGTTAATACAGGGCAGATGTCAGGCTGAGGGGCAAAATTAGCTGCAAATCTGAAATTTGTTTCCACGGGGAAAACAAGGCAGGCTTATAATAAGAGGCAAGACAGTATCATTCAAATCTGCTGCTTTTTCTTTTTCCTCCTCAAGATTTGCATACTCACCAGACTGGCAATACTTTGACAGCAGTCAAAAACATAGCAAGGCCAGGTCTCTGCCACTCTTCGGAGCTCACATCTCTGCCCACAACAGCACGAGAAAGGAGCATTTGCAGTGGGGCAGCACGTAGCCTGTCACAGCCAGAAGCTGTCAAAGGAGCAATGATCGTGATCGCTTGGCCCAATTCCCTCTGACCACCTGATCACACCAGATCAATGAAAGACAAACAGCTCACTGGCCCGTTTGCTCAGAAATCCTATTTCCCAGTGAAACTTCAGGGAAATGCCTCTCGCACAGCCCCACAGGCCAGCACAGAGCTGCACGCTCTTACTCGGCCACAGGGTCCTGATCAAGCCAGGTGCTGCAAGTGCTGCTCAGACAAAGGCAAACTGCACTGTGAGAAGAAAAGTGATAACCACAATGGGTGAAATCAAACCAGGGCACCGACCTCCCAAGGGCATTTGAAAACTCCTTCCAAGAGGTTTTGCCAATTGTTTTTCAAAGTGTCCAATGCCAACTATGCTTATTATTTACTGCAAAATAATGCAGATTGCTGAAATACTGTATTTTAGAGATACTAAACTGGATTAGCTTGCTTGGAAATACTGAAAAACGGCTTCTTCCTCCTCTGTCTAAACAAGCACAAGACATCATTACACATTTTTACCTGTGCAAAACAATAAGTCAGCTCTCAGTATTTCTGTTTAAGGACATGTAACTCTAAAAGTTAAATTCCCACCTCCCCTTACAAAAGTTTAATTAAATCGTGACGAACAGTTATATCCCCCTTTGTGCTGCTCCCTGCAAAGAACACGTCAGGGTCACTAAAACAATTACGGCGAGAGCTCCAACAGCTGTACTAACCAGCAGCCACAGCAGCTTGAGGAACACCGGCGACCTGTCAGAAACAAACAGAGCACATTTGTTAGCCAGACTTCAACAACAGCTGACAGCAGACGTGGGATTTTCTCACACGTGGACGTGTTGTTGACGTATTAGCTTATTACTCATTTACAGGCAGCCACTGGCAGCATGAAAATGTGCTTTGTGGCTACCTTAGAACACAGCTTCCACATTGCATATGTGAGACTTGGGGGTTTATTTCCCGTGAGTTTTTGGGAGGGAAGAGGGTGGCTTCTTCCAGAGGAGTTTTACCTGAACTTATCTTTGTATCTTCAGTGTTGAGTGCCACATCAAGAGTACACATTCACAGCATCATATTTCACGGAATTTTATTTATAAAATTGTAATTATCTAACAAATTGCATATAAAATGATTTACTTCAAGTAAATACAGAATACTGCACAACTATTAAAACTATCGTATTGTCCATCATAAGTGTATTAAAACATTCCTAAAAAATGCATCTATTAAAAAACAAAAACCCAAGAACACAAGTAGCATGATCAAGACCACTTTCAATAGCTTAAAATGAATTACCAGGAAGTTGCAACAACTTCCCAAGTATACTCCAGTTACATCCATTGAGATCAGCATGTGATACAATACCACAGTCTAATGCTAAAGATGACAAGTAATACATATGCACCTGATCTATGCTTTTCTCCTAGACTGAAGATAACCAGTCTGAAATCAGATAACTAAAGCTCGAGTCAAACTCTACTGGGCATGCAGTTCTGTTATAGCAATGCTTTCAATCGGTAAGTGTAGTTGGCTTTTACAATCAATTTTACAACCGATAAAAAAGGAACACAAGAGAATACATTCGTATAAAAAGGAATGATACACAAAGGGTAAATATCGACACCTTATGCCCTGGGGTGAACCAAGCAGAGAGATACAGCTGGAACTGATCTGGAACGTACTTATCAGAGATGGGTCCGAGTCACAAAACCCAAACCCCAGTCTCCCCAGAGCTCAAGGTAGCAGCAGGTCTGTCCCTGCTAGGTACACAGCGCGAACATGAACATACATACAGATGGAGCTGTGTGTTAACAGATTTGCATTGCCAAACACAACAGACAGCTAGTAGTGCTGCATGGCTGAGCACCTGCCTGATGCACGCTAGCAGTCACAACCCTTATTTTTATACTGCATGTTAAGGGAGAAAGTTTATTGGTTCTGTAAGTGGCAAAAATCGGTAGGTAGTGGATCGAACAAGGTAGATTTGTTTTGTTTGCATTAGGCAGTTTTATGACCAATTACAGATATCCCAAAAGGTTTCAGAGGGAAAAATACAATAAAATAGGAGAGAGGAACTGGAACCTTCACCAGTGCCTGACACGCGCTGAGATCTCACCTGCCGCCCAGCCGCCGCCACCACGTGCCCGGACGGCACACGCGCAGCAGGAGAGAGTTACAAACTCCCGTGAGAGCTTCTCTTGCAACCAAGATTGTTAAAATCAGGATGAATTTTACCAAGGGCATCCCTAAAGAAGTCAGAACGCAGATTAACGTCCAGGACAGAAGCGATTCGTATAGCACCATGCTTTAGTCCTTTTAGTGATGCTGACCTCCCAGAACTGGTAGGGGGTGCTGGCTCTGCCCCTCCAGTTCCCAGTCTGATGCTGTTCTCTCAGTTCCAAGCAGCAGAGGGAAAAAAAAATAAAAAAAATAAAAAAGCCAAGGGAGGTTTGCTCGGGGTTGTACCTCCCCCAGGGCCTGCTGCAAGGCGGCCCGGAGGCACTAGGTGGCACTCCGGGGCCAGGTGAACCAAACCGCCCAGGTTTGGTGGGTGGACGCCGGGCTTGCCGGGATGAACGCTTTCAGGGTGAAAAGCAGTCATGTGCAAGAATCATTTAACCTGCATGCTACTATTTACATTTCAAAGACTATTTACACGCCAGAACTACGATGAACATCTCTCTCTCGGGGGAGAGAAGGCTTCCAGGACAGAGCACGCTTGAGCAACGTCTCCACAGCTTCAAACTCTAAGGGGCACTACCAAAATTATGGATTTTGAAGCAAAATGATCTCAACTGCTACAGAAACAGACACACGCACACACAGACAAATCAAACATTTGTCCATTAAGCTATATATATATAAAAAAAAAAAAAAAAAGAAGCAGCAAACAAAGGCTTGTGAGTACGGAGAGCATTTAGAAAGCAGCAGAGGAGGAACAAGGACCGGGATGCCCTCTGACAGGAAAATGGCTTTAAAACTGGGGCTGCCGCTGAAGGGATCAGACCTCCCGACAGCGACACTGCCGTCACATACAGACTGCCCAGCAAAGCGGTTTCGTGCTCCACAAAGGGCCACAAGCCCGGCAACAAATTTCTGATCAACCACCACACGTTAAGGATGGTGACACTGACCTCTGAGCTCACACCTACCCACCACCACATCAGGCAAGCTAGAAATTGCCAGAAAGCCATAGTGCCTACCGTACCTTATTGCTCTGGAAAATAAGCCCGTGTAGCCAGCGGTTGTGCTCTAGTTGTGCTCACCTGAACGTTTTGCAAGGTTTTCTGGAAGAAAGCTTGATTGGTTTTGGTAGGCTCTGACAATTACAGATGGATTTCCAAGGCCTCCCACAAGCTTTCCAAACTGGACACCTAAGCTGTAAGTAGATCGGGCATTTTCAGGACATCTTACCCAATCCGTAGACAAAAATGTAGCATTTAAATGTGCAACATAGGCAGCTAATCCTGAACATTCAGTATGCATCCATCAAGCAACTGCAAAAATGAGAAAAATAAGACCATCTCTCGGGAGTTATGGGGGGGGGTGTCAGCATCTGCAGCAATAAAGACAAGGTCTAGAAAAATACCTTATTTAGTGGTTTTTATTAAGAACAGTCACTCTGGGACTCAGCAGAAATGCTGCACATCTGTGTGTACACATGCAAGCAGTGAGAACAAGACTTGCTCACCTCAGATCATTTACCTTCCTATCAGCCTGACACTGCCAAGGGCACGCCGAGCAGACCGGACCTCAGAGGAGAGCGTGACAAGTCAGAAGGCCAATACAGTACAACTGCAGAAATTCAAGTAGAGGAATGGAAGTTGTCTTCAGAAGCTCACAGCAGCAACAGCAGTGTTCAAGATCAGTGGCAACAAGGAATGTTTCTGTAATGCAGACTTTTTTTTTTTTCTTTTCTTTTCTCGACAGCAAAGTGCTGGGTCACAACCAAGGCTCTTGGGTGGAGGAGTTACTTCCTGAACCACGCTTCCCTGATTTCTCCCCGCACCATTTCATTACAGTGCAGCAACGTAAGTGCTGATGACCTGTCTGTCCTGCTGCTATCAGGCAAAATGGTGTGTCCCTTTGGGGGAAATGAACACCAGTAACTCCTCAAGATGAGGAGCGCTAAGAAAAACATAACACTGCGTGAGGTGGAACCAACTTTATTAAGGACAGTGAATTATAATTGCTTTCAAAGGCTTTTAAAAATGCTCTGAGTCACGGCTGGCCTTTAACAGCAGATACCATAGGATACGGAGGCTGCCTGATTCAGAGCCAGTCAGTGGGAGTTAACCAGAAGAGGATGAGGTAATGCTCAAAGACAGGAGGGCAACAGGACTATCTGTGGCATCTGTGGAACAGTGTGCCCACCTTTGGACGGGGATAAAACACAGCTGACTAAAGCACAGAAAGGCAAAATGTGCAAGGGTACGTATACTCACACATTTAAGAGTCATGGGGCCAGAAAGGACCTCAACAGGTCATCAGACCAGACTCCTATCCATCCCCCACAACAGGGAAGCTTTGAAAACAACGCATTCATCTCTTCTACTTCACGTACTCGTTAGGAAACTCATCTCAAAGATGCTAAGCTCTTACAATGAGGTCCTACACACCACCCTTTGTCGCTGTTTTACCAAAGCAGGAGCCAAAAGCTCATAGCTTTTAGGACTGGTTCTGCATATACTGAGAAGGGTCATATAATAAGCTAAATTTATACAAAGTGCAATGAAACTACCTAAGCCATGGTTAGGTTCGGAAATTCACTATTATTTGTGAAGAACAATGAATCAAACTCTAAGCTGGATGGAGTCTGATCTAATTCTTCTGCTATTTGTGCTTTATTCCAAATTCTACTCTTTTTTCAACTCAGAAGAGTCTGTGTCTTGGCTGATCCTAATATACACTTCGATTCTAAAACTTTTATTCCATTGCTTCAAGAAAGCTTTTTGTTGCACTTAGAGCAACAAAGGGAGACATCCCAATAGCAAGGACTTGTTTTCTGGAGGTATGGATTTACTCTGGCAAAAGCTGTTCTGTCCAACTTCCAAGGGAATGGGATATGATCTTTCCATAATCACATGCATTTACCAATAAATAAGTTTGGGTTAGACTGTATTAAAACATATGCACAGATTTAAAGCACTGGAGTGTCACAGGTACTTACTCCACAGCTCATGCAAGAAAAAAGAATTGAAGGAAAAAAAGAAAAAGAGAAAGACCAAAGCCTCAGATAGGAACAGACCAAGGAATTATCTTAAAAGAAGTTTTGCACAAGTATTTCAAAGCACTAATATTAGTGAGATCCCTAAATACATTAGGTTACACTAAATTCCAGAGAAACAAAAGATTTAGCCATATCAGATACATATGCTTTGATTTTTTTAAGTTAATATATAATTCATTCTTTGAATAATATTATTCACTTGGACCCAACATCCACACTGCTTTCATACATTTATACAGTTATATCCCATTCTTGCCTTAAGAAACTGATGTCCTAAAGTATGGCAGCAACCAAAGGATCTACAACCTTTGTTCGTCAAATATAAAACTCCTTTCCTTTCATACAAGGGTGTAGAAAGGAAAAAAGATGTTGATAAAATTAGACAGTTCTCCCTGTGAGCTTGCCGATTCCAACATCAAAGTACAACAGGGAGATGGTTGTAAGCTTGTGTAAAAAAAAAAAAAATTCCTTAGTTTTAAAAACATTTTCATATACTGTACAATAGATGCATAGAAAGTTGCTTCCTGCTTGATGGGTTTAGACCTGTAGCTATGTTTAGCTGTGAAAACAAGAAGATTGATCCTTTACAGAGTGGTGAGGAGAGAGACCATCTTGGGAATATTTGGCAGCTATCGTAGAGCTCATGACATGAAGAATAAACAGCATATCCACAGACTACAATGATGCAACTCTGTCCCACTGAATACACCAATTTTTAAAAAGTGTCCACTTGTTACTCAGGATCAAGAATACAGTAGAGATTCACGGCTCAACAGCTTTCAAACTGGTGGTTTAAAACAAAAAAATTGTCAGTGAGCAGCAGATTTTAAAGAGCCCACTCTTCTCTCCCCCACCCCAAAGAAACACGAGTTCACTGCAACATCAGGAACTTAGGCTTGAGACTATGTGGGAGAGAAGGCTTCCCTGTCACCCATGTCCATACAGCTTGGTGTCGGAGCGACACACTGGAGGTTTCAGAGGGTTTCGGTTGTCCAGTGTCTTGTTGTGGTTACTTCAGCAGTTTTACCAGCTGGCTCTGACAGCCTCAATGTCACTAACCAAATTCTGGGCTAAGCATATCCCAAATATCTGGAAGAGACAACAGTTCATTCATTTGGAGCACTGGACAACTCTTTTCACATAGGCAAACTCCTTAGGTTATACAGTACTTTGATATGACAAGAAGCAATAAAGTTAGACATCAACAGTGTTGGCAGAAGAAAGCATCGAAAAACTCCTGTAAACCTAGTATTGTATTTATAGCGTCACTGGGTTCCAGGAAATTGAATAGGTCTAGATTTGCTTTGTAAAAGCAACTGTAAAGGCTTTCCACCGCTCTTTTAAGCACCATCAGAAACTGTAGGTCTGTAGAGGTTTAAAAATCTCTGCCCAATCTTTAAAACAGTGTTAATTTTGACCCGTGAACAGTTGAAAAGAAAAACAAATCCATCTCTACTGATAAAAATGAAATACCCTTTAACACAAAAAAGCCTCATGCATTTAACACACCTCACTAAAATCTACAGACTTCATATTTTGAAGTGAAACTTATGCTGTATTTCCATTCTCATATACAGTCCCATCCCCAGCCCCTGTATGTTTTATCTCACTGCTGTTCTTCCATGTAATTCATTGCAGCAAACGCGGTATTTACCTGCAGTAATGCTATCCCAATGAATATGCCAGCAACTATGGTAAGATTGTCCTGCAACCATTTCTCAAACTGAGGGACGCAGCCTTTAGTGTAGATAACAATCTGCTGATCAACTTCCTGTCAAGGAGAAGGAAGAAAACATGTCATTATATTCAATTATCCCATCAATAGAATAACCTGCTCTTGCAAGAAGGATTCAGATCTTTAGGATAACACATTTAAAAAAAAATGCTTACTGGTTTTTGCCTTGCGTCGTAGCCACACTGAGTATTAATAACATCTTCCTAGGAGAGAGAGACAGAGGAGAGGCCAATGAGTGAAATGTCTCCAAAACCTCCCGTCCCAGTTCTCCAGAGCTGGTTCTGTATGTAGTAAGACAATCACCCTAACTTCAGCCACCATACTACTTTTTAAAACCACCTTCCCTCTTCCATTTAGTGCCGTTAATTACTCACAACAAACAAAAGCACATAATCAAAAATTATTTTCATCTCTCAGAGCTTCACACTTGGAAAACCAGCCCTCCACCTGGATAAACTCCATATTCCAAATGCAAGCATTCAGAAGTCAAAGTAAAGGGATTAGGAAGCACCTATTTTAAGCAAAACAACTTTCCACTGAGAAGGTTTTGTCTGTACTGAAAATACACCAAGACTACTGTTAACATTTTTTAGGGTTCAGTCTGTGTGGCATGAAGAGGTGAGAAGGGACAGCTTGGTTTGCAGAAGCTGCAAGTTCTTACAGGGAATGCCCGTAGAAATATATACAGTTATACAATATATACATAGTTCCTTTCCAGAAACTATGGAGGAAAAAGCCAATATGGGGTAATGTTTTCCTACTGCTCATTCTTTCTTATGGGAGCTTGATACCATTGGGGAAGGAGATTATTCCTACTGCCTCTGCTTTAGCACTCCCCAAGCACAGGAAATAAAACAGGCTAGGACAGACTTTTCCTCGTGAACAAGTGCTACTTGGCAGAAGCTGAAGTTTACTCTGTATATACAGTTATTTTGGGGCAATAAAATGAAGCAACTACTTCCAATGTCAGCTCCAATGTCAGCAAAATATTAAGTTACCGGATCATATAATCATAATGAGCAGAAGGACCTACTCAAGGAAGTCAGAAAATCAGCCAGTCTTAGCTTTTTCCATATGGCTGCTATTTAAAATCTATGTCTCTCCTAGCTGTGTTTCTCACTTCCTCCAATTTGATTAAATTGTGGTGTTCAGTACACCTAGCTATCTTCTCCTATCAGCAACTAAGTTCCTCTGCGTGTTTTCCCATTTTACAGGAAGTACATCAACAGGTTGCCCAAGCTGGATTCCCTCAATGGATCTCTAAGATTTGGGTAATTTTTATCTTTTAATGAGGTGACTGCTTCTATTCCAGGGCTTAGAAAAGCACAGAGCCATGTGCTTCAAGCTTGTAAAAGCAGGTAAGATTCCAACAAAGGGATTCTTAGCTTTCTTTTTTTTTTGTGCTGAATGCCTACTTGTTTTATTATCAATGTCTTTTTTCTTTAACCTCAGGATTGGTTACCTGAAAGAAAGCATGAAGAAAGAAATGGAAATAAGCCAACTTTTCTAGGCCTTGCCTGTAGAAAAATTCAGAACCTTTCAACTCATCAAACTACAAAGCAAACTAAAGGAGTCTAAATTGGTTTAGCTTAAACTTTTCACTTCCTGATTTAAGCTGAACTAAATGCTAAAACAAAATAAAGTTTTGTTCTAGAAAGCATCCACATAATTTTTTATATCAGTCCAACACTGCACTGCAATTTCTAAAAGGGATGAATTTGCTTTCCCGTGGAGTAAACCTGCACATATCACTGCATTTGAACCTGTCGCAGATTAGTTTCATTTATATCCATTACATGCATGAGTTTAATATGGACAGGGTCTTTATTTTAAAGGCAACTAAGTATGCTGCTGCCATACAATGAATAAGAATGAGGCTTATCTTTAATTTTCTGGTTACTGCATCACCCCCTAAGAAAAATCACAGCGAAAGAGAGAGGGAACTTTAGCATGGACTGTGTATTTATAGGATTACCTTGTAGTGCTGTTACTGGTTTGGTTTTATAACAACGATATTTTTAAAACTGGGTTGTGATGACCTCTCAATGTGGGTGGGCAGACAGGCAAACACTGGGGGGAAATCCTAAGCATAATGTAAGGCTTGAGCCTAACATACTTTCCATTTCATTTTAATACTTTCTTAAAAGACATGACAATATTTGTGAGGAAGATTCAAACTAGTGTGAAGACACGTTCTCTGCAAAGGAAGCAGAATGCAGCTTGTGCAAATGGAGAGGAGGAGGAGAAGGGCAGCAGTAGTGACTGGATGCCAGAGCTGCAATTGCGTTGCATTAGCAAGGCAGGAGGCACCTGAGCTGCCTGTTGGCAACTTGCCTGATCCTAGTCAGTGCTACGGATCAGACATTCAAGGAACGAGAAGTCACTCCAGGTGGAGAAAAAGCCACAGCTGAACTACCAGATAATACAAGCACTCACAGGCTGCTTTTTTTAAACGCTATGAAAGTCAAATGTATGCAGTGTTAGCCACGTAACAGTCTCTGTGCACACACCCATCCCTGTTCCAAGCTTTTCACTGTCAGTGAACCGCTTCCCTGAGCTCCTGATCATGTCTGTACTAGTAACATATGGCTCCAGCATTTTCTGCTTGATGATCCAGAACTATTTAAAAAGGATGTGAAAATTTACCAGAAAAGCCGCTCCCTCAAACAACTTCTGACCTTTCAAGTCTGATCTTGGGTGACTGTAGGACAAGCAGCAATTTTAAAGGGAGAAAAAGAGTGAAAAGATTTCTATGATCATCTCAAGATTATAATGAAAACATATTCCAGTTCTTCAGAGCACAGGCAGTCATTTATTATTGCACCTAGAGCAAACCAGGCCAACCTGACTGCAGCCTCTGGACACTCCATTAAATAATGAGTAATACCTGCTTCAGTGTCTCAGAGTTTCTGTTCTTTAAGGCAGCAAATGAAATATCCTGATGATACTCAATTGAAAGCTCATATCCTTCAACTCATTACGGGCTTCTGCTTTTTATATGTGCTAAAATTAATATGTATGTTCAGCCAAGCTCGTGGTTCTCTCATTCTAATGAAAAGCAGCAAACATGAAAAGCATACAATGAAGGCTTAAGTTAGATCAGGATTTTTGCTGACTGCAGAAAATTAACAGTTAGTCTGAGCTTCAAGTACGGGACAAAAAAAAAAAAAAAAGAGTGGTGGGAAAGTTAAGATCATGCATGACTTCCAGAAAACTCTTGTACAGTGCTTTAAGATTGGAACAGCAGACCCATTCTACCCTGTTGACTGACTTACAGCAGGGTCCTTAGTGCAGCAAGAGAATGGCACACCACAGCGCTCTCGACTTGCATTGGAATCTGTGCAATTGAAGTAAATATTAAGGTTCCAGTCATCAGCTCCAAAAGCCCCACAACACTGCCACTAGAGAAAAAGAAAGGAGAGCTTCTTGACTTTCAGTATAAACAAGTTTCAGCATTAATAATTATCGTTGTCAGTTTTCCTCTAGTTTTCTATAAAGAATCTGAGATTCCTTCTTGTTTCATCAGAGCTGTATTTTTTTAAAGACCATTTCAAACCTCTAAGTTGTTCCAAAATTACCATGGGGTTAACGTTGTGTTCATACCCTGCAGTGCTGCTCTTTGGGGAGAAAAGCACGGAACAAGCTGCTAAGCCTAAAAGCACCGAGTTGCACAGTCCTACAAGCTCAGACCCCAGGGCCAGCACAGCCAAGAGTGTGACATTCTGCCCAGTCTGATGGGCCCTGGGTTCTCAGCAAAACTAGTCAGCACCAAGTGCTGCACTAGCACAGCTACTCCATTTGCCAGTTTGGAGGAGTCTTTGTCAGGCCATACATGAGACAGCATGAATCCAGTGTTTACTGCACATCACAGATTACGTAAGTAACACCTTGTTGTGGTTTAACCCAGCAGGAAGCTAAACACCGCACAGCCGTTCACGTACTGAAGGTAAGCAGAATCCTTCAAAACGTGTAAATACCCCAAACGGCAGACTTAGTCTTTTGTGAAACATGCTGAACATACAAAGAATGGACTGGAGATCAGTGGAGCACTGACAGTTTACAGCACTCAAGAATCTAGCGCAATGAACCCATCTATGCCAGCTAAATAATAATAAAAATAATTAATAAATCAAGCTAACAGCACTTTCAAGTGTTGGAACGGAAATTCTCTCTCTGTGGATGTAACACAGGTCCCTCTAATATCAGAAGCATGTTGTCTTCATCTTATCTCTACTAGCTGAAAAAGTGGCTTGCTCTCCAGACTCACGCTGTTCCCGACTTAACTGTCAGGAGTGCTAATCCCGTTAGGAGAGCAGGTTTTATCCAGTGCCAGCCTGCTGCAAAATTGGCTTGCAGCCTTTTGGTTGCATACACATGTACCAGTGCTTTCAGATTGCGTTGACCTCTGACCTTCTCCAAACCGGAAAATATTCAAACCAGTGCAAGGATCCACATCCTGTTACTCAGTCCCTTTTTCCCCGAGGAATACAGAAGCAAATGAAACATCAAATACATTTATTTGCAGAATATATAAAAATCAGAGAGAACGACGATTTCAACCAGCACTTAACAGTGTAGCTACACAAGGCCAAATTCTGAGTGAAGTTCATAAACACCTTCCAGAAAAAAGTACTGGAGTAAGAACGTACCGGCAAAACCACCTGCATGTAAAAGCCAGTGAACCTGCACAAGCGTGTGCATCTCTGGCTTCGCTCTTCCTTCCCCCCCAGGTGCAGGTGGGGCATCATTTAGAGATTTCTTCCCAGAACTTTGAGTTGCCCACTTCATTAGGCTAACTGCATTAAGTCTTCGTAAAGAGAAAGAACCTTGTAGTCTCACTCAGATCAGCCAAGCATCTCTGCCGCTCTGCAGTGTGGTGCGGCACCTCTCATGTTGCTAAAACACCACCATCATCATCCCAGAACTGAATGTATGTCACCTGCCATGACACCTAAAACACCTTTTTAGAATATGCAGAATATGCTCCAACAACCTGAACACAAGACTCTGATGGTAGCTACTCAGTCTGACACACTGACTCTGAAAAGCTTCATGAATAAGTCAGCCCAACTCTCCGACTTACTGGTTTTGAATTATACACCAACAAATAAGCCACTTCTCACAGGTGCTGTGGGTATGTACAAGTTCTGTAAAGATAACAATGATTATATGCTAGAATATTTCTGTTGTTTCTTGAAGAGACCAAACAGATGGGAAGAAAAAAAAAGAGAGAGAATGTATTTATTTAAAGCAAGCAAAAAAAAATAAACATAGTCCAACTTACATATTCCTGCGTAAAGTCTATGAGGTTTTGCAAATCAATGTCATCTCGGTATGCTCTGATGTTGTTGTTTATAAAGAAATAAAGCTGGTCCTTGATCCAGTCTTTGAAAACAAATGCTAGAACACCAGCAGTGAGCTCCAAGAAGAAAATAATTCCAAGAAACACAGAAAACTATGAAGAAAAAGAAAGAGGTTTAAATTATTTTGCCTTCTGGCCAAAAATTTATTTTTCAAGGCTCTCAATTATATCTGGTGGTAGGGCTTTGTTTCAGTGCAAGCTCAAGCTATTCCTGCACACAATACACTTTAAATTTAAAATACACCATTTTTAATTAGAGCTGTAGTACAGGACTCTTAATTCTATTCTAGCAAATAATAAAAATGCCAGTGAATTCAAACTTTGGCACCCAGAGCAGGACATTTCACTGGAATTTCCAAAGAGGCCCAAAGGAGTTCACTGTAAATTTCAACAGAGGTGGCCACCTGCCAGGGCTCTCTGAAAACTCATCTTAAATTTCTGTGTAGGCACTCCCATTTTCAAAGGCAAAGAACAAACAATAAAGCCAATGAAACGCTTTCTGAGTGACTTTTTCCTTATACTTCCTCGCTGGTAAAGCTTTGCCTAAGCGGTAAAGCAAAAAAAAATTGGTAACAGCAGAAATTAATTAATGATTAAGTCAGAGAGGAATGTCTATGGAATGACTCACATCCACATTAAAACCAAATGAGGCTGTGATGATTAATGCAAATGCAATGGATGCCAAAGGCATTACTAATGATCTGCCACTTTCTCTAAGCATCTCCACTGAGCCTACAGTGTTTTAAACACACAGGGGTCCTCATATACTGGAAGTCCATCTCTTTTGCAACTGCCTCTTTAAGTTTCTTTTTAATATGCTCTCTGTGTTTGTTCAGATGCATTTTTAATTTCTCCATCAGCTGCCGTATAGGAAGCTATTTCTGGTACAGCAGATGGGTTCATTTTAGGCAAGCTGAGAGAAGCATGGCAGAAGAAAAAAAACGTTACAATAGCTTTTCTTTCCTTTTTTCTTCTTTTTTAAGCGAGAGCAAGCTAGAACTATCCCAAGCTGCTTTAAAAATGCCTCAAGAACCGTAACTGTCAACTGCCTCCTCCTGCAATACAATGTGTTTGTGGGAGCCAAATCAGGCACTTGCAGGCAGTTGTTTCACTGGAACCCTTTTTGTGTATATTAGCAGTTAATGGTTATGAAAACAAATACTGTCCAGGCTGTGCCCAGCTCTGGAAGCTGGGATAGTGGAGGAAAGAATCATGAGTTTATAATAAATCTTCAATTGACATTCAGCAGTGAGGCCTTTCTGCATGAGCTAAGCAGCGCAGAGCTGAGGCTATCAGCAAGCAGCCCCCTCCGAACAGTCCTATCTCCTCTGTACCACGAGGGCACAGCACAGCGGCTATCACATGGGTCACCTTCAGTGGGGTATTTACATTCCTCCTGTTTCACAGAGGGTTGGTTACGGACTCAAAGTCCAACGTGCAGATTCCTAGCAGAAATTCCTCTTGTAGGAACAGGAAGGCAAAATGTTAGGCTATATCCATACGAAAAGCTGTAGTTCCGTGTTATGATTCTTACCATCGGTATTTCTAAACACTTAAAAAAACCAACAGTAAGCAGCGAAGATGAAGAGCTGTGAAGTATTAACAGTTAAGCAAGAGATTCAGAGAGCAGTACTCTCACCAGTAGCACATCCCGCCCCCCAAAAGGCATTTTAAGACCTTTACACTAAAGCTAAGCAGGAATACAGAACGTGACTTACGCCATGTAACTAGTGAATGCCGCAGTTGCAAAGGCTACTTACAAATTTGAGAAGAAAGGTATTTTCTCGCAAAGCTCCAATGCATCCTGCAAATCCCAAAATGAACATAACTCCTCCTACCACGAGGAAGAGCCAAACTGGATCAAAGCCTCCCAGGTCGGTGATGGAGGAGATGTTGGACAGCACTCCCTGGGAAAGAAACAATGCCAAGGTATAACAGATGTGTTCAAACTTTCTGTTGTACAAATTCAGCTTGCATTTTTCCTTTTTAAAAAGGTAGAGGCGTGCAGCAAATAAATGTTCTTCAGTACAGCAAGAAAACACAGTAAGATCTTTGCATTCAATAAAGAGATGAAAAGGGTGAGTAAGTACAGTATTGCTGAATCAACATGTGGAATGAAAAACAAAACGTGCTTCTAGAGTCTTCTGCAAAAAACCCACAGGGCATTTTGCTGCATCTGTAGCCATAAGAATTAGTCTGCCAGAAAGTAAGAATAGACATTTGAATAAAATTTAACTCAATTTTATTACCCATGGGGAGGTATCATATACGTTGTTTATGTAAGCACACAGTTATAAATGTTCTGATAGAAAAAGCAGTCAACAGCAAGAACATCTTGAATTTAGCATTTAGGCTCACGACATACAACTGACAGAAATTAGAAGTGAGCTCCTAGGTTAACTGCAGCATTTTGCAGCAACAAATTTTGACAAGCTAGACTAAAACTTCAGTCATCTACACGTCAAAAAGTCGTTATATAAGTTAAGTATGGCTACTGACTAATCAGTTAGCAGGAAGAAAAACTGAAATTAGTGTTAAGTCTCTTAGAAGGACAGAAGGCAGTTCAAGGACTTGTCTTAGGAGGTGGTTTGCACTAGCTTAGGTTATACCTATCATATGGTAGATTACATATGCTGTATTTTAGATATGACAGTCAGCACGGCCTGCTTGTAATGCCATTGCCTCCTCAGAAATGGAGCTTGGGTTGTGACGCCAGCAGTCCCAAGGAACTATTTTATTTTTCTGAACACATTTTAACCAGAGCTTGGCTGATGTTGAACAGATGGGTCACATCAAGGAGCAAACACAAAGTTTTCCTTATTCCAGTGAGCTTGCACAGGAACAGTTACAATTTCTCAAAGCCTTTTGGCAGAAAAAAAGCTGAAGTATCACTATTTCTTCATTCAACTCCCTGGTGCCATAGGTCGATGCAAAGCACGCTGCTGTAGTGGACATTTCTCCATGTATTCTCTTAAAGAAGCCTGAGCCCACGCTGAGTGCTTTGGACTACTTTTCTCTCTGTTAACTCCTGAATGAGCTGTGGTTTGAAAAGCAACAACACAAACCTTCTCCTCTACAGCTCTGTATCTGCAGATTTATTCTCAAGTACTTCATCCTTTTTCCTTTTCCTGTTCGTACTCCCTTTGCTTCTTTGAAAGGCTCCCAAAACAGCTATAGTTCTGAAGGATGTTATCATAGCATCATTTCCAAAAGTCATTAGTAACATTGTTAACAGCTAACAACCGTGGCTTTGGATCTGTGATATTTTTTTATACTCAATTTGGACCACCCATAGCATGTAAATAGTGATATATCCAGTATCTCTAATACAGCACTCCACAGTCTGCAACCACTTCCATAATTTCCCACACAAAACTGACAGTGAGTAAATAGCAAACGAAGGCTGTCTTTTTTCATTTTATTTCTGAAGACCACGATAGACTGGAAAAAATAGGCACCTGCATTTCTCCCATGCACACAGCAAGGTGCCTTGGAAAAGGCCGGCATGCTAGAAGAAAAAAATAGAGCACAGCCCAACCCTGCATTACAAACAACAAACCACAACATCAGCGACGTTCTCTCCCTCCTCCTACAGGTAGCTACTGCCTGACAGAGGGACACAAAAAGAATCACATTCACACTTTACTCCAACCTTATATATAGTATTAGTCTTATTTTCATTCATTACATAGACAAAAATAGACATAAGGCATAACGTAACACAATGCTGCTCAGAGGCAGTATGCAAGCAGACCAGTTGGCATGGCCCCTCTTCTAAGCAGCTAGTGATGAGGTGGTACAAGCCAGGCTGAACTCCACTTTTATCAGTCATTAACACTAAATCAACTTGTGCAGAAGTTTTCCACTACTGTTGCTTCATTACATATGCCACAGAAAAGAAATCAAAGGCATAACTTTCTGGTTAAGAATAACAAACATTACGCAGTATAATCTAACACACAAACCTCCAAAAAAGGCACAACCTTGGACATATGCAAGTCAGGAGACACAAGCTCTGCCCCAGGGAAAAGGTCTGCTGTAATGATTTCTAACCAAGTTTCAAAGTCCTCTCTGTGTTTTCTCTCTTCTCATAAGATGAGAAGAAATTATGCCTTAAGCAAAAACTACTACTCGTTTCTTTCAACATTAGCTCATTTTGTGAATTAGTGCACTATAATGTAGCAGAATGTGAAAACAGCCACTGGAGAAAGGACGTTGCCTTTGTATTGCAATTATTTTACTTCAAAAAATCCAGGACGAGCAGTCATTTAAGCCTCCCTTCGTAAGACACTTTGTCTTTCTTTAAAACCAGCAAATTAGTATGTCCAATCAAGTTCTTTCCATATGAAAGTAGAATTCAAATGAAAGATGAAATCCAAGTGAAATTCAGCTCACACTTGTAGACACTGCTCTTAGAGAAGCTAGTCTTGATATAAAGAAGCGTTAGTAAAAAGAAATAGACCACTTTGTATTGTCACACTCGATGATGACAAAATCTAGCAAACCAGTTGTATTTATATTCCCTTTCTGATCATGCCTTTTCCCACCTTACTTGATTTTCTATCACTGCCAGGCTCTTGCCACCCTGGCATGCCACAAGTGGCCAGTCCCCTGGCAAAAGTCTCTCATCACATCTGTGGTCTCCTCCTGGCTCTGACTCCTCAGGATGCTCTCATCTGACAAGCACTGAAGGAGAACAATGTGAGCTTTATCTGCTGTTGTTTGCTGTCCTTGGAGAGCACCTTTATGTGCATCTTTTGCTAGTCTGCATATGGCAATCATAAGCCTAGCCTGGATAAACCCCATGTAATACATCCTGACAGCACAAAGCATATACCGCGTAATTCTCGTTTGTACCGTGTGCTCTCTGCATACGAATTCTAAGTTATCAGTATTCTGGAGAGACACCTCAGGATATACAGTCTTCAGAGAGGCTTTGGCAATAAAACAATAGCTAGCAGCAGGAATGACAAACACAGATAATGCTCTGTGGTTACAGCCAGACATGCACAGAGGTAGTCTGATAGAAGATTGCTGCTTACTGCTGAAATACGGTTCAGTAATCTTCCAGATTTGCTTTTTCTTTCTGGACACTTACATGTAAGCTCTCCAAAGAGAAACAGCAGTGCAATACTTTAAAGAAAAGCGTATTTTGCTCCAAGCAGCAGGGCAACAACTGAGGAACATAATTTCATTTTATACTGCTAAACAGAACTGAACGTACACTCCTACAGGCGCATGCTTTTCCTATCCACTGCAGGTTCCTGTAATGCCTTTTTACCACAGTATTCAGGCTTTTGTTGTTGTTATAGCTGACTTCTGGGCAAAGTTTGGCAGAGATGCACAGCGATCTGGTAGTGGCCAATTCTGTCTTTATCCCATCTTTAGCCTACCGGTCATTCTTGTAACAGATGATGATTGTTTGCCACCTCATCTCTTGCAGGGATGCAATTCCTTAACAGACCACCTGTAAATCCTTTAAAAGTTGGGCTTTCTACAAATACAAAGGATTTTTCTCAGCAACGCTACTGCAGTAGTCCAATCTTTACTCCTAAACAGTTGCAATTACTCCTGATATTTCAGCATCCAAATGAAGGAAATCTTTTTTCTTAAACCTATATCCATAATTCAGATGTATGGTCATGTTTCTGGGCACTTTCTTGGTGGTTTAGACATAAGCATGATCTTTACACGGCAGTGAACACCATGCAAAGCTACTTTCTGTTACTTTCCTTCTCGCAGTGGCATCAATCCAGGGCTCTGCTGTAGCCCCACAAGGGGAACCGGCAGGACATGTTCCCTGGCTGATCTCCAGCTCGTCTGCTTGCTCTGTTCGCCCACCCTCAATTGCCTGCTGTACACTCGAGCACCTGGGTTTTTATTTAACTTTTTCATCCACCACAAGTCAAAAATTTGTTTGGGGTTGTGAAGTGACAAAATCATCATCCATAACTGAGCTAAAATCGGTGATGGTGAAGTTACGAATAAAGCTCCTTTACTTGTGAAGTGGATTTGATTTCAGTCACTAGGATAGCCTGAGACAGGAGTGCGACAGAAAAGACCAATCTCATATTCCTACCACACACCAACTCAGGAGAAAAGCCAAGTGAAACAGCAGGACCTGCTCCTGTCCCCAGCGAAGGAGTGGTGGGACCAGCAGTGGTGGTGCCTTCTGCCACACCAACGAACACCAGCTGACCAGGACAGGCCTCTCGGAAGATCTTGCAAACTTGCAGTCACCTTCCTAAGGTATGGGAGCACAGGCAGAAAACCATTTCAAGAGAGACGCCTGAATCCAGTGACAGATTCTCTGTTGTCATGCTGTCTTCCCATGTCCAGAGCCTTCCATCCTACAAGCTGGATCTCACATAGAGTGCACAAGTAACGGATCTACATTAGCATTTCAGGTGAGCTCCTTTAAAGGGACTCCCCGCAAGCTATGCTTCAGTTCACATCAGGTAACAGTCTCAGAGCACACAAACTAGGTTACTTACAAACGAAGACGTGCCCCTGGAATATATAATTCATGTTCTCCGACAACGGCAGGCATTCAGCCCATGGGATCGCGGTAGAACTAGACTGAAGAAAACAGCCGCACACTGCAGGGCAAGAGAGAACAGCTTCAAGCAGAAGCACTACAGACAGCAGCAGCTTTGGAAAGCTGACCCAGTAATGAAAATTCAAGATATCTGGAATCAGAGACAACTTAGGAGAATAATTGTTCTAGGGAACAAAGAGGTGATAACACTGTGAAAGTACACTTTGGCCCACCAGGGTGAATGTGAAAGAACAGGACTCAACAGTCCTCATGAAAAACAACAACCCAGCAGGCTATTAAAAAGAAGAAACCAACACAAGGAGCATGGGAGAAATCAGAGGAAACAAGAAAAAAAAATAAGACAGAAAAAAGTCATTAAACTTCTCTGCTGCAGAATTCCACTTCTGGGCTAAAAAAGAAAAAAAAAAAAAAAAAAGAAAAAGCAAACGGTCAGAAAAAAAGATTCAGCAATACAAGACCTTCAGAAACATTTCTTCTCTGCAGACCAAGGATTAACCTTCCCACAAGCTTGTCTGTAGGACTTAGAAACACTGGCAAACAGGAACATATGAGAGTGATGGGAAATAAAAGTATTTCCAAATGTATTATTTTAAAATGGAAAAATGTCTACTTTCCTAGTCATAAAATTCATGCCATTTCTCCATGCTGCGCATCTGAATGAGCGTGAGGAACAGAACAATAGCCACTGAAACATGCCAAATTAATTCCACTCCAGAATTTTGTTTTTGCGAGAGAGAAACGAGGTGGGGGATGTTTACAAAACTTATTTCCTTGATTTTTGTTAGTTTTGCATTTCCACAGCAAACAGTAATAGCAGCAGAACTTTATTTTCCAAGCTTCTAATGAAGGAGAATTAACTGTCTTGGCTTGGCAAGGCAGAGTTCAATAGGCAAATGACTGGCATAAACACATTTGAGATACAGATTTTTGCCTTTTTCAGGATTAATGGTTACAAGATCTTGGAACGCTAATAAACAATTTAAAGGCCTCTTTAGATAATGCATCTTTAGGTACTGAAATTTAAATTAAAGGCAACAGAGAGTATTAATATACCCTTCTGTCCTTCCCAGTCATGTAAAAACCACAGATGCAGTCCTGGGTTAGAAGCAAGAAATATGCTTTGAGTACCCTTCAGCTTGCGAGGACCCACAGGACATGAACAGCGTTTTGCTGTCAGCAACTGTTTTTTTTAGAAGAGCTAAATAATGGACATGCATGAGCAACAGCTATGGAGCGACTGGTGTATCACTCCCTCTTGATGTTTGCCCCTTACTGAGACAGTAAAAAGCAGCAAGAATTCTTTCTTGAAAAAAAGAAAAAAACACTGTAGTTTTAATTTCAGGGCAAGGGGGAGACAGATTTGGCCTGACAAACAATGGCTGTTTCCATGTAGGGAGTTTAGCCTGTCCTAGAGCACCAAAGCAGGTCTCAATTACATGTAAAAGTCCAGCTTAAACCTTGAGATCCAGATCTGGAGCTCCTGCTCACCAAGAAAACTGTGCAGGCACACAGAAGTACCATACTGGTGCTCCAAATCGCACAGCCTGCCTTCTGAGTTGGAGTATTTTCTAGTTATGCTGATTTAATCAAGAAAAGCCTTCAAGCCATATTTATGCACGTGATCAGCCTCTTCCACTTCTCCCTCCTCATTTCAGACAGCTTTATATGGGAACTAAGTCTAATCAACAAATTTTGCAAGGATCTGTACGTTTTTTCCCCACCTTAGCATCTCTACCTTTACAACCTGCTACCTAATGCAGACCCCTAAACTTTTCTCCTAAAAGCTCCCACTCCACGGATGGTCCCATAAGGTGTCAGAAGACAGACGAGCAATTCATCGCTCATTCTCACTGCACTTGCATATAACTCTGCTGCAGGTAGCAGGAGAACCTGGAAGTTTATTTTCCCAAGTACCTACTGGCATCATACCATGAACGCTCCCAATAAGCCTTAAGACCACATTATTTAACATAATACAACCAAGGAGGGAAGTAGACATTTTGTACGATGTTAGTTTATTTTTAAAAAGTCAACAGAAAAAAAATGCTTGAAGTGCTTTAAAAAAAGTCAGTGAAACTTTTTTTCGCCTGCTACTGAGCAAATGTAGCTTAAGTTGCTTGGGCTTACCACAAGCTCTTTAGTACGTACTCTTTCTGTGCTAACAATGTCCATGCTACTAGTTGGGTGTGGGGGGAAATAAAACCAGCTGCTGTGGATTACTTTTTTTTTTAATGGTGCAAGCCCAACTGTAGCGTGCCTGAAAACACTGTGAGACTGTGAGCTATATAGTGCATCCATGTATAGATAGCTTTATTCATGCCCCGCGTTTATTGCCCCCCCCCAGCTCTCTGTCAGGTCCATGACTCAGAATGCTAATTGCCCAGTTTTTGTTCAGGCCTGGCCGCCTGGCTGTCAGGCCAATTCTGCTGCCTGTTTGACAAATGAGCTCTTTCGCCTCCCTGCAAAGGAAGGTCACGAGACTGTACAGTGTGCTTTTTTTTTTTCTTTTTTCTTTCTTTTTTCTTTAAAACAAAGTTTAAAGGGGAGAATTCAAGCCAACCTAGCTAAAGGAAACCAGCCACCATATCCACAGATCTACCACAAACAGCTCTTACCCAGCAGCAAATAGGACTTCTGTAAAACGTGGACTACTTCATTACATCCTGCATTTTTAACACGGCCTTGTACACTATCTTTCTATCTTAAAAAAGATTCTTTGACACAACAAAAGTATATGCAAGTTGATGGCCAGGATACAGAGCAACACAGCTGGATATAAAGCCAAATGACTCAGGACAGAAGTAAAATCCTCTCCACCATCATATCACCTCACAGTACAGAAGCCCTTCTGAAGATCCAATCCTGCAAAAAACTTACAAATTTATGCTGTACAGTAGTACCACTAAGTTCTAAACTGATAAAAGATACAGTTCACTGGGACGGCAGCAGCCTCCACAGAATCACAGGACAGCTGAGGCTGGAAGGGACATCAGCTTGGCAACGGAGGTCCTGGCACTGGGCACTGCTGACAAGAGCCTGGCTCCAGCCTCTTTGCACCCTCCCCACCAGGTATTGATAAGCACCCTGAGCCTCCTCTTCTCCAGGCTGAGCAGTCCCAGCTCTCTCAGCTCCAGTTTCTTCATTATCTTCATGGCCTTCTGCTGGTCTCTCTCACAGTGGGGAGCCCAAAACGGGACCCAGCACTCCAGGTGTGGCCTCACCAGCGCTGAGTAGAGGGCAGCAATTGTTTGCCTAATGTGGGCCAGGATGCCAGCAGCTAGCTCATGGTCAACTAGGAGCCCACCAGGATCCACAGCTCCTTTTCTGCAAAGCTGATTTGCTGTCTTACAGTACGCCATCACAACAGACCAGGATGCCCAAGAGACATGCGGCAAGAACAACTCCGCAGGGGCTGTAACTGCTCTGCCCCCCCCTTAGCCCCATGAGGCCTACGGGTACCTGGCACTCGGCCCTACAGCTTCTGGCCATGTACTGTCCCCTAGAGAGCTGCATGAAGAAAAGGTCCCGAATTGGCTTGCCACAAGGCCGTGCTTCCATAATTCCTGCTACAAAAAAAAAAAAAAAATCAAGCCTCTCTGTGCTCAAGAGCATTGCAGTTCACCCGTACCTATACCGCATTTTGATTGATGCGACCACAAACTGAAGCAGTACACACTAAGCACCACAGGACAACAGTTGGGGAGAGATGATGCTCATTTTCAAGGAAAGACCTTTGCTTGCTAGAGCAAGAAACAGCATTTTATTTATTCATTTATACATAAAAACCTACCGCATATGGAGCCTGAGCTGATGCCTATTAAACTGCAATAGGTTTTATTTGCTCGTCTTAAAAACAACATGACATTTTTTCCCTCTTTCAGGATCTGACTACTGAGGGTTTAAGATGACACGATAACAGATGTCCAGATCTCAAGTAAAAACATGAGCTTTGGCTTCTGGTTATTAACAATTATGAACTCAAAGCATTTTTACTTGGAAGTGGGGGTGGTTTCGCATACAGAAGATATGTAAAACCTAACAAGCCATCTTTCTGCTCGAACAACCTCAAGCTGTAGGGGTGGTGTATTTTAGACTACACAAACTAGACTATAGCTCATTTCCCTTTACATGCTCATTTATTCTAAACAGGAATCATTTGTGTTACCACTGGAATGATACAAAAATGTTAAAAACTTGTCTGGGAAGCCACTCTGAAATAAAGTACTTCTCTGAGGCTTAAACGTAGGCATCATAAGCTCTGTGAGTATGCTCAGAGAATTAAATTAAACATGTTTTTACATTTTGCTGAGTGACAGCACCCCTTTCCAAGCCATCCAACATGAGCATCATATAGTAGGTAAATATACATGTATACACATACATACACATTATATATATAAACACAAACTTGCATATATGGGTGTATACAGTGCAAGTTAGTTAATACCCTATTACTAGCCCTGAGAAACACTATTTGTAATTATCAATAACCAAGGCACATGCACAGAGCAATTAGATTTTAAATCAATAACTCACTTCTGAATCAGCAAAATTTGTCCTCAATTTAAGTGGCAAAACTCCAATGTTTCCAATGTGTTGTTTTGTTCTGCTGCAAGCACCAGTTATGCCTGAAGTGAACATCACTTTGGAACTTACTTTGTTTTCCATTAGAAAAGAAAAACATTATGTAACTAAATATCATAGTACCATTGCTATCAACTATGTCTTATTATTTTCAACTCAATTTTTTATTAAACGAAGAAGAAAAGGAAACTCCTGGCTTTAATTTTAGCTGATATATTATGGCCAAGCTCTTCATTCAGTAACCCAGTACATACTGACTTGTTTTGTGTATTATGCTTTGATACTTTATCTTCTTCCCAAGTTCTGCAGCAAGCAAGCTAAAAATTAGGCTCTGGTTCACAAGTGGGTTCTCTTTCCCTGCCCTTATCTCCCCTTCTTCTCATTTCCAAGTTGATTTTACAGTCTCGAAACAGAAAGCCAGTGGACAACTTCATTTGCATAAGGAAAAACAATTGTTTTGTCTCAGATCTGGTTTGCTTTTCCTTAAAAGGAACAGCAGCTAGCCTGCCACGTTCAGGCAACGAGGCTGGAGAGGCTCGCTTTCAAGAAGCTGCCCCCTGAGAGGCGCAGGCTCCCTCTCCCTTCCTGGGGCCACGTGCAGCAGGGACACGCTGCCAACACCGCCTTCAGCAGAGCGATCTAGCGCCTGTGCTGCCGTTGGAGCGCGCATGGGTTGAAATGGTTATTTTATGTGCAAGTGTCAGCCATGATTTCTTGCCAAAGCGTTCTCAGGAAAGATGCCAAGGATCTTCCTTTAGGTGAGCCAAGCCAAGGTTTTATTTGACAGAGAAGCTTGCTTTTGTTGCAGTAGAAACTGTGTGGACACACAAAATGTGCAGCATACTGCTATTCCAGTATTTCATCAGAAAAAAAGAAATAAGGTGAGTTTGATGCCACATTCAACTTACCTTTTCATTCCATGCCCACAATCCGATGCCAAGAAACGCTATGCCAAGGAACTAGAGGGAAAAGAATATATATATCAGAATAGGAACTACAAATTTATAGATTTATTTATTTAAACATTCATATTACCTCATCCTTTATGTTGGATAATCAATTTTATCAGGACTTCGGTAGCTTAGCAAGAGTTTTAAAATATGCATATAGTGTTGGGTTTTTTTATTTATTTATTTTACAACTCAACCAGTAAAACTGAGGGGACTTTTAAGGTTGCACAGCTCATTCAGGGATGTTCTACATACAAATAGTAGATACAATAAATGTCACTTTTGCAGCATCACACAAATAAGGCTTCTTGGCTTGTCAGACTGCCCCAAGGCAAACTTCACAAGCAAGCAACACATTATTTTGCTGTCGTATTATCCACCACCCGCACAGAACAACAGTCCTCACACCTCTCACAGACCACTCATTAAGAGAAAGGGATTAAAAGAGAGCCCTAAATATACTTTTACTATCAGTTTTAGCAATATTATCCAGAAACACAGAAAGATGTTTAAACATAATATAACACCAGGTTTGGAGAAGGAGGGGGGTGGGGGGATTGACTTCACAGGTCTGAAAGAGTAAGAATTTTTAATAACTAAAGCCAACATTTACTAACCCTTTTCATACTGAACGTTTCTGTATTTCATAAAGGAATGTATGAAAGACCGTCCTTTCTCCACCAAGGGATTCAAAAGTAGCAAACTCAAAAAAGAAAATGCCTTCCAACAATGACGGAAAGGGGAATAGTATCTAGGTTTGCTACATCCCTGTATTCTCCACTCCACTGAGTAATTTAAGTGTATCATTGCCCTCCAAATACTACAGGATTTCCATACAAAATCCACACAAAGGATCTGTGAAACAAGCAGAAAAGGCAGACTCCATCTCTTGACACCACCACTGTATATTTGGCGTGATACGGTACCAATCATACAGAATACTGAAAAAAACATATACTGGGAGGCTAAGCACATCTCTAAACATCCACCTGTCCAACTTTAATCCCTGGTTTTTTAAACCTAAGTGCTAGCTAAAAAGAAAATTACACACACTCTAATTTCAGGGCATGTAATTGAATGGTGCTTGAACATCAAACTTGTTTTTCCTTGTGGTTTCTGGACAACACCGCGCACAGATTTATTTTGGCACGTAGCACGTTTTCTCTTAAGATCTGCGTAAACAGCTAAGTATCCTAACGATTTTTCTTTGCAAAACAAGACAGAAATGTTTTTTTGTTTAGAAGTGGGAGGAGGCAGGAATATTAACTTTAAACGCTTTCCCAGAAGTGATTTCACCAGCTTCAAAGCAAGATTCCTTCTTTGTTATCTACACTAACTTTAAGTGGCAATTCTAGCTTCCATACCACAAGAATTTCCATACAGCGTAACTCAGCATCAAGGGGATTATCCTCACTGCAATACCCTGAAGTCCCCCAATACCCCAGATATCTCTGTGGTATCTTCTGCAAGCGTGCTCTGCCTGCCCAGCACTACTACACCCCGCCAGCTCACCCAGAAGCACATCTATGCTAGCTGGAGTGACACTCTCCTTTTTGACTCGAAGAGTCACGACGGCAAATTTAAACAATACCACAAGGCAGCAAGGGATCTGTCACAAGCTTGGCTGTATTAAATACGAGGATAATTGAAAATTTTCTTGAATAGAAAAACAGGTCAAGAAAGTCTGCGATTTCAGCAGCCTTAATTGTCTATAAAATATAAAAAATGGATTAGAAAGTACAGTCTCCTGTGATACACCATGTGAGCAGGAAAAGGTTATCTTACCTGCATCAGGACTGTTCTTTCTCTGTGGTTGCAGAGCTTGCCAGAAGTGTGTATAATCCTTCTGACTGGACTGCTTATTTGAAACTTGACAAGATTAAGCTGCACAAGTTTCCAAATCACCTTCAGACAAATGCAGTTAAGTTTTTTTTTTTTTTTTTTTTTTTTTTTTTTTTTTTTTTTTGCCATATCAAGCTCCTTTCCTTCTTTCTTACACAGCCAAAAGTAGCAAGGACGAAGGAACAGGAGTGGGGTAAAAGAAAAGTCATTTTAAAAAAAAATCCATAAACGCATTCGGAAGCGGCGAATTTTTACTTTTAGAGAGATACAAAGCACTACGTTTTGCAAGGAGCTTAATATAGTTTTGAACAGAGTGAGCACAGAAAAATAAAAAAGAATTTGATCAGTGCACACATATGTAACTTAACAGCCATACACATCAGCTGCAAGTCTGTCTCAGATCTACCAACTCTATTAAATTTAATCCAGTTAAGTGTCCTTATTCTTCACCAGATGTTGAGAGATACAGGGATAAGGTATTACCTCATGGGTTGCAGAAGGTAACATAGTAGACTATACGGGTCTCAAGCCAGACTGATCTCATTACTCAATCTGTAAACCGAGAGGAGAATGTACAGTACTAAGCTGAAGCACCTAAAAAAACTGAGATTGTCAAGCTTCTGGCAAGCCTGTTAACAAAACCCAGGAAACTGATTCTCTTGAAAACTCTCCGAGAGAACGCACAGAATTACTCGCTGCTCTGTCCTCTTCATATTCCAAAACAGAAATCTCTGTCCATTGCCTTTTGAGCAGCTGGTGAAAAAGGAACAATGGTCAAGACCCATTAGGAGAAGAAAGGGTTTGGGATGGAAACATGAAACAGGATGCTGTACAAGTCAAACACTTACTGGCATCCAGAATACAGGATTAGATAAATTAATGGAGGATCCACAGCTAACGAAGAGTGACTTTGACATAGCTTCTGGCTCAGAAAGTTTTTAAACCAGTGATTATCAGGAGAAAATAAGCAGGAAGAGATCACTGTATTGATGCTTTGTTGCTTGAACACCTCCTTCCCTAGCCAAACTCTACTTGCATCATTTAAGTCAAGACACTGAGCTAGGCATGCCGCCGACCTAACCCCCTAGGATCACTCCCAAGCAATGCCCACCCCTCCACAAACAGCCTGCTGTAGGGTGAAGCTCCGAGGAATGCTCTCAGTAATCCCCTCTGGCACGAGAGAGATGTTCGCCAGGAGCCTTGCACCTCTCCCCAGGATTAACTCCGGCATCTCTTGACAATTATGAAAAACTTTTGTGTAGCCTAAGAGAAGTAGAAAGTGCTTAGCAAAAATGCAGAGGGATTTTTGCTGTTAGAACCAGAGGTAAAGCAGGATGCATATCCTGCTTATCTTGTAATCCTTCTGCAGATGGCTCCGAGAAGGTCTTATTCTGCTTGCTTGTAACCAGAAGGAAAACTTCTTCACATCCTAAGCACGTGGGGAGAGGATGACACGTATCCACATCTTCTCAGTTAAGTCTGGAAAATTTCATTCACATCCTTTAAATTATTCCAATGAGTAATAAAAAGGTGGAAGTTGGCCTCATTATCTACAAAACACTATACAGACAAGGACGGCCTCAATCCTCCACAGACATCTAGTAAGACCATTTCGCCTGACTGTAAATGGTCACCGGATCTGGGACAGAGCTCGTAAAATCTTGATTTTTTTTTTTTAAACAGCAATTTGCAAGAAAACATTAAAATATTCCTCCAGAGTATTACAGCATCACAAAAAACTTGCACAATAGTACTTCTTGAGCCATAGGCTTTCAGTCTGTAAACATCAAATAAATGTGTTTAGATTTCTCTTCTATAAAGAGTGTAGGTATTTAAGAGCAGAAAGTGTAGCAATACTTGTGCTGTTGCCCTACTTACAAAGTTTATGTGCAGTTTTCAGAAGTGGATTGATCGATAAGTGTTTCAAGCTGCATACATCTTATTCCCAGTCTTGCCTGCATGGCAGTAAATGATTCTTTGTTGCTAGGGATACAGAACGGCATTTCATCTAAAGGATGCTGAGGTAAATAGCAATGTAAATACTAGATAAAATTTTAGAGGGAGATGAGCTTTAAGCAGAGCAATCAGGCGGTACTTCGTATACTGAATTTTTCATTCCAGCTGACATTCTTAAGTAACCTGGCACCGGCTTTCAACCAAAAGCCCGACAGCTGCAGACCAAGCGGCAAAAAGGTCTGTTAACATGCCATGTGCATAAACCAGCGTATGTCCGTATGTGAATGTGTTAGTAAAGAGTTGAGAGGGGAAGTGCTACGGCACGGCTGCCTGAGATTTACCTTCACCACATCATTACGAACGCACTAGCAGGAACATCTCAGACTTGCGAAAGTTCAGAACCAGAACTTCCTCACGATAGCATTTTTTTTTTCTTATTATTATGTTTTTAAGCCCTGCGTTGAGGCAGCACGTAGATCTGCCGGCTGCCCCAGCTGCCCCAAGAGCCGCGCGCAGCATTAGCGAGGAGCCTCGGGATCCTACAGTCGGTTCGGCGCCACTTCCCTGCAATATCCTGCAGCAATCCACGCAGCAAGACCTCCTCCCGCGTGACTCAAGCCAACGTAACGAGGGAAAGCAGGGCACACTATTTTACCGACAAACGCAGCAGCGATTGGGACGACACAAAGAGTAATATTTCACATCCTGAAATGTAAGCAGGGAAATACAGGGCTTCGGAGCCCTGCGCATATATAAAAGCAGCACTGACAAGTTCCTAAACAGCTCTAAAACTCCAGTGAATAATTTTTCCCTGAGCACTTCCTCTGCAGCAGTCTGTGCTCAGATCCACCCATAGATACTCTGAAGTCAGAATACTCACTGTTTTCTTTACAGGATTTTGTACCAAATCAGTCTTTTGGCTTTTCAACAGAGGGCAAAAAGGAGATTAATGCCTGTGTCAGCACAAGGCATTTACTGTTGTTTGTTTTTAAGAAGCTCTGACAGAGAAAAGGTACCAACACTGAAATTAAAGTTTCGTACGGATTTCTTGTGCTCTTCACACCACTGATGTGCACCCTGCTTTTAATATATCAATCTATATTCTTTTAAACAAATTAAGTAAGATACCCTCTCAACTCTCTTCTCAACAACACAGCTTTTGCCAGGACCAGTATCACAGAGGAAGACACCAGAAGTCTGCTCTGTTCCTTTTTCCCTCCTCTCCAGTTCCAGCAATGTTTCCGTTCCCAACACAAACGGGTACAGCATTTCATTTTCAGGTGGCTAAACACACACCGTGACTATGGGAAAGGCAAACTGCTCAAAACGTACGCACACGCTGACATATTCATGTTAATGCTTACAAAGAATGTGCTCACCTAAAGCCCATTTCTTGTTTGCTTTGAGACATTACCAGCCAGAAAACTCGATGTACTACAGTTGGTGAATGAAGATGCTGCGTAGGTGACTAATTACCATTTTGGTTCAAAGCGACATTCGGATATAGACTGAACATAGATTAAAAGACGTCAAATTCCTTTCCTTTTTATGTTCAGCTTTTAAAAATACATTAAACTACATTTCACAGATTACTGTCCCTGTGATACCTGTTTCCTCCCAATGCAAAACGCATACACGGAGAAGAAATAAATCCCAGTTTTCACACATTTTTTGCTCAGCTGTATCGGAGACATAACTGATTTTATAGAATCCCCCAAAGTAGAAAACCAGACCTGAGAACACAGAGAGAAAAGCTGTCTGCTCCATCTCGCACAACTCTTACCATGATGCTTTCTAATGAAGAATTAAGCTTGTACAGACCCCACTTTTCAATGCAAGGTACTGGAACTGTTAATGTATTTATTATTTGCACCAGTATGGGGTTTTCCATTTTGTTTGTTTTAAAAGTAAGCCAGATATACTTCACCCTCCCAAACGCACAGACATTTGCTATTATTTTTCTTATTGCCTTCTCCAGTTCTTTAATTGCAAAAGCAAGACATCTGCTTTGTGTTACAGTTGCTCTATGTATTTATTTTATTGCTTTCTGGTGGTGCAATTGTAAGTACTGCCAATCAGCTTGAAGCAAGAGTCCCTAAAGACTGAAGTCCCTCTCCTCTTGTCCACAGAAATTGATATACTGGAAAACAGAAAAAAAGGAGGATGAATTAGACTCAATTTCCCCTGCTCCAACTTTTGGAATAACAACTCCCCTCAAGCCTAGATAAACTAAATTTAACTCTTTCCAAGTTCCAGCGAGACTCTCCAAACTCAGGTCCTACGCGGGAAGACTGAGAAACTGCTGCATGCACCTTGCCGTGGGCCTCTCCCCTGGCTTTGCTTCAGGGCTGCGCGAAGTACCCGGTGGGCCTCTGCTCCTCCTGCCCAGCCCTGTTCTTGCAGCCGTACCACCTCCACCCCTGGCCCGGGGCAGGTCCAGCTCTGAACCAGAAACTCCCTAATGGCAAATACAGACCTACGTGGCCCTTGTGAATACGTGAAGTAAATCAATTGCTGATAGCCACTGCAGTGAGTGTTGAGGGAAGGAGGGAAGAAGGGGATGGATACAGGAGGGGATGTGGTAGGCGTTATGTGACGGCACAGCCACTGCTCACTTTCCAAAGACGCAGCCGGGCGCGCAGAGACCTGTGCTACTTTTGTAACACGAAACAAAAGCGTAACCTCAAAAGCTGTACCAGCTGTGTGCATGCATGTCTGTACATCCCTTGGGTTTTCAGAGAGATGCGGGGAAAGGAAATAAAGCCAAAACGCTATAGACAGGTATCAAAGTTATCTTCCAATATCCAGAAACAATTACTATGAGCCGTCCAGATACACGAGGGGCTGTGAAGTTCTTTATGGTTTTGAACCCTGTAGCCCATGCAATAGAGGGACACAGGCAATTGGTAGCGTTTTCAGCCACCGTCAACCCTCAACATTTCCCCTGTACTACACTGTAACTGCCCAGAATTAAAAATTACTGATTAAATATTAAGCATGGTTCTGTAGACCTCCCAGCGCAGCTTTGGGAGGCACAGATGGTCTGTGGACCAGAGCTCTGAAAAATCCTGTTCCAGACAATAAGGTAATCTAACCTGGCAGTTTCTCTTGTAGCTTCTTACCAAATCTAGAAGCTACCGCATGTGCCCTTTATGTATTTGGTTATTCACCAATTTAAGTCAAATTTTTACTTTATGTCAAACTTACACAAAGTTTTTTTTAGATACTTTTATACTACAAGATAGCTTTCTATTTTCCACTCAAGGTAAAATTGGCAGAAGTAGACATCAATTTGTCATTTCTGCAATAACATTATCTGGCAGGGGGTTGAGCAAACAAACTTGTGATTTCAAATTCTTTTCAAACAGGAGCACCGTGGAACAAACAGGAGGCAACAAATGGTCACAGCGCTGTTTACCTGAAGGCTTTATTCCTTGGCAAAAGTTCCACAGTTTGGCAGTCAACAAAAGCAGCCATAAAACAGCTGCCTGTCTAACTGAAACAGGCTGCTGACCCTTTGTCTTGTTTCCAGACAGCATCAAAAGCACCTCTATTATTCATCATTCTCCACAGAGGAATTGGGGGCTTGACTAAACATGTAGAGAAAATGCTCTTCGTTTCTGCAAGGTGCCCCTTCAAATCACGGTTGCTTAACACGATGCGGCGCTCTGGGGAGGTTCTGCTCCTGGCACCCGTGCTGGACTTGTTTTGGAGACTATACAGCGCTACCACTGCCATTCAATTTGAAGGCATTACGTTTGTTTTAAGAATAAATGTGTTGAAGAAACAGAACTATGTTGTAAGATTTCCAACTTACTATGAAATAATCTGTTCTCATACAGTATCAGCCCAGCCAACAGCATGAGCAGTATCTTCTAGGTCATATAAAAGGTTCATATGTTAAGTACGATCTTTTATTCCTGATTTCATTGTCACTTGGAACTACGTTATTTCCACAAACTCTAATTCCTGATGACTGCATTGCCTTTGCCTCCTGTAAGACCTTCCAGCTTGCACAAATGCTAATAGCTAATTCCTCCTGTTGAGGCATATCAGGGGGGAAAAAAAAGCATTACAAAATCTCTTCGAGGGATGTGGAAACGTAGTTGTAGTACATACAGATGGCTCGCTAGGAGCAAAGCTATAAAAAAGAAGTGGCGCTGCCTTACTAAGAGCCTCCTGCCGCAGAGCTGTGCTCTTGCGGTCAGTCCTTGCCCACCGCTCCTCCACGATGAGCTTAGAAATCAAGTCTTTATGTCATACGTCAGTTTCCAAACAGGGTCTCTCATGAAATAAATAAATAAACACACGGCAACCGGATTTGCTTTGGCTTTCTGCATTCACCCATCATTTTAACTTAGTGCCAGAGTGCAATTCCTCCTTACATGGGAAATTGATTTCCTTACTTCCTGCTCAGCCCCAGAAGGATTTCCAGGCAGAAGGTATATCAGAGCACAAAGCAGCTTCTTAATAGGAAAAAAGAATCCTGGGCAAGTTTTCATGCTTGTTTGGGCACTGCTTTAAAAGAAAACACACAGTTTTTAGCATCGGGTGCCGCAGAAAATCAGTTTCCCATGGAACATTTGTCCTACGCAGAATCTCAAGTGGGACCTCTGCAACCCACAGGGTCTCAACGCAAGCCTTCCAGGCAAAAGCTGCTATGTTTGGCTCATTTGGTTCAAAGTTAATATGACTCTGGAGAACTCTGCCTTTAAGAGTCCCACGAGACCTTGTTGAACAGTGCTGCTTTGGGCACGCTGCATGACAGTGACACGTTAGGGCACAAACTGAATAAAAACAGCAGGCCTCTGTCAGACTGAGGGGCTCCAAAGGCCTCCTGAGTACCCCAACTGCAGACTTCTCGCCCCTAATATTCAAGTCAAGGCTAGAAGTAGATGAGGCAACCTGTGCTCTAACGACCCGTGATGGAAGTAGAAACGTGCGCACACACAACAAAACCTTCCTCAACATTGCTTGAAAGACTTCATCTCCTGAAGGAGTAACTCCACGCTACAAATACAAGTTTATTCTAGTGGCGCTTTTATATAGCAAAGATGCACCTCAGCTGTTAGCCAGAGACAATTAATTCCAGCTAAAAACACCAACGTAAAGAAGGCAGTCTGGTAGGGCCGGGGTAAAAATTTGCGCACAAATGGAGAATGCGTGCAGCATTACACTGCTAACCCGGAGCTCAACACCTCCCTGCCTGCTCTGCAATTTGAAGCCAAGTTAGCTGAGAAAATAAACATTTTGCAGCACAATAGCACTAGCCTAACACTGCAGAGAAAAAAACAGCTTAGTATCTTAAAAACATTACTGCAGCTTTACCCAAAGGCAACAATTTTGGTTTTACTTTCCAGCCACTGACCGTGACAAACGCACAGGCAGCAGGAGAGGAGACAACCTGAAAGGCATCAGCATGCTTTCCCAGAAAGGGATTTGGAGAGGAAACCACTCTTAACATAGTTCCTCCAGCTTTCAGCTCTGCTTTTGTTTAAGAGCACATATATTTGGAAGCCACTTCCAAACTCTCAAGAAGTAAATGCAAAGAACAAAAATGTCACTGAGCAAGGAAAAGCAACATCAAACAACTTTTTCCTGTTCCTTTTCAAAAACAACTGAATTTGTGTCTTGACTAATATGCCCAAGAAAATGCAGAACAGTCTGCTTGCTTTCTCTTCCATTTCAAAACACTTCAGAATGGGAAGTTTCCCCCTTAATCTGTATCTTAGTTCATCCACTACAAAGTAAGAAGTCTTTTAGAACATAAATTAGTGTCCTTTTTGTTTTGCTTTAGTTTTTGTTTGGTTGTTTTTTCCCCTCATATTTTTAGATACTTCTTCACTTGAACCGAAACATCAGGAGACAGGAAGAGACCTTCAAATCTGGTCCTTCCCTGCGGCACAAACATTGCAATTAATCTGTCTTGGGCTACACAGAGGAAGAGCGAGAGGAAAAAAAGGTCTTGGGCGACGCACAATCGGTGACAAACTGTCACCACCACGGCACAGCTATCAGCAAGAATCCTTCCCCAATACCTCATGTCCTCCTCGTAGTGAAGAAAGGTGACCACAAACAAACTGGAGCAGTAGGAGGGCTGAACATATGGGCCTTGCAGATGGCATGGAGTTTAACTATCCACACACAGTATCGTATACTTCAGAAGTAAGAAAATATCTGCTCTAAGCTGAAAACTTGTTCACTGGAAAGATGACAGAAAACGGCCGTGGAATTCTGTGCATCTGTCTGCAAGCTAGCAAGGCGATGCGATGGGAAAAACGGCAAAACAAGATTTTATGACATTTAAAAAAACATTCTCAGAAAAAAATATAATTGCTTTCTAGAAATTTTCCCCATTCCCCTAACTCTGCAAAGGTCTAAAGTAGCCAGCACCACCGAAAGTGTTTGGTATGGCTGCAGTCCACCAAATATCTGCAGGCTCTTCTTTCAAATGTCACATCAACGCTGGCACCGGCAGCGTCCAGCTGTTCAGGTTACCGTGTGCATTACAGCTCCTGTAGGAGACCCCGCTGTGCCCTGTCGGCATGCAGAAACGAACCCGGGCTCTCGAGACGTGTGGACATGGGCCCATAACACTCAGGATGTAGCTGGACTCGATTGCGTAAAACTGCGGGTTTGTCAATTGTGCGTTAACCTACACAATGCTAAGGAGACGGGGCATCCTGGTGAGCATACATTTAAATGCAAACACACCGAAGCGCACAAGATAACCCCACTCTCTCTCTTTCCCTTGTCTGTTTTTAAATTAGGCAGCATGTCCCCAGCAGCCCCTTGTGCGACTGTTCCACTTGGGTGCCCCTCAGTCCTCTAACCCAGCATTCTTGGTGCTGGGGTTCTTCTCAATTCTTCAATTTCAAATTCTTTCAAATTCTTTTCAGAATTTGACTTTTCATTCTGATTATACCCAGTCGGAATCTGATTCATCCAACACCGGCAGATCACCCGGCTTGTTTCACACAAACAGCAGGCGCAGGGTTTTCTAGGATTGGGCCCATCATTGCTTCGCCCCAGACACAAAGTCACTCTTGTGGGCGCTCTTTGATCCAAACCTTCACTCACCGATCTGCTGCCAGCCCTTTCCACCCGGCCAAAACCACCTCCAGCTTCAGGTGGGGTTCCTCGGTGCGTGTCATTCAGATGTACCTCCATCCAAGTCTCGGATCGATTCCGTGACACCAGGCAAAGAAAGTACTGACCCGTGTCCAGGCAGGGAGCACGGAGGGGGCCCGGGGGATTGCAGCTGTGGTTTCGGCCCTGACTCGCTCTTCTGGCTGCACGCACGTGGCCTCTGCTTGATTTCGGTCACCGCCAAATAGGAACAAGAAAGTGCAGGGTGCTGCCTGACCCCCTACCCTGATGCGCCAAATCGCACTGTACTCCACGGCAGCCGCCCTGAGGGCACTGAAAAGGGAGAGAAAGGAGCGCAGTGTGTGCGTGAGGACAGACGTCACCGACAGCTTTTAGCCTTGCCTTCAGTTCACGCAGTAATTAGCGCTACCACCTCTTGCCTCGGAGCAGAAGGGAAAACTAGCTGTGTGTGTAAGGGATATGCCCCAAATTCAGGAGCGGGGTTATTTCCCTGGCCTGCCACTGTAGTCGATACGTATGATGTTTATGTAACGATGCAGGACAACGAGTCCGTGGCGCAGCTTTCCACGCCGGCAGTTTGGTCTGTCGCTGCCTCGCTCAGCGCTCCTACTCGTGCCTCTCCTACACAGCTCCAGGCAAGCCGAGCGTCCCCCCAGGATGCGCTGGAGGGACTTAGAAGCCCCGTTTGGCGAAGTGAGCCCCTGCGCTCCCCACCGCCACGTCTGTGCACAAACAGAGAGCTCATGATCAGACGCGAGGCCATGTGGAGGCTGGAGCTGTGAAAGCAGCAGCAGGAGGAGAAAGCCCACACTCTGCAACGCTTCCAGTGACTAAGAGAGATTGGGTTTGGCTGCTGGCTAGGCCAACTGTCTGCTCCCGTAAGACACCGCATCTATCATCAACCCAGAGGTATACAACAGAACCAAAGATGTTTGAAAAAATATATTCTTTTTTTGACGTTGGAAAAAGTGTGGAAGAAATCTGGCTTCATTAGTCCTCCAGGCAAAGTGCATACAATGATCACATTAAACTCTGGCGTAATTCTCCAGGTTTTCCCTTCGGCCTGTAATTGCAGCTGAGAACTGCTAGAAGCTTTTGAAAAACCTCCCCCAATTACTGCTAAAGTCCAGGGTACCCAGCTTAGAAGAACTTTCTTATTAACACAAATGTAGTTAAATTGGGAAGTAGAAACAAACATATAGTGGTAAACCAGTAAGTTGTTCTTTATTCTGAAGCCACCCGTTTGTATCACAGAATCAGTAAGCTAAAAATAGAGCCACAGGATTTGAAGCCACCTGCTGCATCTCCTCTTTAAAAATATTTTCTTCAGAA
This sequence comes from Anser cygnoides, assembly GCF_040182565.1. Lineage (NCBI taxonomy): Eukaryota > Metazoa > Chordata > Aves > Anseriformes > Anatidae > Anser > Anser cygnoides. The sequence goes on from NC_089876.1 coordinate 73,043,163, forward strand.
AGCCAAATTTTGATCGGAACATTTACCACCCTTCCCAGATCTTCTGCTTCGCCACTTTACACTACAAGCAATCAGTTTTGCAGCTTAAAGGGTTTCACCTCCCAGAATAGCTACCTATATTTTTGCATTCTTTCACAGAATGCATCAGTCCAATTTACTTTCAATGGTTACCTCCTTGCAAAACGAAGGCATCTTACAGATCGCACCTTTCCTGGAGGGGGGGGGGGGGGGGAACAAACACAAACCAACAATGTAACATTTACAGAGTTCACTCTTTTCATCAGTTTAAGGATTTCCTCGATTCTCACCTCCCAGTAAATATAAAATAATTGGATCCGGTTTGAGTCCTAAGAGTATACTCATATATAAAACACATTGATTTCCTTCTAAGCACAACTTCACCGATCAATATAATAACAACTTAAGCAGGGACCCTGGTAATCTTCCTACTCCTGTCATATGAATCATCAGTAACCGTGGGAAAAAAAAAAAAAAAAAAAAAAAAGGAAAAAAAAAAAAAACAAGGACCCCAAGCTCCCAGATAGAGCTTGTTCTATACATTGGAACAAACAGTAAAGAAAACGTATTTTGACTAATTCACCACATTGCTATGCAAGTTTTCCGTAAGTCAGGGCTGAAAGCACTGGAAGTTTGTGCCAAGATAACACGACAGCAACTCTGTGGGTCAATCTCACCTGACAGAAGCAATACAATTAAGAGCTCAGCTTAAGCTCGGGGATATACTTTCTACTTAATTCACTCTTCCAAATCCTGTCACCAAGGACTTCCCCGGTACCCAGCCACTCCACTATTCCAGAAATACACAGGAAAAGCAATAATACAGACAACAAACCTATCACATGTGTACACATTCATATATACACACACTTAAAAATTCGTACAATAGTTCTCTTCTCCCGTACAGTCTTGTAAGTTAATGCACAATATTAGTAAATCCAAAAATGGGAAAAAAAACAACTGGCACGTTTTTGTTATAATATTTTTTTTCATATTGATCAGAATATTTTTCTGGCTCCAAAAGAGAAAATATAATCAGGAACTATTAAAAAAAAAAATCCTGTATCTCAGACTTGCATTTTCCCTCCCTTCCCTTTTTTCCTTTTTCTTTAAAGGGCGTTTTTGTAGGTCTGACTCCTTTCTAATATTTATACTGTAGTTAAACTCAAATTGGTTTGTTTTCCTGTGCTCAGTGAACTTGAAAATTGCCCATCTGAAGAAGTCCCCTTGGCACTACAGTAAGCAACTGCTATTCTTAGCACTCTCTCACAACACGGAGCGTGGCAAGCTGCACGATAAGCATGCAGGTAAGTTCTCGCTACCTCATTTCAGAGTGGAAGCGAACGCGACACCCTGTCACAGCACGCAAAATGAAATTCAAATTAACACTGAAAAAGATCTGCCTTTAAAACGGAGGTGGTCTGTGGCCAACAAGTGACCTCTAAAACGCCAGGAACCAGGGCCTGCTCCTCAAGAAACGATGGGCTTCCATTTCTCCACGCCTCTGGCAAGACACCAGCACGCAGGCTCCCAGCTGCTGGCCCCGAGCAGCTCGATCGGCTTCATGCCCTGCAGGACGCCTGCCAGTCCCACAGCACGACCGTGGATGCCCTTCGTTTTCTGAGCTGTTTCAGTTCTCTGCACGAGCAACCAGTGCCTTCCAGACTTCGTATGCAGTGTAGTCCTTCTTATCAATTAGAAATTATAAAATATTTTTTAAAGTATCCTTATGTCACAATTTCAGCTTTTAGTTCTGTTTTTTTTTTTTTTTTACCCTGAATTTGCAGATTAGAAACTGCAAACTGTCATGTTATCAAGCTTGATAATTTAACCAGTAGTTCCTCATCTATCCCTCCCACACCTTTAAAAACAGGCACTGAGGAAGTCCTTCTATATAAATTTTCACATCGTAGAAAGACAGCTATTTTTAATATCTTTAACTTAACAAGGCTACTGCTATTTGTTTTGCATAGGAAAAAAAATCCTGAAGTAAATTTTTTTCACCTCAAGATCCAATACCTTCTCCAAAAAAAGAAGTGCCAAAAATGTTTATACGCAAGCAACCTTGTGTCCTCCATCACCTTACCATTTAGGAGCAGCAAGTTTTGCCAGAAGCATGTGAACCAGCTCAAAGCCACCGACGCTTTACTCAAGACAAATTATCCCTGATCCACTTCTCAGAGACCACTCTTTGAACACGCGCTGTCAATGGAAGTGAGTTTATTTGTGCTGTGTGACATTTCCTCACAACTGCTCAAATCCAGTCCACAAAATGAAGGCTGCAACCTGGACAATAATTAAAAAGGATCAGGAAATGTCCAATGAATTAGTAAGGGGAATTCTTCGTTTTGAATTACTGCTGAGTGAATAGAGTACACTGTTACATCAAATTACAAAAAAAAACTAACGCTCATTTCAGTGAAATTGCATAGTGTGGCTTTTTAATCCCACAGAGTGTCTACAAAAAGGGATTAGGAGCAATAGATTGGTGCCATTACAGCAAAAAATAAAAAATAAACAGATGATGGTAATCTGATCTTTTAATATATTTTAGAAGTCAGAAAAAAAGGCCTCAGAGGTGTACTATTTTTTTCCACAGAAGTCACTAAAACGTTTAATACTTAATACACATTTCATTATATATCACTGCTTTATTCTATTGCTGAAATGATTAACTCTGACAAGCCCTCTTATGAAGTTACTGCTACAGTTCTGGTAAAATTGACATGAAAGAGAAACACTATAAGACAAGGAGTGCAGTATCTAATCAATTTATGCTTGGCTGAATGAAGAACAGAACTAAAAATAAAGCTCTTTCATATTCCCACGTTCCATTTAGCATTTAGGATGCTTTACGAAATATCCAGAAGTATTATCTATTGGTATTAATTTGTAACCCTTTTCATTATTAAAATTCTGTCTGCTAAATCCAGCTAACTGGGGATTGGGCCAAAAAACTGTAAACATATTTCCCTTCAAAATAAGAGTAGCACACTCAACTCAGCGCTTGGAACAACTTTAAACAATATGAGCAAAAACAAGCCTCCACCTATGACTAATTTCTTTTTTCCGTAAATCCTAAGAGGAGAATTTAACACAAACGAGCACCGTCGGTTCTGTTGGTTGCATTTCCTTTTTATGGTCAGTTACATGCATCAAGGACCGAGGCTGCAGTTTCTTCGGAGAGTTGCTGTTTCCAGACACGTTTTAATTTTCACGGTGGTATGAAACACAGAAGATGGCAGCTGCAAGGGCAAGACGCTGCTGCTGAAGCTGCAGGGAAGATGCAATAAGTAGCCGCTGGGCCTCATATTCTTTACCCAAGCCCCTCCACCAGCACCAGCCCAGGAGCTCCCTTCAGGAGCCTACCTCTGCCCCGAAGCACCGGGCTCGGGGGAACAGCCGCTTTAAAGCAGGGCTCTGAAGTTTCTCCAATTTAGGTGCTCTTATCCCTTTAATTGAGAGGTGGTGGATGAGCAAAATGCTTTTTGATGACCAGATTAGGATTCTCTATCTTTACCTAAGACCACCTAGCACACCGAGTAGCTCGCATTCGGTAGTTTTACGCGTGCAAAGATGCAGGCAGTTAAATGCAACTTGGGTTCAGAGCCTATCCTGTATGCACAGCATAGGTGTAAGGGTTCGCAAGCATTAAACAAATGCTTAAAACTACACTTACAGTGTTTAAATCCTTACTATGTCAAAGGAACTTAAAATAACTTTTGAAGATGAAATCATCAAAAAGAGGATTTCAACATATGGAAACAGTGCAAAACTGAATATTGGCAGCAGTGCAATTCTACGGTTGCTGATAAAAAGCTTTGGGCCTCGAGTAAAAGGTACGGTTTTCTTCACCTTTCACTGACCTTAAAATAAAAACAACTGCAAAAATACATAAGCCTTTTTCTCTTTTAGAGGCAGTACCCTGGATCAAGAACTTGTATTAGTATTCCCTAGGGTCCTGAACTTCCACAGCCATACCAGACGGCTTGCTACGCCGTGTCAATAATCTGCTGATTAAAGGTCGCTGCTAAGTCCCACAGACACGACAGACCGTGACAGCTTAATGATCCGCTTATTACAACCTGGTGCAAGATACTTCCGTAAATCAACATTTTCTCATTCCGAGCTAGTCTGCGAATTTCTGAAGAAGTTCAGAAACAAGACCGGGAGCCCCGAAGCTATAGATTATACGAGTAGCTGAAAGAATGGAGCCGACAGCGCCGCCGCAAAGAAGCCAACGAGAAGCGCGACCTTCGGCGCATGTGTGGCAAGTTGAGGACCGGGAGTGCCTGGGAAGCAGCGGCTGGCAGGCCGCAGCTCCACCACACGAGCTCTCGCCACGGTTTTGCCGTTGACCTGCAACGAGACCCCGCGCAGGTCGCGTCCCCTCCGTGCCACAGTTTCTCCTGCTGCCTTTTGTCGGCTGAATAGCCTGAACCCTTGGGGACAAGGCCTGTCTCAAAGCTGATGGCCGAGCACAATGCTAGCTCGATTGCACAGGCAAAAAAAGTAGTTTCTCAGGCCCAGCAAGGGCAAAGTGTTAATGAAACGCTGGTTTCTTATTGTTCACTTCAGCGAGACTGGGTTGGGGCTTTTACAACTGATTATTGCTGGTTCACTTCCACTAACATTTTTAATGCCGAACGTACGGGAAAAAGAAAACAGCGTGTGAAAAAGCATTTCGCAAAGTTTTCGTTTTAGCAGTACTGCTAACACCCATGTGTTTTAAGCCATACACTGTTACAATAAGGGGGGGGGATCCACTGTTTGACAGATTTTACGAAGTCTACAAGACAATACTGGAGCAAGACTAAGGGAGATAAAGGCCCTGGAACAGAGTGGCACCATTGTCACGTGACGACAAGATTTAGGGGAAAAAATAAAGGAGACGAGAAATGCAGGGGCCCATCTTTTCTAGTGGCCTGCTTTAAATGCTGCCAGAAAATAAACCTAACAGCAGCCTTATCAACCACTCACACCTGGCAAATTTTCATCAGCATCAGGACATTAAAGACTGTTTTGATATCTTCTAGTCACAGCAGACAGCTATAGTTTAAAAGATGTAATTACCTTGTCTGACAAAGCCAGACACGTCTTTTTCTTCATAAAAGCCTGAGACTCAAAGGACAGAGAAAAGAAAAAAATAAAGCAAAGTAAAGAACATAAAAAGCAGGATAGAAGGGTTCACGTGACTTGTGCTGTCTAGCTCCTTTTCTCCTCACCTGTCCTAATTAAAACGCATTTGGGATCAGCACAACAAAGCCCAGTAATGCCACCAAGGACCCCACGAAAGCAAGGGCACTAAGCCTGTTTGCCCCAGGCTGCATGCCCCTGCCTTTGCCCAAGCAATCTGAAGTGCTGACTAGACTGAGAACTGATTCCTGTGGTATTTTAAGCAATCATCAGGTATCAGAAATAAAAATCAGGGACCTCCAGCCTGGTAGGAGCTGAGATCGCAGACAGGCCCCAGACAAGATGCTAGCAAAAACATGAAAACAAAATAATTTACCACCACCCCCCCCCCCCAAATTATGCAGATATTCTTGTTAGCATTTCCCCCTACAGCAGTACTAGCTACTTGTTATCTTTTTCAGTTCTACACTTACTCATCTGGTTTGCATGTCCGCCCAGCTCTCAGAAATGGAGAAGTCCCACCATGGAACGAGGCTTGGAACCAAAGCCCTTCTGGGACAGCAGCTTTCTTCCACTTCATTTCCGCTGCAGATTGCATTCACTGCATCAGATTATTTCAAACAAAGAAAAAAACTAAAACACACAAACTTGTTTCCACAGGCCTTTCAGCATCAGCTAGCTCTAACCTGCTCCTCCAGAGCCACCACAGAAGCATTCAGTGACCATCCCAGGCCCTGTTGTCTCTAATGCTCCCTGAGATCATTAGCAATGAAGACTGCAAGACGTATCTACCAAGAGTTTTCCATACAAAATTACCAACCTTAAGCAGCTACTACTAACTTCTTTTCATTTTAGCCAAATATTTGCTGTGCAGTCCCAACAGTTACTGTATTTAAAGGACAATTTCAAGGTAAAATGTTCTTGATCTAAATTTCAGATTTCTTTAATCTTGAGGGCTGGCTGTGATTTTGCTGTTGTTGTTTGGATAGGTTTCAACTTAAGAAGACAAATAATTACCACTTACAAAGAAAGGGATTTGTAAAAGTTTTACTTTTCCTTCCAAAGCATCGACTCTGTTCATTCAAAGACTTCTACTTCTTCCTATCGATTGTTAGCAATCGCAAAACAACAAAGAAAATTTTGCATCAAAACTGGCAGGGTAGCTAGACAAATACTGGATACATGAAGAAACACTCAATAAATGTGAAAAGCTTGAAAATTTCAGAAGGCAGTATCTCCTTAAATATGCCACCACCATCCCTGCTGCCACCCCAAGTCCTTTAAGACATTTCTGGGCATCACTAGTCAAAGAAAATGAAAAAGAAAGGGATTTTAAACTGCTGCTTTTCAGCTTACAGAGAATCGAAACATAGCTTCCTGGTGACCAGTTCGATCATGTTTGCCCTGCACCAAGGCAAGCTTCTGCCAAGTCTTGCTCCACTTGAAAGAACCAATAGAACAACTGTTTATTCAGATGCTTATCAAATTTTCCAAAATCAATAATGGCTCTGAAACAAATCAAATAACGAATAATAGCTTCCTTTCCTCCTTTCTGAGAAGGGCAAACATAACAGGCAAAAAAAATAAAAATCTGACAGCTGTCTTTGTAGCCTTTACACAATGAAAACTGATGGATTTGTTAGGCAGAGTGTTCTTACCATTTCACACACCCAGACTGAATTTCCACTGTGCACTTCAGGTGTACTTACCAGACACCCACTGCATTTTGATCAAAAAGTTTCCCTGAGGACACAGACACTGTGCAGCTGTGCAACGTGCAGCTGAAACTATTTTGATTAATATCAACACACAAAGTCAAAATCCTATTCTTACGGCGATATCCACCCACAAGTTCTCTTGTACCTGTTCTGGGCCCCATTATTTCCAGCAAGACTAGTCTTGAGCGTTTTGCAGGAATTTGAATTAACACACCCCTATTACCAAGTTTGGTGGAAGGCTGGTTTTAGTCAATCTACTAGGACAGCAGGAATGAGGAGAAAAAGCTAGTTGCTAGCTATGTGAGTAATTATCAAACGTTCGCTGCCAAAATGGAGCGATGTGACAAGGATGTTTCCAGGGGCCTCTCCTACGTCCAGTACTTTTGTTAACAACCAGGATGAAGGAAAACAGCGCATTTATCAAGCTTTCTTACGGCAGCTACAACGAGACTTCAAGTTTATTTTAACAGAGTACAGAGATCTTGACAGAATGAAATAATCCAGTCAGCGGAGACGGTGTACAAGGAGCTACTTGAAAGCAGAGGCAGGCAAGTGCAGCGCAGCGAACGACTGAGCACACAGCAGTTCCTCAGAAAAGCATCTACCACTGGATTACTCAAATGGCTGATGCCTGTTAAGGCTCATTGCAAGTAAATTCTGCGCGGACTTCAAGGTCCCAAATACATATCTCGCATTTACGCATTATTCAGGAGGATCCCCCGGTTCCTGGAGTTTTCTTGCAGTAGCAAAGCACTGCTGAAATTTGGGACACAATAACTGCGTGCCTCTCTGGCAAATGCGCCGTCACACACTGCTTCTTTACTGAGAGGATATCCTTTCACAAAAATTTTTAAAACGTTTTAAAGACCTGTGGAGAACTGCAAGCTGAATGTGTCAACAATGAAAAGCTCTCACTAGAAATACAAGCTTTACATATGAGTTTACAAATGAAGCAAAATAGCCTGCAAGAGAGTGTAATCCTTATGCTATATTTAGCCTCTGTAAGGCTTAGCTGGGTGTTACATCTAGTTTTAGGCACTTAACTTGTCCAGAGACATAGAATCATTCAGAGCATCTAAGAATGCAAAGAAATGACTGCTGGCCTAAAAAAAAAGAAGTGAAGAGATGACTTAGGATCTTTATTGAAAAACACAAAGGAGAGAAAACCGGTAACAGCCTGCAACAGTTGCGGAAAGAGGCAATAACCGAGGTCTGTGTTCACAACAAAAGCTGCAGAAGGCTGAAATTTAATCACGGAGGATTCAGACGACACATCAAGTCCAGCTTTCTAAGAGGAGGACAAGAAAACATTTCAGCTCCTCTGATGGGTCCCTGTCCCGCTGCTTCCCTGCCGCCACACTCAGAGTCCCCCAGGAGGCCGGGGCCTTGGGGAGCCGCAGAGAAGGTGCCCCCTGGACAACAACGGGGACCGGCTTCCTCACAACCTCCTTTTGATGCTGGCATGCTTGCGGAGACCCTTCCTCTTGGCCTTGTATCCTTACCTGGTTTTCTTTTCAGCTACACTTTGGCTTTCTTGGTAGCATTGTGGTGCCCAAAGGATGTGCTTTATGCGCTCTGTCTCCCCTGTCCTTGATCCTATTTCTTCTACGCTCTCTTTTTGCGTTTCAGCTCACTAAAACTCCTTGCTTAGCTGTGCATCCCTTCCCCTGATATGCTTAGCCCTCCAGCACAGAGGGATGATTTGTTCCTGGCCCCTCAATAAGCTTTCTTTAAAGACCTCAATCTGACCAGAAAAAAAAACTGTTTGTTAACAAATATCAACAAAAGAATAAAAGGAAGTGATATGGCTTCAAAACCTTTGCTACATTTTTCTGAGATGCAAGTTACAGGACAGGGTTAAAAATTCTATGAAGGCAAGTACTGAAAAAAACCCTTGTAAATAAGTTATAACTGGAGTTACTATAGACCAACTTACAAGCTGTCATTGTAATTATTTTGCCATCTCTCACCCCATCTCCCACGCCTCCAATGAATAGACATTCTTCGCTTTTGAGCTGAAAGCCCTTGTAGCGAGAACAAGCTGAATGTATTGAAAGGTTTTGTGACTGAGACAAAACAGTGCAAACTGAAGAGACTAGTGTAAGACCCCAGATTTAGCAGTATACACTGAGGATAATAAACCTTTACACATCAAGACTTTCAGCATTATTCTTTAAGGCTGGATTTCTTTCCTCACTCTAAGAGACCTAATCATTTTTTTATTTTTTATTTTTTTACTGTGCTGCAAATGATCACTCTGAGAAATCTGACGATCCTACTTGCGTCCCCAGGACAGCAAGGGAGGCAGCTGGCTCCTCCTGACGATATGGCTGTCTCCGTCCCCAGGCCGTGACAGAGGGGTGATCCACGTAAGAACCACGTGTGCCAAAGGCCTAAAATTGTTGAATAGATTTTCATGGTGTGTAAATCACATCCCAGCTACCTGCCACCTATAAGCTTCTTCTCACGAACCTTGTGCCTTCCACATAATAGCGGTCTAGGGTAAAAGAAATATTAATACAGTTTGCCTTGTAGTAGCAGAGAATTATTTTATTTGAAAGAACCGACTCCTGCTGAAGAGAGGCAAACTGCACCAACTGGAGAAATCTGAGAGAATATGCTGTTGCAAAATGCCAGCGACTGTCGCATTCATCACCATAAAATCAGCATTGTAAACTATAACCTTCTTCAGCCATTCCCCAAAAATGAACAACAGAATGCAGTCTGAGGGGTTTGTTGTTTTTTTTTTTTAAAGGTACACATAAGATACACAAATATTACTGTCAAATTTTATTTGCAACATGTCACTGCTTCACACCATAATTCCTTTTTTACTCCCACTTCCATTAGGAAAGTTACATTATAGAAAGTCACATTTAAATTACCAGAAAGAAATAAAAGATAACTTGCAAATATGACAGATGCCTGCTACGGTTACATTTATAACATCATGTTCAGGATTTTTCCCTCACTTCAATGAAGACAATTTACAAAGAAAAAAGAAAAAGCATTCCACAGACTGGCCTAGAACAAAGCAAAGCAGTTTGAAAAAAAATAAAAAATAAGAAGCACTAAGGGATTTCTGTGATATAATGCCATTTATATATAGAAATAGAAGCAAAAATAAACATACAGATACTTGCATTATTCTACCACAGGTCAGGTTATTCCACCATTAATGAGAATATGCAACAAAACCCTGAACAGTGCAGACAAAAATAGCATTTTCCAGACAGGACTGAAAGCTGAAGAACCTTCTAAGAGGAGCAAAGTGGCATCTTCCCAGAACATTCCAGAAAAGGAGCATACTTCTACCAGCTTTGGCTTTATCTGACTCACATTCGTCACACAAAAAAAAAAAAACAAATTGTTCTCCATCTACACAACAGGAATGTTGGTGGGGCTTCCAGCCTATGGAGAAAAAGACTGGCGCCCTGTTCCTCCAGCTCACCACCACCCAACTCCTTTTGACTGACAAGGAGCAATGGCTCCAGAAGCCCTCACAGCTTTTTCTCAGGTCTCAGTACTAGAGAACAAAAATCTTCAAAACACAGACCTACAAACTCTTGAGGTTGTTTTACAGGCTTCATTATAATTACATTTTTCCACAAAGCTCTAGCTACTCTTAACTTGTTATTCATTACTTGAGGTTCTCAGTTTTGCTTGGCTCGCTGGTTTTCATAGGCATAGAAAAGATAAAAATTAGCTGTCCAAAATTCTCTCAGTCTTAGCTTAAATGAAGGCTCTCAAAATCAAGCCTCCTATCTTGGACTCTTCGGTTTTTTCAAAGTTTGCTCTGGCAATGCCAAAATCATCTTGCTGTGAGTGTATTTTCTCTCTCCGTCTTCTTGGGGAGCTGGTAAGAATCCTGAGATAAGAATTCCTGAGATAAGAAAGTGATCTAAGATCAATCTTCTTTTGAGCATGTAGAGCACGTCTTAAGAAAGGCAGGCAAATAATTGCCAGCAAGGCAAAAGGCAACAAATAATTCCAGAAGAAATGCCTGTCTCAGCACCATAAAGCTCTTTATAGGATATATACAGTAGGTAGTTAATAAGCACGTAACAGTAAGTGTAACATGCTAAGCACTGAAGGAAGGTGTGCAGTTTCCCCTTTGGGCTGAGAGGTCATTTACACGCAAGCTGTAACAGTAGAAAGCTCATGCCTAGGAGCCCTGGAAGAGATTGCTGGCTGGCTGATCTCTAGCGATCCCGTTGCACTCTTGGGTCTTGCAGCCGTGTCTGTAAACTGACTTGGAAGAGCAGCAGTAATTTCTGCCGATCGGGTGTCCTACTCCCAACTACTGGTCTTTCAGAGCAAGCAACGCACGTTAAAGCACATGACACAGACACAAAACAGATAAATAACCCAATAGTGATTCACAAATTCTTTAAAGAACCGAAACAAATGTTCCAGCTGCTCCCAAAAGCAAGTCAACAAGTATTTATGTAGTCTCACAAAGAGAGACTATGTGCCTTTGCAACGTGATTTATGAACGTGCTGTACTTCGGGAACTTACAGAATGACCAACTGATCAAATACAGAACAAAATACATCTCATTCCTAAGTGGGCTTCATATAAGAAGTGCACAAAAAAAATCTACTCTGAGATTTTATTGCAAGATTTGTGTATCCATTTCTACAAGCACCAGCCAGAGTCCCCATATAAAAGAGGGACAGGACTGAAAACACCGGAATTGCTGTTTTTTAATAGGCTGTAATTTATTAGAAGATCAGGAGCAGCTCTCCATTATAAAGAGAATGTGGTCATCTGTACCACTGGTTTAGAAACATTGATTTTGATCACCTTGGAATATCAGTGAACAGAGGTTCAATAACAACCATCCACCCTGACAATTAATGGGAGGGGAATAAAAGGAGAAAACTCCACAGAACACAGGTTTCGATCCCCGAGTACGTATATTAAACACCCACTATCAGTCACCTTGGGAGACCTTGCCTCACCTAGGTGAGGCAACAGATCCCCCTGAGCACTGGGGGGTGAGGAAAGAAGCCATGGGGCTGATGACCAGAGAAACGGAGGCGCACCATGAGACAAACCGCAGTTGCACGACTAAGAGCTCTGAACCAAGAAGGACCTCTACAGCAATCAGCTCGCACTTTGAGGGCTTCAAATAATACACTGGTCAACTCCATTAGAAGGAGTTATGCTGTCTTACACAGGTAAGCAAAGACAACACCCTACCACTACCTTAGGGGTTGCTGACGCTGCTGATTCAGAACGATTCTACGGGTGACGGTCAGGCTGTATACACTGCCAGAGAAAGTCTGATTAGAAATGAGCTAAAAATTCAAATTGATAATGGAAAAAAGCAAAAAGAAAAAAAAAAATTAAAAAGTTTTAAAGCAAAAACATCCTTGACCTGGAAAGAAGACGTTTTTATATTCTGCAAGGGTCTTAGCAACTTTGCAAAAAAAGGTTTCCATTCCAGAACAAGAAATCAACAGGTTTCTTTGACAGACAACCATGCAAGTTATCACCACAGAGTAATCAAGAGCCCAGCTGCCTGGAAGCTTGTTTGGTATGCGAGAGATTCTCTTCTGCTTAAGTCCTCGATTTGTCTGAGCCAGGGGCTGAATCTGATCCGAAACTCTTCCACAGACAGAGCATGGAAATGAACCAGGTTACCAGCCAACCAAAAAAAATTCCACACTGAAACAGACAACAAGAAATTTAGGGGAATAATTTCCCCTAAAGATTTAAAAAAAAAAAAAAAAAGGCCAATTTGTTGAAGTCTACCTCCTAAAAAGTGCATTTTATTTTTAATTTTTATTTATTTTATTTATTTTATTATTTTTTTTTAGCCTCTCAGTAAATTCATTCATCTTAGAAAGGGAAGTATTCCTTTATTTATTATTATTGGAATGCTTTAATTCAGCAACTTACAAAGGCTAGGATCTGGACAGATACAGGCCTGGCGAGCAGAAGCCTTTGATGAGCTTCCAGCTGACTGCTCAAGAGGATTTGTTTAGGGCTCCTGCTGCTGTAAAACAGCATGAAAGAAGGTTACTCTGTCCAGAGGGTCACATGAGGGACTCTTAAGACAATCTCGTTTTCAGAGAGCACCGACCTGGTTAACACAAGCTCCCTCTATTATTTTTCAGCCCTGAGCTGCTCTTGCTAGGAGGAACTTCCTTGTAATTCTCACTTGAGTAAAACTGTCAAGGGCCAGACTGACTCATCTACCAACGAGGATGAAATGTAGCGTCCCAGAGGAACACAGCGTTAGTACTTCTCCGGCTGGGAAACTGTAGTGGCATTTGCTGAAGTACTTCTGCTGCTGTATTTCCTATAATTACTCCTTCAAGCCCTAATCTGTTTGGATTGGTATAGGTCCATGGCTAGCAAGGAAGCTATCAATGCTTCCTTTGGGGAAAGCCGGGATACAGCTTCACACAAAGAGGCCTTTAAATAAGAATCGCACTTTGCGGACAAATTGGCCAGTGCTCAATATATGCTATTCTTGGGTAGGATCCCTGAAAATATTATGTTAGCAGAATTCTGTCCCTTGCCTCTTTAACATCTCCTTAATCTGTGTCAACCTACTTACCGTGAACTGTAGCTGAATCCCTGCCCTGAGGATCACCTTAGCTAGTCAAGGAGAAATCAGCACGAGCACGTAACAAGTCAGAAAATACCTTTCTGCTGCTTCCCTCTAAGACCATGCCAGTCAAGGAGCAATTTGTGGCTTGTATCTAGCTGGCAAATTGCCCTTTGGACACAGAAAGCAGATGGGTCATGAGCTACTGGATACCGAAAGGCTTATTAGCCTTAGAGAGGGAAGAAAATATATTGTTTTTTCTAAAACTGCTCCTGAAAATCCTCATCAAAAGGCAGCTATGCTTGCGGGCAGGCATTTCATCTTGATGCTGGATCAGTCGGGGCCACTGGTGGTTCAAAGGCTGCTACACCGATGCCTCAGAAGTGGTTGTCCAGTTCATTCCCGGTCCTAAAAACTCTACCCCAGAAATCTGCAAAACTTCCCAGTCCACTCAAAGAGTAATGCAAGAAGCAGCCAGGATAACAGCTGAACAAATGGGGGTAAAATTCTGGATGAAAGCCAGCCGTTCCCAGAAAACAGATCTTAATTCTGTACTCCGTTCTTCCAAGGCAGACTCCAGAACAACAAGCAGTAAGCAATTTCTTCGGGGAACGTTAATCCTTTCAGACAGAGATTGCAAGGACTGAAAGAAAAAAAAAAAGGGAAAAAAAAACAAACCACACAGGAGGCAAAGAAAAGAAAAGAGGTAGGTGTAATGGAGAGGTGACATTTTCAGCTTTATTTCGCTTGATTGGACAAACACATCAGCTGTGCCTTTTGTCGAGCGCAAGGGAAGACTGGAGAGATAGCGAGGGAAGTGAAAAAATAACCTAGACTAGAGAACAATTTCAGTCAAGAGTTTATGTGAGGCCAAACTAGATCCCTGCTCTGTTTATGAAACAGACAAAGACTTAAATGACTGGCTACTTACGAGTAATTATCACAGCTATTCTAAAAAGATTTGTTAAGAGAATTTTGGCTGTTATATAATTATCCTATGGGTCACCATCTGTCTTTAAATCTTCATAAAACTAAGCATATGTTGTTTTCACCAACTGCTGTAGTAGATTCACATTCTCATCCTGCTAACGTGCAGCAACGTGAACAGCCTATTCGGATCCCTGGGAATCCGTCAGAGCCAAATAGCAAGCAGTGCTCTGCTAGCAGCTTCTTTCGAAAGCAAGGCCGCTTCCTCAGGTATCCAACCGACAGCTCGAGGGTGTAGACCTCTCGCTAACCCAACATACATGGTTTTGTCCGTTGCTTTGCTGCAGCTTTCCTTCGGCAACAGAGTTACGATCTGAAGTATTAAAGGATGCTTCACTCATCCTTAGCTTCCCTCTGATTTCAAACTCTGGAAAAGGTCGGCTCAGAAGCAGATCGCGAGCATCAAGCTAACATGCTGCTGACAAAGAGCAAAAGTTCAACCCAAACAGCATTTTATTTGATAGTGCCAAGCCTTTGTAGCAGCTTTCTGTTTATATTTCTTCATTTGTTTTTCTTCCCCAAAGCATAAGCACAGGAGAGCTGACAGAATTGGCCATAGCCACTAGGCCTGCTACAACACGATTAGCTGAGGCGGGCTGGCCCTCCTCCCAGGTGCTTATGGAAGCAGCAATAATCTCAGAAACTGTACAACCAAAGGAATGAGATTTCATTTGTAAAAACGTGCAGAATGACCATTCCTTAAAATGATGGCTAGCAATTAAAAACACTGCCAAAAAAAAAAAAATCTTAATTAAAATTGAATAAACTGTTGGTCGCACATTGTACTTGATTCCTTAGCATCTGTTAGAGACTGATGACGAATCCCTCAAATGTAAGCCTCATATAGAAAAATGTCTGTGCGCCTTTAAACAAAGATGTGCCATGCAACACACCAGAGTTATATAAATGCGAAGCAACAGTTACTCGATTCCAACACTGTAACCTTTAGGCAAGAATTAAAAAATGCATCTTAAAGAGAGCCACATGCACTAACTAGCGCTGGGGAAAACCATCTTCACGAGCCGTCAGCTTCGTGTCCGAGGCGCACACAGTGCCTGGTTTGTGTAGCCACATGCATGATTAATGAGCGTTTCTAAAAGCAGCATTCCATTCAGCTGAGAAGGACGGACGCAGCGTGTGCAGGAACAGCACCCAGCATGCTTTTGTTCCGCGGGAACAAAAGGAAATTACAAGCGCACAGCCCAAGGACAGAATAGGAGCCGCCTGGGCGCTGCGCCTGCGGTGGGTGGGCAGGCAGTGCCACCTCTGAACGCTTCTGTTACTGGCACCAGGTGGCATAAGACCAAGACCACGCGGCGCTCAGACGCCTCTCCTCCTGCAGCCCGCCGGGTCTTGCTGTGTCTAACGTGGAAGTGGCTGGCAAAGAGAGCTGCAGAGCGGCTCAAGCCCCCCAGCTGCACAGATGGGTTCCTTCACCAGCCCAGGTACGTCAGTCTGGGCTCTGCACTGGGATGCTTGGCCCCACAAGACCCCTTATTCTGACAGCACTGGAAGAGACCGCCTGATCCGTCTGCTGTCAGGAAATCCACCCTGTTAAGAGATGCTTCTGACAAGTCTCCATTAATTCCTTCCCTCTTCCCAGACCCAAGGAAGTTTGTAACTGTTCTGCAATTCACTACTCCAAGAGTGAGAAGGAAGGTAGAATTAGAGGAGGAACTCTTTCAAACCTCTCCAATTTTCAGCACCCTTTTGTCAGAGCTCTTCAATACCTACAGGCCAAGTAATCACGTAGGGTTTCATCAGCCAAACTGATATTTTATATAAAATATATGATGTATGTATATATATATATATAAATAAAAGCTGCCCAACTACAGCACCACCACAGCCACCAAAAACCTCACAGACAAGACCATCTGCAAACTGACATACAATTTTTCAAACGCGTTTGCTAGTAATGCGAACCTTCCCCACATCCATTCCTTTCAGGAACTGCATCATTTCTAAGGTATTTCATGTAACTTCCCTTTTCGTTCTTAACCAAAATGAGAACCGCAGCAGCAGACACTGCTCAGAGCAACAGCCACCTCTACCTAGCGTATAATGTGCAACACAATACCATTCAAAAAAGTTTTTCAGTTAACGAGCAATCAGCTGTGGCAACCTGCAAGTTTGTTAAGTCACATTCCTTGTAGGCTTCATTCCCAGGTACAACCACACTGACTTGCCATAAAGCAAAGCGTCTGCAACAGAAATTGTTTTGTGAGGAAGGGGATTCAGGAAAGCCTATTCCTCTACCTGCCATTTCCCTCCAACTCTTAGCTGGTACAAAAACCATTACCCCACAACTTGTTATCCATTCTTCAGATCACCTCTTGGCTGGTACCTTGCATTAGGTTCCCGAGTTTCAGATGTAGCGTTTTCTGCGCTGCTTAACTGTTTTCCTACCACTTCATCACACTGCCTCCTACGAAAGGGCCCTTCTTGTCAAAGTACATCCTCATAGCCCACTCTACATTGCATCCACATCTATTACAGTACAATAAGGACCGTAAAACTGCCAACATGCTTTCCTTACACAGCGTACAAAGCAAGGAGTTGGACTCTGACCCTGAATTCACCCTTCATATCAATCCCGTACACCATACTGCAAATACACAAGAGAGCTACCTTTCCAAAATAAGATGATTTACAAGTACGTGGTTTGTATAAGGGAACTCTCCCCTAAGAAGTCATTGGATAATTAAAACTATAACTTTATCAAATGTATCATTTCAGTAAGGCTTTGTCTAACCTAGGCTAAAGCACTCTGCTGCAGGATTTTTTTTTAATCGAGAACAGACATACATCTAGTATACACTTTAAAAATCAATCTTCAGTGCTGATACATACACTCCAGCTTGATCAATAAGCAAAGGACTCGAGCACAGCA
Organism: Anser cygnoides; assembly: GCF_040182565.1. NCBI lineage: Eukaryota > Metazoa > Chordata > Aves > Anseriformes > Anatidae > Anser > Anser cygnoides. The sequence continues at coordinate 73,060,478 of NC_089876.1, forward strand.
ACATTTCCAACGCATGAATAAAGTCAACTCAAGTAAATGAATGCCAGGAAACATTACTTAGATTCACCAACAAATCCATTGTTAGAAAAGGATTGTTTCTTTGTCATTGGTTTCTATTAATGTATTTTGATTAGCACACCCGTTTGTTGATCTTCAAATTGCTGTGCTTCCCTACAGAGTACTCAAAGAGGGTAGGAAATTTCTTTGAAACAGAACCTAAGGAAAAATTTCACCTTTGAATCTCAGCTCTTGCAAAAGGTTTTAAAAGCATTCACCTAAATTTACTATTATGCTGTCATGTGAAACAGGCTTTCAGTAGTCTCCCACTATAAAGCAACTTTCAGCAGACTCAAAAGTACAGCTTCCAGGGGCAAACATTAAGATAAGAAGGTCTCACTCCACTTGATTAAAGCAATCTATGCACTAGAAGAACAAGAGTACCAGCCTTTCCACATGCAGGTAGCTGCTCTTGTGTCAGAAAAACAAGATTCCCCACACCTCCTTCCCAGCCGTGCTGCTTCTTGAGGTCTGCCAAAGGCATGAGCAGCTAGGAGTGGTCAGCAAGGGTGACAGGAGAGCTTTGCAGGTAAAGAAAAGTACACCTAACCAAATCTGGAGAGGAATGCAAGATCATTGATGAACATGGCAACACTTTTTTGCCAGAGCAGCTTTCTGCCTCAAGAGCATAGGGTCATACTTCATGCCACGTCCTTGCAGGACACATCGCTAAGGACAGGGCAGAATGGCAGCACGTAAAGCTGATCAAGAAAGCTCTGAAAGGGAACAACTCATGAATGAGCACAAATAAACACCAGCCATCTTGTGCTCGAGGTACAGGCAGAAGACAGGTTGAATACCGTCATCGGTAGGTTTGAGTGTCCCCATCCCAAAGAGCTAACAAAAGTGGTGCAAGAGTTGTGTACCAGGTACATAAAATTTCTCTTGGCAATGTTCATGCAGTTAATTCATGTACTACGTGCTTTACCAGAACAGGCTACGAGGTAAAAACAGTGGTTCTGCTCAAGGACCAACACTAACCCCCCATGTCACGGGCAGACCCCACACTGCCCCACCTGGCTGTCAGAAACTGCCTGCTGAACTCTGCCTGGGTGCAGTCACACCACCAAGCCCATCTCCCATTTGCCTCTCCCAGGGTGCACAATCTTACGCCTTTCGTGAGGATGCAGGGCACGTCGTTCTCTACTGCTCCATCAATCTCCTACTTCCTATTACAAAGCTGTTGTTCTTCGTGAACATGTGTCAATAAAGCCATCTGCGCTTCGGTAAATTCAAAGCACCACTTCTCTCTCCCCAACAGCTCTGCTACCTAAATACAAACTCGTTCAGAGGCACGAAGGACCTTCCTGCCCCATCCCTTTCAGTATACACGCATTAGTCACTGTGCAACCAAGGCAAAAGAAAGAAAAATCAAGTACTAATGCAATCCTAAAAAAAAAAAAAAATCAGGTCAAAGTAACCCAAACCACACATGTTGCTCTGCGGGTCACTCACTCAACTCTCCTCATTATTCCTAAGGTACAAAGTAAAAATGCAGGTCACATCTGAAAAAGCTCAAAGCAGGTTGCAAAACAATGCTGAAGTGCAGAGATTTACACAGTATGGAAAACCGCTGATCTACTAAAACGAAGCAGGCAACAAAATGAAAGCTCATTGTATAATTATACTAATATATGGCAATTTACTTGAGAGGAAGATGGATTATGTAGTCCTGCAGCAAGCAACTTCCATTAAACGGAGGCAGGGGGAACAGCTGAGGACACGCAGGAGCTACAGTACAGGTAGCTAAAAAGCAGCTGAAGCAAAACAGATCGAGTACTCCCATTAAAAACCGCAATCTTCAATAGACTTGTCAAACATCCACCAATTATCACATCTGCTTGCAAAAGAAGCCTTTTTAAAGTTTTTAACATTCCAAATTCACTGCACCGCTGCGTTTAGCTTGCAAGCAGAAAACCCTGACAACAACACAGAGCAGTGCCACTGCACTCTTCCACAGTTGATCTTCATTTTCCTTTCAAAGGTTACATGTGGGCACATACCCATGCCCTCTCTGTGCAGGGTTTAGTCTGTGGTTATGCAAATAATTTTTCATCGGCAGCAGATCTTAAGCCTCAGATCTTCCCTCTATTGCTCATTCCTGCCCCACCCTGGGACAGAGGCTGCTTCTTCCTCAAAGCACGGGCACATCTTTTGTAAACTGTTCTCTAAACTGGAACCATGAATTACGTTTTGTTTTTAAAGGAAATGAAAGAAATACAAGCAAAAAGCTTTATGTATCTGTTTGCAACCTATATCATTTCACCATTTCAGTTTAGAGAGCTGCCAAACAAACATTTATGTCAGTACAATTAACAGTGTCACCTACCAGCAGATGGTGAATGAGCACAGCAAAGACAGGGATAATAATTTCTACCAGATCTGCCACCAAGACAGCCAGTCGCTTCGTATTACACCCAGCTGAAACTCACTGAGATTTTCCTGAAAGTAAAGAGGCTCCTCAAAACAGGCTGAGGATCATTAAAAGGGGCATGATTTTCTATTTTACACTGCAAGGAGTTACCGACTGTAATTCCAGGATCCCCTGAAGCACCACAAAACGCAGTATCACTGCATGAAGATTTGCAAGTAAAGGGCCCTAATAACCAAGTACTTCAGAATAAAACAGCAGACGTGTCATCCACACCTCATTGCTTTCTTGCCTATCTGTTCTACAGGGACTCGAACATACTTGACAATGATCCAGATGCACACGCAGCACTTAGCGTAACTCAAGTTTTGACCAGCAGATTACGGTCCTCAGGGCTGAGGGCAACAAAGCATCAGCGCGCTTGGGAGGAGTCCTTATTTTCAGCTTCTCACACCACCACCACGTCTCAGAGCTCTTCAACACCCCAGAGGGAAGCGCAGTGAGAAAAGCTCTCTGGTATGCAGTGCCACGTGCAATTCACTCCGTGCCATCAGAGCCCACCAACACCGCAGCTGCTGTGAGAATAAGTTCCCATACCATCAGTGCCGGTTTGCTTCAACCTGTCAAGCCACGGCTTGACGCTCTGCCCTTTCAGCTGACCAGCGGTTTCACTTCCTCAGAGTACCTGGTTTCAAACAGACCAGAGGACGGCAATTTTAGCAGCGGTAAGAAGTTTCTGCAGATTTCAGAAACTCCCTGTGCTTGTGCTACAACACCCTCTTCCACATTTCCTGACGTCCAGCTCGCTTTCTCCGCGGTCCCTGAGGAGCAGGCTAGGAATACAGCTCACAGAAATAGCCTACAGAAGTTCATTTTGGTTTTCCTAATAAAGCTGCAGTAGGTAACTAACAAAGGGAGCTGGAAGCAAACAGAAATCATGCTGTGATATAACCACCAGGGTGGAATGACATTTGGAGCGCCTGCTTCTTTATGTACAGATCTGCCCCTTCCTACTCAGAGATGTAGCCCAGATCTTCAAAGTGGAACAACTTTAAAATAGAAAAAAGCATTTGGATAGTTTCCTACACTCACGTTATCAACTAGATGATGAAAAGCATACTAAAACTAGATTCAATTGTAGCTTTCATATAAGCGTGAAGTATCCTAATGCTGCAGAGCTGCTCTGAGATTTACGCAGCACTGTGGAACAGCTAAGATGACTAACACACAATGCAACAACTCCTCTGCAGGTTTGACTTTTATAGAAGAATTGATTCAAATAACAATAACCAGATGCTCTCATGTAATGTAATGAACTCTTAAGATGTTTCCTTGCATATTTCCTACCACGGTACAGATCTCACTCTAAGTGCCACTTTTGGTTGTTCCACAGCAGAGTGCCTGTGCTTTGTGTTCACGTACACAATCAAATACTGCTTTACACAAGCACCTCAAATAAACTAAACTATGGAGTTTTTATACTCGCATACAAATGCTCCGAGAGCAGCAGTGGATGTGCATTGCATGTACTATTAATAAAAGAAAACCCACATCAGGTAAATGAAATCAAGAAATAAAGCCTTGAAGATCCAACAGATGGGAATGTTAATGTGCAGACATTATGTGCTGTTAAAGTGACAGCCCTATTTACAAGCATCACAGTCTCCTTCCATCTCCTCTGGTCATTTTTGAGAAGACAGACAATAGAAGCGAGCACAGGAGTTGAGGCAGGGAAGGGCATTAAGCATTTTAAAAGAAAATGGCTCGCAACAGTGTTAACTGAAGTACCTATGGGATAGAGACTCTCATTGTTTGTGTGGCATGCTGCAGAGTTTGCCACGGTCACTGCTCAAAGGCTTTAACTTATCCTGGCTGGAACAGCAGGACACACATGCTTGGCCTCTCCATTTTTGCTGGTTTAGTCGATGCACCCATGAGTAGTCAAGGCACAGAGTTCTCCCCAGGACTCTCCAACAATCCCTGGGGAACAGCAAGCTCAGCAGCAGCTTCTCATGAATGGTTTATTCACTCACGTGCTGAGTATTTACTATGCAAAGGGACAGTTCAGCAACAGCTAACTGGCTTGGGTCACGTAATTTAGTTTTGTTTTACTATTTAAAAGCGCTCTGACAAACAGATCTGTTTTTTCTCTCCCTCTCTTCAGTCCTTTAGGCTGAAAAACTCCTTCAGATGTCATAACTGTGTGAGAACCAGGAACTTCTTACGTTGTGTTGAAACTTACAGTTGTTTGCCTGCTGTCGAGTCTAGCTGTTGAGAAAGCTTTATTTGATGTGCACGGCATCAGCCAACAACATCACGCAGCTCTCACGAGAGGTCAAGATCACATCGAGTGCAGCTGCTTTTACAAAAACCTGAATCAGTCACTTAAAGGAATTCTAAAAATAACACTTGTGCCTTCAAATCTGTTTTCAATTCGACCACGTTTGCTGGTACCCAGTGAAGAGGTGCAATGGCGTAAGACATTCTATCCATACGGTGTCTCAATAACGTCTCAACACAGAAAAATTCACATGTGAAAGAGCTCAAAGACTTGAAATACCTTTTATTGCTAGCATTCAGTCAACTTTTTGGTCAAGGAGTAGACACAGGTACTCAAGAACAGCAGTTGATCGTGGTGTTAAGTATCCAGAGCAATGTCGGTAACCTATTTCCTTTCCATGAAGTAAAACCACTTGATAAATCAACATGACCAAGTGGGGAGCTCACCACAATACATTTGCAAAACTTAGCACACAGAACCCAACCCCACCCCTTACCCCCCCATGAAGAGCTTTTGCTTAAGAGAAATCCTAATTTCCTTTCCTTCACAAAAGATGCTCCGTCATAGGAAACTTCCAAAACTGGTCACTTTGAATATCTTGGCCTTGTAAGGCACCATGATGATGACCATACTGCCACTTCCCCAAAACTAAACAGGAAAACTTGGGAATAAAATTTAGGAATGTGTTTAAGTGTCTGGAGTGAAATACAGAAGTGGTCTGAACGTCACCAGGTCACACGAACACGGACTCATGTCACACATACTGCCAAGAGTGACCTTCCCCCAGCTGTGACTGTACTCTCTCAGAGCAGGGCCAAAAGCTCTGTGGTTCACCGCTTTTTAACTCTGTGCAACTGCAATTGCCAGTAATAGCTGAGGCAGCAGCTACAGAAGGGCAACTCCCCCTCTTGGCAGAGCTCAGAGGAGCTCTCCCCGGGCTCCAGCAGCAGCCTGGTGGCTTGGTGGTCTAGCAAGCCTTGCCACAGCCAGGTAGATGCAGCTCCAGACTGGGATGCACTCGGTTGGGTCTTTGCTCTGCCACCCTGCTTCGCTTTCCCTTTGCCCCCAGTTCTTGCACTGAAGGCACAGTCTTACTACGCAGCCCGGTTATTTCAGAACTTTATGTTTTTATCTTAAAATCTTCCATCAGATTTTCAAAGTCTTATATATGCTTTCAGTGCATTTTATTATCAAAAAGGTGTTTAGACTTTTGAAAGACATAACCCCTGGGGAAGGCAGCGAGCACGCTACTACTACTCAGTAGCAGTATAAGTACTACTGACAAATCTGGTTAAAGAATTAGCTCTGCTGGATTCCAAGCCCAAAAGCAATAACAAAACAAGCTCCATTCCCTACCACATTCCCTTATGCTCGTCTTTCTAGGAGGCTCATGATCAGACTATGCTACTGTTAGCTACCTGTCCTTCCCTCAGGAAGGGGGCTGAATAAAGCGCTGCAAAATACAGGGAATCGCGGAGCTACGTGGATTTACCTCCTCACTCAACCGCTCCCTTCCTGAGGCACTGTGGTCTAAGAGAAAAGGAAAAAGATCAGAAGAAGAGCCGTTAAGACCTGGAACGACAGCAAGAAATAAATGCAGTATCAAGATGTAAAGATGCAAACAAGCTATGCGTCTCCTTACGCACCTGCGTTTACACGGGGGAAGATCACACACCCACAGCAACCCCGGCACCACACAAGCCCCACAGCCTGCAGCACACAACCCAGGCATCTGTGGTGTACGTCACCAAGAGACTGTCAGCGCTGCTAGGCACTCACTTCTTCAAACAGTTCAGAATTGACGGAATAAGTCACAAATTACAAGATATACAGCTTTATGGAGTCTGCGCCATAGATCAGCGGTCCCTCCGCGGGGGTTTTTGAAGCCGCAGCATAGAAAGAAACTGCACAGCACTCTCAGAGCTAAGACGTCACCCCTCTGTCACAAACTACCCAGAGCTTACAGGTGCCCATTTCCTTCTCCTCCGATTTGCTCAGTATTCTCCACCTCAGCATCACTGCCCCCACCATTGTCACGGCGAACCAGCCAGTTCAAACAGCGCGCCGGTTTCTGGCAGCTTTTTGTACCGCTCAGTAAAACAGAGGATTACCAGTCCCAAAACCATTCCCACTCTCACAGCATCGAAACTAACGCTGTATCGGTTATACCTATGCCTGTTAATGTGCCAACAATAAACACCGGGCTAAAATAAAAACACCAGCAGCACAACAAATTGAAGACAGTAATCTTTACTTCATAAAAAAGGTTGTCATCCCCCCTTGAGCCACTCCACTACCATAAATACCATTTCCAAAACTTCACTCACACCCCAAAATCTGCACTTCTGTTGCCATTCCAGATAATTCAAAATAAGCACTTTTATGAATATGCATCAGCATGGCGCTCAGTGAGGATGACTGAAACAAACAATTATTAATTACTCAATCTGTTTCTTTAGTATGCCTTGACCAGGAGCAGCCATACTAGTTTCACTAGGGAAGCTATTACGACATAGATACCACTAGTGAAGAAAATATAAATACGTTAGGGTGTAGCACAGCAGTGTGAAACGCACCCTTGTGCCATTCTGGTCAATAAAGATGTTTACGAAAACTCCAGCTCTTTCCCCTTTAAAGCCTTCCACCCACAAAAGAACAATGCTTCAGACAGGCAGCAGCCTCCATACAATAGCTGTTCTCTACTATACCAGGGCATTTGTTTCCTAGGAAACAAGGAAAAAAAAAAAGGACAAAAAGTATCTAGTATGTTAAATATGCAAATAAACTAGGACACACCAGTCATATTTCACTCAATGGAGCGAAGAATTCACAACTCATATTTTGGAGCACAGGATTAGTTTTCCCGCAGCTGCTCAAAACTAAGCTTTATTTTTCCACAGGCATCTCTAAGTACACTGCTTTTTAGGAATAAATGCAAGACTAGCAAGGAAGAGCTTCAGTTACAGCATGCAAATACATGTTGATTTAATGCAAAGAAAAAAAACGCTATTCTAACCAGACAGATCCACAAAGCCTACCAAATTCCGAGCAAAGCATTGCCAACTGCAAGTCACACCAGACCAAAGCCTATTGTCCCAGGCCAAAACCTTACCAAATACTAGGCGAGGTTCCACTGTGATCATTTATGGCCTGTAGGAGAGCTCCAAGCGGAGTAACTGGCTTCTTAACACGCAGACCAAGCCAAGCCTCGCTGCAAGAGGATGTTGAGGAAACAGAACAGAGAAAACGACCCTTTTGAACAATGCTCTTCAGTGTCCTGAAGGTAATACATAAGCGGTTGTTTCCCAGGTTTCCTTGAGAAATGGACAGGGTCCAGGGAAGGGTGAGCAGGTCAGTCTCAAAGAAAAAAACACTTGTGTGTCCTTTTCTTTCTTAAAAAGAAAAAAAGAAACAACCACCAAATCCCCCTGGCTTCAAGGGAATTCTTACTTCAGAGAAGAAAACCAAGCTGCTCAAGCACAAGAGAGTTTTTTTTTTTTAATATTTCACTCTTCATTATTACACTTGGAATGACACTACAAGAGTATGCTGAGGTCAGAAAGAGAAGCACATTTATTTATTATTTATAACACCTGCACTAGTACCCACAGGCAACACAGGCTAGTTACCACTAACCAAAATAAAGCATCACAAAAAATCAAAATCTCACAGTAAGCCTGTCTGAAAGCATGGCAATCTCCTCGCACAACATACAATGAACAAAGCATCCTATGTTGTGGAAGGCCCATGCCAGCAAGTCTAAAAACTGTCAGCTGGATCATACCAGTATCATTTTACAGAATAATGAATTCTACACTACAGTTATGCACTCCCTCTCTGACACTGAGCTACTGCTAACAGAGTCTCTTCAGCTCGTATTAGACAGCAAGCTGTAACAAAAGCGCTCCGGTCGCAACTGAGGGCAGAATGAATACGGCCAGGAAAAGAAAGCTGCTTGTATTGCACCTACAGTCTTTGCAGATCATAGTGTGACAGCGTGCAAGCGCAGGCCACCACGTACTTCAGGTATTGATCCTGCTCTCGATTTTCTAGCCTGCAAAAGAGACATAGCATGAACATCAAAGGTTGGCGCCCTCATGACCTCCTGACATCTGTTTTGTTAGATACGGCATTACATAGAAAGAGGATGCAGATTTGCCGCTCCTCTTCCTCACCTTTAAAGGATAACACAAAGGTATGTCAAAAGTTCAGGGAAATGTTATTTATTTGATCAGCCAGGGAAGGACAGGAAGGAGCTTTATACAAAAGCCAATCTTCTGAACCCTCACGGAAGTCCAGCAAAACTGGTTCACAAAAATGCATTCGAGGATGATACAACTTCAAAACCAGAAAAGAAGTTAGCAGCATCAGCTGACAGGAATGCTACAGTGCCTACAACTAAATTTATGACCCCTCAGCAATCTTTTTGGGTGTCTCACCACCCATAATGCTTTTTCCATCACAATCTTCATCAGATTTATACTTGGACTAACTGACTCAACCCAAAAGCTCGCCGGCACGTTCACATCAGGGATGTGGCACAGTTCATACTGGCTGGGGCAGGGTTACACCAGGAAAGAGCTACCAAGGACTACAGACGTACCCTGCCTCTGCTCCTCAGCAAGGATGCTGCATGGACACTTCCTCTACCACCCCTCCTGCTGTACGTGACACAGAGATACAGGATGTCAGCTTGCACGACTATTTATCTGGCACCAGCAAATAGCACTAAGTTTACTGAAGAAAAAAATTAAAACATTTACATGGTGAAAAACGTCTGTTTGCTTGTTTTCATGTAGCAGTTTACTTGCACAATGTTCTCCTCTTGCCTCTCTGCCAAGGTAACTCTCAGTAGCCTTATCAGCATGATAAAAGGAGCAGCAGCAGCAGCAAGCCCCAATCCTGCTCCTTCCCTCTCCGAAGCTACAAAATCAATTGTTAAAAGAAAAAAAAAGAAAATGAAATTTTAATGCCACACAAATGTGGATAAAAAAGGTTCTAAGCTTCGTGCTTTATTTTTAGGCTTTCACAATGCAGTATATTATTAAGGATGACAAAATGGAATAACCTATGTATTCATTCAGGGGAGTTATTTGAATTACTGGCATTTGTTCGTTGCTTCCAGATTAGGAGAAATAGACACGAGGAAACACAGTAACAGCTTGATCCTGAAGTCACCAGGAGTCACCAGCTCCATGGCAGCCCTCCCTACCTAACCTCACAGCAGGGCAGTTCCACTCTGACCGGTGGTTACTGATTAAAAAAAAAATCCATTTACCATAACACGTGCAAACTGCTGCAAGAGTGTTTCGTTTGTGAACAGCCGAAGACTCAAGAAGGTACTGGGAAGGATTTTTTCTTCACCCCCCCCCCCTCCTCCACTTACCACTTTTTTTATTATTAATTACACAGTTCAACCAATGGACTAGGTGTAGAAAAAAGGAGCATTTTTCTCATCAGTCTTGAGAAACTATTCACCTCAGTGTCAAGTCTATAAAAAACAGGACTTTCTGACCCTCTGTCTACCATCACTAGCACCGCATAAGACAACTAAATAAAGAAATGTAGATGCTAAAGCACATTTCTTTTTGCACGCACCTGAGCACTGCACGCGTCTGCATTAGGCATCACTGAAGACGTTCCAGCTGCCCAAACACACAGGGGGGAGATGGAAACCAAGCGCAAGAAGCAGCTACCCCATCAGCAGGCTGCCTGGCAAGGCCACTGTTTCATTAAGCAGCGAGGAAGCAGTTAAAGCACTCAGCAGCTGATTCCAGAGGTATTTTGTTCAAGGACATTAAAATAAATCTGATTATGAAGATACTAATGGCATTTTGTTCCTGTTAAGTCAAATTGGTAGGCAGAACAGCAATTTCCAAATATTACCACGTGCTTATACAGCTTCCATAACCACTGTGATACCGTTAAAGAAACAATTAAAAACAGGGAAAGTTTTCAAAGAGCTCTTACATGATTTAGACGCCTATGATTAACATTCAACATGGAATTCAGTGTGCTGTGCATGAGCAATTCTTATCAACTTCCATCAGTCTGAAGTCCCTTTTGATGACAGTCATAGCTTATGGTACTTTTGAAAGTTTTATCTAGTTCTTTGTCTTCTAACCTAAGCCTCTGCAAATGAGGACCCTTTTTCTGCAGTGCACAAAGGCAGTGCCACTGACTTTAAATAAGACTTCAAGTGCATAGAAAGCCTATCCTTGTCCAGCTAAGGCCTAAATAACTATTTACAAATAATAATTTGATGGCCAACGCTTAGCTTCATTAAAGAGTGTTCAGGAAAAATGTTGTCATCAAGTTATTCCCTTCACATATCACCCACAAGAAAGTGCCCTGACACACAAGCATACCAAACCAAAGATCACCTGGCACGGCAAGGGCACACGGGGTAAAAACACATCTAAAAAGAAGCCCACCCGCTGCCAATAACCCATACGCAGGTTGGTCAGGATGTCTATAAGAGTCGATTTTGTGACTTTCCACCCCACCAGCAAGTAGCTCCCCTTCTGCCGTCTGGGAGTTGGAGACCAAGATTATATGAACCCTGTAAGACCAAGCTTTAAGCAAATACGACCCAATCAGCAAAAACACTCCGCTCACTGCTGTGCCTTCAGTTACATGCACACAACAGCGATACAATGGCTCTGCTGTTTCTGATGCTCTGGGTGCCCCCATGGGAAGAAGGGGACAGAAATTTGCCCTCTATCTTCAGCAGCCAAAAAAAAAAAAAAAAAGTAGAAAAATAGTCCCTCTTTCTCCAGGCATCATAAAAAGGGAAAAAGATTTGAGCTTCTCAAACCCACGTTGATAATTCTTTTCTCTAGGAACTGCTCAGTCACTCAAGTACATAAAACATCTGGAGTGACTGGACTGCTGCACCTATTCAGCCCAGCAGTAAAAGACAGTGACTGATACAAATGCAGAGGAAATTCTCGAGGAAAAAAAGAAGAAAGTCAAGTGAAGATGATGTAGAAGGTCTGATTTGCCATTGCAGTGTCAGCCAAGAGCGGCCACAGGAGACCTTTGTATTTTAATTTATGCTCTCTCAGTCAGGCTGAGGAGCAGCAGCTGCTGCAGAGAGCAGCAGAGAAGGCATGGCTGTCAGCAGAGCAGACAAGAGGGCAGTCCTTATGCCCGCTACCCTGCGGAGAGAAGAAAGATAGCAGGAAAAGATTTCCCCAGCAGGGACCCCTCACTGCAAAAACAGACTCTGGCTGGCAAGAGCAAAAGCTGTCCTCTTCGGCGTGCCTCAGCAGTACCGGTGTGGAGCAGAAGTGGAAAAACAGAACGAGGAGAAAATAATAAACGTATATATAACATCCTAAAGTATACTGCTTACATTGGATTTTAGTAATGCTACTCAGATCCACATATTCTAGCAATTGCAACTTTGGGATTACACCTAGTCTCGAGTATTAAATCCAGCTTGCAGCATGGGTTTGTTTCTCATTCAACAGAACCTACCGTACTGAAGAGCCAGACATGATGCAGAACACAGTGACACACCAAGATCCAAAGGTGGGATTGGAGAGGGAGGAAAAAAAAAAATCCAACCTGCCAGCCAAACTAAACAACGTACTTTTAAACACTAAGCCTTAAAGTGTTTAGTTCCATTGTCCAAGTTTTCATTGAAGTACTTCCAAAATAGATCCCCATACAACAAATAAAATGGATTCCTGGATGAACACCTACCAAACTGTTTTCTCAGGCTTCTACTTTTAAGTAAAGACTTCCTATAGGAACAGGAATTTAGATTACAAAGTTGTTTAGCTGGAAATCCAGTTCCCACTGGGATCAGCCCACAAACCTGGGAACAAGGACTTACAAAGGTGCTCAGCAGCACTCATTATTTCTCAGTAAAACAAAAAGTCTTAGAACTCTCTAAGCTTATTTATTTTTTCCAAGGCTACTAAGCTAGCTTAAATCTGAAGTTCATCTTCTGCCTCCGCAGTCAGCTGACTTTAAAGGATCTGATTTTTTTTTTGTCCAAAAGCATACAACCAGGTAATCTAGTCCTTGCCTATCTCATCTTCTCTTTGTTCAGCCAGTCAGAAGTAGTCATCTATGCCATTTTTGTTCTTCCTCCCCTCCCACAAATATTGTGCAAGTAAACAAGAAAAATCTCACTTATTTATACCAGATGTCAAATGCTGTGGTGTAATACGACTTTTATAATTTTGTCTTGATTGAGGAATATGCTGGGACTACAATACAACCTTGCAGACATTGGGATGTCACACACAATGCTGATGACTTCATTGCACATAACTCCTTCTACCCAAAAGGACACACTTAAACAAAAATAGCTTGTACCTAAAGCTCTTGCTTCAGAAAGGAAGACTTAAACAGACTATAAGGGATTATAATGTGCTGATTAAACCAGATATTAAGAACAGCCAAGTTTGAAACAGTGCTGAAGAAAGGGAATTTGTACTAACTGAACAGACTGCAACACAAATGCTGACACATCTGCAAAACAGCCACAGTGCTTAACTAAACTGACTGCCAACTGTGTATTAGCTCACCTTCCAAAATAATGGATAGGTGCTACAATTGAGCTTTAACACGTTAGTACTAGAGTCTTCCAAACCAGTAATCAAAGAAGGGAATAATCTGGTGCCTGCCTGAGAACACCCTTCAGATCCACCTGTCCACCACAAAATTCTCATCCCTCACATACTGTTTTATTATTAAAAAAGAATCCACCATAACTAATGACGGAATAAAATAATTTTGGGGGTGTACGCTCACTTACTTCCTCCTTTGGGGGGTTAAGGCAACAAGAGGATGAAAAGGGACAGATCTGGGGGCAACTGCAATCCTACATTAAAAACTGCCAATGGAAAAACTGTTTATTACCACGGCGTAAGAGCAGGTACTACCTACCTCGCTGTTAAACATGGCCTGGGGTGAAAATGGTTAATTCCTAACAACTGGAGCTGTGTAAAGATCCAACTAGGTCACCATCTGGGGACTTACAGCCCTTCTTCCCAGCAGCAAGCTTTTTGGTCTGAGACATCCAGCTGCAGTTTCCTTGGATTGATACACTTACTTGGCTTTACACGCCTCCAACATTTGTAATTCGACCATCTGAACTACTGAAAAGGAAAGCATCCAAAATTCTTTTCTCAGTGGTATTGTGCGGATAAGTTAGGGCTGGGAGAAAAGGTGTTTCAAGTTACATTTTTCAGATGCACGACTTCCACTGCACTTTCAAAGAAGCTAGGCAGATGAACGTGCAAGTTAATAGACTCCAAACTGCAGAATGCTTTATTACATGCTTGTTGGAACTCCACCTCTCCCAAAAGGAAGCCAAAATTAGTAGGGAAAAGGTACAAATAATAACTGGATGTCACGTATTTCAGAAAGCTAAGAAATTCAAAGTGCAACTAGACAAATTTACAAATTAAAGTCAATCTAGGGATACCAAATACAAGCATCCTACCTCTGTCTGTGAAAGGCTGAGGATTCACAGCATATTCCCTAGGAATTATCACTACTTACCAGCCTTGTTCTAATGCTTTTCACCAGGCTTCTACCACTGGCCACTCTTCAAAAGATATTTACCTAAAGGGACATTTTGTCTGTTCCAGCACCATCACTGGAATGTTCTCTCAGTCACATTTTAAAAAGGTTTTTTGAGGACTGTCTTGACAATGTCACCTCATTTTAGTTCCTTTTTGCATCAGGAAACGCTTTCACCTAATTGTAAACGTAGAGAACAGTGAGAGAAGAAGGGGAGCTTGACTAGGACTCCTCACAGCAGATCACCCATAAAAGCTTCAAAACAACTGCTCTATCTAGCCCCAAGCAGATTTTCATTAATTAATTTCACTGATTAATAATTGCAACTATATCTGAATTTAAACGTTTTCTTTCTTCTATATATTCTGACTGAAGTAGCACAAGCTTGAAAATTTCGAAGCAATCTTTAATAAAGCACACAAAATGACTCCCAATACTCACTTTGAAACTTCAGCTATTACTTCCTCTGCTCAGTTTCTTTATTGATGATGATAGTCTGCTATGAACATTTCACAAACAACACTTTCATAACCTCACCCTGTTCTCATTTTGAACACCGAGAACTCATTTTGAAATTTCATAACAGCTTACAGACACCATGAAGCCTAAACTGCCAGCATTATCTCAGGTTAAATCAGAAAGACGAATTTGTATTAGACACTTGCACATTCACCCCAAAGCTCCAGGGAGAAAGAAAACCACGTCAGTAAAGTGCACTGGAAATACCATTCCAGGCAAACTCATACTGGGTCATACCAGGTATCTTGACCTGTATTAATGGCTTAGTTTCCAGACCAGTAACTTCTGTAGTGACTGTAGCTTTTCAGATTTCAACATACCTTTCACTGCTGAGGCTTTCCTGACTCAGCCTGGGACAGATCAAAGGTGTTATCCATAAATTCAGACTTCAAGGTTAAAGACCTCGAGAACAATAGGGAAATGACAACATATCTACAGCCTTACGAGCTAATTAAGGTGAACTGTTTTCAAGGGACAACACATTGTTTATCAAGCAGTGTAGCAGTAGGCCAAGGGGTAATGGTTTTAAAGTGAAAGAGGGTAGATTTATTAGATATTAAGAATAAATTCCTTACTCTGAGGGCGTTGAGGCACTGGCACAGGCTGCCCAGAGAAGCTGCGGATGCCCCAACCCTGGAAGTGTTCAAGGCCAGGCTGGATGGGGCTTTGGGCAACCTGGTCTGGTGGGAGGTGTCCCTGCCCACTGGAGGGAGGTTGGAACTGGGTGGTCTTCAAGGTCCCTTCCAACCCAAACCATTCTGTGATTGTTCAGTTTATCACACCTTTTTTCAGAGGTTGGTCTGTCCATAGAAATGACCGATTATACTAAATTGCAGGGTCAGTGTTTAACATGAAAAGCACTCACATAAAACCACACAGCTATAACTCAAGGCAGTTAAACCAGCTGGCGGTTTCAGCAGCAAAATGGCTTAGTGAGTCCCCAAGGCCCCATCCCCACCTGAGTGGGCACATTTTCCTCCTGTCTCACTCCTCGCCAGCCCCTCAGCTGGTTTATGAAGCCGTATCTTACCCTGCACTCTCACACAAACTCTTTAAGCTGTTTTTGCTGGCAAAGACACCATCTCAAACCGCCCTCTCCAACAAAAATGTAAAACCTCCAAATTACCTTTGAATTGCATGGGACCCCAGCTGGAAATTAAATATTCAAAAAGACGCCTTTTCATCACGTCTTTCTTACCATTCAGAACACAGTTCATTAATATTTAAATACCTGGTACATCTTTTTTTTTTTTTTTAAGTTGTCAACGTACACAAAGTTTACAGAAATCAAGACCACACAATTCATCTGCAAAGAAACATTTTTTTAATTCCTTATGGTTAAAACATTTCTGTAGCTTATTTAATAGAGTCGTCGGTGCATTGCTTTATTGTCTCTTCGCACTCCAGAGAGAGGAGCGGGATTCTTTCCCTCAGGGAACTCCCTTGCTCCTAACCTAGTCAAAAGGCAAGGCTCAGCACATCTCCTCTAAAACCTTGGAGCAATTTTGGGATCTGCAGGTTAATGTTACATTTGAAGATGCCTGACACCAGCAGATTAAGGATTCAATGCAGCAGCTAAAAGAAGTTCTTGATCTCCCTTGGTGGTACGATCAGTTTAAAAGGAGGGAATGTTAATCTTGCCCTATTTTTTTTTAAGCTATCAATAAGAATCAGCTTTATATTTCTTTAAAGTCTTTCTCAAATGCAAGTTGAAAGGCTGGTTTTCCTTTTCTTTTTCTACTTTTTTTTTTTTAAAAAAAAAGCATTGAAACTATTGGTGTTAGCACAGACTAACTACCTACTCATACTGTGCTGCCACAAACAACTGGACAATCTAATAGTAGAAGTTAAATTCGTTACTCACCAAGTTCTACATTTAGGTAGGCTGGTTTTTCCTTTTCTCAATCAATCACCTAAGCATAAACAAAACTAGTCTGAGGTGTTCAGTTTCCATTCAACTACAAACTGGTTTTCAGCGGTGATTTATACACACAGCTACTTCTACGCTTTGTTTACAGAAATTCTTTTATCTGCCACACTGGCTTACCCAGTAAGACACCATTAGCAGCAACGGAACATACTTCATGCAGAAGCCATTACCTTTAGCCTAAGATGTTGTTGAAGTTCAGAAGCCATTAATAAAACGTGGTGATTTCTTATGTGGCTAATGGCAGACCACATAAGTAGCGGTACTTAACAGATGGGCGTTACTAGCTCCGTTGGCCACATTTACCGTGAAGTTGCTGCTATTCCATGCATGCCTGGCAAAAGCAGGACTCGGTACATGATACTGTACTTGGAATTGCTAGTTACAAAAAACAGTCATGACCAGCTTGCTGTCTAGACTGATGGGAAGATCATAGCCTGCAGAAACCAGCGCTAAGTGATGGTTCAGCACGTGCAGAGCTATTTCATACAAGCACCTCACTGCTTTAGAACTGGAGAACACAATCACTGCTATCTGTTGCAGATGCATGCTTCAACAGCTAAATTCTCTCAGTGCTACAAGTAGTTCACATGTAGCTCTTGTTATTGAGGGGAAGCTTTCATTTAAAAGGTCAAAACAGTCAGAACGGATACTTTGAGACATTAGCAGCAGAAACAATAGCTCATAGACTCCACTGTTCTCGACAGAGCTTTTTGGTTAGAGTAGTGTATTACCCATTTTGCCAGCTCTTAGCTTCTTAAGCAGACTAAAGTAATGGCTCTAGCCCTTTTGACAGTCTTTTCAGTGTTTTCTTTGGGGACCTCTTTGGGTTTCCCATCTCCCCCTTTCTCTTTTCCCCTCTTTCTTCTTCTCCTCCTCCTCCCTCTCTTTTTCTTTTTTTTTAAAGACCTTGCATGAAAACCAAGGGTCTAATTATGCAGCTGCCACCAAGTGATTCCTATTGAAGTCCACAGGAACTGCTTTTATGCTGCAGCCTGTAACAAGGCCCCAAGTATTTACAGTGCTGAAAGCCTTTGTGCTCTACACCCTAAGTGGATGAAGGCAAGCTATGCAGGGGGCTCATTCAAAATTAATACTACATCAGGAAGTGGATGAGGGAAAGGGAAGGCACTTAATAATTGATCCACAGTTTGTTTGCTCTGAATTCTGAAATGTCTTTATGTACATGTTTGTTTTGGTTTGCCTTTTTGTGTGTGTTTTTCTTCCAAGCTAGAGAGTTTTTAAACTAGAAGGAAGTCCTATTAACAAAACAGAGGGAAACAATGAGAGAGAGCTCCCTAAGCGGCACTGCGATACCAGTAACCGCAGGAAAATAGCTACCCAGGAGGCAACATGGAGATGGAATAGAGAACAAGACAGGTTTTATTCAGTCAGAATATGACTACCTCATGACTTCTAGAAGGTGTTCTCTAAGTTAAATACCCCTTGCTTTATGGACAAGAGCTGTTCTTCCTGTAAAAAGTGACGGGTTTCTCCTCTCCACCATTTACACAGACATCCAATCCCACCCCACGGCAAAGACAAGCCCACCCTTCCAGCTTATAAACACCTTCAGACTCCTGAAACTTCGAGTCTCAGCTTACTTGCAGAAAAATTTGACACCACAGCTGCACCAAAATTGCTCTGCCCTGCTCAATAAATGTAGTCTGCAGCCATTTTAAGGATGGGGTACATTGCCAGATTGGTACACAGCAGCCTTTAGTAATAAATGAAAATCTGACCCTCATACACCAAGAAGATCTAAATACATACTATTAAACACTACTCACTGAAGCTGACAGGTCTCTATAGATATAAAAAAAGCCACACCAACTCTCAAAATACTTTGGACTTTACACAACACTTCTAAGAAGTAGAGCAGCAGCAAACAGCCTCTTCTTCATTTCAGCCCTTCGCTCCAGCCTCAAGTAACGTTGCTGAGACCCTGAGCTTCAGAGCAGTAAGCCTTCTGCGTGGTTCAAAAAGGAGACACAGCGGCTCCCCAAAATCTTTGTTGACTTTGCCAGTCTCTGCCACAGCTCCATCCATTCCACCTCACCTGATTCTACCTGGCTCACTCCTACAGCAATTGCTCACAAAGCTAGAACGTCAGATTCTTACATCCAAGCCAGAGCGGCGTGTATGGCTTTGATATTCATCAGGCTTGTAGTTTGAGACATCAGCTGAGGAAATATTACCCATACTGATGCTATCTGGGAGGTCTTCCACCAGCACCGAGGCTTGCTGTTTCAAAACAAGGTGCTTGTGCATTACATTGAAAAAAAGCTACATTTATCAAAATAAGATGTTTGCCACATAGGAATGTGTTTTATTAAAAAAGTAACTAAAAAGCCAGTGCTGTTTGTTACTTCTCCTTGCCCCTTTCCTGTGGATTGCTGGCTGGACCAAGTGACAGAGCCAGCAAGCTGCGCCCGTACAAAGGCCTCTCAGAGCACCGCAGTGACCATGCAGGGGTTGCTGTGGGCTAACAGAGCACAGAACGCGGCAGGGCTTTCAGTTCCAGAAGGGAGTAAGAACAGGCACAGGCAGATAGCAAGCCACAAAAAGGGCTACCTTGGAGAATGCAACAGAGAGAACAGCCTCTGACTGCAAGCTGAAGTAGAGCAGAAACTGAAAGGAGAGCAAAAATAACAAAGATCAGGTATTCAGAAGAGGCTTAGTGATTTATACAGGCATTAATCAGCTGCTATCAACAAGCAAAGTGCAAGTAACGGTAGAGTTGAGTGTATCATCACTGTCATTTACTAGGTATGACATTTAAAATATCTAGGAAATACTGGATGATAAGTATACTGGAAATCCCACCTACCCACAAAGTTCTGGGATAGGGAAAGTCAGAGGCAAAAGCTACAGTGGCTCACAGCACAACCACAGCACAGCTGGTGGGGCGATGCATCTCTGCGAGACAGCAGAGTACTTCAGCAGAAGACAAGAAGGGTCAGATGGGAGCTGCAACTTGTTCACCTGCTACCGCAGCAAGAACCCTCCGGTATCTCTCGCATCAAAATCAGTATTGATTCTCTTTAATTTGCAAAGCTGTTAACTGCATCTGTTCGGGGCTACTTCTCCGCACAGGGATGAGAGAGGTTTAGGAAAAGGGAAGAAAAACAGAGTCCAGTAAGGATGTAAACTACATAAAAATGTAACTGGTTTATGTCCTGAAGTCAAACACACTAGTTACTAGCATAAAAAAAAAAATTGCATCATAAAGTCTTAATTCAGATATAACTATGAAGCTCTAGACTACCCAGGCAAGGGTGTTATCTACCTTCAAAACAACAGGGCATACTTGAAGAGAATTGAGACTGCTTACATAGAAAAGAAAGCAGTGTTTTTAAACCACGCTCAGCCCTGCACGGCTGAAGCAGGAACACCTCTGATGACCACGCCAGAGCTCCCAGCAACAAAGTGGGATACAGCCAGCAGAAGAGCAGTGCTAAAAGGCCTTCTTTCCCTGTATCAGCAGTTAGATGGGTTTCCAGTCTCTCCAAGTCCTGCCTTCACGCACACAGGTCGATAAACTTCTGCTTGCAAGCCAAGATTCCCCCCACTTTTTTCTTCCTCCCTATATATAGATATATAAACAGTGTTATTCTCCCTCTCTATTTATATAAAGTATGCGTGCATGTGTATATATCCATCTTGCTCACTACATATAAATGCGTTTCCTACCACCAAATGCTTACTAACCTTTGTTTGCAATGAAGCCATCAAAAAGGACACTTGGAAATGGATAATCGTGATTAACACTCCCTGCTCTTCAGAGAGCAGATCATTTGCCACCCCTTCCAGGAGACCACTCCAGTGAAGTACCTTATTACAGAGTGGCACGGTGTTTGGAATAATGTTTATGGGAAGGAAAAGAAACCAGATAAGTATACGATGGAGCTGTGTGCTTAAACTGAAGTTCAGATTAAGTTCACATTACAACACATTTGGTAGATCCTCGCTGCCTCTTTCTTTATCCAACATTGACAAGCAATTAGGAGAAAAGAGTTAACAACAATAAATCTTACTAGTAGAGAAGATCAAAGCATGCTGGACAAGCACCCCAAGCATTACGTATGCCTGCATAACGGTTGTCACTGGCCTGAGCTAATTATTAACAAAGCATCATGCCCAATGCCTCTGTGTATTCCAGTCCAAAACCACTTAACTTAGAGCTGAGGCAGGCCCCGCTTGCACAATCATTTTAAATTGATCTGTACAGGCAAAGGAGGAGATGAGATCTTCCCATACTTCATTCTTGCAGCCAAACAGCGAGCCAGTAGGAGCTGACCCAGGTGAGGGAAGCTCTCAGTCGTGGCAACTGACTGCTCCGAGCCCACGGAGGCTGCACCAACATACCTGGTTCTGCCGTCTTGTGCCAGCCCCAGCTCTCACTCCAACAGAAGGATTTTTAAGGCAGGACACCAAAACCAGTCAGGAGGCCACTGCTATACCCATGGCAAGCAGTGGCCCTGCAATGGACACAGGTCCTCTCGGGCATTACAGGATGAAGAGAGATGGAGTCAGACTGCAACACTGAAACAGGCTGCCCAGAGAAGCTGTGGATGCCCCATCCCTGGAGGTATTCAAAGCCCAGCTGAATAGGGCTTTGGGAAGCCTGGTCTCGTGGGAGATGTTCCTGCCCATGGCAGGGGGGTTGGAATTGGATGTGCTTTAAGTCCCTTCCAACCCAAACCATCCTATGGTTAGGAAAACAGATGGACTCACACACACACACACCTGAACGCCCACAGAAAGGAAAAGAAACAAGAGGATGTTTGGGATATCAAGCAATATTGATAAAGAATAGATCTTAATTTATTAATCGTAATTATACATATTTTATACATAGATATTTTTACACCCTTCACATTCATCATGTCGCTGATTTTTTACCTAGAAATTAAGTACATAGCCCCTTGGAAAAACAGGTTTGCGATTTTAAAAATTGTTCCTCTTCCCTTTTACCCTATTTGTTGTTGGACTGACTGAATTCACACTTATTCCTCTGGACAGATAGCCATGTGAACTAGCAGTCAGGAAACCAACTTGTAGGAAATTGTCTTTCACACGCAGGGAAAATGGAACCCTTCTGGTTTTATATTTTAGTGACGAAACAACTAAATAAAATCCCAAAGCCTTGTTTTGCGCAGAGCAGACCAGCTCAGCATGCTCCCAGCTGAGAGGGGCCCAGGACACTTGCTAACCCTCTTCCTAGTTAGCTGGTAGGACCCAGCGTTTTGGATTGCCACCTCTCCCAAACCCTGCTCTCCAGCCCAAAACACTGAACCCCCATGACACGGCACAGGGTACACTACACAAACTCCACGGAGACTCCTTCCACAAGGCGATATGGTTAACTGAAGCATGGCACGACACGACAAAATCGGTGTCATACATTATCTATGAACTTTTTTCATCAGTGCCTCTGCTTTTATAAATATAACAAACAGCAAATAGAGGAAACCCCCCCCCCCAAGCTCTTTTTAGTCACGGCTGGCAGGAAAACGGCATGCAGCAGACGACACACACCTCAGCGCGAGGGAAGCCCAGAGAAACCACCCTCAGGAAGGAAAACACGCTCCCTGTGCGTGTGTACACAGAGCAAAGGCGTCCGACAGGGAGAACCTGTGCTGCGGGCTCTGACAGAACAACAGACAGCAGGTGGGCCTGCCAGGAGCGACACCCCACAGGGTGCTGCTGCACCTCTGCTCGGGGCACCGCGGCTTGCCTGAGGGACCCTGCCCTCCTGGCACTGACAGAGGGAGTCCTGCTGGAAAACGCTGTTCCGCATCACGGAAGATTCGCGCCCGAACCGAAGTAAATTAAGCTGGACTCTCATCAGGAGTGAGCCACGCTAATGCTAGGAAGAGCCCTGCAGGCTGAATTACTGCAAGCACCCTTGTGGTATCGCACTCATTACCCTGTAGCAGCAGTGCAAACTACTGGGCCTGTCATAGTAGCCGTGCAGGTTTTAACTCCTTAAGACTGCAGTCAGCAAAACAGCAGCCTCTGTGAACCCAAACTATATCATGTACCTAAAGGTATCTAGTCTCCCTTCACTTTTTTCTTTGAATACAATATTAAATACAAGACAAGGCTACAAAGAAGCACCAAACACTTCTAGGCATAATTTTACTTGCTTGTTGATGGGAAAAGAACATTTATGAAAAGGAAAAAAAAAGTATGGGATCGAGTGCACCCTCAGCATGTTTGCAGATGACACCAAGCTGAGTGGTGCAGTCAATTCAACAGATGAAAGTGATGCCACCCAAAAGGACCTGGACAAGGTTGAGAATTGGGCCCACACAAACCTAGTGAGGCTCAACAAGTCCAAGTGCAAGGTGCTGCACCTGGGTCGGGGCAATCCCAGACAGGAGCACAGACTGGGAGAAGAACTCACTGAGAGCAGCCCTGCAGAGAAGGACCTGGGGGTTCTGGTGGACAAAAAGCTCGACACGAGCCAGCAGTGGGTGCCTGCAGCCCAGAAGGCCAGCTGCGTCCTGGGCTGCACCAACAGAGGGGTGGGCAGCAGGGGAGGGAGGGGATTGTCCTCCTCTGCCCTGCCCTCGTGAGGCCCCACCTGGAGTGCTGCGTCCAGGGCTGGGGCCCCCAGCACAAGAAGGATGTGAACCCATTAGAGTGGGTCCAAGCAGGGACACAAAGATGATCAGAGGGCTGGAGCACCGCTCCTATGGAGACAGGCTGAGAGAGCTGGGGATGTTCAGCCTACGGAAGAGAAGGCTCCGGGGTGACCTCACTGCAGCTTTTCTATACTTACAGGGGGCCTATAGAAAGGATGGGAGCAACTCGTTGCTGAATCAGGTAATGACAGGACAAGGGGGGAAGGTTTTAGACTAAAAAAGGGTAGATTTAGATTAGATATTAGGAAGAAATTATTTCCTCTGAGGGTGGTGAGGCAGTGGAACAGGTTACCCAGAGAAGCTGTGGATGCCCCAACCCTGGAGGTGTTCATGGCCAGGTTGGACGAGGCCCTGGGCAACCTGGTCTGGTGGGAGGTGTCCCTGCACATGGCAGGGGAGTTGGAACCGGATGGAGTTTAAGGTCCCTTCCAACCCAAGCCATTGTATGGAAAAAAAAAGTTGCTGTGATCCTTTGATTTTTGTGCAGGCAGTTTTGCTGCTGAGAAAGCTAGACAGCAAAGGGAACAGAATAGGTATACAAAGTGTTTTCATAATATGTATTTGCCTTGTTGCAAAGAAAAAGAATAAAAGTCCTCCATCACCACACATCAGGAACTTTGCTTGAAATGATTTTCAATATTATTTGATGTAATGGAGCCTTCACTAGGAGCAGAGGGATTTTCAAGGCTGGGAAGAGGCATATTGATTTTTCCCAGTTCTGTGGGAAATTGACAGTTCATTCATAAGATCCTCTGTGTGTGTGCTGAAATGCTTATTCTAAATGCTGTCCAGAGGAAAGCGACTGGGAAGTTGAAACATCAGCTGAAGGTGGAGATGGATGTGTATTAAGATAAATACTGCTACTGCCATTTGCCTCATTTATTTTATACAGCTAAAGGAGTGGGATCAGGATGTTTTTAGCATCTCCACAAGTCAGGCCATCTGGAGGTTATATGAGATCACACTGAGTCAGAGTTTGGTAACAAATCAAGCACCCTTGCCTGCAGACCCCAATGTGTCAGTGACATTTTTAAATGCAAGCGTAAAGGGGAGGGTGGAACTGCTGTACATCTTTGCGTGCGTTACAGAAGCAGCTACACAGGGCGCACAGCCCACAGTGACATCCACCCAAACCGACCCTTCTACCTGTACAAAGTCCTGCTGAAATCAGTGGAAATCAACATCCGCAATGAGCCAAGAGAGAGGATATTTTTTGGCAAGAGCAGCAGCAGAATCACAAGAAATGGGATGTTTTCCAAACTCACACAACAGTACAATGGAAAAGAAATAAATTAGGTTTCAAGCCAGTAAAGAACAATCTATGTTTTCCTGAATCTTGCGCTGTAAAGCTGCACTAGCACACAATTCAGTACATTGGTTAAAAAAATAAAAACACAACCCTTTTGGATTTAATTCTTTCTTGCATTGCAACAATATTTTCTAAGTTTTAATGGGGGGAAAAAAAGCTGGAAAATGGTGCAAGACTCCAAAGTCACATGAAAGGCTAGCTAATCAAAAAGTCATGTATTTAGAAGAGTTAAAGCAAATTCCCTTTACCAGCAGGCACTCCAGTGGTTAACGCTGACGGTCACTTCTGGGTGCTCACTAACAGAGCTGGGTTACCCCAGGAGTTGTGCAGCTCCTTGCTCCTGCCTACACCAGTGGAACAATTACAGCCCTGTTGACAGGCTACCAGCCACGCACTTGAGAAACGCGCTGCGTATTTTGGGCAATGCAAAGTACGAAAGCTCATTCTATCCTGTAGCGTTATAGTCCAAGACTGGAATTCGCTACCTGGCAGAATTAGGTCACGAGATTTCTTTGGGTCAAAAACATTTTCTCACCTCCCCTTTTAACTGAAAGCACCACATAATATTCGAAATGCTCGCAGCAAATCTTCACAGGTTCCTGCCCTTGGTTAATGGAGTATGAACTGCTGAGGAACCTATACCAAGCATTTAACAACACAACAGATTCTTGCTCCAAATTTATAAGCTGCAATGGCCTTAGTGTCAAAAGCATTTTATAATTCTTTATCTGCAAAAATCCATTTGTAGCAAGGGGGCTTGAGAGAAA
Source organism: Anser cygnoides (assembly GCF_040182565.1). Taxonomy (NCBI): domain Eukaryota; kingdom Metazoa; phylum Chordata; class Aves; order Anseriformes; family Anatidae; genus Anser; species Anser cygnoides. The sequence continues at coordinate 73,085,905 of NC_089876.1, forward strand.
GTATCCTGGAAGTGCTGTTTCACTAACTGTAACCCCAAGTTTCTTATTCCCCCACTAATCATTATTTCATCTTCCAGAGTTTAACAGATAAATAAAATAAAGTTTGAGAAAAAGTACTTTGGGATTACTGTAATCTATGGAACCAGGTCTGAGAGTGTTTAAGAAAAGATTATGTACTTTGAAACTCCCCTCCACTGGAGAGGACAGAGAAGAGTCTGACATTTTTATTCCTTCCGCTTCCCAGGCAGGAAAAAAAAAAAAATCTATTTGAAAATTACCCCTACATCTATTGCACTACCTGATATAAGGTTTTATTTTAATTTTTGTTGTTGTTGTTTATTTTTCCAAAAACATGTTCTCTGGGTTCCCTTTTCGGGAGGGGGACACAAAACCCATTTTCTTCAACAGTATAGTTGGTACTTGCTTTTCCCTGTGTGCCTTTGCATCATATGGAGTAGCTGAGTATGTACTTACTTATTTTAAATATACTAGTAGAGTCTATCACAAAAAGCCATCTTATTGAATTAAGGTAGCATATTTGCTTTCCAATTCAGTGTTACTGGAACGTAGATCTATTGCCTTTAGAAGGAAAACATGCAACACAAAAGACCTGACCAGGACCAATGATACCATCTATTTGTATACACAAATATTGATAAACTGGTCAACTCACTGCCCACACACAGGATGCTGTTCACATGCATCAGCTTTCCTCTGATTGGGACACTAAACATTCAAAATGTGTTCTTGATACTCTGCGACAGATGTGCTACCAGGTGAAGCTTACTGTGACTTGCCGATCAAGGTGGGAAATTGGCAAATACATTTACCAAATTCATCTTTTTAGTACAAGTATGTAAGCTGCACTCGATAGTTCCAATAAGGTGAATTTGAAGTACACCGAAATCAAACACCAGAAGTTGACCACAAGATCAAACGCTACAGAATGCATTTGAAGATTGCATGGAACAAGTCTTGCACGGATTTTTTTTTTAACCAATGGGGCAAGGGAAAGTTACATAACCAAAACTTCCTTAATGGACGTCTGAAAACCAGCTAGCATGAGAAAATGATCTTCTGTCCCTTCGAAAACAAACTATCAGCATTGTACAGAATTTAATAAACAGTCTATTTGTTGTCCCTCAAAGGTCAGTGTCCTTCTCCAACACTTCTCGCATAACGCACTTACATAACCTTATTCAATTTTCTTTTTGCTGTCTTCTTGTAACTCAGAAGACTATTTAGACTCCCATATGGATACCATCAAAACCAGCAGATGCCAAGCAACTTAAAACACAAATTATGACTTGTAATATGCTGATGCATCATAATCACAGCATATCTCATGACTTAGAGTGAATCATCAGATAAAGCATAGGTTGCTGTCGGAGGTGTCAGTGCTTTCTATACATCCTTCCCATTAGGTTAGGGTCAGCGGACTCCAGTTGACATTGAAATTCCACGAGGAAAACTACATACGTACTTTTTTTTTTTAATCAAGCACAGTAAAACACAGATAGGAATTTAAAATACTTCTTAAAACTAGAAATCAGCTCAGAACTGTCTTGCAGAAGTAGAAGGGTAAGAAGGGGAAACGGTCGTTGCCTTTCAGGAAGCAAGGTGACCTACTTTCGCTTTTTGCATTATACCTTTGACATCGTTCTACATGGATGCCTAAATAGGGAGCAGGGAGGGGAGCTGGCATTGTTTGCTTGCTTGCTTTAACTACATAAAACTGTTTTCTGTTACCTAGAAATATTCAGAATACGTTACGGTTTACCTAGACAAAGACGTAAAGGCTCACAAAAAAGCACCGACTGTTCCACCAGCCTAGAAAGGCCGCGAACATCTTGTGGTGCTTTCATGCAGGCATTATGCTGGTCAAGTTAAGGCACAGGCATGTGCCCTAACGAACAATCAAAGGAGAATGACATCTGAGCAACAAGAAGGGAAGCATAACATTGAATTCTGACTTTCCATTTAGGTATCTTTGTGCCTATTTGGTCTCAGTTCCTAAATATTACTTTGGCAAGCGCCAAGCAGGCACTTCTACGAGAGCACTGCAATCTCAAAGTTCTCCAAACAAGCACTTTCTGCCTATTTACCAACTTCAGTGCTGGATATCAAAAAAGGAATTAAGCCTGCAAGTATACCTAGAACATTAATTATGTATAGACTCTGAGGATAACGTCCTCTTCTGAAACGCAGAGACAAGAACACGTTGCCTCGGGTGGAGCAAGACTAAGAACTATCTCCTTAAGAGCATAATGCCACCTTTAGTCACAACTAAAGATACAGAGTGCGACTTCCCATACTCATTATTCTAACAATTCAGTGGTGTTTTTTTAAGCAAAGGAACAACAGACTAGCAGAAAACCAAAAAACTGAGAAAAAGACCCGATAATTTATTTTGCCTATATTTGACAGCATATAAAGCCTCCAACATTTTTTTGTAATATCTCCAGTTTAAGTAGCGTGTACAATTATTCCCCACATAATTTCAGCAGATCTATAAAATTCCTCTATTCAAGGCACTGACAATTTTCTTGTCAAAACCATTAGTCTTCCAACTCAGTTGTCTTTATTTTTAGTCCATTGTTTTATGATGCACAATAGAGGGTATTTTCCATTTGTTTACATTAAAAATTTAAAGGTTGTGTTAAAACCAGCATTTAAGAAAGCTTGAGAAGTTTTAACAAAGGTGTTCTACGTATCTAAATGCCTGCAAGATCCCTGGAAGGTGTCACGGGGATGTCACGACGACCTCTTTATCATTTCAATCTATTTATAATGACTACATCAGTGGCTATTTTTGATTATTGCTGTCTGTGAACAGCTAACCAGGCCTCCAATTTTCATTTACAGATTTTCTGGCCCAGTTTCGTGGGAGAATATTGAGCACTTTGCTATTAATTCAGTAAAAACTTTAAAATGCATTCTGCAAGAGTCACCGCCTCGTTTCCCATCATGAGAGACACGGTAACAAACTCAGGCTTCCTCATAAAAAGATAACATATTTCTGAAGAAGTTACCAAGCTCACATAAAGTGCTTTTTCTCCGTGGATCTCACAAAGTCTAGCCGTGGACACAAACGAGACGATTAGCATTCTGTAAAACAGGTAATCTGCAGGCAAGGGCCACACAAGAAGCAAATGGCAGAGTGGGTGACAGGCTCAGGTCTTTGGATTAGCGCTCTGGTGGCACAAAGCCACGCGGCCCAGCGAGATCTCCTTTAACCCATTCCCCCGCACAAGATGAACGCCTGCCACCATGCAGAAGCTACAGCCACAAAGTACCACTTCCACCATCCACACGCTAGCCTTCAGAGAATAAACGGAACAAAATTAAAGGGTAGGGAGCTTCTTATGGGCTGACAGCGCCTGGAGGAGCAAGATAACACATTTATGCGCATTTTCTCATAATCTCCCTCCGTTAGTCCAAGGACACGCCACACAAGTGTTCCTCACACTGCTCTGCTCCCTGCTGTAAAACATCTGTGTTCACAGCAGTGTGCGCCCATGGGAATCAAAACGAAAAAACAGACAAGCGAAGAGAACCATGACAAACTGAACCACTAAAACTGATCAAATAATAAAAGCAGCTACTGTAGGCTCAGAGTACTGCTTCGGAACAAGTCATCACCACAGGTTTGTTTCTTAGGCCAAGTACACTTTGACATACAGGCATGTAACCCCAGTCAACTTCACTCTACCAACATACCTTCTCAGTTAAGGAAAGGCATTTCACTGTAAAAGCGTGATTAATATCAAAAGTCCCGTTCTTCCAAAACATCCTTTCCAGTAACCTTTATTTTCCAGAAACACAGACAAAAGGTTAGCTACAAGCACTTCTTCGCCAAACGCCTTCCTCTATTCTCACCACAGTGGTGAGCACAAGCTTCGTATTAGCAAGAAGGTTTCTCTCCTCCATTACTCCTCACCTTCATCTATAAAAAGGTGGTGGTGGTGGTAGGGGGTGTTCCCCCTGAGCCAAGCCACCTTTATAGTCCAAAGAAGCCAACGTACGAAGCATGTGCCCATCTCACTTTCAAAGTCCCTTCGGAACACATTCACCCTACTCGGGTTTGTGCACGTTTGCCACTGCTAAATGGAGCATCTCACGAAAAGAGGGGCATGGTACGTCTAAGCGCCTTCACCCAACTTTCCTACTCTATGCAGCGCTCCTGTGCCTGTGCAAACACTTCACCCCTCAGCAGCTCCAAGATTTGGAATAACACACCTCCAAACCCAGTCGCTTGCACATCCAGACCCAGTCGCTCCTCTTTCAAGCCCGTCACACCGAGAAGATGCTAGAAATGCTACCGTACACCGGTTACGCTTCACTACACGGCTGTGCCTGCCCGGTGCCCAGCGCCGGCACTGCACAACAAGCCACGGTGCGGGCAGGGGACCAAGCACCGCGGCCAGGAGCCCCACAAACACCCAGCCAAGCCCCCCGGCGGCTCGCACCTGAGGGACGGGTGGGATGCCGCTACCTCCCTCCTCCATCCCGTTACCCCATGCTAATAGCTGGCCGCGGAGCGACCCGCGCACGGCCCCGGCATTGTGTAACCGTTCTCCGGCACTGTTGGGAGAACTTGAGCCACGATTTATTTTTCACTGCTAACATATCACCGTGAAGACATATAGCTCGATCCCTGCTCCAGGCCCATGCGTTTGGCTGATCCCTCCCCCACCACAAACCGGTCTAAGGGGGAGGGAGAAAAAATAAATTATTATTATTTTAAGGATGAAAACCCCTTGGCACCTACAACAAAAGCAATTAGGAGGGTCGGCGGGGCAGGGGAGCAAGCAGCCCCGGGAGGCGCAGGAATGCAGCGGCCGCACTTGGCAGGGGAAGGGAAGGGAAAAGAGAAGGGAAAAGGGAAGGGAAGGGAAAAGGGAATAGGGAAAAGGGAAAAGAAGGGGGACACCCCGTCCCCAACCCCATCCTCGAGGCCAACTGTCACGATATGTCTCCTGACACATCCCCCCCCGGGAGGAGGAGGAGGAGGAGAGGCGAGACGCCCGGCCCGCTTACCCAGAAAATGACATTGAAGCCGAAGATGAAATATTTGATGCAACAACTGACTTCAGGCCCCTTGTAGTGCTTCCCGGACATCCTCTGGGCTCATGAAGACACTTTGCTGGCGGCCAGGGGGGAGAACCAAAAGAAGGGGAGGGCGTGAAAAATGAAATTAAAAATAAAAATATAGAGATAAGGGAAATAAGAGAGGGCTCAGCGCCGGCTGCGCGCCGCGGGGAGATGCGGCAGGAGCGGCGCGGCGGCTCGGCACCGACTCGCCGGGCGCCGGGGATGGCCGGCGAGCAGCTCCCTCCTCCTCCTCCTCCTTCTCCTCCTCCTCCTCCTCTCCCGCATGGAGGAGGAGGCCCCGGCGGGGAGCGGGGGGAAGCCGCCGGGAGGCGCCCGGGCAGAGGCGCGGGGGGCTCGGCGCTGCCCTGCCGGAGCCTCCGCCGCCGCCCGCCGCCCTCCCGCTTGCCGCCCCCTCAGCGCCGAAAGCCGCCGCGCCGGCCCCGCCCCGCGCCATTTTGGGGGGGGGGGGGGGGCTGGCGGGGGGGAGTGCGAGGGGGCGGGCCGCTCGCCCCCGCGGGGTGATTGACAGCGCGCGCCGCCAATCAGGCCTCGCGGCAGCCCCGCCGGGTGCCCCGGGGTGCGCGGCCCCGAGGGGGCTGCGCGGGGTCGGGGGGGCGGCCCTGAAATGGCGGCCGGGGGGGGGGGGGGGTGGACGCTGACGGCCTTTGTCAAAAGTCCGGGTTTCTTCCGTTTCATGCAGCCCTGATACGCCTCCCCCGGCAAAATCGCCACTGAATTTATGTTTAACATATTTAACATATTTATATTTAACACATTTCTGCTTAACATACTTATATTTAACGTATTTACATTTAACACATTTATATTTAACGTAACAACCGCAGCGTCATGTCGCTTACATGTGTTCATACGCTTCGTGGGATTCAGAGTCCACCCGGTCTGGTGTTAGCCACGTAACAGCGTTTTTTTGGCTGAAGGATATCGCCGCTTCAGCGCTGCCAGCCTTCAGCTTCCTGGCCCTGCGATAAGTGCGATACTTTTAATTGAAAAGATGGAAGACTTCTTTGTAATGATAAATTACGTCTCCCACGTCGACGAGGCTGTGAGATGACATGCTTCAAAAGTAGGATGTTGTGAGAACTGCAAAAGGCAGGCTTTGGTTCAGCATCACCTGGTGCTGGTTCGGGGGGCCTTGGGCATGGGTGTTCTTTAAGAGAGAAGGGAAACACTTCTTGTTAGAAAAGGAAGAGAAGAGAAAAGAGAAGAGAAGAGAAGAGAAAAGAGAAGAGAAAAGAGAAGAGAAGGGAAGGGAAGGGAAGGGAAGGGAAGGGAAGGGAAGGGAAGGGAAGGGAAGGGAAGGGAAGGGAAGGGAAGGGAAGGGAAGGGAAGGGAAGGGAAGGGAAGGGAAGGGAAGGGAAGGGAAGGGAAGGGAAGGGAAGGGAAGGGAAGGGAAGGGAAGGGAAGGGAAGGGAAGGGAAGGGAAGGGAAGGGAAGGGAAGAGAGAAGAGGAGTTTGCTGAAATAGATCTGTGAAATAGATCCATGAAAACAAGCCATGTGTTTAATGGTAAAAGAGAAATTAACGCGACACATACCTATACATTTTAACTGTAATGGTATAGGTTACCATATGATCGATAACCGTGTGTATGTTGTTATTGTTAACTCTGTGTCTTTGCAAGACCACGCATGGGAAGAGGGCAGGAAAGGACGGATAATCAGTCATGCATAGGTTCTGTACCAACGAATAAAAGCCTATCATCATGTACAGTATGGTAATGGAATATTATATTAAGGTGCTGTTTTTACAAGTGATTTCAAATATTGGTGACAACCTGTACAAACATTGATAATGCTACTGTCACAACACCCTGCTAACACCACATGTTGGCACCCTTTAGCATTTTAATGCTTCACAGGCAACAGGAAAATATTGCAGAATAATATTTATTACAATAAATTCAATAACAATCTCTGATAGTTTACCTGTCAAACCTTTCATTCCTGATCAACAACTGAAAAAGAAATGCAACCTACATCAATTATAGCATCGCATTACATGCCTTCATTTGCATTCTCAATCAAGAATAGTATCATCATTGCCAAGTGTCATTTCAAAGTCAAAAGCTTTTCATATTTTCCCACCATCTGATCAGATTAAGAAGAATTTAGGACTTCTAGTGTTAACGGTTAGACTGCACACTTCAAGAGGGTATTGAACACAGAGCTCTGGTCTTTTTAATTCACTTTGTGTGTACGGTTCCTGTGCAGCCTCAGAAATGAGCAACCAGACAGCAAAGGCAGCAGAACAGCTTTGATGTAGGTAATTGATCTTTCAGAGTGCCAGCTGGAACAGAGTCCTCTGCACCTGCAGCAGCCTCTCTGGTTTACAAACACATTTTGTCTCCTGTCCTAAACAAACAGGAATAAAAAAAAAAAAAAAAAATCCGTTGGCTTTGTGCCATCACTTGTGGATCACTTCTTACATGCTTTGGCGACCTACGTCTGGAAACTGAGCAGGACTGGCTGTGACAGCACTTTAAATTCGGTGTTAGTTACTAGACAACACTGAGTTCCAGTGTGATGTTTTGGTGCAAAAGCCGGAGGCAATACTAAGCAGGAGTGAGGAGATAATATTACCTTTCCTTGCAGCGCGATGAGACAATCATTCAAATTCCGTTACTTTATAATTCATCTGCCTGGTCACTGGAGTGCTAAGGGAAAGTGTTTCAGGGACAAAGCCATGCTTCTAGTAGCCCAATGCTTCACAACACTAGGCAACGTTTTGATTCGCTGCTCACTCTGGAGAAAAAGTCCCATCTGAATGATTAAATCTACTTCCTATCTCTAAGATCTAAGTATCAACAGACTTCTGACCAAAGGCTGACCAAGTCTGATGCTAGTAAGTGCAGGAAGTTTGATACATTCATATCTTAAAAGGGGTATAGTTGCAGACTCTGAAATTCTTGCTTCACACCGAGTAGAGAGCTCTCATTCCAATTCCTCAATTCAGTCATTTCTTAGATCCAGCACCTCTGTGTCAGCCCCTGGGTTTTGATCTATGAGTTCTTAGATATTTTCCAGGGAAAAAGAAATGCAAGTCAGAATGACTTGAGATGAAAAATGGCTAAGCAGTGTATTGAAGATGGTAGTTCTGTGAGTTATCACATTACTAATCTCGCCACGTGCCACATTTAGTGAGATAAAGAGTTGTGGTCTAAGAAAAGCTCAATGTCTGTGTCCCTAAGTCTAGTTATTTCCTGGACACTTCATTTTGGTTGAAATTCATACAATAGCAATATTTTTCCATTGGGAAGCCATAGAGCTTTCTGACATACAAGATTTATGGAGTCAGAGGTATTACCTACCTCAGAATACTTTTCAATCTAGTTACCCTACTAGCTTGTAATGCCTTTTGTGTTCATTTGGTACTCTTGCAAGCATGAAACCCCCTTGTTTTCTGCTTAGGAAATGAGTGTCCTCTAACGAGTGAGTGTTTTTTAGGTTTAAAAGTAGTTTTGAGATAAGCATTTCATAGGACTGTACTCAGGTGTTGACACAAGTTGCGTTGGCTTCAGTGGATTTACATGCCCAATCCCAGCTGTGAACCTGACTTCAGCTTCCCACAAGAATAACACAGATCTTTTTCAATTCATTTACAAGTGCAAGTACTAACTAATTAGCATTCTGGCTAACACAGTTTAGTGGCTTTCTGGTGAGCACTGAGCTGCTTTTTCAGCCTGAAACTTAGCCTCTGAGTACTGTCCTCTCGCACAACCAACCTAGTGCCATTATAATGTGATAACACCAACATTGTTGGTAGGATGAGTCACAAAGCATTAAACATGTCTCTACATCTACAGAGTGAGAGGCCAGAATCTGGGTGCATCAAATAGTAAACAATAACCACTTGCATTATGTCTGATTTTACTTCCTCAAGACAACATGTATCTGAGCCTTAATTGTCTTTGTTCAAATGCTGTACTTTTGGTGTGAGGATCTATTACCTCTTTTGTTCTTATAGTAAAAGTGCCTGTATAAAGAAACCACAAGTTCTATTCACTGCAGTTCCCACCAGGATTTGGCAGGTTTTGGAAGAAAGATGATCGGAGCCACTAACTAGGATGCAAATTACTTAAAGAGAACTACCAGGTATCAGCAATAATAGTCACAAGATCTACTCAGCCAAGCTCTACTGCTTGCCTTCTGCAAGTTGGTTTGCTCAAGATGAGCCCAGACAAGTCTTGCAGCGCTCTAAGCAGGTAGACATGAAGACACAGCCTCAGAAGTCCCTTTGGAGCAAGCACATGCAAAATGAGATACGCAGACCATTAGTGCCAGAAATACCACTTTCAAACAGTAAGGAGGAATAAGGCACCCTGCTATTGCTTTCTCACAAGAAAAAGCAGTAGGTGGGGGGAGGTTCTATTTTTCGCTTTGGTTTGTGTTTTTTTTTTTGTGCCAGGCACCTCACGCCAGGAGCTGCTACCTCTGCTGCTTGCAAGAGGAAGAGGTGGGAGCGGTGGCAGGCTTCCGCCCTAGCGCTTTGCGGTGAAAGGCAGCACCATTGTGCTGCTTGGGGCAAGCACCCCGAAGCGCAGATCTGTTTCTGTAGTGCAGCACCTCAGCAAGCCCCTGTTCTGGAGATTTTCACAGAGAGCTTTCTTAGTAATTCCCCTGACCTGTCTGTATACCGTCGAGGCAGGAACAGTCTGATGTATCTGGTCCACAGCACGCTAACACGCGGCGACTGCAGATGTGGTTGCAAGCACCAGCATTTTATATCCAAACAGGCTCCAAAGAGCATTAACTATTACATACTTCTTACCATTTTGTACACAGGACAGTGACAGGACTTAATGAGATAAAAACGTATACACCATTCTACAAAAATACTCACCTTTGCAGTCCCGAATTAGTGGCGACTACAACTAATATGTGGGCAGTCCCCTCCCCTTTCATTACTGGTGCCATGGGGCCACTGTAGTTAATATGGATGTAAATTCAGACTCCAGTAAGTGCAAAACGTACCCTTTTAACTTTGAATTGCTAAAAGCACTGGACAAACTCTGCAGATCTGGAAGCTGTTCAGTTCCCAAACAGAGACATTTGTTTGTGTGTATCTGAAGGTTCTGGTGTCATTCTTTCAAATGTTCTGTCCCAAAAAGAAACTGATGTTTGTCCTGTGATGGAGTACCGTACCATTTTCTCAGGTTAAGGTCCATTAGGTTTTCCGAGGCCCTCTGAATTGCTCCCAGCCATTCTTCATCAAATAACAGAGGACACCCTCGCTTCACAGCTCAGAGGTTTAACATATGGTGTTTACTCCATAACAGCACTCAGGAGAGTGAGGATTTCCTCTGAGTATGTTTTTAATGGTGATAAAATTTTCTGTAAATCCACCATTTCAAGTAATCTTTGTGTGTATTTCTCTTCAAGGTTTTCCTTTACTCAGCTGTAAGCCAGCTGAGCTTCCCCATCCCTCTTCCCGTGTGGATCTTTTTCTTACCTGGGAGCCTGGATCAGAGCTGTCCAGATGAGCAATCCCTCAGGAATCAGCCCAGCATCTCCTTGCAGGCAGATCTGTAAACCCATCAGAAGGTGAGGGAGTGGGAGCAGGAGGTAGGATGAGGGACCACAAAACTGCAAATCTGGTTGTTGAAGGCTTTAAATGCAAGTTGCACTCAGAGTGGTGGGAGGGGAGGATAGCAGAGCAGTTCATCCCAGAGCCCAGCTTTCAGAAAAGATTTCAGCTTTGGGCTGGCCTATACTTGAGCTAAAACATGTTGAAGTAGATGTTTTGTTGCCTCAGTCAGGAATTCAGCCCTCAGTGCAGGCAGAGCCTTAAATCATCTTGCTGAGAAAGGAGTGGGAAAAGCCGACTACAGAACAAGCTCTTATTTTAAATTCAAGCAACGCTTTTTCCATTGCTTTCTGATTCAAATGGCTGTAGAGATGCTGTATTATGAAAGGCCTCTATGTCATTGTGGAGCCAGAGCCTTCATGGCAGAGAGCGGACCCAAAACCCCCGAGAGACAAGGTGCCTGAGTGAGTCAGCCTCTGGCAAGGACACATTTGTTCATCCCAGCTATGGCAGTAGCACCCTTGCTGCAGTCCCTGCCTGTCAGAAAACACGACAGAGCATATCCAGGGCCTCTAACTGTTTGTTGGGAAGGTACAGGAGTACTGCAAGTGATCTGATCATCCCAAAGGAAGGTGGCTGATATGTTTAATGTGATTTCCTCACAATTTTGTGTCCTGTTTTTCTTCCACAGCTTCTCTGCTCACATCTGACAACAGTTACCACATAGCAAGATCAAAGACACCACAGTTTCCTTTACCTTTAGCATTAACACTTCTGAGTTCTCAGATATAACACAAAGACACCTGCCACCACAAATATCACACTTTTCTTAGCACCAATGGACAGGACCAGCTGGGCAAGATGGGTCCAGACTTGGTTTGAGGGCTATTTTCAATTGCAAACTTACAATTCGTAAATAACCTGCACGCATTACTCCTCAGATGCCTTTAAAATAAAGATGCTTCAGGAAAATATAGAATTTACACGTTTACAAGCCCAGTAAGTGGAAATGTCCATGCCTTTTTTTTTTTTTTAACTCTCTCCTGTTACATTGACAGAGCCAGAAACCATCCTGTGGAGGAGAACAGAGGGGCCACCAATATTCTTGTCAGGTTGTACAATTGCTTTTGAAGTCTTATTTTTCAGAGGCTTGTAGTTTTCTGCATGCTTCAGTGCCTATGTTACACTGAGAGCTGGGATGGGTGGAGTTCATTTTAATTTCCTGCTTCTCTCTACCGCACTAATTATACCATCAGCTTTTTTTCTTGCTGTCATAGTCCTTTAAGAAAATTGCACTGTGAGCGACTGATACCTGAGCCAATATTTGGAGAAAGAGAAGAAATCCTACCCCAGGCATACTTCTGTTTCCATCGCTACCTTACTATTTCATGTACCACACAACTTTCGGCTCATCTTTGGCATATCCTCAGCCTCTCACGTAACTGCTAAAGTGCCCTGAGATTTCCAGGTTTGCTGTGTTAGATTATACTGCCTTAAAGGCAGGGACTGCGTCTCTCCTTGCTCCAGCAAATGGTCATTAAAAAATGCTAGTATTGTGAGAGCAAAACAACCAAAGTAATCTTAGTTTTAAAATGTGCTGCTCCACTGTTTTGACCTCAAGGATACAAATATATCTACAAACACACAATGTGGACCCAGTAAATACAAAGAATGGATCTGAAAATGCAAAAAAGAAACTAAGGGAAAAAAAAAAAAAAGTAACATCTTCAAGAAACAGATGCATACTTTATCTTTCTTTCTTTATCTGCCTTTCAGGCAGAGAACATCTGCCTTTTGAGGTAGGCCTGCTCATCAGTGCAGTGTATCAGTCTGCAGTCACCAGGGAGGTTGACGTTTTTCACCCAGAAGTATAACTTTTTGCAAGAGACTGCCTGTGAGCAAAATAATTTTTATTTGGACAAGGAAAGGTAATTTGGTATAGAAGTATCCCTCCTGAGCAAAATCAGAGTGACCATAAATGTCAGATTTCTAAAAGTTTTGCAAATTTTACCTTACCAAGTTCACCAGACCAAGCTATGTGGCTGCTATGTCATGGCTTCTCGGGACTTTATTGTGCTCTATCCCACTCTGAGGGATGAACCATTGAATGTGTGACACTCACGCATGCACCTCTGAAATAAAAAGACTCAATGAAAATTGTTTTACATGTGTAATGGAAGGCAGAAAGAACTGCAATAGGGAGCTTTTTCTTTTTAGTTTCCGCCGTGTGAAACATTCATCACTTTCTTAGAAATTAGCACAGCTCTTTCGGTATGTTTGAAAAAAAAAATGAACTATTCATCATAAAAGTAAATTTGCTAAAAGCATAAACCGTTTAAAAATGTTAAGTTATAGGGGGTGGGCAGAGAGTTTACAAGAAGTCCATTGTTCTGCTCTAAGCATTGTCTGTCTGAGAAAACAGAGCTGGACAAAGAGGAGGTCCAGCCATCTAGTGGTAAATTATGTTCCTGTACAGCATGCTGAAGTCTGCCGGCCGTGGGGAAGCTCACAGACGTGTTCTGTAGAGGAAGAAAGAAACATTTTACCTAATTCTTCCCAAATTTTGATGCTGCAGGACTCTGATGGAGTAGGATGTCTCAGTACATAGATGGCTCAAGTACATAGGAGCCAGCAGCTAAGTTAGGAGAAAGGCTGGCAGAAGTAACCAGGTGTATTGGGTTTGTGTGGCAAACACAAGGCCAGGTTTTGCTAGACTGAGACAAGGAAGGCCCCAAAAGTCTGCAGTCAGTGTTATCTTTTTCACCCCTAGAGTGATAGACATCAGAAACAGCTTACAGTGATTATTCAGACAGGTTATGTTTTGTGGTTTTTTTTTTCAGAATATATCTGTGTCCCTGGGAGCTTGGACTTGTCACCTGTACAGCAGTACCAGAGAATGGGGGCAGTTTGCTGTAGATCCTTAGCAGAGAACAGCATTTCTAGAGGATCTTCCCAACAGAAGGGTGCAATGCTCGCAGGTCCCACTTCACCCAGGGGAAAGAGAGTTGTAAGCCAAATTGGTTGTCATGACTGAAACAAGAAGGATGCAATCAAACAGCTACACGGAGGAAGCCATATGCTTAGTTCAAGCTAGGATAAAACAGTTACCTACCAAATGCATTGAGAGTGAATGGTTTCATATTTTCAATATGGTTACAAACTCATATAAGAAGCTTAATCTTGGCAAGGCCTGAAGAGACATCAGAACAGTAAAACATAAAGGGAAGTGAAACATCCAAGGGAAGAGTTGCCAGAGTTCCCATTTCAAAAATCTCCATGCTTAGAAGCCCACATCCACTTGAAAGCAGTGGGATGCAAGTTCTGTGGGGCCTCATATGAAATTTGCTTGGCATCCGGTGGGACAACCTGAGCATCCTGAACATTAAAAGGTCATTACTTTTGATGTCAATTGAACTCCAGTAAAAGCATAAAGCCAGGTGTCTGTTTACCCAGCTCTAGATGCAAGCGCTTTACTTACCACAGCTGAGATTAAAGATACTGCCTCTCCTACATAGTAACAAGCAATTGATTTCCATCTCTATTTGTCAACCCATCGAGTAACAGAGCATGACATTAAATTCCCTGTTGCTACATCTTCCCCCAAGCTATTTTGACTGCTGCTGAATTCTTTTGAAATATCAAATTTTGTCCAAAGCACATCCTGTTCCTGGCTTTCATACCCTTGAAACTGCATTGCAATTCGTACTCAGCCGCAAAACACGGCCAAAGTACAGTCACGGTTATGCCCAGCATAGCCAGGTAAATACGCAATAATTCTGTGAAACTATAATAGCTACTTTCCGCCATAATTGAGAACTTTCGTAGCTGAAAACAAGGTTTCATTCCAAGCAGTTACTGCAGCGTTAAGTAATTTCAGCGTACACGTTTGTTCTTTATCAGAAAACACAGTACTGGAGAGAGCGTGGAGGACAATGCTTCCCTTGAGGCAGAGGATATCCGAAGTCAGCTCAGTCAGTGTTACTTGCTGACAGCCACTCACATGGAAAAAGAAATACAGCTGTTTCCTACCAGGGTGATATCAGCTACTATATCTCTAACTCTCACTTCTATTTGCATCATGTTTCTATTACCTTCAGCGGACAGCTGAAAAAGCAAGGGAGAACAACACATCTGGTTGCTACTTTGGAGTGCTATTTGCCATTGATTCTCCTACTAAAAACTGGAAAGTCGATAGGGATGCGGGTTCATCATGAAGATTTTGCCGGTTCTGTTCTAGGAGCGTTTGGCCACAGAGAGGCTGAATCTCCCAGTGAGCAAACTATGCTCATATTTCATGCAGTCTTAACCAAACATGATCTTTCACCTGACTAACAGGAGAAATAAACCGTGCCCCTTGGTGGGACGGCTGCTTCGTGCCATCAGGCTTTGCCCCTCTCTTTCCACTGACGGATCACACCTGATATTTGCGTTGAATCCTACTCCACAGCCCTTTCAGAGCTGTCTGAAGCTGCAGATGTTACAGGGGAGAGAAGGAGCAGAAAAGCTGTGCTTTGTACATCTGTATTACCCACTGGGAGGCTGAGACAACAAGCAGGCTTTAGTGGACTTTCTTACAGTACCCCAGTAAATCAGAGGCCAGATTTGAAGAAGAGCTCAGAGGCCTGAAGTTGCTGCCTGTTCCTGGCCTCAGCACTCAGTAAGAGAACAGGATGCTAGACGTGAGCATCCTGCTTCAAAAACTCTGTCTGCTATTTCATTTTTCCAGGTGAGAAGGGGCCTGTTTTGAGGATAGAACAGTACCCAAATCTGCATCCCTCTGTCATATATTTTGGATATTGGGGCTGTCTGTACTCAGGGCACCACTGTCTTACTTTCTCTGCAGGTTGCTAGCTGCGCTCTCCAAACGCTGCGGTTATTTTTGAAGCAGCTCCTTAAAACAGATGTCCTCATATGTATCTCTTCCCCTCTACGTAAATAACAGTTTGCCTCATGCTCCTGCCATCCTTCTGATCTAAAAAAAAAAAAAAAAAAAAAAAAAAAAAAAAAAAAAGAGTATCCCTTCCCCCCTTCCCACTGGTGATTTCTCTTGTAGCTTTTGTGGCACTCCCCCTGTTGCCTTCATGTCCTTCTTTAGCTAGCTAAAAAAGGCTTTTTCTTACTGTCCTTCTTTCCCTTCCCAGGTTCTTCCCTCTTTAGCCCCTTCCCAGCTCTCTCCCCCTTCTCCTTCTGTTGACTTCTGGAAGCAGTGCTAACACCTCGTAGAAGTCTCGTAGAAACTTCCTCTCAACTAATATTACCAAGGAAAGATCCACACATAACAGAGTTTGTCCTCCTCGCATCGTAGCAAGCAGTACCATTGCTTGCCAGCTGTGAGTGTCTGTTTTGGGCATTACTGACCCTTCCCTGGGAAGGAATCCTTCTTCTTACTCACTTTATCCTTCATTTTTTTTTGGTGATACGAGCATTAGTATATTCCCAAATAAGTCAATTCAATGTGTGCAAAATGGATGAGAGGCATGGATGCTGCCACGTTCCTGCAAACCTGACAGAACCAAGCCAGTAACACCAGCAAGACCCATCTGATCACATCACTGGAAAGAGCTGAACCAAACCACCACGTTCCCCCTTGTCTCTCATTAAAAAACAAGTCTGGGACATCACTGCCAGCTCTCAGAAGATGGGCTCTGCTCTTCCACAGAGCAGCAAGCCCCAACTTGGGCTTGTGGTTTCCAGAGAGAACTCAGAGAGCTGCCTTAGCCCCAGGATTATGTAACTTCTGAACATCTATTTTTAGGTGTTGAATCTAGGGGAATCAGCCAAACAATCAGCACAACCATCCCAATGATTAAAATATGTGCTGACTCAAAGAAAAACACATGAAATCAAATATCCTTGAGAACATTTAGCCTAAATGTTGTTATGCGGTGTCTTTTATGCGCTCAGGGACAGATTCTGCTAGCCTGGCCCACAGAGTAACCAGGAAGTATCCTCGTGGGTTTGAAGAGGACTGGTCAATAAGGCACTTTCTGTGAGCAGAGGAAACAAGCACAAAGCAGCAGAGGTGGTGGCAGAGTAATTGCACAGGCCTAAGGACTTCGATTCCACACACGAAATCCCAGCTCTGAGCAGATCAATAGGAGTTGGTGATTTTGGCTGGGGGTGGAGAGATTTTACCACACAGCTTAATGGGCAACATTCCCACCAAAATACAAACCAAAACCCAACTGCAGAACCAAGGGCCTGGAACAAGACAAGAATATTTTCCTCCGTAGCCAAGGCCCTACAAGCAGACACCCATTACACCGCTGGAAGCTCAAACAAGAGAGTGTAATCTGTAAAATGAGACATCTCAGAGACAGTCCTGGTGGTTGTAATAGCATTCCTGAACGGTTAGCACTGTCATAGACAAGGAAACTGGGATGCCAAGCAAGGTTTCAACAATTGCTAAAGCAGCTCAGTCATCTTTGCTTCTTAGCAAACATAGCCTAAGTGGCAGAAGCATGATCAGAC